>NC_090440.1:829802213-830430546 GCF_031143425.1 Pleurodeles waltl | reverse complement strand
TCTCGTGTTTACTCTTTAGAGAGATCCTATATGCATGCCTGGAGGCGTGATTCTCTGCCTTTTGCTGTGATAATTAAAGAACAGAGTCCTCAGACCATGAGAAGTTCAGAGAAGCACCACTGCAGCGTGTGAGGCACCAAATAATTGTCTGTTTATTTTTAACGTCTCTGGAGTGTGTTCCATGGGAACACGTGGCACATCTCACTGTTTTAAATACAAGCTAACAACAGGCTTATGCTATTTAGACCATATAATGCACCTACACTCACAGTACACCAGCTTATGGGCAGGTGTAAGTTAGCTCCAGAGAACCAAGAGCAGAACTTTAAACACAACTTGAGCTTGTCAGTACAGGGCTAACCCACCTTTTCCCTGAAATAAGTGCACTTTTACCTGCAATACTTTACTGAATGAGGTTGATTAGATTAAGGGTTTCTTATATTTGTGTTATTCAGTAGTGGATAACAGAACCACATCCAAGTCTTAGCGATATTCCCCTCTCACTGGAATTCCCTTGAGGACCTTGCCCCTGGATTGCCACAGGACTGCATGGTCTGTGTGGGCCATTCGTAGACCGCGCCAAGGGGGTAGCTGCGGAATTCCAAACAAGGCCACATCCAAGCCTTGTGCAACCCTCGAGGGTGGATGGTCCAAATGGTCAAGTATGCTCTCTTCGGCATGTCTCAGGCTCAAAGGGGCCCACAGCAGGTTTCTGGGTGATCAGCCTCCCATGGTGCCCGGGATGCCTTGTGAACTTCTGGTCTCTTCATTGACATAGGCTCCATTCTGGTGGTGCAGTGCTCCTGGGGTGGTTCGGGTGATGCACCTAGTAATGTTGACGATCTTACCACCTATTTGTTCAGATCAACAGGTGGCAGTGTCTTTCTTGGAGAAGGGATGACTTGAGGGACTTCATGGCCAGCTGCGGTTCTTGCTTGGCTTGTGCAGTTGGCAACAGGGATGCCATCAATGACAGGTGGAAGGACAGTCGCACTGAGAAGTGTGGGGCCTGGATGCGATTCACGCATGCTGGCGGCTTACAGTTGGTCCACCCGTGGAGCTGTCTCCAGTGACATCTGTTCACCCTGGTGGCTGGCTTGTGGGGATGGATGCCCTCTTGTATGCTGGCACGAGTCCTCAGTCCTGCTGCTCTTCTCCCTTTCTCTTGCACTCCTGTGGTGTCCCTGATCTTCTGTGTGACAGGTCTGTCACAACCTTTCTACTCTGGTCCTTCACATCTTGGCATCGTGCCACGTTCCTCTCTCCTCTCCATTTCCCTTCTTGATAGGGTGTTGCGCCACGGGTCGTATGTTGCGTCCCATGGACCTCGTGCTGGTCATGTGCTGCACGTCGGATGGTGCATCTTCTTCCATTGCAACCTCTCGAAAGCTTAGTCCTGTCTTCTTGGTGGTCTGCTCCCTGACTGGAGGCTTACCGTTCCCTTCTTCCTGTCTTTACTGTGCAGCTGCAGTGTTTGGTCCTGCCTCTGTCCGGTTTGCTTGGCAGGGTCAGTCACTCCTTGTAACCTACACAACGATGGGCCAATGGTGACCGCCTGGTGGTGTGGTGTGGCCGGCTGGCGTGGCCTCTTCTCACTGGCATTGCATCTCGCTCTCAGAGGGCTTTGTCTTTCCCTCGGGCTCCTACCCGTCCTGTCAGGTTCGCAGGTGCGGCCCTCTGCGCCCTTCTGACATTGTGTCTCTGTCCTTCTTTCATGGGTGCCCTCCACTGGCGCCTTCCATGTCCGTTTGTTCTCTTGAAATGGTGGCCGTTGGATAGCTACTGGAGTGTGGCGCGTGTGGAGCCACGTGTTGTCACTGGGCTCTTGGAAGCTCCCTTGGATGTGTGCTTCGTGGGGGGGTCATCAATCTCTCTCATCCACAACAGCAGGCAGCTCTGCTGCGTGTGTGGAGCTCTCCTGTTCAGCTAAGGGTGTAGTGCTGCTTCATGTAGTGAGTAAGCCCTTCACTAAGCATATGCACAAACAGTCCTGTTTCCCGGCACTTTCACAATCCTTTAGAGCTGTCCGTGTACACTAGACTCGCAACTGCAGTCCGACTTGGCACTGGGCGTTCTGTCATGAGTAGTTTTTTTTTCTTTGGTCTCTTGCTGCTCCGGCACTTTGCAGCTCCTATGTGCCTCACCGGGGCTTGCCTTACACCAATATGCTGGTGGCCTCTTTAGGCTGCTCTCTTCAAACACGGACCTTTTCACGCTGCTCCCGGCAGTATTTGTGGGCCTCAGTGCTGCGCTGTCTCTCACGCTGGGGTGCCTGCGTGTGTAAACGACCACCAGATGGCACTGCGATCCTCATACTCGAGGCCACAGCAGTGTGTCCCTGATCCACGGGCCTCTTGGAATGGCAGTGTGCATGTGGTCTACATGCTGCTGGTGCAGTTCTTTCTTCCGTAACAAAATGGAGGGATATGGAGGTATTGTGGTCCAGTGTATATCCTCCCAAGTAATGAGTCTGAAACATAAGATACACTGTTCCAAAGGAAAAAGAGAAAAGGGGAATACCGTAGAGGGAGTCCTAAATTTTAGGAGCAAGACACCTCACACATCCCGAAGGATGTCATGCTTCATCATCGGAGCTGCTCCTCGTCAGACCAGCGCTGCAATGTCTGACGGGCACCACCCCAAGAGGGGGGGCTCTTTGCCGGAGATCTTTTGTGCTAATGAAGCCGTGACCCCAAAAAATGTGAGAAAGAATATTAGAGGAGATTAAAGGTAGTGATTAAAATTGGCTCTAAAAAATCAACATCAGGTAACTGCTTTATTGGACCTAATGTGAAGAAAAAGGCCAAGATTAAAAATAGTCAAATGAGTGAAGCTGAAATAATGATCAGTCACTCTAAATCTGAACAATCGCAATAAGGGTGGGGAATTTCCAAACCATCCCTAACATGGGTCAACATGTTTCGCATCCTGGTGGTCCGTACGGATCCCTTGATGCTTCGTCAGGACCAAAAACGACTATAAATATCTCCTAGGCATGAGGGGGGTCTGGAAAACTATTCTACAAGGAAACAAAAAAAGGTATCCAGTCACTTACGTTAGTAAGAAGGTCTATTAACCGTCGCCCTACAAGAAAAGGTACACAGGTTAATCAGAACACTGAGCAATATCAAAAATACCAAAAAGGGAAATAATAGTGAGGAGCAACCGTGCAGAACAGTGCAAGTGTAACAAAAGGGGTGCTGAATAAACAACAAATGTCTGTAAGTCAACTTAACTTACCAACCCAATTAGGGAAACGCGCTTCCTAGGACCACACGGACCCTTGGTCGAGCGCGAAAATAATCTGCAGGGGAAGTACGAGACAGATCATATAGAAAACATGTACAGTGAGTAGTTTTCACAGTAATGCACCCAGCATAGAGGTATGAATCAACACCTGATGCCTATATCCTAAAGCTTACTAAGTTAGTAGAGATAGGGAGTTGATTAACTAATAGTGAGATTCATTAGTACACGTAAGGCTTCTTTGGTAGCAGTATAGATAATAAAAATTCAAAAACCAGCCGTCACAGAAGATTAAATGTCGGTATGGCCAGGTAGCTGTAAAATCAATGAGGGTACAAAGTATCCCCCTTTTCTCTTCTTCCTTTGGAACAGTGTATCTTATGTTTCAGACGCAGTTCTTTCTTCTCCTTGTCGCCCGATAAGTACAAACTGTTTTTTTCTTTTTGCACAGTCAAAAGCCCTGGAGTCGGGAGGCTGGGGTCTTCGGTCGTCTTGCCTGCGGACAAACTTCAGTAGGCAGCCGCATGCCTCTGCACTGCTTGTTGCAGGCAAAGTCTTATTGTCGTCCTTGGGCGGTAAAAAGTGCCCAGGGTTGTTGCTCTGTATATGTGCGGGGCTTCACCCCCTTCTCTCCGGGACTCATACAGAGCTACTTCAGTCCTGCTCACGGTGCACACCTCGCAAATGGAGGGTGAGCGGACACTGGATATGGTCCGCCATGGCTTTGCGGGAGGTGCGGATGTGGGTCATGGGGCCCCACTTAAGGTTACAGGAATGTCCTCAGTGATTGGGGAGGCACACAGAAGGCAGTTGCGAGCACCCACTCACAGGGGCCACTGCGGCACACTTCAAACAGTGCGGGTGCCTTATGCTGCCAGCCGCAGTTTACCCCTCTTGTACTGGAATCTCATTCCTCTTCGTATGGGCATGAGCATGCAAACTGCTTCAAGGGTATGCCATACCAATGGTGTGCCTCTTACATTTCCCAGTCAAAGCATGACTGAGCTACAGCCAGCTCACGCTGTGGGGCAGACCCACTTGTCACCATTCTAGTGTTGGGGGCCCTTGGCCTCATGCTACTAAAGGAAGAACACATACACATGATTGTGGTTGGTACAACTGGCCCAGGGCAAATGCACCCAGCCTCTTTTATTTGCAGGGTAACCTGACTGGTGGCACCTGTGATGGATGGGCATGGGGTAGGAGTGGAAGCCAGCCCTCAGCGGAGTGGCTGGTGGAAACACTAGAATGAGTCTAGTCAGACTCTACACCGACCCAGTTTCTTCTCCCCTTCCAGTCCCTGTTTCTTCTCCCCTGTTCATGCTGCCCAGTGTGTACCCCAATGCTTTACAGACTAGCCAAAAGCAATTGCCAAACCCAATATGTCCCAAAGGCAAGACCGATCGGTTCTGCCACTGCTCGTTTTTTGTTTCTGCTTCTTCTTGGAAGCAATCTGTCTTTCTTTTGGTTTCATATAAGTGCTTTGACCCATGTGTTTTATAATATTTTTTAATCTCTTTATAATTTTGGGGCGGCAGACTAATAATGAATCCCCTTTTTATGGTGAAGCGCGTTCACCAGCAGCAGGGGCCGTCCGCAGCTTACAGTGCTTGGGCCTGTATTGGTACCTGTTTGAAAAATACTTGTGACAATTTTCCCAGCTGAAGCTGAGGCCCTTAAGGAGAGTTTGGTTTAGGATTACTGCATATTTACGCGGCGTAGGGGCCCGTGTTTACTTGCACTCAAACGCCTGGACTTCTGACAGTGCAAGGGCCTCGGCTCTCTCACAGATGAAGTTGAGGACTGTAAGGTTTGCTTTACAGCTAGAGGCAACTCTCCTCAAGTGCAAACAGAGAGTGTGGTGGATGAAGTGATTTGAATTTTAAAAAATGAAGGGAAGTTATGACTAAGCATGTTCCATGAAATGTGCCTGGTGACGAAAACCGTAGTCATTGCGGCATTTGTGTTTTGACAGCTGTATGTCTGGGTGCTAAGAATGCCTCTCAACTATGTTTTGAAATAATATTTCATATTGTTGAGTAATAAGTAAACTCTATTATGTTAGAACACTGGCATGTTTAAAACTATATATAAACATGGCTCATGAAAAAAGGCATAAAGGACAACAGTCTTCCTATATAAATGACATTTCGCTTTCAGTGCTTCCATCAATCACCCACAAGCTTGTAAAGCACACTACTCACCCATAGGGTCTCAAGGCACTGAGGGTTGACCTCAGAGATCAGTCGAAGAGTCAGGTCTTGAGGTACTTCCTGAACTGAGACAGCAATGGTGACTGTCTAAGGTGCAGTGGTAAGGTGTTTCATCCTTTTGCTGCCAGGTATGAAAACAATTTTTCACCCGCTGAGGACTTCTTTATGCAGGGTACGTTGGCGAGTGACTGCTGGGACGAGCGTAGAGGTCTGGAAGGGGTGTACCAGTTGATGCCATTGTTAAGGTAGTTGGATCCATTGTCGTGGAGGTCTCTGTAGGCATGTACAAGAAGTCGGAAGTTGATCCTCTTCTCAATGGTGAGCCAGTGGAGGTTTCTCAGGTGTTCTGTGATGTGTTCTCAGTGGGGGATGTCTAGGATGAGTCTAAAGGCGGCTTTCTGGATCTGTTTGTTCAGGTTCTTCTTGGAGATTCCAGTGTAGCGGGTGTTGGCGTAGTCAAGTTTGCTTGTGACAAGGACGTGTGTCACGGTTTTCCGACAGGTGGTTGGTATCCATCTGATGATGTTTCAGAGGATGTGGAAGCAGGTGGATGCGATAGAGTTGACCTGCCTGGTGAGCGTTGAGTCGAGGATGACGCAGAGGTTGCAAGTGTGGTCTGTTGGGGAGGGGGGTTTGCCGGGTGTGGAGAGCCACCAGGAATCGTCTAAGACCGACAGTGAGAGTCCTATGACGAGGATCTCGGGTTTATCGGAGTTCAGTTTGAGACAGCTTTCCATCATCCATGTGGCCACAGCTTCCATCATGTCTCTGCAATTCTTCCTGGCTGTTGATGGGTTCTCTGTCATGGAGATGATCAGCTGGGTGTCATCAGCGTAGGAGACGATATTCATCCCGTAGTTCCTGGTGATGATGGTGAGTGGGATCATGTATATGGTGAACAGCGTGGGGCTCAGCAATGATCCTTGAGGTACTCCACAGCAGATGTCTGTGGGCTCTGATCAGTGAGGTGGGAGACTGACTTTCTGTGTTCTGACAGTTAGGAAGGAGTGAATCCATTGAAGTGCTTTACCTCGTATTCCTGCTGGGTGTAGTCTGGTGCATAATGTATGGTGAGATACTGTGTGAAGGGCGGCTGACAGATCGAGGAGGATGTGGGCTGCTGTCTGTCCTTGGTCGAGGCGGGAGCGTATGTCATCTGTGGCTGCGAGCAGGGTAGTTTCAATTCTGTGGTTGGTTCGGAATTCTGATTGGGAGACGTCTAGGATGTTGCTGTCCTCGATGTGTTGGCAAAGCTGAATGATGATTGCTTTATCAGCGACTTTAGCTGGGAAAGGTAGTAGTGAGATGGGGTATTAGTTCTTGGGGTCAGTCGGTCGGCTTTGGGTTTCTTAAGAAGTGGGCGAATCTTGGCATGCTTCCAGTCTTCGGCGTAGGCTGCTGCTTCAAGGGAGCAGTTGATGGTCTTGCAGAGTTCTGCTGCGATCACGGCACGGGCCTTGTTGAAGATGCAGTGTGGATCTTGCTTGGTGTCCAGCAAAATGGGAAAGCATGCAGAAAAGCAAACACATTTATACCCATACCGTATGCGAGATGACAAGAGACATCAAATGATTTATAGAGGCTCTCATTCCTTAAAAGGGAAGGATTATGCAAATCACGTCAGAAAAATAGACTCAAGTGCTAGTTAAATCTATTTCAGAAGGCTTTAATGGACAGCAAGACAGTCAAAAGGTTGCATTTTCTCTTGTAAGGTCTGATTCTTTACAAAGATTATGTACATCTCCCTCCTCGATACTTGGTCCACACCCAATTGTGATGACGATGACAGGGATGAGCTCACAGTCCTGTGGGGGTAAATATATTCAAAGAAAGGATATTCACTGTTTAATTTCTAATGTGTCTACAAATTTGAACCTTCTTGGAAATTAGGAACAACCTTCCACAAATGATAAGTGGTTCAAGCAATTTAATAAATCTGAAGTGCCAAAGTTACCCTCAAATTCTGCTGTTGAAGAGTTGTTAAAAGAGAATGGAGAGACACTGAAAAAGCCTCAGTCCCTAGGTTTAAGGATAGACTGTATCCACTAATCAAGTAAGATCTATATCTCCCTCTAATGTTGGTAATAGATCCTTTATTAGCATATTTAATAAGCCAAAATACAATTATGGCTTAGAAAAATGTACATTTCTGATACAGCAGACAACACAGAGGAGGCTTCTTTGAAACAAGACTCACCTTGCTATGACAGCTACTGTATTGTGGGCCTGAACCCTTCAGCCACTCCGTCACTTTTCTGTGGCATGTCACCTAACAAGTATCCCTACATGTATGTGAAAATGTGCACAAACCAATAAAGACAATGTTAAAAAACCTTGCTATGACAGCTAGAACATATATTCAGTGTAAACATCCCACTCGTTCGTTAAGGATTTTGAGTTTTGGTTTATGACAATTCAGGAAGGTGAAGATGTGGTTCAGTTGCTGTCAGGTATGAAGGTTCAAGCATCTCTTATGCTGGAGTGACTATTAACCGTGCATTTCACTATCTGTAGATGTAATTAATAAGCCCTCAAAAAACCAGAAGCATGAACAGCTTTTGAAATACTGAGCTAAGTTTTTTTGATAAGAACAAAAGAACAAAAAACCTGGACTGCTAAAGGCAAAAAAAGATTTGATCTGTCTTTTAACAAATCAAGTTTCAACCCAGACAACGGGGCTAAGGGAAAGGGCAGCAGGATTCCAAAATGGAATCATAAACAGCACTCCTGACTATTCCAAGATGCAGCGCCCATTGGTAAAAGATGGGGGAAGACTGTTATTGCTGCTTAGCTCTTGAATCGGTGTGATGTTTTGATCAGGGGCATGGGTTTTGATAGACATAGGAACAATGGGCCTCATTATGACCCTGGCGGGCGGCGGAGGCCGCCCGCCAGGATGCCGCCCTCCAAAATAACGCGCCGCGGTCAAAAGACCGCGGCGGGTATTACAAGTTTTTCCCAGGGGCCCCGCGACCCCCCCTACCGCCATCCTGTTCATGGCGGCTTTCCCGCCATGAACAGGATGGCGGTAGGGGGGGTCAGAATCCTCATGGCTGCGGAGCGCGCTCCGCAGCCATGGAGGATTCACACGAGCAGCGGAAAGTCAGCGGGAGACCGCTGACTTTCCGCTTCTGACCGCGGCTGAACCGCCGCGGTCAGAATGCTCGTTGGAGCACCGCCAGCCTGTTGGCGGTGCTCCCGTGGTCGGTGGCGGCCGCCAGGGTCAGAATGACCCTCTATGGGCCTCATTATGACCCTGGCGGGCGGCGGAGGCCGCCCGCCAGGATGCCGCCATCCAAAATACCGCGCCGCGGTCAAAAGACCGCGGCGGGTATTACAAGCTTTCCCCTGGGCTGGAACAAAAGAACAAAAAACCTGGACTGCTAAAGGCAAAAAAAGATTTGATCTGTCTTTTAACAAATCAAGTTTCAACCCAGACAACGGGGCTAAGGGAAAGGGCAGCAGGATTCCAAAATGGAATCATAAACAGCACTCCTGACTATTCCAAGATGCAGCGCCCATTGGTAAAAGATGGGGGAAGACTGTTATTGCTGCTTAGCTCTTGAATCGGTGTGATGTTTTGATCAGGGGCATGGGTTTTGATAGACATAGGAACAATGGGCCTCATTATGACCCTGGCGGGCGGCGGAGGCCGCCCGCCAGGATGCCGCCCTCCAAAATACTGCGCCGCGGTCAAAAGACCGCGGCGGGTATTACAAGTTTTTCCCAGGGGCCCCGCGACCCCCCCTACCGCCATCCTGTTCATGGCGGCTTTCCCGCCATGAACAGGATGGCGGTAGGGGGGGTCAGAATCCTCATGGCTGCGGAGCGCGCTCCGCAGCCATGGAGGATTCACACGAGCAGCGGAAAGTCAGCGGGAGACCGCTGACTTTCCGCTTCTGACCGCGGCTGAACCGCCGCGGTCAGAATGCTCGTTGGAGCACCGCCAGCCTGTTGGCGGTGCTCCCGTGGTCGGTGGCCCTGGCGGCCACCGGCCGCCAGGGTCAGAATGACCCTCTATGGGCCTCATTATGACCCTGGCGGGCGGCGGAGGCCGCCCGCCAGGATGCCGCCATCCAAAATACCGCGCCGCGGTCAAAAGACCGCAGCGGGTATTACAAGCTTTCCCCTGGGCTGGCGGGCGGTTGCTGAAAAACCGCCCGCCAGCCCAGGGGAAAACGACCTTCCCACGAGGATGCCGGCTCGTAATCGAGCCGGCGGAGTGGGAAGGTGCGACGGGTGCAGTGGCACCCGTCGCGTATTTCAGTGTCTGCAAGGCAGACACTGAAATACTTTGCGGGGCCCTCTTACGGGGGCCCCTGCCGTGCCCATGCCATTGGCATGGGCACGGCAGGGGCCCCCAGGGGCCCCGCGACCCCCCCTACCGCCATCCTGTTCATGGCGGCTTTCCCGCCATGAACAGGATGGCGGTAGGGGGGGTCAGAATCCTCATGGCTGCGGAGCGCGCTCCGCAGCCATGGAGGATTCACACGAGCAGCGGAAAGTCAGCGGGAGACCGCTGACTTTCCGCTTCTGACCGCGGCTGAACCGCCGCGGTCAGAATGCTCGTTGGAGCACCGCCAGCCTGTTGGCGGTGCTCCCGTGGTCGGTGGACCTGGCGGCCACCGGCTGCCAGGGTCAGAATGACCCTCTATGTCTCTCCCAATGGCAAGGAGATGAAATTTGCAGAAAGGCTTAAGCAGGTGATGAAGAAGGATCACGCCTCAGCCAAGGAGTGGCTACAGATTAGGAATGTAAAGTGGGTATTTCTATAGAGTCAAGGAATAGCTATAATTGTGACATAACAGATGTGGATTCTCATGTCAGTTTCATGTACTTTGTTCTCTTCTAGGCAGCATGCTTATTTGTGGTCCCAGGGTGAACAGTGTAGGAAAGTGCCCTTGTTGGCATAGTTACTTCCCCACACACTTTTTGCCTGATACTGATGCCAACTTGACTGAGAGTGTGCTGGGATCCTGCTAACCAGGCCCCAGCACCAGTGTTCTTTCCCAAAAACTGTACCATTGTTTCCACAATTGGCATGCCCCTGGCACTCAGTTAAGTCCCATGTAAAAGATACCCATGGTACCAAGGGTCCTGTGGCCAGGGAAGGTCTCCAAGGGCTGCAGCATATATTATGCCACCCTTGGGGACCCCTCGCCAAGCACATGCACACAGCCATTGCAGGTTGTGTGTGCTGGTGGGGAGAAAAAGACAAAGTCAACATTGCACCCCTTTGAGGGTGCCATGCCCACAGACCACTGCCTGTGGCAAATGTAAGTCACCCCTCTAGCAGGCCGTACAGCCCTAAGGCAGGGTGCACTAAACCACAAGTGAGGGCATAGCTGCATGAGCAACATGCCCCTACAGTGTCTAAGTCCATTCTTAGTCATTGTAAATGCAGTGTGGCCATATTGACTATATGGGCTAGGAGTTTGTCATTACGAACTCCACAGCTCCGTAATGGCTTCACTGAATACTGGGAAGTTTTGTATCAAACTTTCCAGCACAATAAACCCACACTGATGCCAGTGTTGGATTTATTGAGAAATTCACCCAGAGAGCATCTTACAGATGCCCCCTGTATATTAGCCAAACTGCTAGTGCAGGACTGACCAGACTGTGCCAGCCTGCCACTTTCAGATGAGTTTCTGACCACATGGGGTGACAGCCTTTGTGCTCTCTGTGGCCAGAAAGAAAGCCTGTCCTGGGTGGAGGTGCGTCACACCTCTCTCCTACAGGAAGTGTAACACAGTCTCAAGGGCTCAGGCCTCCTGTTACAGTGCCCCAAGACACTCCAACTACTGGAGGTGCCCCCCCCCCCCAGACAAAGCCCCACTTTTGGTGGCAAGTCTGACGGGAAAATTAGGGAAAGTAGGAGGAGTGCCCACCTCCTCAGCTGGGACCACCCCTGAGGTGACCAGATCCTAGGCGACCCCCTCCTTGCAAAATCCTTCATCTTGGTTTAGAGGACAGGGACCAATATGGTTAGGTCTGTGTCCCCCTCCCCAAAGGGGGTGGACACAGGAAGGGTGTAGCCACCCTCACGGACAGTAGCCATTGGCTACTGCCTTCGGACCCCTGTAACGCCCCTAAATCCAGGATTCTGGTGACCTCACAAGAAGAAAGAAGAAGGACTGCTAAGCTGAACCCCAGCAAAGCAGACTGAAGACGCAAACTGACTTAGCTCCAGCCCTACTGCGGTGTTTCCAGCTTCTAAAGCCCTGCCAAAAGAAGGCGATGCATCATGCAAGACCAACGACCCATGAAAAGCCTCCAGAGGACAGCCTGCACCCAAGAGGACCAAGACCAAGAACTCCCGTGGACAGGGGTCCTGTCCAAGAAGAAACTCCAACCAAGGACTCCAGAACTGCCCCGGATCCACGAGTCCTGCCCACTCTGCACCCGACACCCACGGCCCATGTCCAGGTGGCCCAACCGACTAGAGCTGGCCCCCAGGTGATTCTAAGCAAGTGCCCACCCTGGGTTGACCCCTCCTGTCCAACACGACAATGCCTGCAGCCTGAATCTGGAGAACCCCCCTGACGTGACAGAACTGGACGAAGATTCCCGACAACAAAAGGTACCCTTGCACCCACAGCCCCCTGGCCTTGGGGAACCCAACCTCCAGTCCAGCAACATTCAGCAGGCGGCACTCCTCCTTGTCCAGCCTGTGGCTACCTGGAACCGACCGTCTGGACCCAGCCTGCAGCATCTTTGTGACCCCCAGATCCCTCTATAGGAAAGTATTGGGAGCCCAACACTGTATTTGCACCCTGCACCCAGCCGCCCCTGCACCGCTGAGGGTGTGTGTTTGGTTCTGACCTGTGACCTCCCCGCTGCTCCTCTAAACCCCCCAGGGCTGGCCTCCTGAAGACACGGGTACTTACATGCAAGCAGGCCTGATTTTTTGTGCCTCCAGCCTCCATAGGAGCCCATGTTAAATCGACCTCAACTTTGACCTCTGCACCCGGCCGGCCACATGTTGCTGGTGTTGGGTGTTTGGGGCTAATGTGAACCCCGACCTGTGGACTACCTAACCACCGGAGACTGGAACTGTAAGTCTTGTACTTACATCAAAACTGTGCTAACTTTTCTTCCCCCAGAATCGTTTCTGAAAATTGCAGTGTGTCAATTTTTAGAACAAATTATTGCTATTTATTCGAAAACTGTATAACTTGCCAAATTGAAACAAAGTAGTATTGATACATATGTTAGATACTTACTTGCAAATGTACTTACCTTCAACTTGAATCTTGTGGTTCTAGAAATATAGGGCCTCATTCCGACCCTGGCGGTAAAAACCGTCAGGGCCGCGGACCACGGAAAGCACCGCCAACAGGCTGGCGGTGCTTCCTGGGCCATTCTGACCGCAGCGGTAAAGCCACGGTCAGAAAACCGGGTCCGGCGGTTTCCCGCCGGATTAACCCCGGTTGGCCCAATCCTCCATGGCGGCGCTGCTGGGATTCCGACCCCCTTCCCGCCAGCCTGTTTCTGGCGGTTTTCACCGCCAGGAACAGGATGGCGGGAACAGGTGTCCTGGGGCCCCTGGGGGCCCCTGCACTGCCCATGCAACTGGCATGGGCAGTGCAGGGGCCCCCTAACAGGGCCCCATTAAGCTTTTCACTGTCTGCATAGCATACCTGCAACACCGCCGGCTCCATTCGAACCCGGCTTCAGTGTTGCAGGCCCTTTCCCGCTGGGCCGGCGGGCGCCCGCCGGCCCAGCGGGAAAGTCTGAATGGCCCCAGCAGTCTTCTGACCGCGGAGCGGGCAATTGGCGGTTCCCGTTTGGCGGGCGGCAACCGCCGCCCGCCAAACTTAGAATGACCCCCATAGTAACAAAATATAATTTTGCTATATAAAAACAATTGGTCTGGAGTTAGTCATTGAGTGTATGCTTCCTTTATTGTCTGTGTGTTTCCAACAAATGCTTTGCACTACCCTCTGATAAGCTCCACTGCTCGACCACACTACCACAAAGGAGACCATTAGTATTATCTACTGTGGCCTCTGTTAAGCCTCTGGGGAACCCCTGGACTCTGTGCACAATATATATCATCATGATATAGTATATACAGAGCCAGCTTCCTACAAACAGTTATTGTAAAAACAATCAGTTCTATAACAATGTCATACCAGCCCCCAGTCCTTCAACCCTTTAGTTCGTTAGAGTCTTATATGGGCAGAAAAATATCTGTAATACTTTAAAGCTACTCTTGTTTACGGCAAATTAAATGCAATAGCAAATTCTCTAACAAGAGTGTTCCCACCACCTCAGAATCTTATGATCTTAGGAGATATGGAAAAAGTTTGTCCACTCAGTAGTAGATCCATTTTCAGACTGGCTCAGTACACTACTTCCTCAATTCTTTTTCAGACTCCAAGATCCATTAGCATTAGGGACCAATGCTTTGTTGTTGAAACCGTGGTCCAGGGGCTTAAAGTATGCCTTTCTGTCCATTCCCCTAATTCCATGTTTGACTGCTGGGAATCAGAGAGAGAAAGCAGAGATGTTATTGGTATGCCCCTCCTGGGCATCAAAACAGCGGTTTCCACTGCTGAAACAAATGCTAGTGGGAAATGCCTGATTTCTTCTTCTAGTTCCACATCCTTTCCATCCCCAGATCCTGCTCTTAGTAAGCTTTCCATGTCTCATATTGGTGGTGTGGAGATTGAGAGGTAGGTAGAAAGTTATGACTTCCTATTTCAGTTTCCACTTCTATTCAAGCTTCAACTGGAGAGTCTACAAGAAAATATTATAATCATCATTGAGCTCCTTTTGATAGGTGGTGTCGGCAAAACCAGTTGTCCCTGACTCAGGGTGCCAGAGCTAATTCTTCAGTTTCTCCAAGAGGGGTATGATAAGGGTTGATATGGGGCCATCTTAAGGTTGCAGAGGAGTTGATACGGCGCCGGTGGTAAGGCGTTAGTTCCTTACGACAAGGTGGGGGCGATGAATCCAGAAGGTCAAGATGTGAGACATCGACTTTGCAGTGTTGCAATTACACCACGGGGCCACAGGTGCTGCAGCGGAGTCGGGTGTCCCGGATGTCTGGGGCATGGCACTTAGGACTCAAGCTGTAGTGGGACTTCGGAGGTGCTGCGGTGGCATCAGGCCTGTGTTGCTGGTCCCGGTCAGCGGGGGGATCACAGCTCCGGTGCAGGCGGCATGGAGTCAGAGAGTCGTACCAGTTCCAAAGTTGCTCTGGGGTCGATGCACTTGTTTCTTACTTGTTACACCAGAACCCACTCCCAAGTCCCATGAACTGGACTTGGCACCAGTTGGCAAGTCAGGGCTCTCAGCAAGAGAGCTTGGGCACTGGTAGGTAAAGTCTTTGATGTCCCGGAGACTTCCTAACGGGTAGCAAGCTTATTTTTGGAAGCAAGATGTAGAAAACCAAGTCCAGTCCTTTCACTCTCAGGATAGAAACAGCAAGCAGCAGACCAGCACAAAAAAGCAACAGGCAGAGTGGCAGTACCTGCTAGAGCATTCAGCTCTTCTTCCTGGCAGAAAGTCCTTAGTCCAGAAGTGTTCTAACTTTGTGGGATCAAAGGTCCAATACTTATACCCGTTTCTGTCTTTGAAATAGGCAAACTTCAAAGAGAAGTCTTTGTAGTGCACAAAACCCTGCCTTTTCCTGCCCTGGCCCCGGACACACTCCAGTGGGTTGGAGACTGCGCTGTGTAAGGACAGGTACAGTCCTATTCAGGTGCAAGTGTCAGTTCCTCCCGCCACTCTAGGTCAGGAAGTCCCTCAGGAAATGCAGGGCACACCTCGGCTCCCTTTGTGTGACTGTCTATAGTGAATTCACAAACAGCCCAACTGGCATCCTGATCCAGACATGTATTCCACAGACAGGCAGAGGCACTGAATGGTTAAGCAAGAAAATGCCCACTTTTTAAAAGTGTCATTTTCAAACCTACAATTCAAAAACCAACTTCACCAAAAGATGTATTTTTAAATTGTGAGTTCAGATTTGGGGTTTGGGGCCCCTTGGAGCAGCCCCCCCAACACCCCAGGGGCTGCAGGGGCCTTTGTTACACCACTTTTGAGACCAAAAAACACTTTTTGCCTTTTGCCAGTGTTTGTTACAATAGTGAGGGCCTGGCAGCTCCCACAACAATAATGTGATACAAAAGCCATGACACGAATTGACGAAACCAAAAGACTTACAACAAATGTCGGATCGGTTGGCTTTGTCAGTGCTTGTTTATTTTCATGCTTCCCATAATCGAGTTGAAAATGGTTACACTGATTTTCCATTAGAAATAGTTTTTGGAAATACTAGCATGCATCAACACATTTTACTAAATGATGCTTCAAAGAAATAGCACCTGAAATTTCATAGTAGCGAAATTCTTTTCCTACTTGCATTTTTTCTGAACATTTTATTTTGAAAGCAAAAAATCATCACTCTTGCTTACAAGCTTCTGCAAACGTGCATCTAATTGGAGAGCATTCTGGGCGCATTACACTTAGCCTCATATTGTTAAACTTTTAAAACATGTGTGCACTTTTTTTTAATACTGGAACCACTGTGAGTAATTCAGTGTGACCTTAAAACGTTTAATTGTAGTGCTCTCTCTGATAATAAAAGCTTTTTCACTAATGAATCATAACTACAAGTTTGAACAGCATTAACATATGGACACACATAGTACCTCAACTTCAGACAGTTTCCCTTCTCTGTACATCATATACAGCTCAAGGTTCCGAGTTGAAATTTGGATCAAAGGTTTTGAAGTCAACTCTTAAATCCTAATTTTTGGGGGGATTTCTTGCGTTTGGTCAAAAGTATGCCATTAATAAAATGTTTCTGTTGTGACTATATTTCTGACCAGTCAAATTGGGTTTTTCAGTTACAAAGAAAATATATCAGCGTTATATGTTTGCACTTCGTAATTACTGGAACGAGAACTGTGAGACAAGGATATAATGCCTTGATCGCTTACCAGTCATCTTCATTACTCCAATTCGACATTCCTCGTCCCAATACTTACATTCCCGCCCACCCACACTAGGTCTTCTTCATAGGTTGAGAGCCTTAATAATATCAAGAACTCTGGCAAAGATGACCCTTTAAAGCAGTACATGGGGTAGAGTTGGGTTTAAAGAAAGGGAAAAAGAAGGACGCTTGGGAGGAGTGGTTACACAGAGGGCAGGGCCACTGGTCTGCACTTAATAAGTGCTGGGATGTGGAATGCAGAATTACAGTAATGAAGATTATCGGTAAGTAATGCAAGCACTACTCACTGTCGCTTATCTGTGATACCTAGATATCTATTTTCATGTAAGAAATGTCAAAAGGTAAACACAAAACGCTGTTTTTATCCTAAATAGACTTTTCAACATCTCTTGAAAGAGTGGATGGGAATAGACTCTGGGCCAAATAATGTCAAGGGGAATCAACTACCCTGCTTTACCTTTAAGTACTGCAGTAAGAAACATGGGTGCAAGTAAAATTGTCAGACGGCTCTAGTTTAACACCTAAAATACCACCAATAAATGGTCCAAATCAAGGATGCATGTTGGCTCCTCTCTTATGTTCGGTTTACAACACAGATTGTATCACACATTATCAAATCTGATGACTTAAGTATATTAAAACGTAGTGTATACTAATAGTTTTTAATGAAGGTACCGAAATATTTGTAACTTTATGTATGATACTGAACAGAGTGAGCCTGAGATTCTTTTTATTAATATATTTATATTTTTTGCAAAAGCTGAAAGGAAATGCACAATAAAGCGCAACATGCGCCAATATCAGTAGAAACTCACGGGGAGCACACAACATTGTCCATATCCAAACATACAGTCGTGAAACACCCCTTGTTTAGCACTAAGAAAAGAACCACATAGAGTTCACAGCCCATCATCCCCTAGTTAGACAGGGTCTATACATTCTCAGATCTGGAAGCAGGTTTCGGGCAATCTTTCATTGACCCCATCCCATAATACTCCATCCAAAACCCTTACGTCTTTTGACATTTGTGGAGGCACCCCTGCTTCGGTGGGTGACCTTTTCCACTGCTGTATAGAGATCCATCCCCCTCCTCCATTCGCGGATAGTTGGGACATCTGGAGCTTCCCACAATCTGGCCACACTGAAAACACGGGATATCTACGTTATTTGGAATCCCCAACAGGATGAACAAGTTGGAGGACAAACTCCAAAATAAAGCTAAGTTCTCGAGCTATCTCAGTCTAGTATGCCTGTATGTGGGGGTCCCATGTGTCTGCGTTGCAGAGCAGGCAGGTCGGTGTAGCCGCCTTGCCCATATTGTGTGGCCTGCGCTGATCGTAATATACCAGTTGCAACATTTTTAACTGGATCAGCCTCAATCGAGACTTTATGGTCACTTCCCTTAGGTGCATCAGGGCAGTCTCCCAATCTACGTCCTCTGAGCCTGATATTCTTAATGATATGAACATGTCATCTGCTCTCCTGATTTTGAAAAGATGTCAATATAGTTAACAGGTGAAATGAGAGGGGAAACGAGAATTGGGCAGAACAGGTTTCCTCAGCAGTACTAGGCATATGTCAGTAAAGGGAATTGAGGTACTTCAGTAGTCTTAGATAACTAGTGGAGCTTGAAGTGCATTTGGGCCTCCTTATTGAGCCCATTACTTACAAAGTATAGTCTTTGGATCCATTCACTCTCGCTCCTTCGAGCCTTCCCCTTCTTGATTTCTTGGATTTGCTCCAGCCAATGAATGTGAAGATTGTTTTATGCTCATCAGATTGCAAAAATGTTTCATCAGTGGCATTTTTTAAATCTGTTGAATTATTGTTTCTGTTGTGTTCCTGGATGCAGGTCTTTAAGAATCTTATGGTAAGTGTATGTGAAATTACAGGGGCAGTGTACTGCATAGAAAACATGTAGCTGATCCATTTGTTGATCTTACGTCTGTATCCATTTATTAAGGATAGTTCAGTGATTGCTGCCCAGTAGGTAACAGAGTTTCCCCTTCCCAATTTGTTGATGACCATTGTGATAAGTAGTGATGAAAAGAACTGTTTCTTTTGTGGTTTGTTGTTTCTTTATTTCTTTATTGTTTTTTTATATAGCAGGTATAATGCCAGAGGGCATCAGAGCACTTTACAATGAAACAGACATGGCATAACAAAACAGAAGTGTGTTTTACATTAGGATTGAGGAGGTGCAGGTGTTAAAACAATAAGCTTTTGATTAGCAAGGCCTTTTTAACACTGAGTTCAGGTGGCCAACAATATCAAGTATTAGTGTTTGTAGCAAGTCACAGTCACAAGTGTGAGTGGCACGTCTGAGAGCATCAGAAATTAATTTGGTAGTATCTACTTAATTGAAATAGTTTTAGGTTCTTCTTCAAGATTTGTAGAGAATGAGCTTACAGATCTCCTGTGGGATAGAGTTCCAGACTGTGTGCTTTGCTTGGGAAGGATCAGGACACAGTCACAAGTGTGAGAGGCACGTCAGGGAGCATCAACAATTAGTTTGGTAGTATCTACTTAATTGAAATAGTTTTAAGTTATTCTTCAAGATTTCTAGAGAAGGAGCTTGCAGATCACCTGTGGGATAGAGTTCCAGACTCTGGGTGCTTTGCCTGAGAAGGATCAGGAAGACGTTCTGTGTTTTTTACATTTTGGAGGTTCAATGATTAGAGAGCCTGTGCTTCAGGTGGAGCTAATTTTGTGCAAGGTATTTTGGTGTTCCATAGTACAGGCTTTGGACAGCAAGTCTAAATAGGCTTCAGGGTTCTACTGGTTAGTGAAATCAATACTGGTGTGATGTAGTTGAAGCGCCTCATCATGAGACCTACCTGTTGGGGAGTTAAGAGTAGCTTTCAGAGGAGGCAAATAAGATTTGGGAAAGCCTGTAATTATTGCGCTCCAGTAGACCAACATGGAGATGACTAGCGGTACAACTGCTATTTTAAAGTCAGGTTCTGGAATGAAAGGTTTGAGGGATTTGAGACATTTGAGCTGTTTTGAGCAGATCTAGTGGAAGAGTTTATGTGGGTTTGCAAATTCATGTTCTTATCTGGAGTGATTTTGAGTGATTTGGGGCAGTCGATGATTTTCGGTTTACAATTCAGAATGTTCAGAGGATCCAGCCAGTTTTGTACTGGTGACAGGCTGTGACGAGGGGAGATGAGGAAGGATTCAGTTTTCAGTGTGTTTAGTTTTAGGTGACTGAGGAGTAGCCAGCTCTGTATGTCTTTTAAGGATTGGTGCAGAAGTGGTATATTATCAAGTGAGGACACTTTCATGTATATCTGAATGTCATCAATGTAAAGATAATTGGAATGTTGGGTTGTTTTCTGATACTGGTAAGGAGTTCTATGTAGAGGTTAAAAAGAGTGGAGGAGAGTATGGATCCTTGTAAAGTGGCATGCCATATACCCAGCGCCTGTAAATTAAATGCTACAAGTGAGCCTGAAGCACTGTTTGGGGCCCTTTTGAGATCTCCTTACTTTTATCTTTGTCCCCCTCTTCTTCGTCTGTTGGGTTCCCTGCCAACCCTTGGTGGAGTAACCCACATACAACTTCTTTTGGATTCTGGTGTGAGCCAGTGGTCCACCTCATTGCCAAGCTTCCTGGGGTCAGAAGCTTGCTGTCAATCAAATGATGGCACAGCTCTAGAAAACAATGACCAGGCAAGTGTTCCCATGCAAACAAATTGTACAGCCGCTGATAGTCTGTTACCTTGCTGCCCTTCACCCAACCATCCAGTGCTCTGCAGAAAGAATCAACATACTACACCCAAGTTTGAGATCCAAGTTTAGTACGCTCCTTAAACTTTATTCTGTAACTCTCTGGGGTGAGACCATACCTCCTGGTCAGGGTGTCCTTCATGACAGGGTACCTCATCTGATCCTCCTCTACTTCTAAGGCACACAAGGGTTTCACTCCCCTCCACTGAAAAATACTTCCACAGACCTGTCCCCAATCTTTCTCAGGGTCCCTGTGCTTCCTCAGTGCCACCTTATAACCCCTGAATCACTGCTCTAAGTCAGCGGTTCCCAACCTGTGGCCCGGGGACCCCTGGGGGTCCACGAAGCCTTCTCAGGAGGTACGCGAGAGCCTAGAAAATTAAAAAATGTGACCAAATATTGACAATTAGGTCCCCAGCTTCCAGTAATTGACAGTAATGGTCCCCGGATTCCAATGATGATTCAGTGGGGGTCTCTGGGTTCAATTAATGTTAAAGTGGGGGTCCACAGAAATCAAAAGGTTGGGAACCACTGCTCTAAGTCATCCCCAACAACAAAATCCTTCACCACATCCTTGGGTTTATGACCCTACCCCTCAGACCACACCGGAGAACTGCTGCCATCATCTGTGCCGGACCTGCTCTTTACATCCAATTAATTTTCTTTGCCTCTCTTTTGAACCTGGCTAGTTCCATCTGCAGCTTCATCTCATGCTTCAGCTTGAGCTTCTCTAGCTCCACTCGGAGTCTCCTACCCTCATGTCTGTCCTCCAGCTCCTCTGTGGTCAGATCTCTTAAAGAAATACTGCTGCTTACCCTGGAAGGTGCCTTCCCCCAAGCAAATCCTGATTTGCCACAAAATCCTTCTGCAGGTTTTGCTCTTCTCCCTCTACAATAACATGCTCCTCCCCCCTATGCTCATCAGCCTCCTTTCCTGCAAAGCAGGCCCTCGGCGTCTTTTGCAGCTCCTCCTGTTTTTTTGAGGACTTTAACAGGACATCTGAGCTCCTGGCAGAACTTTTTGAGCTGAGGCACCAAATAAGTCTGAATAAGTCTCCAACCTCTCCTCCTCAAACACAAACTCTGCAGCTCCCACTGATGGCTCACCATAGAGACATGACTGTGACTCGAACTCAAAAGTTGCAAAAAGAGAAAAAAATCAAATGTAAAGTACAAACACAAGTCCAATCCTCACAGCTGATCACCAATGTTTGAAATGGATCTTTTTTTGGCAGTGGTTTACACCCTGTCCAAGTAGGGACCCTCACTCTAGTCAGGGTAAAGGAATCACACAGCTAAGATAACCCCTGCTCACCCCCTTGGTAGCTTGGCACGACCAGTCAAGCTTATCTCAGAGGCAATGTGTAAATTATTTGTACAGAGACAGTAACACAGTGAAAACACCAAAAACTTACTCCACACTAGACAAATAGCCAATATTTATCTGAGTTAAACGAGACAAAAATGACAAAAATCCAACATACACAAGCAAAGATAAAAAAAAATGAAAGATTAAATCTCAGTAAAGCACTTAGAAACACAATAGCTCCAACTGGGGCTAATACGAATTCTTGATGGAGTTGTTCCCAACAGTCCAACGCCACTTGAGAGGGAGTGTGGGCCGGTCACGGAGTCGCACGGACCCCAGGTTCAATACCTTTGGAAAACAAGGAAACAAAGACTTTGCATGGAGTCAGGAAGGTAAGGTGACGCTGGAGCAGGTGCAGCGTAGGTTCCTTACCGCTACCGGGGAAGTGAGGCATTAGTTCTTTACTGCTGAGCAGGGGAGGTAAGGCGTCGATTTCTTATGGTTGCAGGGGAGGTGATGAGGCATCGGTGATGAAGCAACAATTCCTTACGATCCGGCGGGGTAGATGAATCCAGGAGGTAAAAATGCAAGGCATCGACTTTGCGGTGCGCAATCGTACCATGGGGCCACAGGTGGTGCGGCAGAATCAGGTGTCACGAACGTCAGTGACATAGCTCTCAGGACTCACACTGCAGCAGGACTTTGGAGGTGCTTTGGCAGCGTCGGAACGGTGGCATCAATCGCGGCCGTTGCACTCAGAGAGGACCGCGGCTCTAGTGCAGGCAGGGGGACGATGCCGGTTCCTAAGTCACTTCGGAGTCAATGTACTCGGTTTCTTCTTGGTTAAGGCAGAACTCACTCCCAAGGGCCTAGGGACTGGATTTGGCAGCACTTGGAAAATCAGGACTCTCAGCAAGAGAGCCCATCTGCTGGCAGATGAAGTGTTTGATGTCCCTGAGACTTCTAAGCTCCAAGCCTTTGAGAACCTTTGGAAGCAGGAGGCAGAAAGCAAAGTCCAGTCCTTTCACTCTCAGGACAGAAGCAGGAAGCAGTAGGCCAGCACAATACTTATACTAATTTCTGCCTTTGAAGTAGGCAAACTTCAAAGGAAAGTCTTTGCAGTGCACAACTGGCTGTCTTTCCTGCCACGACCTCAGACACACTCCAGGGGGTTGAAGACTGCTTTGTGTAAGGAAAGGCACAGCCCTATTCAGGTGAAAGTGGCAGCTCCTCCCACCACTCTAGCCCAGGAAGACTCATCAGGATATGCAGGGCACACCTCGTTCCTTTTGTGTGACTGTCTACAGTGAATTCACAAACAGCCGAACTGTCATCCTGACCCAGAAGTGTATTCCACAGACAGGCAGAGGCTCAGAATGGTTAAGCAAGAATATTCCCACTTTCTAAAAGTGGCATTTTCAAACTTACAATTTAAAATACAACTTCACCAAAAGATGTATTTTTAAATTCAGAGTTCAGAGACCCCAAACTCCACATTTCTATGTGCTCCCAATGGGAAATTGAACTTAAAAGATATTTCAAGCCAATCCCCATGTTACCCTACGGGAGAGATTGGCTTTCCAATAGTTAAAAACTAATTTAGCAGTATTTCACTATCAGGATACTTTTTAAATATACTGCACTCTGCTCATGGGGCTGCCTTGCACCTACCTTAGAGGTGACTTACATGTAGTAAAAGGTAAGGTTTGGGCCAGCCAAGTGGGTGCACTTGCCAGGTCGAACTAGCAGTTTAAAACTGCACACACAGACACTGCAGCTGCAGGTCTGAGACATGTTTACAAGGCTACTCTTGTGAGTGGCACAAACAGTGCTGCAGGCACACTAGTATCATTTGATTTACAGACCTCAGGCACACATGATGCACTATCCTAGGGACTTACCAGCAAATCAAATATGCCAGTCATGGATAAACCAATCCCCAATACCATTTACACAGAGAGCACTTGCACTTTAGTACTGATCAGCAGTGGTAAAGTGCCCGGAGTCCTAAAGCCAGCAAAAACAATGTTCAGCACAGGATCAGAAACTGGAGGTCAGAAGCGAAAAAAAAGAGGAAACCGCGCCAAGAGCTGACACGTCTAACAGTTCACCACACCACATTAGCCACTAATGGCCCTCCACTGCTTCTCTATATAGCTTCCAGATTCTCCAAACTCTTTACACTTTGCACAATCTGCTGTTGTTTAGAAACCTGAAATAAATGGCACACTAAAGTTCCACCCACTTACTCTGTCCTGCCTGGTAGCTACAACTGGTATTCCTATACCTCCTGGGCCAATTGTTTTTTACTCACATTACACAAGGTTAAAAAATGCTGAATACCTGAACACTGCACCGCATGAAAAGTCTGAAATGAATAGAAGGTTCATGTAATACTGTACCGAGTTAAATGCACAACAGCCTACAGTGAGCGTGGAGTGAACAAAATTCTGTTGACTGAGACAGCCCTTGTTGTGTTATCGGAGGATCTCAAGGAAGTCCTCAATATGCCATTGTAAGTTGAAGAGATTACCCAGGCAATTAGAAATGCGAATACTGGTAAAACCTCTAGCAAATATAGCCTGCAAGTAGAATTTTACAGAACAGAATTGATACCTCTGGATCTGCTGGAATAGTGATTTTCCTTCCTAAACCCTTACCAAATACACATCTGAGGCTGACTCTTCAGTCCAATGGGCTGAAAATTAGAGCAAGAATGAGACTGAGTGGTATGACAATACAGATGTGTAATAGTGCAGTACATATATACAAGAGAAAGAATACCTGAAGGTATAGTGGGCTATTAAGTACCCCCTCTTCTAGTAGATGATTATTACATCCTGCACATGAAAGAACAGATGCACATGGCGCAGAGTGCCATCACAAGCCACTTTAAACTGAAAACAGCCCAGCACTGGGTATTGACATGCACTGCCTTTGTGTGCCTTTTAATAGCAGCGGCAGTCTCACGAAGAGGCAATTTCTTCTGCTACTTTGTGCTGAAGCCTCCTATTAACACCAAAAGTATTTGGTTGATGAAGTAGACAATACACAGGTGTACAAGACAGGGCTGTCCCTGTTCTCTCTGATTTTTGCACTGGTGCTTGAACCTCTAGCCCACCTGCTAATACATAATTTTTTATAGGATGGACTTACAGGTGGTGGGAGGGATATATAAGTTCTCTGTATGTGGAAGACGTGTTGCTAACATGAGCGATCTGTATGGCGTCCTCCCACAAATTTTGGTTTCATTGAGGGCTACAACATGGTCTCTGGCTTTCGAGTTAACTGGGCAGTTATTAGGCTATACCCAATCCTGGGAACAAACAAGCAAGAAACAGTAATAACTCCCACAGAAATTCAGAGGCATCTATTAATATACTTGGGCATACTATGCAGTTATGAGAGGTCTAGAATATATTCATATAACATCACACTGCTGATAAATAAATAAGAATGTTCAAAGATCTGGTAGCATTACGGAATGTTTTACTGCTCCCATTACTGTCAATCATGAATGAAGTAGCAATACCTACCCAAGTTCATACAATATATAATATGCAGTGTTACAAAAATCCCTGGTGATATTAATTAGATAGATAGATAGATAGACAGCTATTACACACTATAAATGCATGTATAGACCTTACATGATGCCATAGTTGTTGCATAGAATACATCTAAATGTAGATGGGAACAGCCTCAGTTGTGGAGAGGATTGTGGTGGGCATGTGTAAAGGTCACAACATTTTGTACAATTAGTGTGAACCCTCTCAGACATATCTACATGAATGCTGAATGCTTTGCTGGAAAATGTCTGTTGAGTCTGGTGCTACTTGAGAAGCAGCATAAAACACACAATCAGTTTTCCGCTACAGGCCCTAGTCAATGATTAGGAGATCACACTACAGTCCATCGCTGCACGGATGGTGGCATGATTTGCAAAAGTGGCTAGTTGAGGGGAATTGCAAAACTGCAGAATCCAGGGGTGCCAGCTACTGAGAGATGACTACACATACAAGATGCTGGCCCTAGTTCATTAGAGTTCCCATCAGACTGACTCCCACCATGAACAAATATAGTCTATAAGACAAAGAATAATTCCTCCACATGCTGGTTGGTTCTTTGGGTGAGGGCTTGAAACTGGGCTTTTTTCTTTGTAGGTATTTTGCTCTTGAAATAAATGAGATATAAAAAATAAGGAAATAGAGATAAAACACAGAGCATCGAATTCCTATTCATTCTACAGGGATTAAAAAAACAAAGGGGAAACCCTCTCACAATTGCCAAATAACAGGAAATTTACAGTTAAAAATAATTTGAAAAAGAACACCAATAAAGGAAAGGAAATAAGCAAGTAAAAGGGTGCAAGCAATCTCTTTTATCTTTCTACCATAAGACCACAAGAAAGCAATGCAGGGGAGAAGAGAGGCTAGGGGAGCCATACGGAGGCAGGCAAACTGTAAGACAGTACTGACAAGGGGTGAAAAGTGAGTAATGCAAGCCAAAGAACTTAGGGGCCACAAATGAGGATCTAAAAATAAAAATGCACACATAGGACTCTGTGAGGGAAGGGTCAAACAAAAAGAAAGGTGAAGACTTCAGACAGGAAATGTGTCCATCAGGCTTCAAATACCACCTGTCAATTCAGACATGTCTTACAGCTATCAGACAGCAACTGCCCATGTTACACATTGACTAGTGACCAGCTGAACTATTTTGAGTTTACAAAGATTATGCAGCCTTAGGCTTGAGGTACGTAGATCTAACTCGCTGAGGAAGAGATATCTCTTGGGGTTTACAGAGATAAAGTAGAGTGGCATAGAGTGGGATTGAGTACAGAAGTGTGGAGTGTTGTAGAGTGGCGTTGAGTAGCATAGAATAGACTGGTATACTGTGGATTGGTGTGGAGTGGTATAGAGCGGAATGACATAGTGGTGTAGAGTGGCACAGAGTAGAGTGGGGCAGAATGCAGTGGAGTGGAGCTGAGTGGCGTAGAGTATACTGAAGTAGAGTGAAATGGAGTGGAGTAGAGTGGCACAGAGTGGAGTGGCGCAGAGTGGAGTGGTGTAGAGTAGGGCGGCATACAGTAGGGTGGAGTGCAGTAGAGTGACGTTGAGTAGATTGAAATGGAGTAGAATGACATAGGCTGGAGTGGTGCAGTGTAGAGTACAGTGCCATTGAGTGGGGTAGAGTGCGGTAGTGAGGCATGGAGTAGAATGGCATGGAGAGTAGAGTGGAGCATTGTATAGTGCAATACAGCTGAGTATTTTAGAGTACAGAGGCATAGAGTGGATTGGTGTAGAGTAGCGTAGAGTGGAGTGTGGTAGCATAGAGCAGATTGCCACATAGTAATACAGTTGTGCCTGTAAGTAACTAAAGCGACAAAAGAGATGGGAGAGGGTGAAAGCACCATAAATAAGAAGCCATATGCCTGTGTTAAAAGTAGAAAAGCACATTGCACGTCCAGGAATAATACTGAAACTCATATAAAATCAAAAAAATAGTGTATTACAAAAACACAACAAAAAACACATACTTGGTCCGTGCTCCAGGGAGAAGGTAACAAAAGAAAGGAAGGGAAACCTATGGAAGCTAGCAATCAAATGATTGCAAATGAAAGTGACAACGAAAACAACTAATGGTACCCAGTGGGAGGGCTGTAAGCCCACTAAATTGTAAACAATATGTCTTGCAGCACAGCGCATGCACCCAAAAAGCACCAAATAGGTTCTTGCAAGATACCATGATTTTCTATTCTTGCTAGTTCCCAAAACAGGGTAACAAATAATATTCCAGCGCTACCATTTTGTATTTTATTACAAAAAGTAAGAACATCCTGGGTCGAGAATTCCGCTTTGAATTGAGACATTACATTTCTTGGTGGGGTGGACCACATATAGCTGGCCATTAATAAAGCTAAGCAAACATTTGCATTATAACATACTGCACCCTGTACCTGTGGAAGTTCAGTAACTCTCAAATCTTCTTAGCTAGTGACAACAACAAGCAATGGCTACTCCACAAAAACAAATCTGCATAATTGCTGGGGATGCTCATATCCAGGTGTGGGAGATTCAGAGAAGGAAAAATTATAACCAAAGTAGAACTAAATTGTTCATCTATGACTTCATTACAGCGTTCAGATGGTCTTTTAAAGGGGGGAAACGTTTAAATTGATATGTAAACTACCTTGCAAACATTTAAGCAGAACGCCTTTACAAGTTAAACAATTGCCCTGATTTGCACATGAGGGCAACATTTTTAACGGTCTGTTTTGCTGATAGAGGCCACCTTTTTTTTAGTGCCCTGGTTTATTGTCTGTCCCAGTCAGACCTGGCGGGGTTAAGGTGGGCAAGGTGGAGGGTGGGAGATAATATATAAATGTTTCTTCGCTGGCCTGACTGGCAGACCAGTGGGTCTCTCTGACAACTCAGGGCTGGACACCCTTACATGAATCAGCATTACCTACTTCTGTAGCCTAGTGGCCCTACTGCCCACCCCAGCCACAGAACTTGGAAGACGCTCATCCTGGCAGACGTACTTCCTTGGCACTTCTGGTGGCACAGTCTAATCAAGTGCGTTATACATTCTCTTGTAGTGTGGTTAGTTTTACGTATTCATTGCGCTTTAGCTTCAGGCTTTAGGCCTTTGTGCACTTTGCCCTGAATATATTTTATTCATTTGCTGACGGCTTAGAGCCTCTGTGCACTTTGCTCTATATGCTTTTTATTAGGCTTCGTACTGTTATTTTTCAAATAGCCAGTTCTACGGTGTTGTTTTTTATTCATATCACACTGTTTTGCCTACTTCAGCACTGGAGTTCTCCATAACATATTTACTCTGTGCTTCAGTCAAGGATACAGTCTGGTACATTGCCGATAGACGTGGTAGGAGTTTAGACTTGGCATTCCTGCGTAGGGACATTTTGTGATCACGATGACATGTTAGTTATAAAATCACTTCCTTGTCCCAATACACGCAAGAGGGAGATTCCGACCAGGGAACCACAACTAGACGCTGACTGCCTCGTTGCAGATGCTGAACCAAGATCACAGGTCTTTGCTCAGGTATGAGGGCTGATGTCTCCACAGTGATTCTAATAGGCAAGCTAGAAGCTTAACATGCTGTGCTCTAAATAGAACAAGCAGAGGGAGAGTAGAAATTGTTAGACAATATGATAGCTTTGTTCTTATGTTTTACTCTCCTGGTGACTATTTCAATCCTACTGTGTTGTATCGTTCTGGTTAATGCGGTTCACGCCTTAATATCTAAAATACAGTCGTTTTATTAAAAACATTATATAAAACTTATACTGTCTTTGTCATTTGTATATGAGATCATATTGGAAATAAGAGAGTTGGTTTGGATCTGAGTAACCACGACTTCCCTGAGAAGTTCCAAAGATGTCATGCGCTCGGCTGCCAAATCATTCCTTCCACATGGGAGAAATGAGGCACTGCTAGTTAGCCGGAGCAAAAACCGGATTTAGGGTAACAGAGTTCTTTACACGTGGGTCAGACTCAGTCCCCCACACCGTTATAGATCCTGCTACCTAGAAATCCAGTAGTCTCATTTAGAATAATGAGAGCCCACGCGACACTCTATGAACTGAAATCCACTCTTCTCCACAGCAGGTGCATTAACCTACCATGATGACCTTCCAGTATTAGTTATATTGTACTGAAAAACCAGAAGCATGTTCTTCTTAAATTCATTATAATTTTTGACACATTGGTCTCTAAAGCTTATTGGGTGCCTACTGCATAATGGTGATCCTTTACTGATGACTTTTCAACCTCCCTCTGAGCTTCCTCATCGTGTGTCTTAATTGTGAATAATGATGGTGCCACAATTGTTTTCTGCAGTATGGTCATCTTAGTAAGAGAATGTTGGTTAGCGACCTTCACAAGGCATTAGCGGTATCTGAAAACAATCAAAGACTGTACATATTCAACTGATAGTATCTTTGGAAAACCCTTGAGGGATCAACATAAATGGTCCTTTGCTGAATTCAATCTGTCTACCTTTTAGAAATCTATAGCTTCCCAGGATCACCCATGGATTTCACCCCGAATTCCAGCACAAACAGGAAGTAGGTTGAAAGCTAAAAAATTACAAAAAATGGGCTACCTCTTTAAAAAATACCAAAACTGCAGTAAAAGATAGGTTTGCTGAATCAGTTTTGCATGTTCTTGAAAGTCAGGAAAATTGTGACATTAGCACAACAAACCTTTTGGTGGTGCCTTTTTTAGGAAAAGAAAAATAAACTTTTTTGCAGAGCACTTTTTTTCTATTCCGCTCCCCCCCAAAAAAAAAACTTTAGATATATTTTGGCTATTTTTTTCATCCCCTTCCAGGGGAATCATCAAACCCTGGGTTTTTTGGAATCCCCAGATGTTGGAAAAAAAGGACACAAGTTTGGTGCAGATATCTTATGTGGAAAAAAGTTATGACAGCCTAACGGCGACAGCCAAAGGTCTTAGCATTCTTGGGGGAAAAGGTTTAGCTGCCAAGGGGTTAATGAACCACATGTGCCTCACGCTCTCCCATAAACAGTGCAATAGGAGCGAGCTGCTTCTTTACATTCAATGTCTCTAATATACAACATAGACTTTTATCTACATTTTCCGAAAATAAGTCACAAAGCAAAAAAACATGTAATTGTTCACTTCAGCTGCCACAATGAAATTAATGTTCCCTCTTTCATGTTAGGCATCTTGCTGCAAGCGTGCATGTTGTATCTGGATGTGTTCTATTTTTCCTGCCAGTGTCACTTTATAATTGTTTCCATGCAGTAGAAGGGGCAGAGGGATGGAAATTGCAGACGGGAGAACTGGAGAGTTACACACTTGAAATATGGAGAGGTGTGCGGTGGCACCCACTTGGTGCCGCATGACATCTTTTCCCCCATGAACAAGTGCACGTGGTTACAGTGGACGAATTGATGGAAAAAAACATATCTACCCTCATTTAGAGCGTGGTACAGCAGAAGCTACAACCCTACCAGTCCTGTGATCCCACCACATAATGTAGAGGTTACAGTGGCCAATGCGCCGCAGGACTGCTGAATCACGAGGAGCAGGGAAAACTGGTTTATTTATGAAAAACAAAAATAATTCCCAATTGTTTGCATGAGATTGGGGACCGCTATTCATTTCTGAGGAAAGTGATCACATTATGTTGAAGTAAGCAATTCTGTCAAAAAGTAACCTGCCAGTATGGCAGTCAACTCAAAACAGGGTGGGCAGGCTGTAGTATTGTGAGTGGAGGCAAGTATGCTGCCCCCCAGGCGGGCTTGGTGGGGAGAGATACAGAGAGAGATATCACACACCACACAAATTGCAGAGGGAGGCAATCACTGAAATAGGGGATACAACCCTGTGGCTGTGAAAAAGCATCACGTAACTTTGGAATTAAACACCTAGGGCCATATGTACGAACACTTTTTCCCATAGACACAGAATGGGTAAAAACCTTTGCTACATCTGGCCCCTAATTTCTGAGAAATGTTAACTGCCAATTCACTCACTCACGAAGGTCTAAATAAACCCCTACGCCTAGTAGTTAGGATGTCTGTGGTATAATATGGGTGTCTTAAAACTTAAAAACCCACTTTGAATATTATGGAAAGGTTCTTGTTTCTCATCATTTAAGAAGTATGTCCAAAAACAACCCTGCTAACTGAAGCATCTGAATAATTCACAAATAATTCCCAAGAACTCATTTAAAAATAAAAATATCATTGCTCACCTGTTTTAAAAAACTTTGCGTACACCACAATGGCGATAACAGCTACAGCTGCTGCTACGACGCCAGCTATACATCCAATTATAATTCCCATCCACGATTGCCGTTCTGTAAAAGAAAGTTTTGAATTACATGACAAAGAACAGTCATGTTAAATATTACAAACTGAAGCTCTGCTACATTAAAGTATGACGTTAGAGTTACACTGAGTAGGACAATCTGCTTGTTTTAAACTCTTCTGATTTTTTAAAGCACTGCTGCATCATACATTTGACTGGTTCAAGCCTTGTAGAACCCCCTGACACAATGCTGGCTTTTTTAAAAGAAGGACCATACAAGTGCTGAAACTATTAGGTCTGACAAGCTGGGGCATTGCATCATTAATCCCAGTGCATGGGCACTCAAACATGTTCCCAAAGGCCAAAACGTTTGGTCTGTGGTGTAACTAAGGATTGCGTTGAAGCCAGCAGGGTGGTGGCCGGGGCGGGGTACAGCCAGGGTGGTAAGGTCGGTGTAGGTAGTGACTGAACTGCACAATGTGAAACCAGAAAACCAGGGATCACACCTGGCGTCCCTACGTGACCAAACTGTGTGATCCTAAACAACTGTTTTATTTCACTTTCTACCTTTTTCTTCATAATAACATATATGGGGAACTCAAAGTAGACGACTTCTGGATGTGTTCTGTACAAAACCTTAACCTGTGTTTAATTAAAGAAATTATAAAGTTGTCCATGTATAATAACAACCCAGGCCACGCAAACGGTGTCCATAACAGCTGACCTGCCTCTTAGTTCACTATTGGTATTGTTGACACAGGGGGGAGAGATACATGAATTAAAACTATCCCTTTCGAACACATATATCTCAGTGTACTTATATCTGGTGCACTAAGGTGAAATGGCGGTGCATATTAATGAAATCAACATTTTTTAATTTGAAAGTGACTTTATCATATTTTACTCGTTTGTTGTAAGTCTTTAAAATTGTAGTGTTCCTAAAGTTAAGTAGCACAGGACACCCTAGTTATTTACTTTCTTTAACTTCAGTTAACACGAAAATAAACTGTAGCATCTTTTTAATTTTACAACTGATTTGAGTAAATAGCAGCCCAAAGCTCCTGTTGACAAGGGGGCCGCACTTTGAGTATCACTGCCTAGTGCATTCACTGCAGATTCAGTTCTGGTTGTGACACAGCATCACATGAACTCTGAAAAAGGAACATCATGCATCACATTATGGAAAAGGAAGGTGCAGCTCTTCATATCCTTTACAGGGTTGATTAGGCAACAGTATTATTCCCTAAACCTGGCTCAGCTCTTCTTTATTACACTCAACACCCAGGGAACATAGCAACCATGCTTGCTTACTCTCTTGGGTGTCATGAACACTTTCCAGTACATCATATTACATCATGACTCCTCCACATACATCAACTCAGCTAACATAATATATTCTTATTTAACTATGGCCTGTTAGATACCTAAGTGGGACCTTTACAGACTGAAAATTAAGCAAAGTTCTGAGAAGGAGAGGAAATAACTGGAATAAGGATGTGTTTGTCTCTGTGTAATTTACGCAGCGAAAAGTAATCCATCAATTATCTTCTCATCCTTGTAGAACACTGAACTTGGCAGAGCATGTAAGGGGTTCCATTCCACTCAGAATTGTAGAATGCAGACTCAACCAGTAGCTAGGTGAATGAGTCTAGCTCATCAACTGTCATTCTTTGGGTGTGACTTTGCATTTCAGTACACAATTCAACCACTTAAATCTCATCAAATCTCACCTCGATGTCTCAAGGGTTTTTTACCACCACAAGAAGAACTGTCCAAATCTCTGTCCTCCTCTGATGCTTATTTTTACAATAAAATCGGCCGATCTCTTGATTACTTAATTTTCTGTTTGACTCTGCGTGGGGGTAGCACGGCCTGTAGCCCAGGCTTCTCCAGAAGCACTGTAGCTGTCATGGGCTGAGCAAAGCGGCTAAAGAGCACTAGGGTGTGCATTATTGAACACACCCTGAAGACCACATGACATCATGATGCAACCGGTAAGGCAAGCCTGGATCTTGAACAGATTAGTATGGAGAGCAGCTCCTCAATGGGTGCAGAACGTTTTTTCTGCCCTCTAAATGTCTTCCAATAAAATAATTGTATGATTGTTAAACAAATAACAGTGTCACATATGGCTAAAAGTATGTCCTGTGCCACAAGTACATACTAAAAGGGCTCTCAGTCAACAATACACATAAATCCCATTCATATACACACATGTTCATACGTCCCCAAAGACCACGCTTTTACTAACACACATGTCAGCCCTATCAATAGTGCCCCTAGTGAAACTATTTTATTCAGACCATAGTTACTGACTCTGTGGACATTAGGCTTAAAGTCTATTAAAGAGGGCGTAGGGGTGTCTGGTAAAAATGTGCGAGTTGCTTAGCCTTCAGTAGCTCACAATGATTTTCACTGATTAGAAGTAGCTCTCACTACAGAAAAGGTTGGAGACCCAGGGTTTAGCACCACCTCCGGCAAACTCAGATTTTTTCCTCAATTCCTTCTGCCTTTGGCAATCCCCTAACTTATTGTAAGCCTCCACCAACATCCCTTTACTTCATAGTTAATCAGGTCGTGGGCAAGGGTTGTGGGATTTGGAAAAGCTCTGATAAAACACAAGAGCACTGAAATACAATATTTCCAACAACATAAGAATATCAGCAAAATGAGATTAAAAGCCATCTTTGAAATGGCTGAATTAAACCTTTTTCCATTCTGTCATTCTTTTAGCTTGTCTACCTTCTTGCACTAGTAGAAATTAATGTATTAAACAATGTACTGCTGTGCCTCAGTGGTGGGTATTACTCAGTGATGTCTTACAATTGTTGGCCATACACCCCTTTCAAACTAAGTTTGATTCTCAACTCTTAGGTGCTTGTATCACCACACTAGTGTGTGGCAATTCAATAAACATATTGAAATAATGGAGCTCTGCTGGCAGAAGTCAGTTAGTTGGTATGCTATGTTATGATGACTTTTATAGCACCTCTGTCACACATGAGTGTATCCTAGCCCTTTGCAGGAGTTTGGGGCAGGATTTGTGGCTCTTTCTCAAACAGCCAGCTCTTCTGCTTCTTGCAGAATTCAGTAAGCAATATGAAGGCTTCAATGTGGTGTGGGAGGTTGTTCCATGCTTTATGAGCGATGTATTGGAAGGCACAACCTTCTGATCCGCTATTTTGTATGCGAGACACGTGTGCTAGTGAGAGTCCGACTGAGCGGAGGTGCCTTGTGGGCAGGTAGAACTGCCTACAGCTATTCAGGTAGATTGGACCTGTGTTGTGTAGAGACTTGTATATATGGGTGAGGAGCTTGAACTAAGTGTGGTTATGTACAGGGTGCCTGTTTAGTTCCCTTAGATGTAGGGTGATGTGAGACTGGCATGGAGGCTAAGGATCAGTGAGGCTGCTGCATTCTGGGTGGCCTGAAGTCTTTATGTGGTTTGGTAGCTGATTCCTACATACATGGTGTTCCCGTAGTCCAGATCATGATACTGTTACATGAGGTAAAAACAGGGTCTAGGAAGTGCCCATGGTGGGGGCTGAGACAGGTTGGGTTTGTCCTTTCATGCGGAACTTACTCACAAGTGTAAGTTACCTTTGTGAATATTCCTGATAGGTTGGATCATGCTCATCTTCCATGCAAATTGCTGAGTATTAAGAGTGGATACACTGCACTGTGGAAGTGTACATAATTTATTCAATGTAAGTTCCACTGAGATTAACAAAACACACTGAGCTGTTTTTGGTACTAGTCTGAACCCTTCACCAAAAAAGGGGCTAATTCAGTTCAAGGTGTTAAACTGTGGGAGCAAAAACTTGTTAGCGCAAATTAAATTTATTTTGAGATCCTGGTGGGTTATTGGCCGAAATGTACACTTTTGAGGAAAAAGAACTGCATAACACACAAATGTTTTGTGCTCAGTGGTAACAACGACTAATACTGGTGTTACCACTGAGCAAAAAATGAAATGTACTGTTATTGGCGCTCAACTCAAAACTGACACAACTATAAAAACGAATTAAACAAAAACTGCACCTATTTTTAGTATGCTGCTGACCTCTAAATACGAAAGAAAAAATGCAAATGCCAAAATATAGTTAGCACAAACATGTTTATATAAACAACAGATTAATTTTCCAGTGTTTCTGTGTAAGTACCTTTACCTGTAACACTGAGGGCAGCAGCGACTGAGAAATTCTGAGGAAGAGTCTTGTGTTCCACAGTGCATTGATACCTTTTCTCATTATCTTCCAGAGTTGGCCGAAGGCGTAATCGGCTGGTAACATTAAATGTTCCATCTGGATTGTCAACAAGGGCCCCAGTACAAATGTCTCCAGCAACACTGCTTACTTTGTCATTTGAGAGCTCAAACCATTGTACCTCTATGTTTTCGGGATAAAACTGGCTGACCGCACAAGATATGGACCTCTCATCTCCAACCTTAACTGAAATTGCTGATGATGACAAGGTTACTTTGGGATTAGCTGTAAAAGCCAAGCAAACAAAATAGTCACATTTTAGATTTCATATAACTTTGCGAGAAGTTTGACTTTGACAAAAACATACATAGCCAACACATTTCATAATTTTCTCACATTTATGAAGTCTGCCCTAGAGCAGTGTGGGGAGTCTCTATGTTTCTATTTCAACTCCTCAAATAAAATGTGAGCACATCGAAGATGTAAAAGTATCAGAATAGCAGCAGTGTTGTTCTTGCAGGCTCAATGTATTTGTCAATGGTGCACTCAGTACATGGTAATTCCTAAAGGCGTAAGTGTAAGAGCTCCAATAAGGATTGTGTATTGTGGATAAATACCTGGCATGTGAAATAATGCCAATGAAGGTGGTTACTCTGTGCTGCATGCATAACACCTTATACGCCATAGTGCATCATTACCTGCTAATGGCGACCTCGGTCTCAGGTAAATCCAAGCAGCATCCTGTACACTGCTGTAGTTGGTGCTACTGTACCATGGTACCATTGTGCCAAACATTGGCATCGCTCATCCAACTGCAGCTCTAGGGCATTACAAGCAATTGTGGCTGTAATGCAACAATGAGGATGTGCCATTATAGCATGAACAATAGGCCTTCCTCGACGGTGTGAAATGCTCTACTTTTATAGCTCCCCACTAAGAAACCGCAAGGCAACATTTACTCCCTAACAATCGTGGCAAATGTGTACTTGAATCAGTTAAAAAAATAAAAAAGAAAGACTGCTGCCACTGAGCTACTCCTGCAACAACTTTTCAAAAGTAATTTTAATCAATAAAGGATTCACATCAGAAAATTATGTACCAGCAAAGTCATGAATAAAGGGTCACAAACCAAAGTATACCCTACCGTTACTTTATTGATGCTGCAATTTCATATTGTTTGTCTATTACTCTCCTTAGGCAAAGTAGGACATTATGTGTCACCTCTAAAGCGTTCTGGGCACGATTTACTATTCCCACTCTCAAACCAGGGCAAATGGTTTCCATAAAACTAGGTGATTTAGGTGCCAATAGGTCGCCTAACAACATGCCTAATGAATATTAACTAAGCAGGTTGAAAGACTCCATTATTATGCAGCTCCTTTACAACATGCTGCTAGGTGGATGACACACTCCCACAACTGACAGAAGAGACTATTTGCTGGCATGTTGGAAGGTGAGGATTTGCTACACCTGTTAATGACGGGTGGTAGGTGGGAGAATCCTGTTCTGTATTTGGTTAAGACTACAGCAGGGGTCTGGGAGCAAGTGGTGAAGAAAATACTTTGACGTGCCCCCTTTGATAGGGAGTTAAAGATTTGGAGTCAAGCCCCTTTTGGGGATATGGATAACTTAATGTCAATGGAAGCTTGGAGAGTAGGTGGTTTCTTGGTGGCGGGTGATTTATACCCTAACGATGAGTTTATCTCCTTTCAGGAGGCACGAGATACGTTCATATTAAGTGCTGGAAAGTTCTTGCAGTATGCTAAGATCGAGAGTGTTGCTCATGTTTGGTCTGGATTTCCGGTGGCCCCCCCCAGCATCAGAGGTGTTGAATGGATTAATAAATTGAGGAGAGGTTTGATTACCCTGTTTTATAGAGCCCTGCATGGGGATTCTGTGGGGGGTGGAGTGTGCAGCGCGTAGGGCCTGGGATGAAGAACTTGAGGACACTCTAGAAGATCTGGACTGGAATATGTCACTGTCTCTGGTACGCACAGTATCTTGTAATCACAGACTTAAGTTGTTGCACTTTAATTTTGTGCATCGTGTATATGTTACGCCAGCGCGACTTAACAAGATAGACCCAACGAGGAAGTTTGGGTGTCCTTAATGTGGGGAGACTGGTGCGTCCTTTTCTCATTTAGCTTGGTCCTGTAAAGAGGTGCAGCAATTCTGGTAGGTGGTGGTTTGGAAAATAGTTGGGCTCACCGGTCTGGGGCTTGAGGCGATGCCATTGACCTGCCTCCTGGGTATATTACGGAGACCACGGGATAGGCGCATCCTATACAGACTTGCACAGCTTGCACTGCTACTGGCTAAATGTAGGGTGGCTATATGCTGGATGAGTACACGAAGCCCATCTCTTCCTAGCTCGACCCGTGATGTTTTGGAATGGGGTGTGGCCGAAGAACAAAACATGAAACTGACACGTCGGGAGGAAGGGGCTCTAACTGACATAAGGGCTTGGAGCGCGTAATTAGAATGCTTCACAGGGGGTCAGGAGTCCAGTTCTGATTGGAGTACTGATGACGATTGTTGACTGTGTAGTGTTGTGCTAGGCATACAGGGGACAACCTACTGTGGTGATATGGTAACGATGGTAATATATTAAATGAATGATTTGTTTACATCTGAGCTCCTTGGCGAGGTGGGGGGAGCAACCACTTTTAGACTAATTGGATATGCTCCATGTCTGAATATGTCATCATTCCTCGCCCAGGAGAGCAATCGTTATTGTGGTATCTCACATTGATATGCAGTGCTTTGTTTTTGTTTCTGTCTTTAAGTTGATTAATTATAAACTCAGTAAAATAGAGTTATAAAAAAAAACTATTCAGGTTGAAATTTGCACCGTATGATTGGCTGCAGATACAGTATGGAGGTCTGCAAGGGGACGACAGACTTCAGGGCTTTCATTTGCATTCCCAAGCAGGAAACTATTTTTAAAGCAGCCCTTGTCCTTTAAAGAGTCTGGTATTTATTTTTTAACTCCATTTAAGAAGACATAGGGGAGACTAAACAGTTTTCTCTGGACCACTGCTTGCTCTGCTCTTTGTCAAGATTCCCAAAGGTAAACATATCCCAGAGGGACAGCTTCCCCTTGGCAAATCAGTTTTCACTCCCTTGGATCAATGGCTTGCAACTACATCACAAAACATTGATACATTCCTCTCGAAATCACATAAGCAGTTGACACCTCTGTCATTTCACCTCCTGTCATATGTATAGAGTTTAAAAGACCATTTTAAGAGTCCAAAACAATTTTTCAGGCTCATAAAACGGCTTTTGTAAATAGTAGAAAGGTATTCTGGGGTCACACACATAGTGAATGTGTGAATATCAGTCTTTGCAACATCAAAAAACCTTCCTACAGCAGACCCTCTGTAACCCACATGCCCTTATGCAGACCCCAAAAACCTTCCTGTATAATGCATCTTGGTGTAAAGCAGAAACTGAAACAGAGGCTTGATTTCTGGATGAGGTTTTTCTCAGTGTCTGTTACCTTGGAGTCATACAATTTACTTCAAATAGGGCTATGCACTTCTCATTCAGATTAGTTACTGTAAGTAGACTGTGGCACTGTAGTGCCAGAAATGTAACAAACACACTACGTGGACTGCGATTGCAGAGTACAGATAGAAGTACGTTGCAATAATCTTGTAATTATCTCATTAGTCATACGACACCTGTGCATACTTAAGGACAGCCTAATGTTGGATTGTGAAAGCCCTGTTAAAAGTCAAAGGAATGAGATAAAAGTGCATGACGCCGACTGATACAAACTACTAAAATGCATAAAGATTACACTGAAACTGAAAACATGATTTGAGGACAAAACAGGCCAGACATATATAATGTTCTTTCAACTTAGTTGTTGTTTGACCCCTGAGCTGCTTCACTCTGCCTCCCACTGCAATAGTCAAGTACAGAGATGTTCCCACTACTCAGAAACTCCTGCTGTTTACAGGCTTGCACTAGTAATTTAACTTTTTCAGTGTGCAGGTTTTTGGGGATGGCGGAGCCATCATTGGCTGCGAGGATGGGAAAGTCCTAAATAACCCCTGTCAGCCATGGAGCCTGAACGCCTGCCCTATTTAGGGCAGGCTTTCGGGCGCTATGTCAGTATATTTTTATTACTGTCTGCCGCGCATGCGTGTAGGAAACTTCCAGCACATCAGGAACAGTGTTTTTTGGTTTTCCAAAATGAACCTGTGCTTTGGGGGGTTTGTCCTTGGCAAACACAAATTTCCTGCCAGCTTGCCATGGTGCCCTGGCATGACGAACAGGACAGCATGGTTTGTTTTCACTGAAAGCGCTCCGCTCTTTTGGTGAGGGCAGTTTGAGAACAAAAGTCTACCTTTTAGAGATCTCTATATATAGTGGGCCAGCCATCAATGGGTGAGCGGAGGTAGTCCCTTCTCTGCCCAAGCTATTCCACAGCAGACCTGCTAGGCCCTAAAAAGTATGCATCGTTCTCTTCTAGTGCAGAAGTTGCATAAAGCTGCTTACATGGAAGCCTGCATAATGAGGCTCCTGGAAGAATATGAACACAGCAGAGGAATGGTGAACCATAGCATTAATGGATTCTGACAATAAAACTCCCCACTCGTAAAAAAACAAAATGCAATATACATTTAATTGTGAATACTGTTTCTCTTTGCAGTACAACTGAAGAGATAGTTAAGAGATGAAATGTATATGAATGAGATGCTGACCTAAGACGGAGAGCGATGAACCTCCTTCTGCCTTGTTTGACCATACGAAGACTGTGCATTTATACCTTCCCGCGTCGGAAAGCTTGATTTGTGGGATAAACAGCGTAGCGTTTCCTTTTCGCAACTCTTTTTCTGTGATTTGGGCTCCCACTCGAGAGGCCTTGTGCTCTGCTCCGTTGAATGAATAAACCTCTTCCTCCGTTTCATTTTGAGACCTGAATGACCATTTGACGCCCACGTTGGGAAGGTCTAATTCGGGTGTTCTGTAGCCTGTTACTCTACAAGGCATGAGCACATCCTCATGGAGCTGAGCCGACACATCACTCACGGTCACTTGAAGCTTTTGTGTTACTGAAAAGGAAACATGAGCACAATGTTATTCAAAGCACTTGTTTGTTAAAAGCAATCATGTGTAGAATTTGGTTCAAACCAGCGATCCAAACCAATCTCCTATTCACTCGGTATGTAAATGCCGGCTTCCTACATCGTCTAATAAATGTTAAATGTCACCAGAGGAAGATGATGTTGTGGGATCACATCTTCGTTTTGCTGCACTCATCATGCAAATCAACTTTTAAGCCACTGTTTATTGACATCTGTAATTTAAATAATGGATTATATTGTTCTGTTATTAAAAGAATAGTAAAATATCCAGATATGTTATTGAGTTTTAACATAAAGGTTCTGAAGCTGAATTCTGCAATGCTCAATCTTCAGGTAAAAAGCGACCCTGATTGCACACAGAATGTCTAGGTTTGTTTACATTTCACTGAGAGAATGATGATAAAGTAGGGAAACTCTGAAGCTGGGGAGCGAGTTGTGCTGTCATTGTCTAAATGATCTGCTTAGACACCAAGGGCCTCATTATGACCCTGGCGGCCGGCGGTACACTGGCAGTAACACCGTCAACAGGCTGGCAGTGTTCCGCCAATGTATTATGACCGCGGCGCATTAGCCACGGCCATACCACCGGCCCCTCCACTTGACCGCCAGACGTCCGCCAGGCGGTCATATTTCCCAGGGCAGCTCTGCAAGCAGCGCTGCCAGGGGATTATGAGTCCCCAACCCCCAGCCTGTCCATACCGCCACAGAAAGTCTGGCGGTAAGGGGGACTCGGGGTGCCACTTGGGGCCCGGCACTTCCCATGCACTAGGCATGGGCAGTGCAGGGGCCCCCAGGCACAGCCCCATTGCGCATTTCAGGCAGTGAAATGCGCGACGGGTGCTGCTGCACCCGCTGCACATCAACATGTCCGCCGGCTGCAATGTTGATGTGAGTTTTCCGCTGGGCCAGCAGACGGAAACGCTGTTTCTGTCCGCTGGCCCAGCGGAAAAGTCATAATAGGGGGCCACCAATACTGCCAGCACTGGCAGTATAGTGGCGCCCGCGGCTTCGGTGGTCTTTTTGAAAGACCGCCGAAGTCGTAATGAGGGCCTAAATATATGATGAGGAGACGGCCCACCCACTGGATGAAATTCATAATACTCAGGAACTATATCATTTCCACGAATTAGGATCAATTTTTTCCAAGTTCTCACTACTCCTGTGAAACATGAGCTTTGAAGCCACTACTTTTTTGTAAAACTTTAGTAGCTGTGATAGCACGTCTGTAGCTCTGCAGTTATAGCTGAGAGGACTGAAATTGATTTTTGAAATGCCTATTAAGTTTGTTACATTTGCCAAATCTGGGTGACATCTGGCAGCAACTTTGGCCATTCAGGTGCAACTCTTTATTTGAACTTTCATAAATATAAGTCGAACGGTGGGCAAAAAAGTGTTTACAGTTTTTATTTAATGTCAGATGCATTGTTATGTATGCAACAGTGAAAACTGCTATGCAGTACTACACCAAACTTGGAATGATGTTAGAACTTTAGTAAGAATAGTGTTTTCGATTTCATGTACCTCCATTAGTAAGTTTGAGATAATTTGTGTCATAAATATGTATGCTCTAGCCTTGACAAATTAATCTTTTGTATATTTTGACTGCTAAGTGAGAAAGCATGCAAATAAGCATGGAACCTGACTTGCTGAGACGAGAGTTATGTTCCATTTGACATTTTCTGCTGTTACCTGATATCTAGAAACTTATCTGGGAGCTGCTACAAAGATTGTGGTTATGGTTCTGTAAAGAACAGTCTAGTGCCAGGGGTCAAGGTGATCAGCAAAGAGTCGGAAAACACCTTGCTCACCCAGCAAAACGGTTAGTTTTAGTGGTGGAGTTTGTAAACAGTTCACCCTTAATAGGCACATGTTTTAGGACTGGCTAAACACCGCGAAATGAAGTATTGTTACTAATTCTTTAAAATGTACACAGAGACTTAGGAAACTGATTTTGCAAGAACAGGACCAGACCAGAGGAACCCAAGGGTGGATCCTGAAAGAAAACCTGCAAAAGAAGGGGACAGATTCCAGTCTACGATGGAGTGTCCAGACAGGGCAGGAACTACTACCCACCCTTTTGTAGATGAAGATCCAAGTTAATAGGGGAGGAAGAAGATCAGCTGTGGAGCCCAGGAGTTGCAGAGAAGTCCTTAGAGCTATGCAGATGATGTCACACATCGATCGCCAGGTTGCAGATGGTCAGTGGTCAGGAAACCCACCAACAAGCCTTGGCAAATGCAAGTTGGAGCAAAAGAAGAGTTGCAAGGCTGAAGAGGACCAGCAAGTACCAGGGCACTCGGCTCTTGGAGGGGACTCCGGACTGACACTCAGTGCTGGAAGAGCCAGCAGAAGCAGTCGCAGTCCCCACAGGCAACTCACTGGCAGCTGGCACAGTAAGTTTCTGTGAAGCCAATCAGCAGACCTGGAGAGGAGTCCCACGTCGCTGCAGCAGCAGAGGAGGGACTGCCCTGGCAAGTATGAAGTGCTGGAGGCTGGGGCTACTCGAAGCCTCAAGATCCCTTGAAGTAGGAGACAACAAGCCTTGGTTGCTGTAAGAATCTCGGTGCACAGGGTTACTGTCCTATAGGGAGAGGCAAGGGCTCACTGTCTCCCAAAATGTAGAGAGGGCAGAGAGGACTAAAGTGACCAACTCAAACACCACCTGTGTTGCAGGATCCACCCAGTTCCAGGGGAGGGCAGATCCACGCAGCTGGTCGTAATTGAAGTTGGTGCCTGCGGATACAGGGGAGTGACTCCTTTACTCCAAGAGGGAGAGATTCCTTCTTCCTTCTCGTGCAGGCTGAAGACTTGCCGCCCTAAGAGGATGAACAGCCAGGGAAATGTTGTAGTTGCTGGAAGGAACTGGGGAAACAATGTTGCAAGGCAAGGTCGACTTGGGAGTTGCAGTCTTGTCAGTTCCTGAAGTGTCCAGTTGCAGTTCTGGTGGTCAGCAGCAGAAGTAGACGACGCAGAGGAGTCCTGGTGGAGTCCTGCACGCCGAACCTGGGGACACGCCCGCCAGGGAGTCCCTAAATAGCCCTAAAAGGGGGTTTGGTCACTTTACACGGAGACCACCTATCAGATGGGGTCACTGACATCACCTGCATGACCTGGCCACTCAATCAATCAATCAATCAATCAAGGATTTATAGAGTGCACTAATCACCCGTTAGGGTCTCAAGGCGCTGGGGGGGGGAGCTACTGGTCGTAGAGCCATGTCTTGAGGCGTTTCCTGAATGTCAAGAGGTCTTGGGTCTGGCGAAGGTGGAGCGGAAGGGAGTTCCAGGTCTTGGCGGCTAGGTGAGAGAAGGATCTTCCTCCGGCGGTGGTTCGGCAGGTGCGGGGGATGGAGGCGAGGGCGAGGCTGGCGGAGCGAAGATTGCGGGTGTGGAAGGTGAGTCTGTCGTTGAGGTAGGCTGGGCCTGTGTTGTGGAGGGCCTTGTGTGCGTGGATCAGGAGTTTGAAGGTGATCCTCTTTAATACTGGTAGCCAGTGAAGGTCTCTGAGGTGGGGGGAAATGTGGTCATGACGTGGGATGTCCAGAATGAGGCGGGCGGATGCGTTCTGGATTCTTTGCAGTTTTGTTAGGAGTTTGGTTGTTATTCCTGCATATAGGGCGTTTCCGTAGTCCAATCAGCTGCTGACCAGGGCGTGGGTGACAGTTTTCCTGGTTTCAACGGGAATTCACTTGAAGATTTTGCAGAGCATGAGGAGAATGTTGTAGCAGGAAGAGGAGATGGCATTGACCTGCTGAGTCATGCTGAGTGTGGAGTCCAAGATGAAGCCTAGGTTGCGTGCGTGGGTGGTGGGTGAGGGCGCGGTTCCTAGGGAGGTGGGCCACCAGGAGTCATTCCAAGTTGAGGGCTTGGTGCCAAAGATGAGGATTTCTGTCTTGTCTGTGTTTAACTTGAGGTGGCTTGATTCCATCCAGATGGCGATGGCGTGAAGTCAGTTGTGGAGGTTGTAGGTTCTTTTGTGAGGGAGAGGATGAGCTGAGTGTCGTCTGCGTAGGAAACTATGCTGATGTGGTGGGTTCGTGCGATGTTGGCGAGGGGGGCCATGTAAACGTTGAAGAGCGTGGGGCTAAGCGAAGATCCTTGGGGAATGCCACAGATGATTCTGGAGGCTTCTGAGAGGCGGACTCTCTGGGTTATGCCTGAGAGAAATGAGGAGATCCAGTCGAGTGCCTCGTCGCAGATTCCAGCGTTGTGGAGGCGTGTGCGGAGAGTGTGATGACATACCGTGTTGAAAGCTGCGGAGAGGTCCAGGAGGATGAGTGCTGCTGTTTCTCCTTCATCGAGCATGGTCCTAATGTCATCTGTGGCAGCAATGAGTGCAGTCTCAGTGCTGTGGTTTCTGCGGAATCCGGATTGGGAGGTGTCAAGTACCTTGCTGTCTTCCAGGAACCAGGATAGTTGGCTGGTTACAATTTTTTTGATGACCTTGGCTGGGAAGGGGAGGAGGGAGATCGGCCAGTAGTTCTTGGGGTCGTCTGGGTCTGCCTTTGGTTTCTTTAGCAGGGCGTGGATTTCTGCGTGCTTCCATCTTTCTGGGAAGGTGGCTGATTCGAAGGAGCTGTTGATGGTTTTGCCGAGGTGGGGGACGATGATGATGTTTGCCTTATTGAAGATATGGTGTGGGCAGGGGTCCGATGGTGATCCAGAGTGGATGGAGGCCATGGTGGTGGCGGTGTCCTCTATGTTGACGGGGGTCCAGGTGTGGAGGAGGTGGGTGTTGCTTGGAGCGTTGGGTTCTTGGGTGTTTGTAGTCAGCTGGTGGGTCTGGGGTTTGAAGCTATTGTGGATTTCTTCTATCTTTTGACGGAAGTGGGTTGCCAGTGAGTTGCAGAACTCCTGTGATGGCGGGGGTTCGTTGGAGCAGGTCCTGGGGGTGGAGAGCTCATTGACGATGCCGAAGAGCTCTTTACTGTTGTGAGCGTTGGCATCAATGCGGTTTTTGAAGTGGGTCCTTTTGGTGGTGCGGATCAGTTGGTGATGTTTGCGTAGGGCATCCTTGAAAGTGATGTGGTTGGAGTTGGTAGGGTCAAGGTGCCAGTTTTTTTTCATTCTGCGACATAGCCGTTTGGATTCCTGTAGTTCTGGGGTGAACCAGCTGGCATTGATTCTGTGGGAAGCGTCTGGTTTTTTTTGGAGCGGTGCGAGGGTGTTGGCGCAATCTTCTATCCAGCGATGCAGGTTGTTGGTGGCTATGTTGGGGCCTGGGGTCCCAGGGGGTGGGGTCCGGGCGAGAGTGGAGGTCAGTTGATCCATTGATATTTTGCTCCAGTTGCGTCGGGGGGGTTGTGTGCGGTGGTGGTGAGTGACTGGTTTTTGGTAGGAGAAGTGGATGCAGCAGTGGTCTGTCCAACTGAGTTCGGTGGTGTGGCTGAAAGAGACATGGTTGCTGGCTCAGAAGATGGGGTCGAGTGTGTGGCCTGCGGAGTGGGTGGGTGTAGTGACGAGTTGCTTGATGCCGAAGTTGGCGAGGTTGTCGATTAGGTTGGTGGTGTTGATATCGTTGTTATTTTCTAGGTGGAAGTTTAGGTCACCAAGGAGGATGTAGTCTGTTGAGGTGAGGGCTTGGGAGCTGATGTCATCGGCGATGTCGTCACAGAACTGCCGTCTGGTTCCAGGGGGTCTGTAGACCAGTGTTCCTCTGAGTGTGTTGTTGGCATTGATGTGGATTTTGAAGTGGAGGTGCTCGGCGGAGTTGATGGTGTCGTGGGTGTTGGTGGAGACTCTTATTGTGTTTTTGTGGACTATGGCGATTCCTCCTCCTGGTCTGTTGATTCGGTCTCTTCTGGTGATCTTGTAGATTTCTGGTATGGCTATGGCTACGTCTGGTTCTGAGGCCGAATTCATCCAGGTTTCGGTGAGGAATGCGACGTCGGGCGAGTATGTGGTCAGGAGGTCCCAGAGTTCAATTGCATGTTTGTGGGCGGAGCGGGTGTTAAGTAGGATGCATCTTAGGCGGATGTCTGTTTTGATTTGGAGTTTGGCGGTTAGGTTGCAGGTGAAATTGCAGGCTTTGCAGGAGAAGGGTCCTTTGGTGCGCATCGGTGTGGACTGGAAGCAGATGGAGGAGCGTCCTGGATTAAGGGCGTGGAGTTCGTTGGCAGTGTATAGGTGTTTGGTGGCGCGGAAGGCGTGTTGGCCAGAGGGTCTGGCGCTGGACGCGGTCTTGGTGCAGACGGGCTTGCCTTTAGTGCACCTTCGGTGCGGCAGCGGCACATCTGCTGCGCGTCCGCGCTGCGCCCGGCATAAAAGGGGAGGTGGGAGGGAATGCCAGCTGGGAGGAGGGAGGGAAACCTCCAATGGGAGTGCAGGGGCGGGGGCAGCAGGAGTCACGAGCGGGAAGAGCTCCGAGGAGGAGGGAGGGGGGCAGGGCTTCTTTGAGAGGAGAAGCCAAGAAGCCCAAACAAGCCCAGATAAGCCCAGACAAGCCCAAATAAGCCCAAAACAATAGCAGCACTTACCGGAGCAGTGGTGAGGAGGAAGCGACCTGCCTGCAAGGATGCAGGGTCAGAGGTCACTCAGATGCTCCTGGGTGCCTCTGCCCATCTTGTTTTCAAGATGGCAGAATCAAGTGGCCACCTGGAGGAGCTCTGGGCACCACCCTTCAGGTTCCTTTTTCCAGTTTTAGATCAGAACAGGGACCAAGAGTCCCTGGACTGGTGCAAATCGGTTTATGCAAGGAGGGCACCAAATGTGCCCTTCAAAGCAAACCAGTGGCTTGGGGAGGCTACCACTCCCCAGCCTTGTAACACCTATTTCCAAGGGAGAGAGAGTGTTGCCCTCTTCTTCCACAGGAAATCCTTTGCTCTGCCTTCCCCTGCTTGGGCTGGTCAAGCAGCAGGAGGGCCGAAACCTGTCTGAGGGGTGGCAGCAGGGTGGGCTGCCCGTAAACCCTGAAAGACTGGAACAATACTGGGGGGAGTGCACAAAATCATGCCACCAATACTGGCATTAGTATCGGGGTATGATTCCGACATGTTGACACCAAATATGCCCAGGTTTGGAGTTACCATTATGTAGCTGGACCACAGGTAGTGAGTGACCTGTTGCAAATACACAGGTAAAATGTCTTCCCCACTCCCCCCTAAAAGTCCAGTACATTGGAACTGGAGTTCGTAGGGGCACCTCTGCTCATGTAGGGGTTCCCTCACACACAGGAACCTGCACCCTGTCCTTTGAGCTGGAAGGACCTACCATAGGGGTGACACCGTGACCTGGTATAGTGACCTGTGTGTGATGATGCATGGACCTTTTCAGACAGGCTGCAATGGTAGGCCTGCAGACACATTTTGCATGGGCTCCCATGGGTGGCAAAATACATGCTGCAGCGCATGGTGTTCCCCTGGTGTCCCAATGCCCAGGGCACCTAAGTACCATATACTAGGGACTTATAAGGGGACACCAGTATGCCAATTGGGGAGTGCGTAAAGGTCTAAGGTAATCAGATTGGGAGGGTGAGATCGCAATCAATGAGGTCCTGGTTAGCAGGATCACAGTGAAAACAGTCTAAGCACACTGATAGCAGGCAAAAAGTGGGGGTAACCATGCTAAAAAGAGGGTACTTTCCTACACATACCACCATAAAAACGTTTTTCTAAAACTAACAATTTTAGCTCTGTATGACAAAATTTACAAAGCCTTCCAAAAACAAAATATTTAGCACATGATAATCAAGATTACAACAATCAATCATAATGCCTGATGACTTTGGTTCTGGGGCAGTTATAAGTATCTGCTATCCACAGCCAAAGACCATGCCCTGCAGGCAATGAGAGAAGGCTCTGGGTACTGTGCATGTATAAAAGCTCCCCCCCTGTGCCCAGTAATTACTTGGCACCGCATTGGTCTCCACACTAGAGGCACTGGCAGTAGGGTACTAGAAGTAGGGCCTGTCTGCAAGCATATCCTGTGCCTAGAAGGTACACAGTGTAGGGGTGTGGCATGTCTGATGTAGTCAAAGATCACATTATGTGCCAGTATTATGCTGCGGTGTGTATTTACAGGGTGTTGAAGTCCATGTCCTCTACCCAGTATCTGTTTAGAATGGCTGAAAAGCATGCCCAGCAGAAACTGTAGGGGTAGAAAAGAAAATTAATGCAGGGAGTGCAAGAAAGCCTCTTCTTGTGCCTAGGAGGTACTGGAGTGAGATACTGAGTGCCATTCACATCTTGCCCTCAGGGCAGGGGCTTTGGGAGAAATTTCTGATTAGAGATCATGCCCTGAGACCATCAATAGTTTGAGTAGAGGACCCAGTGCCTGATTTAGAGATTGGCGGAGGGGATTACTCTGTCAAAAATGTGATGGATATCACGTCTGCTGTATTAAGTTCTCATAGTAGCCCACTGAGATCGTAATACAGAGGACGGGATATTCGTCACGTTTGTCAAAAGTAACTCTTCCGCCAAACTCTAAATCAGTATATTATAACAAAACTGAAAATTCACTGAAAATACTTCGTTAAAAGGGAGTCATCGTTCCAGCATCACATTGCAAAATATTGTGTGTTATAAAAACATTATGGTTATGATCCAAATCCTAAATAATAATGAAGTTCACCATTTGTGATTCATTAAGGGTCAACAACCCATTCCAATGCGCTGATTTTGACCTGAAACATGAAGTGATGAACAGTATCTTCAGTATCACAGATGACATTGCAGATTACATCCCCATTGCCATTAACAATGACATCGCTGTTGCCGCAAGCTATTGCTCCGATACATCTGTTGACTGGTAAACATACTACTATTCTACATGTATATTTTATAAGGACAAGGATATGATCAGTAGTCCCATGCAGGTTATAGCCAGCCCCTATGCCCAAAGTTCAGGGGGTCAGCCAAACTTAGCCAGTTCTTTGAATAATCATACTGATGAGTGCAGATGAGTGCAGGATTTGGCAGAAGAGGCCAGGCCCTGCTCGTAGAATCTACTGGGCTGGGCACGGCCAAAAGCTGAGTTTAGTGAACACGGCTGAAGGACCATAGACCCACTATAGTGCTGTCTTTGATTATATCAATACTGATGTGATATGCACCACCCTCTATTTATTCAGCAGTTTCATTTGTTAAATTAATTTCTTTCAGGTTACTCATTTAAAATTACCTCAGCTGTTTAGGGAGTCTCTGACTACAGACAGCAATTTGTGTGAGTTAGAAAGTGGAAACACCATAACTAGTATGGTTTAAGTATTGCTTATCACTTCTGAGACTGAATGTGATGTTACCATCAGCAGAAATGCCCCAACTATGTCTTGAATAATGTTGTGAGATAGATATCTCAGTAGCTTGGAAGAGCACCCCCATATGGTACTTTTCTGGGCTACGTAGGTGTTGCTTTGTTGTTTGCAGAGACAATGATGCAAGGAGAAAGACCATGCAGAGATTTTGACAGTAACTCATACATGTGATGAGAGGGACCTTTAAGGTTTTAGAGAGAAGGAGCTCTGGTATAGACTGGTGAACTCTCTCTAGCCAAAAGCACAGAAGGTCCACTGCATTTATGATGAGCCTTCCAAACACAAATGTTTCCCACCAAACACTGCTGATCCGTCAGAAGTACTTTCAACAAAACTGTCAGGCAGTCTGGCATATCTTTGCAGCTTACTCTGCTTCATTTTTGTTTCTTAGAAACAAACTCTGAAAGCAGGGGGTGGTTTCTAAGAAATAAAAAAGGTCAACGGCCTTGGGGCACTTGGATTGTGCTCACTAACCGTGGGGCTACTGATCATTTTTCTGCCAGGAAAAATGCATGTTGGCATGGCTGCTGTAAACAGAGCAGGTGACTGGATGTACATAAACTAGAAGACTGAGCTTCTATTTGCATTTTTACAGATTTAGCAGCACTGCCTCAGCAAAGAGAACACGCCAACTTTCAAATCTTAGATCTCTATTCATAATAGCATGTTCACTGCCAAGCAAAACATCTTAAGCTTGGGGTTGTCATTTCTAAGACACCGCTCCACCTTTAACCCTGTACAAAACGCTGCTTTACCAAAGGCACTAGATTAATAACATGTGAAATGGTGAGGACGTTTCCCACAGGCAGGTTGACACAATATGCTTGTATTCAAACCTGACAAGATAAGAAAGTCATTAAAGTGGCAGTTGAGTGCTACTGTATATACACACATGCAATATTCTGCCTTCCTGTATTATGTATTTATTAAGTGTATGTATGTAGGAGGCTGGCCCTCTATGTTCTGTGCAAAGCTAAGCACACTGTGCAGGGTGTTCAGGCAACCGCACACTGGTTTACAGAGGTAAAAATTGGATCACCTAATGCTCTAATTTATGGTAGCCTGGTCGAGCAGTTAAGCCAATCTTGGAGAAGTGCCAAGCATTTGTTGTACTAACAGTATTAATCATGAAACTCACATATTTGAAAGAATAACTCTAGACCAATTTATAAAAATACTTCAGATTTTATATAAATTTTAAGACCAAGATTATCAAAATTGGTTAAGTACTTTTGAAGATATGGATTTTGGAAGGTTTAATAAATGCAGTCTCTTTGCGCATAATTATGCACCATAGGAATCAATGTGAAGACACCTTTAAAATTTCATATAAAATCACACAGTTGCTTTACCAAGTTCCACTTCTGTAGGTTGGTTGAGGTCATCTGTAGGCACACTGTGCCAGCTGGAGAAATTCAGGCCACTCCCGGTTCCGGCAGGCACATCGGTGTAAAGTCTCTTGGAGCTGGTGCAGGGCCCTGAGGGGGACCACTTGAAAAAGGTCTGCTCTGGTCGAGTTAAAGATGGTTCCTTGGGGTACCCTTGGAGTGTCGAGGTCGCAAGGGTTGAGGGACCCTCGAGGCACAGCTGGTTCTTCGTTGCAGGACACAGGGCAGCTGGGTGCAGAGCAAATCGGTGAGCCAGAGGCTGTGCGAAAATATGCCCTTTGGACTTCAAGGTAGGTCTCTTGGAGGGTTGCTTACAGGAAAACGAGGGCACTCTGGTGGATGGTCCGGGGTGCTCCTGAAGTCCCTCCTGGTCCTTTTTCAGCTGTGGGCGAGCTGGTTTTCCTAGACCCCGACGTCAGCTGACCAGTACCCAGGGTAATGGCATGATTCGTGTAGGAAAGTACCATCTTGCCTGGCATGTTACCCCCATTTTTACTGTATGTATGTTTGTTTTTGCCTATGTGTTACTGGGATCCTGCTAGTCAGGACCCCAGTGCTCATAAAGTATGCCTTGTATGTGTTCCATGTGTGGTGCCTAACTGTATCACTGAGGCTCTGCTAACCAGAACCTCAGTGTTTATGCTCTCTCTGCTTTTAAAACTGTCACTGCAGGCTAGTGACTAATTTTACCAATTCTCATTGGCACACTGGAACACCCTTATAATTCCCTTGTATATGGTACCTAGGTACCCAGGGTATTGGGGTTCCAGGAGATCCCTATGGGCTGCAGCATTTCTTTTGCCACCCATACGGAGCTCAGACAATTCTTACACAGGACTGCCACTGCAGCCTGAGTGAAATAACATCCACGTTATTTCACAGCCAATTTACACTGCACTTAAGTAACTTATAAGTCACCTATATGTCTAACCCTCACTTGGTGAAGGTTAGGTGCAAAGTTACTTAGTGTGTGGGCACCCTGGCACTAGCCACGATGCCCCCACATTGTTCAGGGCAAATTCCCAGGACTTTGTGAGTGCTGGGACACTATTACACGCATGCACTACATGTAGGTCAATACCTATATGTAGCGTCACAATGGTAACGCCGAACATGGCCATGCATCCCCGGGTCTCCAGCATAGAGCCAGGGTACTGCCAAACTAACTTTCCGGGGTCTCCACTGCAGCTGCTGCTGCTGCCAACCCCTCAGACAGGTTTCTGCCCCCCTGGGGCCTGGGCAGCCTGGTCCCAGGAAGGCAGAACAAAGGATTTCCTCTGAGAGAGGGTGTTACACCCTCTCCCTTTAGAAATAGGTGTGAAGGGCCTGCGAGGAGTAGCCTCTCCTTGCCTCTGGAAATGCCTTGAAGGGCACAGATGGTGCCCTCCTTGAATAAGCCAGTCTACACCGGTTCAGGGATCCCCCAGCCCTGCTCTGGCGCAAAACTGGACAAAGGTAAGGGGAGTGACCATTCCCCTGACCAGCACCTCCCAGGGGAGGTGCCCAGAGCTCCTCCAGTGTGACCCAGACCTCTGCCATCTTGGATGCAGAGGTGTGAGGGCACAATGGACAGCTCTGAGTGGCCAGTGCCAGCAGGTGACGTCAGAGATAGGTGCTTACCTTTCTCAGTAGCCAATCCTCCTCTGTGGGCAATTTAGGGTCTCTCCTGTGGGTATATCACAAGATAACGAATGCAAGAGCTCACCAGAGTTCCTCTACACTTCCCCCTTCGACTTCTGCCAAGGATCGACCGCTGAGCGCTCCAGGACGCCTGCATAACCGCAACAAAGTAGCAAGAAGACTACCAGCAACATTGTAGCACCTCATCCTGCCAGCTTTCTCGACTGTTTCCTGGTGGTGCATACTCTGAGGGCTGTCTGCCTCCACCCTGCACTGGAAGCCAAGAAGAAATCTCCCGTGGGTCGACGGAATCTTCCCCCTGCTAACGCAGGCACCAAACTTCTGCATCACCGGTCCTCTAGGTCCCCTCTCATCCTGACGAGCATGGTCCCTGGAACACAGGAGCTGGGTCCAAGTGTCTTCCACAGTCTAGTGACCCTTCTGTCCAAATTTGGTGGAGGTAAGTCCTTACCTCCCTACGCCAGACAGTAATCCTGTGTACTGCGTGAACTGCAGCTGCTCGGGCTTCTGTGCACTTTTGCAAGACTTCCTTTGTGCACAGCCTAGCCCAGGGCCCCAGCACTCCGTCCTGCATTGCCCAAATCGCTGAGTTGGACTCCGACGTCGTGGGACCCTCTTTTGTGGCTCTGAGTCGACCGTTGTCCTCAGATCTTCTAAGTGCCTGTTCAGGTGCTTCCGCGGGTGCTCCCTGCTTCTGCGTGGGCTCTCTGTGTTTCTGAACACCCCCTCTGTCTCCTCCTCCAAGGAGCGACCTCATGGTCCTTCCTGGGCCCTGGCAGCACCCAAAATCCTCAACCGTGACTCTTGCAGCTAGCAAGGCTTGTTTGCGGTCTTTCTGCATGGAAACAACTCTGCATCCTCCAGCGTGCCGTGGTACATCTTCTGACAAAAGTAGAAGTTCCTGGCACCTTCCGTTTTGCAGAATCTTCAGCTTCTTCCACCTGGAGGCAGCCCTTTTGCACCTTCATCCGGGGTTTAGTGGGCTCCTGTCCCCCCGGACACTTGTGTGACTCTTGGACTTGGTCCCCTTCCTTTACAGGTCCTCAGGTCCAGGAATCCGTCTTCAGTGTTTTGCAGTCAGTTGTTGTCCTTGCAGAATTCCCTATCACGACTTTTCTGTCTTTCTGGGGTAGTAGGGTAACTTTACTCCTACTTTTCAGGGTCTTGGGGTGGGGTATCTTGGACACTCTTACTGTTTTCTTACACTCCCAGCGACCCTCTACACACTACACTAGGCCTGGGGTCCATTCGTGGTTCGCATTCCACTTTTGGAGTATATAGTTTGTGTTGCCCCTAGGCCTATTTTCTCCCTATTGCATTATATTGTGTTCTACAATGTTTGCACTACTTTTCTAACTGTTACTTACCTGATTATTGGTTGTGTCTATATATTTTGTGTATATTACTTACCTCCTAAGGAAGTGTATCCTCTGAGATACTTTTGGCATATTGTCACTAAAATAAAGTACCTTTATTTTTAGTAACTCTGAGTATTGTGTTTTCTTATGATATAGTGCTATATGATATAAGTGGTATAGTAGGAGCTTTGCATGTCTACTCGTTCAGCCTAAGCTACTCTGCTATAGCTACCTCTATCAGCCTATGCTGCTAGAACACCTCTATTCTACTAATAAGGGATAACTGGACCTGGCACAAGATGTAAGTACCACAAGGTACCAACTATAAGCCAGGCCAGCCTCCTACACGATTCGGCCACTGGAGGGTGCAGTGCCACCAAACGTGGTACACTTGCGGAGTATGTCATCCTGTGTTGTTGCATAGTGGTAGCTCCACTTTGAAGGGAGTTCTTGGGCGATTGGTGAAGCCTGGCAGTCCTCTGGGTTTCAAGCGGTCAGCAGCAGGCCTGTGGGTCGAGTTTCAAAGGCGGTAAGCCCTTTGAAGCCTACCAGCAGGGCAGTGCACATTCCTGAGGGAGGGGGTACTAGCACCTTCACCCAGGAAGGGCACTGTTTTACAAATCAGAGAGAAAGGGTGTAGGAAAGTACCCTCTTTTGTGGCATGGTTACCCCACTTTTCTACCTGTTGTCAGTGTGTTTGACTGTGTTCACTGGGATTCTGGTAACCAGGACCCCAGTGATTATGCTTTATCCCTTCAAACTTGGTTACTTGAACCACGTACACCCAACATTTGGCATACTGGTGCCGCCCATGTAAATCCATAGTATGTGGGATCCAGGTACCCAGGGCATTGGAGTACCAGGGGATCCCCACGGGCTGCAGTATGTATTATGCCACTCATGGGAGGCCCATGCAAACTGTATCTGCAGGCCTGCCATTGCAACCTGCGTGAAAAGGTGCATGCACCCTTTTCACTACTGGTCTCTGCACCAGGTCACTGTAAGTCACCCCTATGGCAGGCCCTCCTAGCCCAGAGGGCAAGGTGCAAGTACTTGTGTGTGAGGGCACCCCTGCGCTAGCAGAGGTGCCCCCACGAACCCCAGTTCCATTTTCCTGGGCTTCATGAGTGCGGGGACGCCAGTTTATGTGTGTACTGGACATAGGTCACTACCTATGTCCAGCTACATAATGGTAACTCCAAACCTAGGCATGTTTGGTATCAAACATGTTGGAATCATACCCAGAGCCCCCTCCTGATACGTGGTCACCTGGCTAGGGGACCAACCCCCCTTTCAGGGCTATTTAGGGTCTCTCTCTTGGGTGGGTCCTCAGATTCGGCTTGCAAGATTCCAGCAGGACTCCTCTGCAACCTCTACTTCAACTTCTAGCCACTTGAACCGCAACTGGATCCTCCAGGAACCGACAATCTGGACCCACGACAAAGACTATGCTTGCAACATTGTTTCCACGGCTCCTTCAGCAACTGCAAAATTTCCCTGGCTGTGCATCCTCTGAGGGTGACAAGTCTTCAGTCTGCATGAGAAGAAGAAGAAGTAATCTCCCTTGGAGTGAAGGAGTCACTCCCCTGCAGGCACCAACTACAACAACAACATGCTGCCGGATCTCCACTCATCCTGATCTGCATGGATCCTGCATCACGGGTGGTGGTCCAGAGTAGTCCTCTTGGTTTTCTCTGTCAGCTGTCCAACTTTGGTGGAGGTAAGCCCTTTCCCATGCAGGACAGTACCCACATGCACTGCAACTCCTGCAGCTACCAAGGCTTGTTGGCATCTCCTCCAAGGGATCTTCAGCCTACGTGTAGCCCCAGCCCCCAGCACTCCTTCCAGCAACGCATAGCCGTCTGCGTGCTTCTCCTGCAACGTGGGACCCTTCTACAGCTGTGCTGCGTGGTGGGTTTCCCGTGGGGGCTGCCTCTTCTTCTGTGGACTCTCTGGCTTGCTAAGGGTTCCCCCCGGGACTCCCCCCATGGGTTGAGTCCTCCTGGACCTTGCTGGTCCCCGGCACCTCCACTTTTGCTTCACTGCGACTTCTGCCTTTGTCAAGGCTTGTTGGTGGCTTTTCCACACCACTGACCGACTGCAATCATCTATCCGGCATGGGACGTCGACTACATCCTCCAGGAACTCTTCACCTGCTCCAGCGCTGCATTCCTGACTGTCTTTGTCCTACTGTCGACCAATTCCTGCAACTACAGCTGGGTGGGTAGTGGCTCCTGCCTCCACTGAACTCTTCTGTGACTTCTGGACTTGGTCACCTTCTTCCACAGGTCTTCCACTTCAGGAATCCACCGCTGGTTTTTTGCAGTCTTGTCTGGGTGTTGAATTGTCTTCTTTTTCCTCCTTTTGGGTAGTTTGGGGAAAATTCAGTAACTTACTCCTTTGATCCTGGTCGCTGGGGGGCATTGTGATACTTACCTCTGGGGTTTCCCTGTACACCCGCTCCCCTCTACACATTCCACATACCTGGGTGGGGGTCCTGCATTCGTATTACATTTTTTTAGTATATGGTTTGGCCTCCCAGAGGGTCACTAGTGCCTATTTGCTATTGCACTGTTTTCTATTGCTATTTATGCCTATTTCGGATTTACTAGTGTACATATCTGGGCCCATATTTATGGATGGTTAGCGTCGCCTTAGGGGCATTTATTCTGGTGCTAAAATGGCGCTAACCTAACTCCATATTTATATTTTGATGCCAGACCCGTTTAGCATCAAAATATTGGAGTTAGCGCCAATGTTTAGAATGCGCAAAACCACCTTGCGTCAATGAGATGCAAGGTAAGCGTTCCCGTCCTAAACATGACGCTAGCCCCCCAGCACCATATTTAACTCCTGGTGCAGAAACGACGCAGGGGTGGGAGGCAGACCTAAATAATGGCACTAAGCCCACTTAGTGCCATTCTTTAACGACTGGGTCAGCGTTAGAGTGCAGGTAGGCCCATTTCCACGGTGAAACACCATGGAATGGGAACAAAGAATCCCACCCAAAGCCCCAGCAACACCACCACCCACACCACAGGGATACTACAGAAGGGGGAACCCCATCCCAAGTAAGTTTAGGTGAGTATATTTTATATTTGTAAAGTGCCATTGGGAGAACCTTACGCTCCTGCGTGGCACTGGGTATTTTGGGCTTGCCCAGGGGATACTGGTTTCCTGTGGTGGGCATCGGGGTGGTGACCATGACTCCTGTCTAACCTTAGACAGGAGTCATATTTTTAGCTGCTTGTACATCAGTAAATGACACAAGGCTGATTAGAGGCAAAACTTTTCCCACTAACCAGCCTAACTTAATTTCTGTCCCACTACTGCCATTCCACCTAACGCCACCGCCCTCCGCCTAGCATCGTTACGCTAGCCATTCCTTAGCACCAATGTGCGTCATTCCATAAATATGGCGCACAGATGGCTTTAAGGAATGGCGATAGCCAGCTAAGTAATAACATTCACAATCACGGACACCCAGCCCCCTGCCTCTACTGGGAGTTTCAATGTGTCAGGTGCCATGCAGCAGCAACCAGTGCCCCACAGCAGAGTCACAAGATAAGTGTTGCGCTTTCAAAAAAGAGTCGGGTATGAAAAGAGGTAGTTTAACAAAATAGTAAAGGAGCCCAGGGAAAACCATTGCCTTAGTTAAGGCCTCCCTCCCAGTCATTGATAGAGGCAGGGACTCCCAGAAAGCCATCTGAGACTGGAAAGCTCGAGTGGCTTTGCTCGAGTTACCATCAAGCAAATTTGCTGGTGAGTGATATATTTGAATCCCGACGTATCAAAAAATCGTTGTTTCAAATGACAAGTGGAGGTCAAGTGGTGGGAATAATGGATGCAGATAAAATTGCTGTAGTGGGAAAATGCAGGACTTATTCCATGTTAACCTTGATGTCAGAAACAGCAGCGAAATCCAAAAGAATCACAGCTATTGTGGAAAGGTCCATCCTACATCTGGAACATACAACAGTAGGTCATCGGCAAACAATGAGATTGTGGCCCTCATTCTAACTCTGGCGGGCGGCGCCATTTGGCCGCCACGCGGCCAAAATACCGCTTCCCGCATTCCGACCTTCCCGCTGGGCCAGCAGGCGCTAACAATGATAGCGCCCGCCGGCCCAGCGGGAAGGGGGCCTGCAACATTGAAGCCGGCTCCAAATGGAGCCGGCGGTGTTACAGGTGTGCGACGGGTGCAGTTGCACCCGTCGCGCATTTCACTGTCTGCTAGGCAGACAGTGAAAAGCAGGCTGGGGCCCTGTTAGGGGGCCCGTGCACTGCCCATGCCAGTGGCATGGGCAGTGCAGGGGCCCCAGTGGCCCCAGGACACCCGTTCCCGCCAGCCTCTTCCTGGCGGTGTAAACCGCCAGAAACAGGCTGGCGGGAATGGGGTCGGAATCCCCAGGGCAGCACTGCCCTGGCGGATTCGTCCAGCCGGGGCAAAAACAGCGGGAAACCGCCGGCCCCGGTTTTGAATGGGCTTTGAAGCATCGCCAGCCTGTTGGCGGTGCTTCCATCGTTCTGCGCCCTGGCGGTCCAAGACCGCCAGGGTCAGAATGACCCCCTGTATGTGTCTGGTCATGTACTGAGACATCCCAACTTTATACAGTCTGGCGCATATATGGCGCCAAAGATTTCATAGCCAAGGCAAACAAAAGAGAAGACAATAGGCAACTCTGTCTGGTGCCCCTTAATAATGGCCATGCAGCAGAGATGCATTGCCCCATTTTTAGCAGAGCAGTCAGAGCTGCATATCGGATGCATAACCACCTACACCATCTATGTCCTCTATCAAACCAATGGAAGACGCTGTGCATGTAGCTCCAACGAAGAGAGTGGAAAGCCTTCTCCAGGTCTAGAGCAATACACAATGTGTTGTGGAAGTAAGAGGCACTGGTGTAACATAAATCCCCTTAGCCCCTGTAGTGCGGGGGGGCCCTGAGCTCCAGGGGTCCCCTCAGCTCAGTACACTCAATGACCTACTAAGTGGATCTGGGACCAGTTAGTTTTATAATTACGCTTGTGGGTACATTCATCATGATATTAGATATGGTGCAAGCATGCTGAGCGCACCGCTGTATGGTTATCAGAGTGGGCCACAGAGTGGGGCAGGGCCTCTGCGATTGTATTGTGTCATGAGCACTTGAGCAGTGTAAAATGCACGTGCAAAGGACAGTAAGGCCATAATTTTCCAGCAGTCTGTGCAGTGTCTGCCACTGAACCTGCAGGTCACAGGTAAGAGTGAAACGAAACAAGAGGAACTCGCCATATCACAATCACATATCTTGTTCTCTCTTCTCTGTGGTGGGGTATAGGACTGCTGATTTTTTGACACAGCCAGACATGTGGCTTGATTAGGCAGACTTCATGTGCATAGAACAAAAAGGTATGTTTTATTTCCAACCATTGCACTATGACAGACAGAGATTGTTGCATCCGTTAATGGGCGATACCTCTTTCTGACAGATGCACCATCTGTGAATATGATCGTCCTAATTACCCTGAGCGCTCGCATGTCTAGACCCATGAAAAATAATTTTTGAGCACAAAGTTCAGCAAAACAGAATTGTAGCGAAGGTACAGAATGTTTAAACTCTGCATACGTGTGTCTGACGTTAAATTTCAATTTCAAGTGTGCTCACGACACTTCCCCTCATTGTAAAAAATTTCCTTAGTGGAAGAGCGCCGTGGAGCAGAAATGAACACTACATCTACATCAAGGATGGACTAGCCTTACCGGGAGGCTGGAAGGGTGGGGGTGCACTTTTGTTACTGGGCGTTCGGTTTTGTAGCAGTGCAGAAGTTTTAAAAGCACTGCAAAGTTCCTTGTATATCCAACAGTTTTCAGGCAACAACAAACATACAACAATCACTCTGGTGATTAATGTACCTGCTGGAAGGAGATCAGAGTTTTGCCTAGTTGCAGTTTTAACTAATCTAGGATAGCGCAGAGGGTTAGTATCCCTGCTGCAAAGAATGTGTACTATACAGCATAAAGAACAATATTCATGTGTAGTGTTCAGTGAGATGCTGCTTTTGTCACAGAGATCCTTTTGTTACTGTGCAGTTCATAAGTTACAATCATTATCTAGCAGAGTGATCTATGAACTGCCATCAAAGTGCTGCATGCAAACAGCATGGTACAGGTTAGAAAGTTATGTTTTTACACAGTCTTTCACTATCCTAACTTTACTAAGAAAGGTTAATTTGAGTAGAAATAAATTAGGTAATCATTAGAGAGCCCAAATAAAGGACCTCATTAAGAACATGGTGGTCTGGACTGCCACGCCGACGGTCATTACCGCCATATTCTGAACGTGACTGAAATGCCACGGTGGAAACGCAGCCACCTCCAGGACACCAGGGCAGCGCTGCACTCCAGAAAATGAGTCGCATTCCGCCAGCCTTTCCTTGGCAGCTTACACCGTCAGGGAAAGGCTGGCGGAATGAGTGACTTGGGTCCCTCTGGGGGCCCCTGCACTGCCCATGCACTTGGCATGGGCAGTGCAGGGGCCTCCATGCACAGCCCCGTCACGCATTTGCGCGACGGGTGCTGCTGCACCCGCCGCACTGCCACATTGGCGCCGGCTCCAAAAGTCAATGTTCAGGCCCTCTTTCCAGCTGGGCCGGTGGGCAGAAACACTGTTTCCACCGGCCGGGCCCAGCAGGAAGATCATTAAGTGGCCGGCAGAGGGTTCTTCGCGCTGGCGGTCTTCTGTCGACCGTGAGCGCAGATCTCGCGGGGTAAGGGCCAAAGACTGCTGTATCCAGGTGCACATAAGATCATCATTTCCTATGCTTTAAAACCTGATACAATTGAATATATAATGAAAAAATGTTTTGCAGAATGCACCATTTTGCCAATTTTTCAACATATGTACTTCATCCATACAGCTCTGGGTAAACTAAGGTGACCAAAATCTGAATTTCCAAAACTCAGATAATTCTGAGCTGTTTGAACCCACAAAGCCTTTTTCAAGTGCAGACTTATGGTTTGTGAGTTTGTGAGATGGGGAGTAAGCAGTGAGGCATTTATTATGAGTACTAAACTAAGTCAATGTGTAAGAGAAATTAGTAGTGGTCAGAAGTACCACACACTTTAGCCTTATCATCCGCCGTAGCGGGTTATACCGGCCATTAAAGGCTCGATCAATCGTTAAAGGGCCATGCCGAAGACTTTAATGCCAGTAAAGCCAGCCACAGAAGGCTGTAAGGCTATTAAAACATTTGGCTACAAGATGGCAGAATGTTTTAATGTTCTAAATAGTAAAACAAAGGTCTCACGGATTTTGAAATTCCCTCGGGCTCTCTGAGGCCTATATTCACAGCAATAGCTGTGAACACAAGTATTGGAATGTTGGCTCTGGACTTCTACTAACCTTTAGAAGCTGGAGTACTCCATTGTTTTCAATGGAGCTCCCAACATTCCAATGTTGTAATACTGATTACATGAACTTCCTCTTTTGTAGACTGCCTAATGCCAAAATAGCAAATATTCTTGTTTCATGTCATTCACAATGGTACAACAAGAGGAGCAGCATAACAGAGCCTGAATTATGAACAAATAGCAATGCATGTATTTTTTTAAACATATTTATCATTCACATAGGAGGTAATTTCCGTCTCCCACCTTATTTACCAGAAAATGCAGGAAAAATACCTTGTATGAATTTGTGCACTTCTTCAGGCAGGAGAGTAGCCAGAAAAAATAAGTACCCCCACTTGAAACAACATCCTGAATACATATGGGCAAGCATGTGAGTCCTATTCTTCTTGAAGGGGTCTGTGGGAGTTAGACTCCCCTTGAGGATTGTTTTTCTTTTAAAGTGTGTCCAATGGATGCATTTTACAGCACAATTATAATAGAATTAGGGCAAAAAATACAGGATTGTCTTGAGGGGCACTCATGTTTTCCAGAACTTTAAGGGTCTGCTTACTGAGGATTACCTTCCCCAGAGGTTTTGAGCGTTTCCATCCAAGACAAAAATGATGATGAACAATGGGGCAGGTTTATGGAAAGTGGCGCTGCACCCAGTGCAGCGCCACTATCCTTGCGCCCGTTAGCGCTGTCCTACTGCCACCATGTGTGCACTGTATTTACATGGCGCTGAATAGGGGGTAATAGCGTCAGTTTTTTTAACGCTATTGATGTACTCTGCAGGAGTAGCACCAACATTTTGGCGCTACTCCTGCAGAGTACACAGAGGCCCACTGAAAACAATGGCATGCCCTCTTTTAATGCCTGCTCTGAGCATGCGTTAAAAGTGCTGAAAAAATGGCACAAGGAAATCTCTTAGATTTCCTTGCACCATTTTTTCGGCCCCCTAACAAGAAAACGCCCCCTTGCATACATTATGCCTGAAGCAGGCATAATGTGGTGCAGTGGTTTACAAAGTGGCACAATGCATGCATTGCACCTCTTTGTAAATACGGCGCAGGGAAAATGCCACTTTAGTGCCACCTTATCGTCAAAAACATTATGCTACTGCAGCGAAAAGGTGGCGCTAGGGGCTCTTAAATCTGTCCCAATGTTTCTACTGTGAAATTTTGCTGAGAAATTTGCTACAATTACCAATTGTTTTGCAACTTGATTTAGACATATTTTCTTAGTGTTTAAACTACCTTCCCTGGCACTTCCTCACACCATTCAAAAAAGGGCTGACCGGTGTAGGAAATTACCCTCTTTTTGGCATGTTACCCCCAATTTCTGCCTGATGTCAGTGCGTATGACTGACACTGGAGTCCTGCTAACCAGGACCCAAGTGCTTATGCTCTCTCTCCTCTCAAATTTGTCACTATTTACTGGTAACCCAGTATTTCATCCCAAATTGGCATACTGGTGCTCCTTGTAAGTCCCTAGTATATGGTACGTAGGTACCCAGGTCACTGGGGTTCCAGGGATCCCTATGGGCTGCAGCATTACTTTTATCACCCATAGGGAGCCCATGCAAAGGCTTCTACAGGACTGCCAATATAGCCTTTGTGAAATGATGCGTGCACCATTTCACAGCCATTTACACTGCAACAGGTCACTTATAAGTCACCCATATGTCAGGCCTTCCAACCCTCAAGGCTGGGTGCAAACTAACTGTGTGTGAGGGCACCCCTGCACTAGCAGAGGTGCCCCCACTTCCTCCAGGACCATTTTCTCTGACTTTGTGAGTGCAGGGACGCCATTTTACGAGTGCACTGGACATAGGCCAATACCTATGTCCAGCTTCACAATAGTAACTCCGAATATGGCCACATAAGGTGTCTAACAACTGGGAATTGTACCCCAATACTAATTCTAGTATTGGTTTTCAATTCGATGCACTCTGGGGGATCCACAATGGACCCCCAGTACTGCCATACCAGCCTTCTGAGGTTTTACAGGCAGCCCCAGCTGCTGCCACCTCACAGACAGGTTTCTGCCCTCCTGTTGCTTGAGCAGCTCAAGCCCCGGAAGGCAGAACAAAGCATTTCCTTTGGGATAGGGGTGTTACACCGTCTCCCTTTGGAAATAGGTGTTACAGGCATGGGAGGGGTAGCCTCCCAGAGCCTCTGGAAATGCTTTCAAGGGCACAGATGGTGCCCTCCTTGCATAATCCAGTCTACACTGATTCAGGGATCCCCAGTCCCTGCTCTGGTGCGAAACTGGGCAAAGGAAAGGGAAGTGACCACTCCCCTGTCCATCACCACCCCTTGGGCGGTGCCCAGGGCTCCTCCAGAAAGTCCCTAGGTTTTGCCATCTTGGATTCCAAAATGGTGGGGCACTCTGGGAGCATCTGAGTGGCCAGTGCTAGCAGGTGATGTCAGAGCCGTCCCCTGATAGGTCCTTACCTGCTTAGGTGACCAATCCCCCTTTCAGGGCTATTTAGGGTCTCTCCTCTGGGTGTTTCCTCAGATTTGGATTGCAAGACTCCAGCTGGAATCCTCTGCATCCTTTACTTTATCTTCTACTGATGGAACTGCAGCTGGACCCTCCAGGAACTCTACAAACTGCAACAAAGAAGCAAAGGCGACTTCTGCAACATTGTATCTTCAGCTCCTGCCAGCTACTGCAACTGTTTCGAGCTCGTGCATCCTCCAAGGACTGCCTGTCTTCAGCCTGCGATATAAGAACCTAAGGAATCTCCCTTGAAGTGAAGGAGTCACTTCCCTGCTTCAGCAGGCACCCCTCCGCAGCGACCGGTGGCGTGGGTCTCCTCTCCTGACGAAGTGCGTGCATCCAGCAACATGGGTAGTGGACTGAAGTTGTCCCGACGATCCTAAGGTCCAGATGTCCAACTTTGGTGGCCATAAGAGCTTGCCTTCTCACGCAAGACAGTACCCCCGATTTGCAGTTGCCAAGGCTTGTGTGTGACCTTCCACAAAGTTCTTTGTGCACAGCACAGCTCCGGCCCCCAGCACTCCTTCCGGTGACGCACAGCTTCCTGAGTGGTTCTCCGGCGGCGTGGGATCCCTTTGGGTCATGCTGAATTGGCCTCCATTTGCACCTTCTTTGTCCCCGTGCTGTGGGATTCCTGTGCATTCTGCCTGGTTTTCTAAGGGCTTTCTCAGTTGCTGAGAGCCCCCTCTGTCTCCCCCTCCTGGGTAGGGGCCACCAGGACCCTCCTGGTCCCAGGAAGCGCCATTTTCCACTAACCACGATTTTTGCGTGTGCCAAGGCTTGTTGGCGGAATCCAGTAACGCAAACCAGACTGCAATCATCTATCCGGCGTCGGACATCTTCTGCACCAACCAGGAACCCTCATCTGTCTTCTTGGGGGCATAACTGACTTTGTCTTCTCACCGGTGGTTCTTCTTTTGCACCTTCATCCAGGTTAGCAGGGGCTCCTGTTCTTCCTGGACTCTTTAGTGCTTCTTGGACTTGGTCCTCTTCTTCCACAGGTCTTCAGGTCCATGAATCCATTGTTGGTGTCTTGCAGTCTCTTCTGGTTCTTGCATAATCTTCAATCACAACCTCTTGTGTGTTCTAGGAAAATTACTGTGATTTACTCCTGTTTTCCTGGGCTCTGCAGTGGGTTCTACTACTTACATTTGGTGTTTTCTTACACTCCCAGCACCCCTCTACACACACTTGCCTAGGTGGGAAACCGACTTTGGCATTCCACTATTTTAGTACTTGGTTTGTGTTCCCTGTAAGGCCATTGCAACCTATTGTGATTTTCCAGCTATTTCTGCATTCTAGTTTGTAGATACTGTGTATATTACTTACCTCCTAAGGGAGTATAGTCTGTAAGGTATTTTCGGCATAGTAAAGTAACTTTATTTTTGTAACACTGAGTATTTTCTTTCATGTGTGTGAGTACTGTGTGAATACAGTGCTATTGCAAGAGCTGTGCATGACGCCTAGATAAGCCTTGGCTGGTCAGCTACAGCTACCCCTAGACAGCCTGGCTTCTAGGCACTGAATACATTTCACTAATAAGGGATAACTGGACCTGGTATAAGGTGTAAGTACCTTTGGTACCCACTACAAACAAGGCCAGCCTCCTACAACCGGTATGCAGAGAAGTGCCATAATCATGCCACCGCATCACACTTCCATCAGACGATGATATTAAGGTCCTCTACTTTCATTATCTTTCTACCTTAAAGAGTCCATCCAGTGTACAGTAAAAACTGTTTTCTTTACCTAGTTGTGCTTCTCTAACAAGCACCAAAAATAGGCGTTCTAGAACATTGCTTTGTTTAAAGATGGCAACTTGCGTTTTTAGATGTACTGTGACATCATTCTCCAAGTGATCTTTTTAAGTCAGACTGAGCAGCTCGCTCCCCCTAGCAGCTCACTGCCAAAGCTGATACTTTCCTTGGTATTGTGTGGAGAGAGGAGCTAAGGTATAAGTGAAATAGAATGAAATGAGAACACAGTCTTCTTTTCATTCTTCCAGTGACAGTGCCTGTGGTAAGGTTCCTTAGTGCAAAAGTGTAACTGTGAAGACATATGACCACAGTGCCGGAGACATCACTTGCACATGTGGATACCTTGTATGGATAAGATGACATAAGTGGCCTATTTTCCCTGTCTCACAGGCGCAAGAAAAGAAACTAATTTCTATCGCTGACCATGTGTGGCTGGGCCTCTGCTTACACTACTGACTATGGTTGTAGCCAACAGTAAATAGAGAAGGGGAGACTGAATGAAAAAAGAGGAAGATGGAGAGAGCGAGGGGAACAGAAAAATAAGGGCAGAGAAAAAGAACAGGACAGAGTGGCAATATAAAAGGGGGGGTGCACACAGGAGAGGACAACATACAGTGCTCAAATTTCACAGTCGAAGAAGTAAGTCGCACTTCAAGTCCAGGTAATGTTGTTTCATTCTGGCATTTGTAGTCCTACTCATCCAATTATATATTCAGAACTTCAAATCCCAGAATATATAGATAAACCATGAACTGGATAAGGTACTCACAATTTACCTGGGAAACTTGAGAACTCTGGAGATAGTCACAGAAAATAGGCACACGAAAAAGGTAGAGGAAGATATATAATAATGAGATGGGGATACCATTCTTTATAAGTGCAAATACCTGTTCATAAGTATGCACTAAAATGAGCTGCCTAGATAGCGGGAGTGCCTGGAAATGAGAATGACCCATTACATATAATTTTTAGGATAGATTCACCATCTGGTAAACAATCACAGACCAAGCTCCTGAAGGTTTTACAATGGAATCATAGCTTTCAACCAGGGTCCCCTTTAGCAATGTAAATACAAAGGTAGAGCTACGAATTGCCCTCAAGAAGCCAGATTTGATATTGGGTGACTTCTCGCCCAGTGGTACAATTCATTTCTTCAGACACATTGCCAGCAATTACTGCTTCTACTCATAGTGTGATTTTCTAAATGTATCTATCCTTTGAATTCTATTAGGAAGCAATATGTAATATGGTATTCTGCCAGGATATCATATTTTAAATATTGTGCTATTATATACAGGCTACCACATTATTCTGAAGATATGTCTATAGAAGCAAGAAGAAATATATTCTATTTAAGCTGACATTTATGCCCCTCCTTGACACTTTCTTTTGCACAGACAAAAGAAGCATTGTTTGAGTAAACAGGTTTTTTATGTTGCTGAACTGTGATAGGGGCACTGTTTGACTAGACTGGTTTGATGTTATGCGGTTGAACTTGTGATTGTTCTACCAGCCACTTTGATATGTTTGCACCTTCATGCTCAAATGGGAGGGGCACTGTTTGAATAGACTAGTTTGATACTTATGTTGCTGAACTTGTGATTGTTTTACAAGCCACTTTGAAATATTTGCGCCTTTGTGCACAAACGAAAGGGGCACTGTCTGACTACGCTGGTTTGATGTTTATGCTGCTGAACTTGTGATTGTTTTACCAGACAGTGAAATATTTGCATTTTCATGCACAAACAAAAGGGTCACTGTTTGACTAGACTGGTTTGATGTTTATGCTGCTGAACTTGTTATTATTTTACCATCCACTTTGAAATATTTGCACCTTCATGCCCAAACAAAAGGGACATTCATTTGGCTAGACTGGTTCGGTTTTTATATGCTGCTGCCTGCTGTACTTGCTATTGGTTTACCAGTGACTTTGGAGTGTTTGCACTTTCAAAAAGGGAATTGTTTGGCTAAACTGATTTTAATTATTGTATGGTGGTGTACTTGTTGTTGTTTTACCATTCAATTTTAAATATTTGCGCCTTTATGCAAAAAATCAAAGGGGTTATTATTTGAGTAACCTGGATTCATTTTTGCATACTGCTGGACTTGTTTTTATCATGCACTTTGAAAGCATTTTCACTTTGATGCAAGAAGAAATGGGGATTGTTTCACAAAATGCCTGATTTTTGTATATTGCTGGACTGGTGATTGTTTTGTTATACACTTTTAAATTATTTTCACTTTTTCCTTTACCTACCAACTACAGTTAGCACAGATTCTGTCATAAGGTACTTGCTGATATGGTTTGTTTTTAATACACAATGTGTTATTTATGGTGTTATTTGCACCTGACTGTAATATGTGCACTTTAAATCTTGTAATTAGCATTGTTTCAAACATTTGGAAAAATGTTCAGAAGCATCCAAGCAGTTTTCATCCTCATCCTTGTTTCCCTGCCTGTTTTTGTCCTGCTTAGTAATAAAGCCTTGATGGTAGAAATTGAAATTACCTCCCCAGTTCACATTAAATAGTGTAGCGTGGTTATTATCATGCACAACCCCTGACAGTTGCAAGTGTGTGGCATACAGACAATTCACCAGTTAATTTCTCTTGGAGCTGGCAGGATACTGAGTTATATCTTGTGTATTCCTTGTGTATACTGTCAACCGAGTCTGTGAAATTGCAGGTTTGGGTTTGTCTTTCAAATTTGTAGGTTATTTTCTAGCAATGTAATTCTATTTCAGATCCTACATACTTGTTCTTTGTTCTTCAGCAATAGGCAGTTCCTGAGACAATAGGACCGCTCCTTTCCATTGTTCCAATTGCTGTCTCAGTTAAATAATCTGCTCTTGACAATAATGTTACCAATGGCATAGTTTATATGTTAAGAGTGTTTCTTACTTTCTTATTAGAATTTTGAGCAAGACAATATCGAGGCCTTTCATTAAATGTTGGAGGTTTCCATTCAAAATATGTCAGATTTTTGGGTGCTGGGGCAAGTGGTAGGTGGAAGGCTTGGCCGCCTGGGAGGTGTAGGGGGAGGAGACCTCCATGTACTTTGCAAAGGGGCCCCACCAAGCTCCACTACGCCACTGGGCAGACCTAGCACAAACGATGAAGATTGTGTGAGATGTTACGGCCTGGAATAAAGCCTGCCTGGTTATGTGTGAGATCAGGCTATTGAGGAAGCAAAGGAGCGACAAGTGTCTTGGCAAGTATCTTATTATTGGTGTTAAGGATGAAAGGTGGATGACAGGAGCCAAATTTCTCTGGGTCCTTATGAAGTTTCAACAAAGTGGTAATGAGCACGGTGTTGAGAAATGGGGAAGAGAGTCGGATTCATAACTGGCTTGAAACAAAGACTGCAGCTTGAGTGCCAAAGCTTGGGCAAATCGGGCATAAAATTAGGCAGATAAGCTATCAGAGCCAAGCAATTTCCACGTGTGAGTCTTTCAAGCAGGATCCAAGCTCCTGGCTAGTGACTGGCACATACAAATGCACCCGAGCTTCAGGAGAGCTATGGGAAAGAGGAATTGCAGATATGAAGCCCAAAGAGTAGTCGGGGAAACCAATAATGGAGGTACATAAAGCAATCTGTAGTAGCCATAGAAGGCTGTATTAATAAATTAATAAAGTATCGAATGTGGGCAATTTCCCCGAACCAAAGGTTGATAAGTAAGGGAATAGGATCACAGTCGCGGGGCAAAATCAACTGCAGTAAAAACAACCAGATTTGCAGCCTTCAGTATGCGTTCCCTCAACATATTCAGCATGGTCATGACAGCAAAGTAATTCATTTTTATCATGGAGATCAGCATGTCCTTCTTAAGGTCATATAGTGTACCTGTGTCTGCAACCATCACCTGTTCAGCCCCTGCCAAGGCAGTCTCAGTCTCCTGAACATCCCTTGCTAGAATCCTGTGCACCCCTACCCTGGTCTTAAAACAAATTCATCTGGTAACCAGTTTAAATGCTTCTCATTCGATCAACAGCAAGGAAGTAGTCCTTGTATTTTTCCGGAAGAAGGAATCAATATGTTTGAGTAGTGTCTGATGGAAGACCCCATACTCCAGCATTGTGACCAACAGCTGCCATGTATGGATCAGCAAGAGGGGAGCACCCCAAGCCAGCTCCATTCCTAAGGAGTTATAGTCAGAGAGCAGCCAGGGATGGTAGCTTATCGATGGAACCACTGTGTAGCTAAATGCTGAACAAACAAAACAATTGAGGTGAGAATACAGTTTATGAACCGGAAAGTAGAAAGAAAATTCACGGCGCATCAGATATTTAATTGGTCAGGTGTCAGATAGGGTCCAACGAGTTAGCCAATTGTGAAAATAAAAAGCATTTATTAGCATGGGGAATTGAGGGTGCAGTGTCATCAAACGATTTAAAAATAATTCAAGAATCATATTAAAGGCCCCTTTCAATGACTGAGGCACATCTGGCCAGTCAGCCATAGCAGAGGTAACCCGGGACGAAAAGGACAAATGATCCGAGTGTGGCACATAAACACCCCAAGGCTTAATGGGCATCTATTAATGCCCCCTCCCCCCCAATAAGCAGGAACAAATAGTCAGTGTCCACATATGTTCTGTACACCCTAAATGGTATCCCCATTCTGATCCAGACCTCCACTCCCTGGAGTAGGTCGAGTAACAAGTTCCATGTACCTGACCCCTCCATTCAGACTGCAGCTTAGCTACCTCTAAAACCAACAAGTGCGACCTCTGGAGAAAGGCGACATGTACCCCCCAGTGGAGCAGGGCAACATGGATTTTATAATGGCAGAGAGTTCATTCCTTAAATAGTCCAAGTGAGGAAACTACAGGTGTTAAAAATCATTCTGTGAGGAGGAACACAGCGATATTTGCACCTGTCAGGAGACAGGCACCCTGAAAATATTGGAGATCCCAGGGTAAAGGAAAAACCTGACAGGCAGAAAGGTGAATGATCAAAAGGACACCATCTGAACACCAAATGGATGCAAAAGCACACACAGGACAGATAACTTTGCAACCATCCAAAAACATGGAACAACGCAAAGGAAAGAAAAACAAAAATGCCCCAACGGGGGAAGGCAAACAGCACACAAACTGTCATAACTCCCCAGCTACGGCACTGACGGAGTAGGCAAAGGGATGTGGGAGCAGCACCAGGGTGTCCCTGGGTCTGCAGATGAGACCACTGAATAAGACATAGGGAGACTGGAGATACCAGCAAAGATAGCGCAACAAGGGTCATAACATAGAGTACAAAGGTAAAGTTAACAATAGAGAAGACTGTGAGCTGACGAATAAAGTCTTGATGAGACAGACACAGGTGATGCACCGCAGAGCACAAGTCTACACCAGATCCTCAACAGACTGAGCTATGAAAATCAGGGGGTAGGGGTAAGGGAGCTAGAGCTGTCAGAAGCCTTATCATCCCCCGGAAGCAGGCATGTCAGATGTTAGCAAGTGTGGCATCAACAAAAGCCTCTAACAGAACGCCTCAGCAGCAACAGCACTATGCTGCTGCCCTCTGCATTGCATGGGACCGGGCATCCTTCTCTTGCAAGCGTTTGCGGTGCAGACAGTGTAAAGTGTCAGTAATCTGAGTAATCCATGGCACTGAGAAGGGAGGTGATGGCGAGTAGCTATGGGAGCACATGGTGAAAGACTCCACCCCGTTGCAGGCCGCCTCCTCCTCCGCCAGCTGCGTGAAGAAGTGAGTATGTTGAGCATTGGAAATCCACAGCTTAGCACAGTAAAGGAGAGCATACAGGAGACCCGTTTCATGCAACCACTGTTTAACTGGAAGGAAGGAAGCCTGCTGGCGCTGGACAGCTAGCATGTAATCCAGAAAAAAAACATTACCTTTCCATTTTTGTACCCGATAGTACGATTATTCCGAGCCACTGTCAGAACAGCATCTCTGTCACATTAATTCAAAAGCCTCACCACCATAGTCCTAGGTGGAGCCCCAGGAAGGGGGCACCAGGCAGGAACTCTGTGTGTGCACTCAATCATGAAATAAGGTGAAAGCCTAGTGGGCGCAACATCCTGTTTTATCCAACATTCCAGAAACATCACCGGGTCAGCATTCTCTGCGGTCTCCAGTAGACCAATAAGGCAAATGTTGTTAAGGCATGAACAGCCCTCTGCATCATCAAGTTTACTTTCAGCTATGCCCAGCCTTTCCACAATGGTTGAGTCTGTTCAACAACGGCACATGTAGCCAACTGTAGCTCCCCCAGAGCCTACGTATTGGTGGTAATCCTTTCAGGCATTGGGTTGGCTTTCGCGAAAGATCGCCAAATCCTTGGTAAACAATTCAAACTTGGCCTCAAATGCTTCCTGGAACTCGGCAAAGGCTGCCAAAATGTTGTCCAACTTATGAGAAGCAGGCATCAATAACACTCTTAAGGGACAGTGAAGCAGCAGCAATCTGGGTGCGGGGCTCTTTGCCACCAACGGGCAAAGGCTGCAAATCCTGGGCTGGGGATCCCCGTTGAGTTCCTGCATGATGCCTGTGTTGGCACCCTCTGTCCTCTCATAGGCACTCCAAGGCCTCCAGCCCAACTTGTTGCTACTCTGGACGGAGGAGAAGGGTCCGTGAGGGGCCAAGGAGTCTAGTGGCATCAGAGAGCTGCCTCACCTATATCCGGAACATGGCAGGCCGATAGGGGCATGAGCAGCCTCAGTGCACAACACTGTCAAGCTTGATGGTAAACTGCACAAACAACAAAGAAGTAGGTCCAGGCAGGATAGTACCACCCTCAAGGGAAGAACCAGCCAAACGGTGGTCCTAAGCCTGAAGCAGAACAAGCAGAGTCAAAGCATCATGAAGCTGCTGGCACTCAGCGTGTGCGGTGGGGGCATCCCCTTGTCCCACCCATGTGCAGGTTACCCACAGCCATTCAGCTATCCATCATGGGGGTGCCCCACCTCCCCCAGCAATAGGCACCACGCCGGCATTCACAGGCACTTTGGACACTGTCCACAGTGGTCAAAGGAGGCAGCCAAGTGCACATGCGCTGAGGTCCCCAGGTGCGCACATGGTGGGTCCAACAAGCCACACAGACATCTACCAGCTGCCGAAAGGCAGGGCTAGCCAAACCCTGAGATGAACCTGCAGCCCAATTGCCCTCTATCGACTGTGGTATATGAAGATAGGCCCACTCACCCCACCAGCCCCCGCTCCTCCATCCCTCAGGTACACACCACAGTACAGCAGCATGAGAAGCTGCTGCCATCATAGGCTGACCACAGGCCTGAGTAGGAGCATCACACTGCATGGCGCCTCAGGCCCAAGCTCCGCAGGCCAAGGGCAGTGGAGTACTAGCTTCCAGGTGCAACCCAAGGGTGTCAGAATAGTTCAGTGTCACAGCACAAAAATCCACCATAAAATAGCTGGCTCTGGCCTCGGCGGATAGGTCAAGATCATCGCGGGACAGGGGGAGCTCCTCTGTTATACATCCGCCATGTTCGGCGGTCAGGACACACCCCTTTAGATTTATGTTTCACCTATTGAAAACTATAAACTTCTTCTAGGTTGGCATCCAGGGGGAATTGGTCAAATTAGTGTGATTAATTTTATATCCCAAGCAGACAGATAAATCTTTTACTGTATCCATCAGCTGTTAGAAGGGTAGCTGCAGAGCAGTGGAGTTAAATGCAAAACAAATGGTAAAAATAAGGGTTTACATCTCTTCTGCCACTTTTTGCTACTATGCTACTCTATAGCAATCAAGAGGCATCCAGAAATTCACAAGGTAAAGTGCGACTATCAGCTTCTATCACATCCTCACCAACTTAGTTCAACCTTAATTCCCTCAACTGTTATTACTCAATAAACCTTGCGATGAGATGTGTTTTAGAGACTGGGGCCTACAATAACCAGAAAGGCACAGACATCAAGATTCTGGCCAGCATACTTGCGACCCACCTTAAAAAGGTTACCCCTATGTTTATCCATGCCATGGAAGTAGGCTTTGTCCTGGGACGAATGTCCTGTAATCACCGCCACACTCTGACCCATGTCCTGTAGTTTGACAAAGACATACCAGAGGATGCACTTGTCCAGTCACTTCAAGACGAAAAAGTGCTCAGCCGCATAGAATGGGGATACCTCTTTGCGGCCCTTCACAAATTCAATCTCAGATACTACTATACTACCAGGGTTCAGCAGTTATATGCTTACCCCACAGCACAAGTTGATTGCAAGAATTTCTTTTTGACCTCCCTCCCTGTATGACGTAGGAGGCAACAGGGGTGCTCCTTCTCCCAGCTGCTCTTCCAGTTAACCCTTGGCCACACCCATCTGCCAGTCCGCAGACACTGCGGATATACCCATGCCAGGAGGCTCCTGATCTGTGCTTCTCTACACAGACATTCTGTTGAAACTTACTGACCTCTCCAGCTCCCTCCCGCCCCTTCCGAGGCTCATTACAGAGTTCTATCTGACAGCCTATTACAGGGTCAACTGGGGTAAGAGTGAAGCCCTCTCCCTCTCCAAGCCCACGATGAAGGCTGCCATACAGGGCTATCAGTTTCGCTGGAAGCCGTCTCATCTCAAATACCTTTGGGTCTACGCCAACAGGGGCATGGAATGCATGACACTAAATAATCTAAAGCTCCTCACTGAGGGTGCCCACGGGGACTAAGCCAAATAGACACACCTCAATATTTCGCTCTGGGGTAGGATTGTTCAAATGGTAGTCCTCCACAGGTTCACATTTGTTCTGGGTGTGCTCCCACTCCCGATCATGGTCTCACCAATATGTTCCACAGATAGAAACATTAAACTTTCATATGAGGCCTTGTGAAATTGCGACTGGCATTGTCCAAACTAAATGCCCACAGGAAAAGCGGCGGTCTAGGGCTCCCCTTTGGTTGAACTTTACACCTTAGTGCTACACCTTGCACAACTCACCTACATTCAACAACACATAACCGACCCTCTCCACTGGGTCCTATTGCAAGAAATTTCTCCCACAGCCCCCCAGGACTGCAGTCACTCTACGTACATGGTGCTCCCTCAACACGGCTCTCCAATCCTTTGATCCAGGCAATGGTCCTCTCCTGTGCCTGGGGGCGTGCCCACAGCCTCTTCTTGACTGATGCTTAACTACATGAAGGGGCCCCTCTAGCAGAATGCCAGCATCTGCATCAGAGAAGCTTTGCCCAACTGGCCGCCGTGGTGACAGACAGGAATTGTGTCCCTTTCCCAGGCTACTGCCTCCTGCTCCCTTGAATTCTGGGAATACCTGAGTGAGGAATTCCACTTTCCCCCAAACCAGAAATGGAAATATCTGCAACTCCATCACTGTCACGTTAATAAACCTGGTGTGCCCCGTGGGTCCTGGCGCCCTATGAAATTGTCTTGAATGCATTTGAAATTTAAGTGCACAGGGTTCCTGATCCACTCGCAGTGCTGGAGATGTGGGCTCCCTGGCTGCGACAAAATACCCATTCTGTATGACCGTCCGGACAAACAGGTTCTGTGGACCGCAGTGGAATACCCACTAACAGAACCATATCCCTCCCATACACAATACCTCAGCACGTGGTAATGCTACACGATACCGCTGCCATTCCTACATTGACTCATCATTAACACTGTATCCTCTCCAAATCATTAACCGCAGCCAAGCTCTGCATACTCCACTACTGGCGCTCACAGCACAAAACCATGCATGCACAATGGCTGGTTGAGATGTTCAAAATGGTCTCATTTGAGATGCTTATTTATAAGCTAACAGACAAACATGAGAATAACTAGCAGGTGTGGGTCATATTCCTGAACAACGACTTGTGACCCTACTTACTGGGGATAAGTAGCTCGGCCAGTACCACACTACGACACCTTTCCTCTGCAAATACAGAGACTCCCCCCTCCACGTCTATGTCTAGCCATTCACAGAGTCGAGACCCTGCTATACGCAGGGAGGACGTCATGTGACTCCAATACTGTGCTCACACTTTTGGGAGCTCGCCTGCAGCACCGACAGCAGGCACCATTGTTCACAATTGCCTCCTGCAGCTGTCCCCTTCCAACCCAACCCCCTACACATGTACACAACCATTCCCAGCTCTATACACGGTCCCGCCATTTACCTCTCCCCATCCGCAATCTACCTGCACCATAGACTACTCTTACGTTATTAAAGTGTTATGTTCTATTTAAGGAAAGTGCATAATAGGGGGGGCAATTGGATATATATATATTTATATATCATTGCTGCTTCTGATTCATGTTTAATTTCAGTTTTCCATTGTTTTCTAGAAAACTAATGTTACCCTACATTCTGTGTGTTTCAGGTTTGACCTTCCACAGATGAAGACATCGACTGGCATACCTGCGTTCTTTGCCAGCAAGGAACTACTGAAGGGCTGAAGTGTCCCTTGAATGCAGTCGGACCTGCATTTAACTTTGCAAGTGCAAATGCATCAGAAACTGAGCTCACAAAAGGATTTTTTTAGGAACGTTCATTAAATACAGAACATATCTGCAGATTGCAAAGTGCTGTTCCTACTTTTGATTTTTTATTTATTTCATTTAACACAGAATACATCTACAATTAAATGAGTTCTATATATAATTGGTCTTATTTTACTTTTCCTTCATTTCCTCTTCTGAAGTCAATAACAGAAGTATTAATGCTTACCCTGTTCCTTGGTGGCTCTTGCGCAGTCCTTTTTCTGAAAATTGTCGGACAGGATCCGTGAGCACTGATCGCGTAGATCCTACCAAAAACTGTTAGGCTACAACCAAACAAAATTCCACACAATTTGTTGCTTTTGTCCAACCTGTCCCCTTGATCTTGCAAAGTGACCTCACTATATCTCTCATATATTAAAACTTAAATAAAGGTACAAATAAATAGGAATATACTGGGCTGCTTTCAAGCCACACCTAAAAAAATGAATGTTCCTCACAAAGAGACAAAGGTCCCCATTACGACAATGGTGGTAAAAACCGCCTAACCCCGCGGCGACGGCCGCCAAAAGACCGTCGCCGCAGCTACCATCCATCTGCCATTATATGACCACAGCCAGATTTTCGTCACAAGAAGGGCGGAAATCTGGCTATGGCCATACTGGCTAATGGCGGTAAGGTGGCGCTGCTACCAACAGAGGCACCACGTCAGTAGACCGCCGCCAGCTGTATTAAGAAAAATAATACGGCCTGGTGGTGTTCTGCTGGCGGGCGCTGCTGGCGGTAGCAGCACCCCATCCCATCCCCTGCCAGAAGATCCCTTGGGTCCAGGTAACTCGGGGTTCCGACAGGTGAGGGGGGTGGGTGAGGTTGTGTGGGTGGGGGGGAGTGTGCATGTATGTGTGAGTGTGTGCATGAATGTGAGTGTGTGTTCAGTGTTGTTTGCGTGCATGTATGAATGTGTGTGAGTGCGTGTATGAATGCGTGTGAGTGCGTGTATGTATGGAAATGTGAATGCGTGTCTGCGTGTATGTTTTGATGTGTGTGCGTGAATGAATGAATACATGCGTGTGTGTATGTGTGGATGAGTGCGTGTCTGCGCGTGTGTAAATGGGAGGTGCGTGGATGTAGGGGTGTGGGGGGATGTCTGCTGAGTGTTTGGGGGGGCAGGAGGCCTCCTATCAGTGACAGGGAAAGAATTCCCTGTCACTGATAGGGCCTACCACCATGGTTTTTGTGGCTAAACTACGGCGGTAGGCAGGGTCCTGATACTGCCGGTAGCACAATGGCGGCCGCAGGGCCGAAGATTCTTATCTCCAGCCCGGCGGCTGCTACCACCATGGCAGTCTAGGTGGTACATTGGTGGTTTGGCTTCACCCAATCCGCCAATAATCATAATGTGGCGGTAAGTACGGTCAGCCTGTTGGCGGTACTACCGCCACATTAGCCCAGACCGCCTGGGTCATAATGACCCGCAAAGACTGTCATGAGTATTGTATTAGGAGGGGTGGTTAAGCTATCTAAAACACAGTCACTGAATCTGGTTCTATTGAATCGGACACCTGCTGCGAAATATACTCGCCAACAACCACGGTCCTAGCCTGTAATATTCGTCGCGGTGCCTTTTATTGAAATTACACATTAGAGCAAAGATTGCGCATTCTTGCGGTGCTATATTATGGACCAGAAGTCAGATCTCGAGCAAATTATGTGCAAGACTGAACTCTTCCTATAATGCGTCTTCTTTCACACACCATATCCGGGTGCACACATTTGGTCACGAAATACGACAATCACATTAAGTCCCCTGCCCTTTACCTGCGATGTGAGAAAGAAGTGCGAGATAAATCAGACGTCCCATCGAAAGTTGTTTGCGTTCGAGGTAAGGTCTATAGACTAAAAAGAAGGCCTCTCAGCTACTGCCGACAACTCCCTTCTCAGGTTGCGTCAAGATTTCTACTTTCACTTTCTTTATCGTCAGATTCAAGATGGCATATCCTGATCTGTGTGATACAGAGAATGGGCAGTAGGCGGCGCGCGGGCATTAAAGATCGAGGGGGAGTAATTTAAACATCACTAATGTGTTTAATTCGAGCGTCCTCGAGCCAGAAGTCTACAGCATAGACTAGAAAGCAATCAGTAAGAGGTTCCAGTGAGAACAGGCGGATTGGTTTTTATTTAATTATTGATTTTACTATTAACCCCTTCGCTGCCAGGCCTTTTCCCCCTCCTATGCCAGGCCTTTTTTTGCCTATTTGGAATAGTTCTCGCTTAAGCCCTCATAACTTTTTGTCCACATAAGCTACCCACACCAAATTTGCGTCCTTTTTTCCCAACATCCTAGGGATTTTAGAGGTACCCAGACTTTGTGGGATACCCTGAAGGAGGACAAGAAATTAGCCAAAATACAGTGAAAATTTCGTTTTTTAAAAAAAAAATGGAAAAAGGGGCTGCAGAAGAAGGCTTGTGGTTTTTTCCCTGAAAATGGCATCAACAAAGGATTTGCGGTGCTAAAATCACCAGCTTCCCAGCTTTCAGGAACAGGCAGACTTGAATCAGAAAACCCAATTTTTCAACACAATTTTTGGCATTTTACTGCGACATACCCCATTTTTACCATTTTGTTGTGCTTTCAGCCTCCTTCCAGTCAGTGACAGAAATGGGTGTGATACCAATGCTGGATCCCAGAAACCGAAACATTTCTGAAAAGTAGACAAAATTCTGAATTCGGCAAGGGGTAATTTGTGTAGCTCCTACAAGGGTTTCCTACAGAAAATAACAGCTGAAAAAAATGATATTGAAATTGAGGTGAAAAAAAACAGCAATTATTCTCTACGTTTTACTCTAACTTTTTCCTGCAATGTCAGATTTTTTAAAGCAATATACCGTTACGTCTGCTGGACTCTTCTGGTTGCGGGGATATATAGGGCTTGTAGGTTCATCAAGAACCCTAGGTACCCAGAGCCAATAAATGAGCTGCACCCTGCAGTGGGTTTTCATTCTGTACCGGGTATACAGCAATTCATTTGCTGAAATATAAAGATTGAAAAATAGCTATCAAGAAAACCTTTGGGGCATATTTATACTCCGTCTGCGCCGAGCGTGGGTCAAAAATGTTGACGCACAATCAGCGCAAACGTTGCCCCGTATTTAAAATTTGACGCCCGAGTCCGCGGACGACAAAATTCCGCCGTGTGCGTCATTTTTTGGATGGGGCAACCCGCCTTGCATTAATTATATGCAAGGTAGGCGTTACCGTCCAAAAAATGGCTTAAACGGCCGTGCGTCGTATTTATGCTTTCGGGCAAAAATGACGCACGGCCGGGAGGCGGAACCAGAAAATGACGCACAGCCCGATTTGTGTCAAAATTTTACGCCTGGGTCAGGGCAGGCGTTAAAATGGGGCAAACACACCTGTAATCAGAACACACAGAACAAACAGCAGAGCAGCGGAGCAGCAACAGGGAGCCATGGAGGTGATTCTAATCCAGCGTGCACGCAGACGCAGAGCCCAGCAGCAACAACAGCAGCTACAACAACACCAGCAGGGACCCCAAAGGCAGCGAAGAAGGCAGGAGAGGATATTCCACTCCAGAACCACCCTTCAGGGCCTCAGGGAACACAACATAATCCAGAGGTACCGGTTGAACTGGCAGGCCATTCAGTAGCTGCTGCGCAACATTGAACCGCAGTTGGCCCCCACTTTGGTGACACCCCGCACCATCCCAACAGAAACCAAGCTGCTTGCCGTACTTCATATGCTGGCAAGTGGCTCTTTCCAAACAACTGGTGCCCTGGTTGGCGAAATATCACAACCATCATTCTCCGCCTTTTTGCCCAAAGTACTGAATGCCATCATTGGACTGACACCCCGCTACATCTGCTTCCCTAACACACTGCAGAAGCAGCAGGAAACAAAACAGGGGTTCTACCTCATCAGTGGCTTCCCACACATCCTTGGTGCAATCGACTGCACACATGTACGCCTTGTGCCACCTGCTGCAACTGAACACCTCTACCGCAACAGGAAGCACACACATTCCATCAACGTGCAGGCCATTGTCGATCACCAGGGATTGATCACCAACATCTTGGCTAAATATCCTGGGAGTGTCCATGACTCATTCATCTTCCGTCACTGCACCATCAATGAACACTTCCAGGATGGACGGTATGGCAATGGACTACCTGTTGGTAAGTACAAAAACCTACTTATATACACACTGCACAGCAACCCTCCAGGACACACAACACATACACCACAAAAGCAACATGTGAACAGGAACATACTGAGGTTGTGACATCGCTAGCCATGTTTTTTAGGTCACCATTGAACCTGTCACACATCGGAAATTACTGTACAGCCTAATGTTAAGACATCAAAGATCACAACGTGTGGTGTGGGTTGCCCAAATGTCACCTTGCAAAATGTAAATGTCCCAATGACCTTTACATTAATCCATTGCCTAAGTCTAAAGGCATGGGATGTCCAGGGTACATTGATATGAACGTGTTAACAACACTGTCAATTTTAACTGTGTATGGAACTATCATCTCACCCCCAGTGAAGACACATGGACACCTGTATCACAAGTCACAATGCTAGGGAGGGCACACTGTACTGCAAATCCCAAAACATACTGCTGACAAACGGTTAGCAGACAAATACTCGTTCAGCCAAGGAAACAACACAATGCAGATGGTACATCCTACAAGCATAGGATGCTACATTATTACACAAAAGAGTCACAGACAACACAAGACAACTACTGCCATGAAAGGTAACTTCAAAAAGTGCCAACTACATCAACATGATTGCAATCATTCTCTCTTGCAGCTGATCAGGGGTATGGCATCCAGCCATGGATTATGACACCATTTGGCAACCCAAGTACTGCTGCAGAGCATGCCTACAACAAAGCACATAGGAGGACACGCAGCATTGTCGAGAGGACCTTTGGCATCCTCAAGTCAAGGTTCCGGTGCCTCGACATCACTGGTGGTAGCCTCCTATATTCCCTGGAGATGGTCTGTAGGATCATCCTAACATGTGCAATATTGCACAGCATTTGCATCGAAAGGAACATTCCCCTCCTGGAACCAGAGCCACACATGCCTGAAGAAGAGGAAGAGGAGGATGCTGGCCTGCAACATGAGGGGGAACTACAGAACACGGCCGCTGATATACGCAGGCGGCAACAGATCGTCAACAATTTCTTTTGAATATGATCACCTTCACCACTTTAGTTAACAAATTTAAATAAACACCTATTCTAATCACCATATAATGGTCTGGCTATTCCTTTTTGCACACCCTCATCTCTACTCATGGAGCATTGCTGATATACTGAGTAGGACACAGAACATCCCAGAGCTAATGTGATGCCTAACATACAATGGTCACATACACACATACTCTTAATGACATATATCATGTACATTTCTCCTTTGAAGGCCAATAGCAGAGGACCACAACTATTTCACACATACATGTTGAAATCAAGGTCCAACGCAGCATATGGCACACAACTAAGACACCATCACTCAATAAGGGGAAAACACGCCTCATACATGAGGCAGTCAATGTGCTTTGGCATCAGTAATAGGAATGCCTGACCAGACCCTTGACAGCAGTAAGTCCAACTGCATCCAATATTTGCAAGAAATATCTGTGACCAGAGTCCCATAGAAGCAGAACATAGACAGCACAAGTGCCACACATATGAGCAGCATTGCACACATGACATCCCATGTACATGTCAGCCCATTTCCTAACTCCTGACACACCCATGCACCTGGTCACAACCCACCTGTCGGAAGAGGTCCCTGGAATACTAAGGTGTGTACCCTGATATTCCCTCCTCTACACACACAGACCAACATTAGCAAACCAGTGTGCTACACCCTTTCCTATGGTATGCCATTGTCATAGAAAATGTGACTGCATGGACGTCAGGTTAATTTATACACTGTCTTCTAGTTTCAAAGCCCTGTTAGCACATGTAGGTTGCTACCCCTGTGAAAATGTCTGTTGGCCCTTAGAATGCAAGTCTCACCTACAGGACTGGTGAGAAACAGATGTTGCCATTATGTCAAATGTACCATTAAGCATTGATACTAATTAAGCCGTGTAACACAGCAACTGGGTTCATTTGTCACCTTCAAAAACACAGGACATACACAGTTTGACATGTCAGCTCTCTAGTTTGTCCTCCAAACAGTCTTAGTCAGACCACTGATTATGTAACTTGTCAAGTAGCTGGATCCTGAATCACCTTGCATTCTGTCAGCCTGACTGGCAACTGTCTGTGCGTCACACTAAAGTATGCCTGTGTCTACATATGTACCACACTTGCGTTAGCAAATCTCTCATTCATCAGGGGGTATTGGGCATGGGCTTCTTCAATGCATACACAAATACATTGTATAGCATCATCTGCCTTTTAACTGTACCATTTGAGTTACATCCTCTTGGAAAAGCAAAATTCATGGCCCATCCCTTGTCTGGGTTGCATTTATGCATGAATGACAAAGTGTGACAGTGTTCCAGGGCCGTAGGCAGGGATTGGGTACGGGGCTTTCAGTACAACCAGCAACCTCTGATAATGTCCATGAAAAAAAATACACAAATGTCAGGACCATGACAGTTCACACACAGAATCACAGTGCTCACAACATAGTGATGGGCCGTGTGTGGTGAATAGCTGCGAGAATAATCAGCACAGAAGCTATGATGTTCCCAGATGCAGTGGGAAGTGCAGAGGCCAACCTGTGTACAAATGTTGTAATGACACCTGCCGGAACATGACACCTGAGACATTATCTCACTCAGCACACCAAGGTTGCCCTGTTGACTGTCTCATTGCACGTCTTTAGGGACAGGGTGGGACCATCCAAATGTTGGTTCACATGTCCACATCCACTTTACTCATATTGATCAACCAAGGATACTCAGTAGATACAGGAAAAGCTGCCACTGACTCATGATGAGTCCTGGACCGAACTGTGACAAATTACACCCCAAACAATATACAGGATCATCATTGGACCACACACATGAACAAGACACCTATGTGCACTTGATCACTGGAAATATGTGGACATGTGCTGTCTTGTATGCTGGTCCACCACAGCCACTTGATAGTTGGGGCTCACTTCTATGGCCTCAACTGTGGTGTCATCATACATTTGAGATTCACCCTTGTCTGTCTGTGCAAACAACATGGTACCCACTTCCTCAATGCATGTGTATGACTCACTGTGGGATTCACCAACTAGTGCCTAGGAAGCTCTTACCAATACTCTAGGACATATGATGTAGAAAATGTGGACCACTGACATGAACAAGCATCTGCCATCCATCTGGTGCATGCTATGTCACATGTGGTGTCTACGTGACCCTAAATCTTGGAAGTCCACTTTACAGGTGTTGTTACATGTATGACTAACACATGCCCTTGCTCATTTCCACAATGACTTCCATCTAAGGATTGGACACATAGACGTCACATTCATACAAGCATATGTACAAATATGCTTCATGTGATACACACACACTTGGTCAACAAATACATTAGTTGCCAAAGCACACACTTTGAGCCAAAGGCATTTAGGTATTGTACATATGTGCGTCACATTGCTATCCTCTCCTTATGCCAAACATGCACAATTTCTGCAACACATATATGTAGGCCACACTTATGACCAACTATTGCGTCAGTCAACCGTAAAAAAAATACTGTGAAGGGAGTAGCGGATCATGGTCTGCTGCAGTATAATGTCAGACATGTGAACATACACCATCAATAGCATACTGTCTTCAATCAGCCTATCTCTGATGTGTCCCAAATGTAACATAACCAAAAAACAAGAAAAATTGCCCAAAACCAGTTAATGCACTGTAATTTTGATGTCCCTAGCGTTATGCATAATTTTTCATCTACCAAAACTGTATTTGCGTCATTTTTTTTTATGCACAGGAGTGAAATTTAGCCCACACCCAGATATTTGTACAGGCCATGTACTATTATGTGGATGCGGGCTAATTTTCACTTCTGTGCGTCCAAAAAATGACGCAAATACAGTTTTGGTAAACACAAAATGACGCATAACGCGTAAAAGACGGGACTTTTCATACAGGAAGTGATGTAACAGGATATCCTGTTTACAGATCATGTACAGTGGGTGTACTTTCACTTTCACTTTGCAGTCTATGATCCTTCTAGACTGTGTGGCTGTGTAGAGAGTGTTGTCCTGAGATTTTGTGCTTTTTAGTCCTGTGTGCTATCTGTATTGTCAATTTTTAAAATAAGTATTGTTGCTGTATACTGTACTACTGTGTTTTGTCTAAATTTGTCCATTTATCTTGTGTTTTTGTTGTTTGTGGGAGTCTGTTGTGGGTAGTGTTAGTTTGGGGATAGTTGGGCTCTTTTAGTGGTAAAGTTTACTTTTCATCTGTCTTTGTACCCCTACTTTCCCCCTTTTCCCCTTTCTATTTCTTTTACCCCTATTCCCTTTCACTTCCAAGTATGTCTGGTAGGCCACGTCTTGGCAGGATGGGGGAAGAGGAGTTGGGGGAGTTCATCTGGCTTGTGTTGCATTTCTTGCCGCTCATGATCCTGGCAGGGTGATACAGGGGTATCCAACAGAGGCGCGCAGAATCCGGTGGAGAAAGGTGCTGCATCACCTGCAGCGTGTGTATGCCAGCCAGAGGAGTGACCACCAGCTGAAGCACCGGTGGGCTGACCTCATCACCAGGGAGCAGGATCTCTTGAACCACCTGGGAATCATGATTGGTGGCACTGTTGGTGAGTACGAATCATGTTAATGTGCACGATTAAATGCTCTGTAGTGACATCAGGGGATTAGTACAATGTCTGCCAGCTAACTTGCTGACTGTGTGTAATGCTGGGGAAATATTAAGGGAAAATTGATGCACTTATGGCAAGGATCACAATTGCTAGCTGTCAGGTAGCACGTGCTCAGCCAACTTACAGGTTACTTTTCCATGAAGGAAATTGGTGCGGCCTTTTTGTCAGACAAGCAAACAAAATAGGAGCCATTCATGTCTATATAGGGTAATATTGACAGAGAAGTACAGATGTACCAACATTTAGGCCAACTTTCTTGACGCAATTGCTAGACTGACTTTAGAATCACTACATGATGCAGAAAATGAATGCTGCCTTCACGTCAATTGATAATAGCAAAGTGGCTCAGACATATGTCTGATGTGAGTCTGGTGAGTGTGGAAGGAAAGCGTTCACGGAAGTACTATGAATGTGTGGGATTATTGTGTTCCTTGATCTTTCTGGATACATGTCAGATCTGGATTTGAAAACATTGTGGAAAGGTGCCCTCAGCTAACATCTGAGAATGTTTGTTGGAGTTAGTTGTGCCACATTCCAAATATGGATGGCAGTCCAAGTGTATGCACATGGCTTCACATCTCCATGGTTGGTGCAAATCACCATAGCTGGGCCACATCAATTGAATAAACTGTAACAACAGGATGGCTTACAAAAGTCCCTGCCCCTCCCTCTGTACATTGGACCTACGTGTCATTAATGTGTCATGGCCACAAGGCATTTTTGACTGGTAATGCAGTCCTCAAGTAACCAGGCTTTGGATGTCTCTCTTGGATGCACATGATGAGACGATTACACTCCATATTTTTTTCTGCTCACCAATTACGGGGCATGTTTGCAACCACATGATAGTTAGGGCCAATGTATGTGTGCAGATATGTGTGTAACTGTCACAGGAGACCCATGCTATGTACAAGTTGGCCGTGATATATCAGATGCAGTACCATCATGTCTGAATGGCTGCCAGTTCCTTATTCAGCCTACACATTGTATATGTTTATGAAATTGTTGCGCTGTGCACAGATTTTGAGCACATTTCTTCCTTCCATACCTTGCAGGTGGACCGTCACCCTACACTGTGGGAGAGGTGGCGACATTTGAGGACCCCGACCACTCCAGTAAGTATTGATATGTCTGTTATGTGTTGTGTTTACTGGTTATGGACTCGTGTGAGTTGGACGCATAGCAAGGTGTGACGCGTTGGGCAAGCTTTTCTCTTGTTCCATGAGTGGGAATTCAGTTTCTCACATGTTTTGAGTTTGCCAATACATATCCAATGGTATCATGTAGGGATTGTAGGCCATTCCTGTAGGCCCCACTGTGAGTACAGGGGTTAGTCATGTGGATGACACTTGTATCACCAAGAGTCGCACTGGAAGTCAGCTCCGATTTAGTCAGCCTGTCAGACCCACATTCTCTAAGATTGGCACAGCAAATTGCTTTCCAATAGACATCTGCTTCCCTATTTACCTACGTAATTATGAAACAGTAGGTAGAACCTCCTAGCAGCATGTACTTCCACATGTAGTGCTACAAGTATGTGGAACTTGAGTGCAATAGCCTAGGTGTGCATGCAATTCATGATCATGGGTGTTCTAGCAACTCTGTGTCTGATGTAAGTCAGGCCTCACTGGAAGTATATGTTGTGTACCAAGTTCTGCATTTCCTGACATGTGTGGCCCTATGAGTGCTCTAGGGTTTGCTGACTACTAATTGTTGATAGACCTTACCTGTGGTGTGTCTGTGGAGACAAACATGTGTGGAGTTTTCTATACATTCCTCGGTGTACATGTTGTTGGCAAATTATAGTTGTTTATCCACCCCCCCCCCTCAAACACGGGCATGGGTTTGTGAATGGGGTACCTAGTACTGATGCTACCAGTATGTTACACATACATGTGAATAAGTGACGGTTTGGTTGCAAACTAGTATACACACTCAGGTTTGGCACTTGGTACTATACTGGCAAGTCCAGTTACAACTTGCAGACCATGTGGCTTTAGTTTTGCTTTCCGTACACTGACATTTGTAGCCCAGGTCTTGGCGGAGGATATGCAGCATGATTCTTAGCTGCTAACTGCCAGAACTCAGATTGCAAGTCAAAGCCAGTTGTTACCCATCTTGTAGGTTATGGATGTGCTATGTGTGATGTGACCTTTGTAGTCTGGCCTGCCATGTACTTCCTCATGGACATTCAATGATCTGTATTGTGATATGAGCTGTTACAAGTACAGTAGATGTATTGTCTGATTAACTTCCTGTGCCATTTCACACAATGCAGTTACTAATGTAGAATATCTGCATTTGTCTTCACAGCTGCTAACATGACTCCAGACCAGGTCCGTGAATTTCAGCGCCGGGCCATGCAATACCAGCACATGCTGCTGATGGAGTCGGGGTTCCGGAGGATGGCCCGGCGATATCGCCATGAACGGGCCTCTGGGGCATGGAGAGCCTTCCCACAGGGTGGGCCTACTTTGCCCACCACAGCCACCACCAGCACAGCCACCAATCCGAGCCAGGTGGCCCCACCCACAGCTGCCACTGTTGGTCCGACATCTGCTGGACTTCCAGGCCCCAGCATTGCCACTGGCACAGATTTGTGTCAAAAGGTATAAATATTGGCTTTGTATTTCCAAAATGGGTACAAGATAAGATGTTGAGGAGCAGTGGTTACTTGCACATCTCTGAATTCCGGGGTGCCCATACTAGCATGTGAATTACAGGGCATTTCTCAAATAGATGTCTTTTTTACACACTCTCTTATATTTGGAAGGAAAAAAGTAGACAAAGACAAGCGGCAATAACACTTGTTTTGCTGTTCTATGTTCCCCCAAGTCTCCCGATAAAAATTATACCTCACTTGTGTGGGTAGGCCTAGCGCCCGCGACAGGAAATGCCCCAAAACACAACGTGGACACATCCCATTTTTTGACAGAAAACAGAGGTGTTTTTTGCAAAGTGCCTACCTGTAGATTTTGGCCTCTAGCTCAGCCGGCACCTAGGGAAACCTCACAAACCTGTGCATTTTTTAAAACTAGAGACCTAGGGGAATCTACAATGGGGTGACTTGTGGGGCTCTGACCAGGTTCTGTTACCCAGAATCCTTTGCAAACCTCAAAATTTGGCTAAAAAAACATGTTTTCCTCACATTTCGGGGACAGAAAGTTCCGGAATCTGAGAGGAGCCACAAATTTCCTTCCACCCAGCGTTCCCCCAAGTCTCCCAATAAAAATGATACCTCACTTGTGTGGGTAGGCCTAGCGCCCGCTGCAGGAAATGCCCCAAAACACAACGTGGACACATCCCAATCTTTGACAGAAAACAGAGGTGTTTTTTGCAAAGTGCCTACCTGTAGACTTTGGCCTCTAGCTCAGCCAGCACCTAGGGAAAGCTACCAAACCTGTGCATTTTTGAAAACTAGAGACCTAGGGGAATCCAAGATGGGGTGACTTGTGGGGCTCTAACCAGGTTCTGTTACCCAGAATCCTTTGCAAACTTCAAAATTTGGCTAAAAAAACAGGTTATCCTCACATTTTGTGACAGAAAGTTTTGGAATCTGAGAGGAGCCACAAAGTTCCTTCCACCCAGCATTCCCCCAAGTCTCCTTATAAAAATGATACCTCACTTGTGTGGGTAGGCCTAGTGCCTGCGACGGAAAATGCCCCAAAACACAACATGGACACATCCCATTTTTTGACAGAAAACAGAGGTGTTTTTTGCCAAAGTGCCTACCTGTAGATTTTGGCCTATAGGTCAGCCGGCACCTAGGGAAACCTACCAAACCTGTGCATTTTTGAAAACTAGAGAGATAAGGGAATATAAGATGGGGTGACTTGTGGGGCTCTGACCAGGTTCTGTTACCCAGAATCCTTTGCAAACCCCAAAACAGGTTTTTCTCACATTTCGGTGACAGAAAGTTCCGGAATCTGAGAGGAGCCACAAATTTCCTTCCACCCAACATTCCCCCAAGACGCCAGATAAAAATGATACCTCACTTGTGTGGGTAGGCCTAGCGCCCGCAACAGGAAATGCCCCAAAACACAACGTGGACACATCCTATTTTTTGACAGAAAACAGAGGTGTTTTTTGCAAAGTGCCTTCCTGTAGATTTTGGCCTCTAGCTCAGCCGGCACCTAGGGAAACCTACCAAACCTGTGCATTTTTTAAAACTAGAGACCTAGGGGAATCCAAGATGGGGTGACTTGTGGGGCTCTGACAAGGTTCTGTTACCCAGAATCCTTTGCAAACCTCAAAATTTGGCTAAAAAAACACGTTTTCCTCACATTTCGGTGACAGAAAGTTCTGGAATCTGAGAGGAGCCTCAAATTTCCTTCCACCCAGCGTTTCCCCAAGACTCCAGATAAAAATGATACCTCACTTGTGTGGGTAGGCCTAGTGCCCACGACAGGAAATGCCCCAAAACACAACATGGACAAATCCCATTTTTTGACAGGAAACAGAGGTGTTTTTTGCAAAGTGCCTACCTGTAGATTGTGGCCTCTAGCTCAGCCGGCACCTAGGGAAACCTACCAAACCTGTGCATTTTTTTAAACTAGAGACCTAGGGGAATCCAAGATGGGGTGACTTGTGGGGCTCTGACAAGGTTCTGTTACCCAGAATCCTTTGCAAACCTCAAAATTTGGCTAAAAAAACACATTTTCCTCACATTTCGGTGACAGAAAGTTCTGGAATCTGAGAGGAGCCTCAAATTTCCATCCACCCAGCGTTTCCCCAAGACTCCAGATAAAAATGATACCTCACTTGTGTGGGTAGGCCTAGTGCCCACGACAGGAAATGCCCCAAAACACAACATGGACACATCCCATTTTTTGACAGGAAACAGAGGTGTTTTTTGCAAAGTGCCTATCTGTAGATTGTGGCCTCTAGCTCAGCCGGCACCTAGGGAAACCTACCAAACCTGTGCATTTTTTAAAACTAGAGACCTAGGGGAATCCAAGATGGGGTGACTTGTGGGGCTCTGACCAGGTTCTGTTACCCAGAATCTTTTGCAAACCTCAAAATTTGGCAAAAAACATGTTTTCCTTACATTTCGGTGATAGAAAGTTCTGGAATCTGAGAGGAGCCACAAATTCCCTTCCACCCAGTGTTCCCGCAAGTCTCCCGATGAAAATGATACCTTACTTGTGTGGGTGGGCCAGGTGCCTGCAACAGAAAAAGGCCACAAACTTGAGGAGATTATGGGAATAGCACAGCAAGTTGATAAGCACATATTCTTCTTTTATACATCTTTAGGCTGACTCTGCTTTGGAGACCCACACAAGTGAGGTGTCATTTTACTTGGGAGACTGAGGGGAACGCTGGGGAGTAGGAATTTTGTGCTGGAGCGGTGATCGTACATAGAAAGTCAGGAAAATATGTTTATTTAAGCAAATTTTGAGGTTTGCAGAGGATTCTGGGTAAGAAAATGTTGGGGGATCCACGCAAGCCACACCTCCCTGGACTCCTTGGGGTGTCTAGTTTTAAAAAATGTCTGGGTTTGGTAGGTTTCCCTAGATGAAGGCCGCACCCAGGACCAAAAACATAGGTGCCCCCTACCCCCCAAACACAGGTAGTTTTGTAATATATCATTTTGATGTGTCCACATACATCTGTGATGTGCCAAACACTAAAATTGTGAAAAGAAACGCACTTAGGTTATATGAAAAAGACCCCTCACCCACCAAACAAGTTGTTGGCATGCTTCATCATCGGGGTCCCACCTGAGACACCTAGCGTGTCACAAGTGTGCTGCGACGCCTGATTACAGCGGAGCAGGTTTTGTCATTTGTACCACACGTACTGGTTGGGTTTGGCACGAGGGTGAGTGGTGGTTCAGTAGATCAAATTTTATCAACAAGAGATTTCACAAAAGTGAAATGCACTGGTAATAACTGAAAGGCCAAAAAAATGAACGCCACCAGCCACGGGCCCAGCACATTACAACACTCGCATCGACAGACAGCGCCAGTCAAGGGCCCATCACTTTCATACGCCCACATGCCTGATACAGCAATCACACCAGCTGATGAGTGTGTGGACTGGTGTTTGGCTGGCACCGCTAGCCAAGCGCCACCCCACCCATACCGCCAGCCAAGAGCCACTCCACGCACACCGCCAGCCAAGCGCCACCCCAAGCACACCGCCAGCCAAACGCCACCCCACGCACACCGCCAGCCAAGCGCCACTCCACGCACACCTCCAGCTAAGTGCCACCCCAAGCACACCCAGAGCCAAGTGCCACCGCACGCACACCACCAGCCAAGTGCCACCCACGCACACCGCCAGCCAAGCGCCACCCCACGCACACTGCCAGCCCAGCGTCTCCCCACGCGCACCGCCATCACTTTTTTTGTTTATAAACAACAAAGAAACCACTAACTAATTATAAAATAAGTACAAAACTACAAACACAAAAGCTCTAACTAAATACATGACAGTAATGCCAACCGTGAAACTGAACATATGAAAATATAAAACAAGCAGTTTACGCTCACTGTATTTCCCAAAAAGTTTTCCTAGTGTGGTAACTTCTAAAACAGCCGGGCACACACAGCCCAGGCTTTGAAGGGCATTCGCGGCAGTGCATCCAGCTCTCCCTCCGGATTGATCTCTGGGCACATACTCTACATTTCTTTGTGGGCAAGTCTTTTTTGGGAGTGGGAGAAATGTGATCTGGAAAGTGCTGACCTTTCAAACTAGCCACTTCCTCCACCACTTCTACTCTAGGAACTCTTGCCCGTTCCACCACAATAAGGCTCTCTATCACTGACTCCTGAAATTTAACAAATGTCATCCTTGACTCAGGTGAACAATCCTTGAACACAATAAAAGCATTAAAAGTTGCCAAATGAAATAAATGTAGGGCCAACTTTTTATACCACACGTAAGACTTACGAAGAGTAGTGTAAGGTTCCAACCTTTGATCTGCTCTATCAATACCACCCATGTGCCTATTGTAGTCCAAAATGCAAGCAGGTTTGCGCACTTCCGCAACCTGACCCCAAACAGTCACAGCGGAAGTACTCTCATCATGGATGGTAGATAGCATGTACACATCCCTCCTGTCTGAAACTTTCAGAGCTAGCAGCTCAATATTCCGCAAGGCACTGCACTGTCCCCTCTCAAGCTTTTTACAGACAAGCTCCCTTGGATAGCCTTTCCGGTTAGAACGGATTGTGCCACAAGCAACAGTGTCCACTCTAAACAACTCCTTGAACAACTGCACTCCAGTGTAGAAATTATCTACGTACAAATGATGACCTTTGTTAGACAGTCGTCTACCAAGTTCCCACACAATTGTTTCGCTAACTCCAAAAGTGGCCGGACAACCAGGAGGGTCAATACTGGAATCCCTACCAGTGTAGACCTGGAAATTATACACATATCCTGTACTGCTTTCTGACAGCATATACAATTTAATCCCATACCGTGCCATCTTACTAGGAATGTACTGCTTAAAAACTAAATGCCCCTTGAAAAGGACCATAGACTCGTCCACACTTATCTCTTTGCCTGGAACATAGACCTCTGAAAACCGATCTACAAAATGATCAAGGACAGGCCTAATCTTAAAAAGACGGTCACAATCAGGGTGATCTCATGGCAAGGCTAAAGCATTGTCTACAAAATACAGCATACGAAGAAGAAGCAAATAGCGATTACATGTCATAGTTGCAGGTAATATAGCCGTTGCCATCAAGGGACTAGCAGACCAATAAGAAGCCAGTGACGGCTTCCTGATCAACCCCATCAAAAAAGTCAAACCTAAAAACTTTTTCATCTCTTCCAGATATGTGAGAACCCACTGAGTAGCTCTAGACTGAGGCCTAAGTCTGGCAGCGTTGTCCCTCAAATATTGCTCTGCATACAACTTAGTCTGCCCCACGTTCTCTTCCAAAAATACATCGTCCATAAACAAGTGAAAGAAATGGACAGGCAAAAGGTTTTCTGTATTCACTCTACACCCTGGGAGACCATTGAATGCTGGTAACTCTGGCTGCTCCATGTTTGGGGCAATCCAGGTGTTAGGTCTTCTAATGGGAAACCCTTCAGCCCCAGGCTGCTGCACTCTTGGCACATCAATGTCCTCCTCTAAAAGAGGCCATTCATCTGCACTGAGAGTAGCTTCCTCATCAGAAGAATACTCTTGGACAGAAAACTCACTGCCAGAATCTTTCACTTCCTCCTCTGCCTCAGATGCAGAGTCAGTCTCGTAATCATGGTCTGAAGACGACTCAAAGAGCATGCCAACACTCTGCTGAGTGGTCACTCTGAGGCTAGCCATGATCCTCACTAACAACAAATGGATTGCCAACAACAACTAGCACTAAAATAAGTAATAAACAAAGTGTAGCTTTATCACAAAGGGTTATGTACTAAAAAACTATACCACTCACCTGCCTGAAAAAGCTACTCACCAGCAACTACTCTGCACAGACACAGCAATCACAAATGATATCCCACTAAAAAGCAAAAAGCAAAAAGCAAATTAGACATATGACAACACAAATATCCTTGTGCTCAAATGTAAGAACAATTTCACACACAATACTGCATTTAGTACACCACCTACAAACATGTCATTCATGCATGCCAACAATACTCCTTTTGAGTAAATTGCTTTCACTTACCTAAAACATGCAACTATGCAAACCGCAGGACAACTACTGCCAAAACTGCAAGGATCCCCAGCAAAGGAAGCAAAAGCTTTGAACTAGAACAAAAAGAGGAAATAAACTGTCAACTGGCGAAGTATTTGTATTTGTGATTTTAACAAACACCCCCCCACCAAGAACGTAGAAATTGTCCCTGGTGCCTAAGTGGCTTCTGCCCCACTAGGAGGCAGATTGGCCTAAAAGAAAATAGGCTGATCTGCCCCCAAGTGGGGCAGAAATGGCCAACGGCGCTGTACCCTGTTTGGGGGGGCGGCCCTTGCCAAAGGGGGCAAATGGGGGTGCCCCCAGCACAAAAAAACCAAAGGGAACCAAAAAAAAATCCCTGACATCTTGGTGCCTTCTGCCCCCCTTGGGTGCAGATGGGCCTAACAAAAATAGGCTGATCTGCCTCCAAGGTGGGCAGAAATGGCCATCACTAATGAGCCCCCTTTGAGGGGGCGACCCATGCCAAAGGTGCCACCCCCCCACACACACAAAACACACACACACACGATCCCTGTTGTCTAAGTGGATTCTGCCTCATTTGGGGGCAGATGGGGAAAACAAAAATTGGCCGATCCCCAAGGGGGGCAGAAATGTCCAACAGCTCTGTGCCCCCTTTAGGGGGCGACCCTTGCCAAAGGGGACACCCCCAGCACAAAACAAAAAAAGGGGAAAAAAAAAAATCCCTGGCGTATTGGTGGTTTCTGCCCTCCTTGGGGGCAGAGGGGCCTACAAAAATAGGCCCATCTGCCCCCAAGGGGGGCACAGATAGCCAATATGAAATTTCCCCACTTTGGGGGGGGCGACCCTTGCCCAAGGGGTGCCCCCAAACACACAAAACACACACACACGCCACACAATCCCTGGCGCCTGGTGGGTTTCAACCCCCCCGGGGGCCAGATCGTCCAAAAACATGGCCGATCTAGGCCCGGGGGGGGGCGAAACATATAAAAAATTATTTCCCCCGGGGCAGCGACCCTTACCTAAGGGGTCGCTGCCCAAAAACATAAAGAAAAGAAAATCCCTGGTGTCTAGTGGTTTTTGCCCCCCACCCCCCGGGGGCAGATCTGCTGAAAAATCGGCCGATCTGCCCCCCGGGGGAGCCGAAATAGGATAAAAAAATAGCCTCCCCATGAGAGCGACCCTTGCCCAAGGGGCCGCTCTCAAAATACATATGTAAAATGAAATCCCTGGAGTCTAGTGGTTTTCGCCCCCTCTTGGGGGCAGATCAGCCGATCTGCCCCCGGGGGGGGGCGAAATACGAAATAAAATAGCCCCCCAGGAGAGCGACCCTTGCCCAAGGGGTCGCTCCCAATATAATTGGCCAAATGTAAATCCCTGGTGTCTAGTGGTTTTCGCCCCCCTGATCGGCTGAAAAATCGGCCGATCTGCCCCCGGGGGGGGGGGGGGGGAATATGAAATAAAATATCTCCCCAGGGGAGCGACCCTTGCCCAAGGGGTCGCTCCCAAAATAAGGGGGTTATTACAACTTTGGAGGAGGTGTTAATCCGTCCCAAAAGTGACAGTAAAGTGACGGATATACCACCAGCCGTATTACGAGTCCACAAGTGACGGTAAAGTGACGGATACAGCACCAGCCGTATTACGAGTTCCATAGGATTTAATGGACTCGTAATACGGCTGGTGGTATACCTGTCACTTTACCATCACTTTTGGGACGGATTAACACCTCCTCCAAAGTTGTAATAACTCCCTAAATGTCCAAACGTAAATCCCTGGTGTCTAGTGGTTTTCGCCCACCCCCCCACCCCCCGGGAGCAGATCAGCCGAAAAATCTGCCGATCTGCCCCCTGGGCGGGGCGAAATACAAAATAAAATAGCCCCCCAGGGGAGCAACCCTTGCCGAAGGGATCGCTCCAAAAATCTAATAAAATAACTAATCCCTGGTGGCTAGTGGGGATTCTTACTCCATGATCGCGGGCCCTACCCGCGATCATGGAGCAGGAATCCAGTGAAAACAGGCACGGGGGAAAGGAAAAACCCTTTCCTTTCCCCCGTGTCTGTTTTCCCCCCAAAAAAGGGAAGGACTTACCTGAAGGAAGTCCTCTTCCCTCGACGCGCTGGAAGCAAATGGCTTCCAGCGCGTCCCGGCAATACTTGATGACGTTGGCACGCTGTGAGCGCGCTGACGTCATCAGATTGCCGGGGGGAGTCGGGGGTGGAAGGGGAAGGGATTCCCCTTCCATCCACGACCGGGGGGTGTGGGGCCCATGGGGGGAGCACCGGGAACTGGTGAGCCGAGATCGGGGAACCCGAGATCACCTCGTCCAAGGCACCCTACGGGTTAAGTACGTGTTTACTGTTGACAAATCCAATATCACTGATTTCAAAACAACCGGTTTGGAGACCCCTTTCAGCCTCTGGGGAAAGATTTGGATGCCCTGAGTGGTATTGTGGACGGTGACTGTAAACCTTTGTTTCACAAAGCGTCCTTATTAAGGAAACAGGCGAAGGAAAAAAAACACAAATGTATCACATCTTTAGGTGACGAATGGCATAAATCCTTTAAAAAAAAAGAAGTGAGAGGACTAAGTTAAATTATACAGGCCCTCATTATAACATTGGCGGTAAAAACCAGCTCCCGCCGTGGCGACGCCCGCCAAAATTCCGTCGCCACGGTTACCACCCATCTGCCAAATTATGACCGTAGCTGGAATTCCGCCAGAAGGATGACGGAAATCCAACTGCGGCCATGCTGGCAGATGGCGGTAAGGTGGCGCTGCTGCCAGCAGCAGCGCAACGCCAGTAGACCGCCGCAGACCGTATCATGATACGGCCTGATGGTGTTCTGCTGACAGATGCTGCTGCTGGCAGCAGCGCCCCATCTCCTGCCGGAGGACCCCCTGAGATCAGGTAAGTTGGGTGCTCTGACAGGAGAGGGGAGTTGGGGGTGTTGTGTGTGTGCGTGGGGGCGTAGGGGGTGTGTGTGTATGTGTGTGCGTGGATGTGAGTGTGCATGTATGGATGGGTGAGTGCGTGTATCTTGTGTTGTGTGAATGTGTGTGTGCATGTATGTATGTAAGTGTGGGTGGATATGTGTGTTAATGGATGTATTCATGCGTGGATGGATGTGGGTATGAGTGTGTAACTGTGTGTGTTCAATGGTGCGTGAAGGTGCGTGTATGTTGGGGGGGTCTGGAGTGGGAGTGGGGTATGGGGGAAACCTGGGAGGGAGGGGGGCGGGGAAGACCCCTATCAATGACAGGGAAAGAATTTCCTGTCACTGATAGTGCCTACCGGCATGGTGTTCGTGGCAGTAAGGAAGCCACGAAAACCATGGTGGTAGGCGGGGTCATAATCCCGCAGGCGGGCTAGTGACGGCCACCTGGCTGGAGACTGAAGTCTCCAGCCCGGCGGCTATTACCGCTGTGGCGGACAGAGTGGTCCATTGGCGGTTTGGCTTGAGCCAAACCGACAATGGCGTAATATGGGGAAATGTACAGCTGGCCTGTTGGCAGTACATTTCTCCATGAGGGCCCTAGTGTCCAAGTGACATGACATATGACATAACTGCAAGTGCAATTGCATGTAGCATCAGAAGACCTGGCATCTGTGAAAGAAACAAGCATTTGCAATGCAATGGGTTACGCGTTTTCTCGAGTTAAAGCTATTAGCGTTGTAAATTCCTAATTAGACTTTTCTTGCCACATAAATTGAACATAAGTGAGTCGATTCAAACTGCCACAGCTGCCGTGAGTGTGGGCACGAAGGAGAGACACAAAAGGAAATTTAAGGGGCATATTTATACTCTGTGCTGACTTAGCGTCATTTTTTTCTTACGCAAATTCAGTGCAAACTAAACCTCATATTTATATTTTGACGCTAGACCCGTCAAAGTTTGGATTAGTGAAACCCCCTTGCGTCAATGAGATTCAAGGTAGGTGTTCCCGTCCAAAAAATTACTCAAAGCTCCTAACGCCTTATTTATTCTCCAGTGCAAAAAGGGTGCATAGATGGGAGGCAGGCCTAAATAATGGCACTACACCTCCTTAGCGCCATTATTTAACACCTGGTCAGAGCAGGCGTTAGGGGACCTGTGGACCCATTTCCGTGGTCCAACACCATAGGTGCCCACCCCAAGCAGGAACACCCCGACCCACATCAGAGGGACACTGGAGGATGGGGGACCCCATCCCAGGTAAGTAGGGTAAGTATAGGTAAGTATTTAAAAAAATAAATTAAGTGCCATTGGGGCCCTGAAATGGGCCCCCCTACATGGCACTGGGTGCAATGGCCATGCCCAGGGGACACTGGTCCCCTGTGCTGGCCATTGGGGTGGTGGGCATGACTCCTGTCTATTAGAAGACAGGAGTTATGTTGTATGGATGGTTTTGCGTCAGAAAAGTACTCTAGGCTGGTTAACAGCATTTATTGCCTCTAACAAGCCTAATGTCATTTTTTGACGCAAACCCCCCTTCCCCCGTACTGCCACCCCCACCCGGCTAACATCATTTTACCTGATGCCAGCCCACCTTTAGCGCCGGCTTGCAGGAATCCATTTATTTGGCGCCCGGCTGGCGCTCTGGAATGACGCAAGCCAACGCTATACTTTTTGACGCAAAACTGCGTTGTGCACTTTTGCATCAAAAAGTATAAAGATGAGCCTAAGTTCACTCGCAATTGTAACAGGGTCAGTCTGCAACGCGGTATCAAAAGTGCCCCTTGGAGGGACAAAAGTAAAGCATTTACCAATGTCATAAAAAGATTTTTGAAAGGCAAGCTTACGAACAAGTGATAGGGGGTCATTCCGACTCCCGCCGGCGGCGGTAACCGCACGCCCGGCGGGAGCCGCCGAATGACCGCACCGCGGTCAAAGGACCGCGGCGGTCATTCTGAGTTTCCCGCTGGGCTGGCAGGCGACCGCCAGAAGATAGCCCGCCCGCCCAGCGAGAAACCCCCTTCCACGAGGATGCCGGCTCCGAATGGAGCCGGCGGGATGGAAGGGGTGCGACGGGTGCAGTTGCACCCAACGCGATTTTCAGTGTCTGCCACGCAGACACTGAAAATCTTAATGGGGCCCTGTTAGGGGTCCCCTGCACTGCCCATGCCAGTGCAGGGCGGGGGGCAGTGCAGGGGCCCCCAGGGGCCCCACGACACCCGTTCCCGCCATCCTGTTCCTGGCGGTAAAAACCGCCAGGAACAGGATGGCGGGAAGGGGGTCGGAATCCCCATGGCGGCGCTGCAAGCAGCGCCGCAATGGAGGATTCCCTTGGGCAGGGGTAAACCGGCGGGAAACCGCCGGTTGCCCTTTTCTGACTGCGGCTTTACCGCCGCGGTCAGAATTGCCCATGTAGCACCGCCAGCCTGTTGGCGGTACTACCTCCGGCCTCCACCCTGGCGGTCTATGACCACCAGGGTCGGAATGAGGCCCATAGTGATGGGTGTGCGGTGGGTGTGCAGAAAAGCCTGCAGACTCCAACACGTTGGAAAAGGATCGCTTGCCAGCTGCTTTGCTTGACCTAAAAATGGCTATTAAAATGACTAATCGTGGAACTACCCAGGCAGTCTGATACAGCTGACATTCCTATGTTGTATGCTCTTTTACATTGTTAACGCTGAATTTTACTTATAAATATTCATGTATTCTGAATGTTAAATCTGTATAGAAAATGAATTAATATAGAAAAATAAATACACAACTTTGAAAATGTGCCTACTTGAGTGGCCATCAGTAATCACGACTTATCCTTATTAATTACTTATTAATATGAAATGTCGTGCCTATGTTTAGATTAACCCCTTCGCTGCCAGGCCTTTTCCCCCTCAGATGCCAGGCCTTTTTTTGGCTATTTGGGGCAGGGCGCGCTTAGGCCCTCACAACATATTGTCCACATAAGCTACCCATGCCAAATTTGCGTCCTTTTTTTTCAACGTCCTAGGGATTTTAGAGGTACCCAGAGTTTGTGGGTTTCCCTGAAGGAGACCAAGAAATTAGCCAAAATACAGTGCAAATTTTGTTTAAAAACAAAACGGGAAAAAGTGGCTCCAGAAGAAGGCTTGTGGTTTTTCCCCTGAAAATGGCATCAACAAAGGGTTTGCAGTGCTAAAATCACCAGCTTCCCAGCTTTAAGGAACAGGCAGACTTGAATCAGAAAACCCAATTTTATAACACAATTTGGGCACTTTACTGGGACATACCCCATTTTTACGATTTTTTGTGCTTTCAGCCTCCTTCCAGTCAGTGACAGAAATGGGTGTGAAACTAATGCTGGATCTCAGACACCTATACATTTCTGAAAAGTAGACAAAATTCTGAATTCAGCAATGGGTAATTTGTGTAGATCCTACAAGGGTTTCCTGCAGAAAATAACAACTGAAATAAAAGAATATTGAAATTGAGGTGAAAAAAACAGCCATTTTTCTCTACGTTTTACACTGTAACTTTTTCCTGCAATGTCAGATTCTTGAAAGCAATATACTGTTACGTCCGCTGGACTCTTTTGGTTGCGGGGATATATAGGGCTTGTAGGTTCATCAAGAACCCTAGCCACCCAGAGCCAATAAATGAGCTGCACCTTGCAGTGGGTTTTCATTCTATACCGGGTATACAGCAATTTATTTGCTGAAATATAAAGAGTCAAAAATAGGTATCAAGAAAACCTTTGTATTTCCAAAATGGGCACAAGATAAGGTGTTGAGGAGCAGTGGTTATTTACACATCTCTGAATTCTGGGGTGCCCATACTAGCATGTGAATTACAGGGTATTTCTCAAATAGATGTCTTTTTTACACACTGTTTTATATTTGGAAGGAAAAAATGTAGAGAAAGACAACGGGCAATAACACTTGTTTTGCTATTCTATGTTCCCCCAAGTCTCCTAATAAAAATGGTACTTCACTTGTGTGGGTAGGCCTAGTGCCCGTGACAGGAAATGCCCCAAAACACAACATGGACACATCACATTTTCTCAAAGAAAACAGAGGTGTTTTTTGCAAAGTGCCCACCTGTGGATTTTGGCCTCTAGCTCAGCCGGCACCTAGTGAAACCTACCAAACCTGTGCATTTTTGTAAAACTAGAGACCTAGGGGAATCCAAGACGGGGTGACTTGTGGGGCTCTCACCAGGTTCTGTTACCCAGAATCCTTTGCAAACCTCAAAATTTGGCTAAAAAAACACTTTTTCCTCACATTTCGGTGACAGAGAGTTCTGGAATCTGAGAGCAGCCACAAACTTCCTTCCACCCAGCGTTCCCCCAAGTGTCCCGATAAAAATAAAAATGATAGCTCACTTTTGTCGGTAGGCCTAGTGTCCGCGACAGGAAATGCCCCAAATCACAAAGTGGACACATCACATTTTCTCAAAGAAATAGAGGTGTTTTTTGCAAAGTGCCTACCTGTGGATTTTGGCCTCTAGCTCAGCCGGCACCTAGGGAAACCTACCAAACCTGTGCATTTTTGTAAAACTAGAGACCTAGGGGAATCCAAGACGGGGTGACTTGTGGGGCTCTGACCAGGTTCTGTTACCCAGAATCCTTTGCAAACCTCAAAATTTGGCTACAAAAACACGTTTTCCTCACATTTCGGTGACAGAAAGTTCTGGAATCTGAGAGGAGCCACAAATTTCCTTCCACCCAGCGTTCCCCGAAGTCTCCTGATAAAAATGATACCTCACTTGTGTGGGTAGGCCTAGCGCCCGTGACAGGAAATGCCCCAAAACATAATGTGGACATATCCCATGTTTTGACAGGTGGTTTTTGCAAAGTGCCTTCCTGTAGATTGTGGCCTCTAGCTCAGCCGGCACCTAGGGAAACCTACCACACCTGTGCATTTCTGAAAACTAGAGGCCTAGGGGAATCCAAGATGGGGTGACTTGTGTGGCTCTGACCAGGTTCTGTTACCCAGAATCCTTTGCAAACCTCCAAATTTCGCAAAAAAAAACTTGTTTTCCTTACATTTCGGTGACAGAAAGTTCTGGAATCTGAGAGGAGCCACACATTTCCTCCCACCCAGCGTTCCCCCTAGTCTCCCGATGAAAATTATACCTCACTTGTGTGGGTGGGCCAGGTGCCTGCAACAGAAAAAGGCCACAAACTTGTAGAGATTATGGGAATAGCACAGCGAGTTGATAAGCACATATTCTACTTTTATACATCTTTAGGCTGACTCTGCTTTGGGGACCCACACAAGTGAGGTGTCATTTTACTTGGGAGACTGAGGGGAACGCTGGGGAGTAGGAATTTTGTGCTGGAGCGGTGATCGTACATAGAAAGTCAGAAAAATATGTTTTTTTAAGCAAATTTTGAGGTTTGCAGAGGAGTCTGGGTAAGAAAATGTTGGGGGATCCACGCAAGCCACACCTCCCTGGACTCCTTGGGGTGTCTAGTTTAAAAAAATGTCTGGGTTTGGTAGGTTTCCCTAGATGAAGGCCGCACCCAGGACCAAAAACATAGGTGCACCCTCCCCCCCAAACTCAGGTAGTTTTGTAATATATCATTTTGATGTGTCCACATACGTCTGTGATGTGCCAAACACTAAAATTGTGAAAAGAAACGCACTTAGGTTATGTGAAAAAGACCCCTCACCCACCAAACAAGTTGGTGGCATACTTCATCATCGGGGTCCCGCCTGAGACACCTAGCGTGTCACAAGTGTGCTGCGATGCCTGATTACAGCGGAGCAGGTTTTGTCATTTGTACCACACGTATTGGTTGGGTTTGGCACGAGGGTGAGTGGTGGTTCAGTAGATCAAATTTTATCAACAAGAGATTTCACAAAAGTGAAAGGCACTGGTAATAACTGAAAGGCCAAAAAACCGAACGCCGCCAGCCACGGGCCCACCACATTACAACACTCGCATCGACAGACAGCGCCAGTCAAGGGCCCATCACTTTCATACACCCAAATGCCTGATACAGCAATCACACCAGCTGATGAGTGTGTGGACTGGCGTTTGACTGGCACCGCTAGCCAAGCGCCACCCCACCCATACCGCCAGGCAAGCGCCACTCCACACACACCGCCAGCCAAGTGCCACCCCAAGCACACCGCCAGCCAAGTGCCATCCCACGCACACCGCCAGCCAAGCGCCACTCCACGCACACCTCCAGCTAAGCGCCACCCCAAGCACACCCAGAGCCAAGTGCCACCGCACGCACACCACCAGCCAAGTGCCACCCACACACACCGCCAGCCAAGCGCCACCCCATGCACACCGCCAGCCCAGCGCCACCCCATGCTCACCGCCATCACTTGTTTTGTTTATAAACAACAAAGAAACCACTAACTAATTATAAAATAAGTACAAAACTACAAACACAAAAGCTCTAACTAAATACATGACAGTAATGCCAACCGTGAAACTGAACATATGAAAATACAAAACAAGCAGTTTACGCTCACTGTATTTCCCAAAAGGTTTTCCTAGTGTGGTAACTTCTAAAACAGCTGGGCACACACAGCCCAGGCTTTGAAGGGCATTCGCGGCAGTGCATCCGGCTCTCCTTCCGGATTGATCTCTGGGCACATACTCTACATTTCTTTGTGGGCAAGTCTTTTTTGGGAGTGAGAGGAATGTGATCTGGAAAGTGCCGATCTTTCAAACTAGCCACTTCCTCCACCACTTCTACTCTAGGAACTCTTGCCCGTTCCACCACAATAAGGCTCTCTATCACTGACTCCTGAAATTTAACAAATGTCATCCTTGACTCAGGTGAACAATCCTTGAACACAATAAAAGCATTAAAAGTTGCCAAATGAAATAAATGTAGGGCCAACTTTTTATACCACACGAAGACTTACGAAGAGCAGTGTAAGGTTCCAACCTTTGATCTGCTCTATCAATACCACCCATGTGCCTATTGTAGTCCAAAATGCACTCAGGTTTGTGCACTTCCACAACCTGACCCCAAACAGTCACAGGGGAAGTACACTCATCATGGATGGTAGATAGCATGTACACATCCCTCCTGTCTGAAACTTTCAGAGCTAGCAGCTCATTATTCCGCAAGGCACTGCACTGTCCCCTCTCAAGTTTTTTACAGACAAGCTCCCTTGGATAGCCTTTCCGGTTAGAACGGATTGTGCCACAAGCAACAGTGTCCACTCTAAACAACTCCTTGAACAACTGCACTCCAGTGTAGAAATTATCTATGTACAAATGATGACCATTGTTAGACAGTCGTCTACCAAGTTCCCACACAATTGTTTCGCTAACTCCAAAAGTGGCCGGACAACCAGGAGGGTCAATACTGGAATCCCTACCAGTGTAGACCTGGAAATTATACACATATCCTGTACTGCTTTCTGACAGCATATACAATTTAATCACATACCGTGCCATCTTACTAGGAATGTACTGCTTAAAAACTAAATGCCCCTTGAAAAGGACGATAGACTCGTCCACACTTATCTCTTTGCCTGGAACATAGACCTCTGAAAACCGATCTACAAAATGATCAAGGACAGGCCTAATCTTAAAAAGACGGTCACAATCAGGGTGATCTCATGGCAAGGCTAAAGCATTGTCTACAAAATGCAGCATACGAAGAAGAAGCAAATAGCGATTACATGTCATAGTTGCAGGTAATATAGCCGTTGCCATCAAGGGACAAGTAGACCAATAAGAAGCCAGTGACGGCTTCCTGATCAACCCCATCAAAAAAGTCAAACCTAAAAACTTTTTCATCTCTTCCAGATATGTGGGAACCCACTGAGTAGCTCTAGACTGAGGCTTAAGTCTGGCAGCGTTGTCCCTCAAATATTGCTCTGCATACAAATTAGTCTGCCCCACAATCTCTTCCAAAATTACATCGTCCATAAACAAGTGAAAGAAATGGACAGGCAAAAAGTTTTCTGTATTCATTCTACACCCTGGGAAACCAGTAAATGCAGGTAACTGTGGCTGCTCCATGTTTGGGGCAATCCAGGTGTCAGGTCTTCTAATGGGAAACCCTTCAGCCCCAGGCTGCTGCACTCTTGGCACATCAATGTCCTCCTCTAAAAGAGGCCATTCATCTGCACTGAGAGTAGCTTCCTCATCAGAAGAATACTCTTGGACAGAAAACTCACTGCTAGAATCTCTCACTTCCTCCTCTGCCTCAGATGCAGAGTCAGTCTTGTAATCATGGTCTGAAGACGACTCAAAGAGCATGCCAAGAACCTGCTGAGTGGTCACTCTGCGACTAGCCATGATCCTCACTAACAACAAATGGATTGCCAACAACAACTAGCACTAAAATAAGTAATAAACAAAGTTTAGCTTTATCACAAAGGGTTATGTACTAAAAAACTATACCACTCACTTGCCTGAAAAAGCTACTCACCAGCAACTACTCTGCACAGACACAGCAATCACCAATGATATCCCACTAAAAAGAAAAAAGAAAAAAGCAAATTAGACATACGACAACACAAATATCATGGTTCTCAAATCTAAGAACAATTTCACACACAATACTGCGTTTAGTACACCACCTACAAACATGTCATTCATGCATGTCAACAATACTCCTTTCGAGTAAATTGCTTTCACTTACCTAAAACATGCAACTATGCAAACCGCAGGACAACTACTGCCAAAACCGCAAGGATCCACAGCAAAGGAAGCAAAAGCTTTGAACTAGAAGAAAAAGAGGAAATAAACTGTCAACTGGCGAAGTATTTGTATTTGTGATTATAACAAACACCCCCCACCAAGAACCAAGTGCCTAAGTGGCTTCTGCCCCACTAGGAGGCAGATTGACCTAAAAAAAATAGGCTGATCTGCCCCCAAGTGGGGCAGAAATGGCCAACAGCTCTGTACCCTGTTTGGGGGGCGGCCCTTGACAAAGGGAGCAAATGGGGGTGCCCCCAACACAAAAAAAACAAAGGGAACCAAAAAATAAATCTCTGACATCTTGGTGCCTTCTGCCCCCCTTGGGTGCAGATGGGCCTAACAAAAATAGGCTGATCTGCCTCCAAGGTGGGCAGAAATGGCCATCACAAATGAGCCCCCTTTTGGGAGCGACCCTTGCCAAAGGGGGCACCCCCAGCACAAAACAAAAAAAGGGGAACAAAAAAAAATCCCTGGCGTATTGGTGGTTTCTGCCCTCCTTGGGGGCAGATGGGCCTACAAAAATAGGCCCATCTGCCCCCAAGGGGGGCAGAGATAGCCAATATGAAATTTCCCCACTTAGGGGGGGGCGACCCTTGCCCCAGGGGTGCCCCCAAATACACAAAACAAACACACACGCCACACAATCCCTGGCGCCTAGTGGGTTTTGACCCCCCCGGGGGCCAGATGCCAGATCGTCCAAAAACATGGCCGATCTAGGCCCAGGGGGGGCCGAAACATATAAAATGTATTGCTCCCTGGGAGGCGACCCTTACCTAAGGGGTCACTGCCCAAAAACATAAAGAAAATAAAATCCCTGGTGTCTAGTGGTTTTCGCCCCGCCCAGGGGCAGATCAGCTGAAAAATCGGCCGATCCGCCCCCGGGGGGGGGGCGAAATAGAATAAAAAAATAGCCCCCACATGAGAGCGATCCTTGCCCAAGGGGTCGCTCCCAAAATACATATGTAAAATGAAATCCCTGGTGTCTAGTGGTTTTCGCCCCCCCCTTAGGGGCAGATCAGCCGATCTGGCCCGGGGGGGGGGGGTGAAATACGAAATAAAATAGCCCCCCAGGGGAGCGACCCTTGCCCAAGGGGTCACTCCCAATATAATTGGCCAAATGTAAATCCCTGGTGTCTAGTGGTTTTTGCCCCCCTGACCAGCTGAAAAATCGGCTGATCTGCCCCCGGGGGGGGGAGGGGGGAAATATGAAATAAAATAGCTCCCCAGGGGAGCGACCTTTGCCCAAGGGGTCGCTCCCAAAATAAGGGGGTTATTACAACTTTGGAGGAGGTGTTAATCCGTCCCAAAAGTGACAGTAAAGTGACGGATATACCACCAGCCGTATTACGGGTCCACAAGTGACGGTAAAGTGACGGATATAGCACCAGCCGTATTACGAGTTCCATAGGATTTAATGGACTCGTAATACGGCTGGTGGTATATCTGTCACTTTACCATCACTTTTGGGACGGATTAACACCTCCTCCAAAGTTGTAATAACTCCCTAAATGTCCAAACGTAAATCCCTGGTGTCTAGTGGTTTTCGCCCCACCCCGGGAGCAGATCAGCCGAAAAATCTGCCGATCTGCCCCCTGGGCGGGGCGAAATACAAAATAAAATAGCCCCCCAGGGGAGCAACCCTTGGGATCGCTCCAAAAATCTAATAAAATAACTAATCCCTGGTGGCTAGTGGGGATTCTTACTCCATGATCGCGGGCCCTGCCCGCGATCGTGGAGCAGGAATCCAGTGAAAACAGGCACGGGGGAAAGGAAAAACCCTTTCCTTTCCCCCGTGTCTGTTTTCCCCCCCAAAAATGGAAGGACTTACCTGAAGGAAGTCCTCTTCCCTCGACGCGCTGGAAGCAAATGGCTTCCAGCGCGTCCCGGCAATACTTGATGACGTTGGCACGCTGTGAGCGCGCTGACGTCATCAGATTGCCGGGGGGAGTCGGGGTGGAAGGGGAAGGGATTCCCCTTCCATCCACGACCGGGCGGTGTGGGTGGGGGGCTCATGGGGTGAGCACCGGGAACTGGTGAGCCGAGATCGGGGAACCCGAGATCACCTCGTCCAAGGCACCCTACGGGTTAAGTACGTGTTTACTGTTGACAAATCCAATATCACTGATTTCAAAACAACCGGTTTGGAGACCCCTTTCAGCCTCTGGGGAAAGATTTGGATGCCCTGAGTGGTATTGTGGACGGTGACTGTAAACCTTTGTTTCACAAAGCGTCCTTATAAAGGAGACGGGCGAAGGAAAAAAAACACAAATGTATCACATCTTTAGGTGACGAATGGCATAAATCCTTTAAAAAAAAAGAAGTGAGAGGACTAAGTTAAATTATACAGGCCCTCATTATAACATTGGCGGTAAAAACCAGCTCCCGCTGTGGCGACGCCCGCCGAAATTCCGTCGCCACGGTTACCACCCATCTGCCAAATTATGATCGTAGCTGGAATTCCGCCAGAAGGATGACGGAAATCCAGCTGCGGCCATGCTGGCAGATGGCGGTAAGGTGGCACTGCTGCCAGCAGCAGCGCAACGCCAGTAGACCGCCGCAGACCGTATCATGATACGGCCTGGTGGTGTTCTGCTGGCAGATGCTGCTGCTGGCAGCAGCGCCCCATCTCCTGCCGGAGGACCCCCTGAGATCAGGTAAATTGGGTGCTCCGACAGGAGAGGGGAGTGGGGGGTGTTGTGTGTGTGCGTTGGGGGCGTAGGGGTGTGTGTGTATGTGTGTGCGTGGATGTGAGTGTGCATGTATGGATGGGTGAGTGCGTGTATGTTGTGTTGTGTGAATGTGTGTGTGCATGTATGTATGTAAGTGTGGGTGGATGTGTGTGTGAATGGATGTATGCATGCGTGGATGGATGTGGGTATGAGTGTGTAACTGTGTGTGTTCAATGGTGCGTGAAGGTGCGTGTATGTTGGGGGGGTCTGGAGTGGGAGTGGGAGTGGGGTATGGGGGAAACCTGGGAGGGAGGGAGGCGGGGAAGACCCCTATCAATGACAGGGAAAGAATTCCCTGTCACTGATAGTGCCTACCGGCATGGTGTTCGTGGCAGTAAGGAAGCCACGAAAACCATTGTGGTAGGCGGGGTCATAATCCCGCAGGCGGGCTAGTGACAGCCACCTGGCTGGAGACTGAAGTCTCCAGCCCGGCGGCTGTTACCACCGTGGCGGACGGAGTGGTCCATTGGCGGTTTGGCTTGAGCCAAACCGACAATGGCGTAATATGGGGAAATGTACAGCTGGCCTGTTGGCAGTACATTTCTCCATGAGGGCCATAGTGTCCAAGTGACATGACATATGACATAACTGCAAGTGCAATTGCATGTAGCATCAGAAGAACTGGCATCTGTGAAAGAAACAAGCATTTGCAATGCAATGGGTTACGCGCTTTCTCGAGTTAAAGCTATTAACGTTTTAAATTCCTAACTAGACTTTTCTTGCCACATAAATTGAACATAAGCGAGTCGATTCAAACTGCCACAGCTGCCGTGAGTGTGGGCACGAAGGAGAGACACAAAAGGAAATTTAAGGGGCATATTTATACTCTGTGCTGACTTAGCATCATTTTTTTCTTACGCAAATTCAGTGCAAACTAAGCCTCATGTTTATATTTTGACGCTAGACCCGTCAAAGTTTGGATTAGTGAAACCCCCTTGCGTCAATGAGATTCAAGGTAGGTGTTCCTGTCCAAAAAATTACTCAAAGCTCCTAACGCCTTATTTATTCTCCAGTGCAAAAAGGGTGCATAGATGGGAGGCAGGCCTAAATAATGGCACTACACCTCCTTAGCGCCATTATTTAACACCTGGGTCAGAGCAGGCGTTAGGGGACCTGTGGACCCATTTCCGTGGTCCAACACCATAGGTGCCCACCCCAAGCAGGAACACCCTGACCCACATCAGAGGGACACTGGAGGATGGGGGACCCCATCCCAGGTAAGTAGGGTAAGTATAGGTAAGTATTTAAAAAAATAAATTAAGTGCCATTGGGGCCCTGAAATGGGCCCCCCTACATGGCACTGGGTGCAATGGCCATGCCCAGGGGACACTGGTCCCCTGTGCTGGCCATTGGGGTGGTGGGCATGACTCCTGTCTTTTAGAAGACAGGAGTTATGTTGTATGGATGGTTTTGCGTCAGAAAAGTACTCTAGGCTGGTTAACAGCATTTATTGCCTCTAACAAGCCTAATGTCATTTTTTGACGCAAAACCCCCTTCCCCCGTACTGCCACCCCCACCCGGCTAACGTCATTTTACCTGATGCCAGCCCACCTTTAGCGCCGGCTTGCAGGAATCCATTTATTTGGCGCCCGGCTGGCGCTCTGGAATGACGCAAGCCAACGCTATACTTTTTGACACAAAACTGCGTATGTGCAGTTTTGCATCAAAAAGTATAAAGATGGGCCTAAGTTCACTCGCAATTGTAACAGGGTCAGTCTGCAAGGCGGTATCAAAAGTGCCCCTTGGAGGGACAAAAGTAAAGCATTTACCAATGTCATAAAAAGATTTTTGAAAGGCAAGCTTACTAACAAGTGATAGTGATGGGTGTGCGGTGGGTGTGCAGAAAAGCCCGCAGACTCCAACACGTTGGAAAAGTAGCGCTTGCCAGCTGCTTTGCTTGACCTAAAAATGGATATTAAAATGACTAATCGTGGAACTACCCAGGCAGTCTGATACAGCTGACATTCCTATGTTGTATGCTCTTTTACATTGTTAACGCTGAATTTTACTTATAAATATTCATGTATTCTGAATGTTAAATCTGTATAGAAAATGAATTAATATAGAAAAATAAATACACAACTTTGAAAATGTGCCTACTTGAGTGGCCATCAGTAATCACGACTTGTCCTTATTAATTGCTTATTAATATGAAATGTCGTGCCTATGTTTAGATTAACCCCTTCGCTGCCAGGCCTTTTCCCCCTCAGGTGCCAGGCCTTTTTTTGGCTATTTGGGGCAGGGCGCGCTTAGGCCCTCACAACATATTGTCCACATAAGCTACCCATGCCAAATTTGCGTCCTTTTTTTTCAACGTCCTAGGGATTTTAGAGGTACCCAGACTTTGTGGGTTTCCCTGAAGGAGACCAAGAAATTAGCCAAAATACAGTGAAAATTTCATTTAAAAAAAAAACGGGAAATAGGGGCTCCAGAAGAAGGCTTTTGGTTTTTCCCTTGAAAATGGCATCAACAAAGGGTTTGCAGTGCTAAAATCACCAGCTTCCCAGCTTTCAGGAACAGGCAGACTTGAATCAGAAAACCAAATTTTATAACACAATTTGGGCATTTTACTGGGACATACCCCATTTTTACGATTTTTTGTGCTTTCAGCCTCCTTCCAGTCAGTGACAGAAATGGGTGTGAAACTAATGCTGGATCTCAGACACCTATACATTTCTGAAAAGTAGACAAAATTCTGAATTCAGCAATGGGTAATTTGTGTAGATCCTACAAGGGTTTCCTGCAGAAAATAACAACTGAAATAAAAAAATATTGAAATTGAGGTGAAAAAAACAGCCATTTTTCTCTACGTTTTACACTGTAACTTTTACCTGCAATGTCAGATTCTTGAAAGCAATATACTGTTACGTCCGCTGGACTCTTTTGGTTGCGGGGATATATAGGGCTTGTAGGTTCATCAAGAACCCTAACCACCCAGAGCCAATAAATGAGCTGCACCTTGCAGTGGGTTTTCATTCTATACCGGGTATACAGCAATTCATTTGCTGAAATATAAAGAGTCAAAAATAGGTATCAAGAAAACCTTTGTATTTCCAAAATGGGCACAAGATAAGGTGTTGAGGAGCAGTGGTTATGTACACATCTCTGAATTCTGGGGTGCCCATACCAGCATGTGAATTACAGGGTATTTCTCAAATAGATGTCTTTTTTACACACTGTTTTATATTTGGAAGGAAAAAATGTAGAGAAAGACAACGGGCAATAACACTTGTTTTGCTATTCTATGTTCCCCCAAGTCTCCCAATAAAAATGGTACTTCACTTGTGTGGGTAGGCCTAGTGCCCGTGACAGGAAATGCCCCAAAACACAACGTGGACACATCACATTTTCTCAAAGAAAAAAGAGGTGTTTTTTGCAAAGTGCCTACCTGTGGATTTTGGCCTCTAGCTCAGCCGGCACCTAGTGAAACCTACCAAACCTGTGCATTTTTGAAAACTAGAGACCTATGGGAATCCAAGACGGGGTGACTTGTGGGGCTCTCACCAGGTTCTGTTACCCAGAATCCTTTGCAAACCTCAAAATTTGGCTAAAAAAACACTTTTTCCTAACATTTCGGTGACAGAGAGTTCTGGAATCTGAGAGCAGCCACAAACTTCCTTCCACCCAGCGTTCCCCCAAGTGTCCCGATAAAAATAAAAATGATAGCTCACTTTTGTCGGTAGGCCTAGTGTCCGCGACAGGAAATGCCCCAAATCACAAAGTGGACACATCACATTTTCTCAAAGAAAATAGAGGTGTTTTTTGCAAAGTGCCTACCTGTGGATTTTGGCCTCTAGCTCAGCCGGCACCTAGGGAAACCTACCAAACCTGTGCATTTTTGTAAAACTAGAGACCTAGGGGAATCCAAGACGGGGTGGCTTGTGGGTCTCTGACCAGGTTCTGTTACCCAGAATCCTTTGCAAACCTCAAAATTTGGCTACAAAAACACGTTTTCCTCACATTTCGGTGACAGAAAGTTCTGGAATCTGAGAGGAGCCACAAATTTCCTTCCACCCAGCGTTCCCCGAAGTATCCTGATAAAAATGATACCTCACTTGTGTGGGTAGGCCTAGCGCCCGTGACATGAAATGCCCCAAAACACAGTGTGGACATATCCCATGTTTTGACAGAAAACAGAGGTGATTTTTGCAAAGTGCCTACCTGTAGATTTTGGCCTCTAGCTCAGCCGGCACCTAGGGAAACCTACCAAACCTGTGCATTTCTGAAAACTAGAGGCCTAGGGGAATCCAAGATGGGGTGACTTGTGTGGCTCTGACCAGGTTCTGTTACCCAGAATCCTTTGCAAACCTCCAAATTTGGCAAAAAAAACATGTTTTCCTTATATTCGGTGACAGAAAGTTCTGGAATCTGAGAGGAGCCACACATTTCCTTCCACCCAGCATTCCCCCTAGTCTCCCGATGAAAATTATACCTCACTTGTGTGGGTGGGCCAGGTGCCTGCAACAGAAAAAGGCCACAAACTTGTAGAGATTATGGGAATAGCACAGCGAGTTGATAAGCACATATTCTACTTTTATACATCTTTAGGCTGACTCTGCTTTGGGGACCCACACAAGTGAGGTGTCATTTTACTTGGGAGACTGGGGGGAACGCAGGGGAGTAGGAATTTTGTGCTGGAGCGGTGATCGTACATAGAAAGTCAGGAAAATATGTTTTTTTAAACAAATTTTGAGGTTTGCAGAGGAGTCTGGGTAAGTAAATGTTGGGGGATCCACGCAAGCCACACCTCCCTGGACTCCTTGGGGTGTCTAGTTTAAAAAAATGTCTGGGTTTGGTAGGTTTCCCTAGATGAAGGCCGCACCCAGGACCAAAAACATAGGTGCCCCCTCCCCCCCAAACACAGGTAGTTTTGTAATATATCATTTTGATGTGTCCACATACGTCTGTGATGTGCCAAACACTAAAATTGTGAAAAGAAACGCACTTAGGTTATGTGAAAAAGACCCCTCACCCACCAAACAAGTTGGTGGCATACTTCATCATCGGGGTCCCACCTGAGACACCTAGCGTGTCACAAGTGTGCTGCGATGCCAGATCACAGCGGAGCAGGTTTTGTCATTTGTACCACACGTATTGGTTGGGTTTGGCACGAGGGTGAGTGGTGGTTCAGTAGATCAAATTTTATCAACAAGAGATTTCACAAAAGTGAAATGCACTGGTAATAACTGAAAGGCAAAAAAAACTAACACCGCCAGCCACGGGCCCAGCACATTACAACACTCGCATCGACAGACAGCGCCAGTCAAGGGCCCATCACTTTCATACGCCCAAATGCCTGATACAGCAATCACACCAGCTGATGAGTGTGTGGACTGGCGTTTGACTGGCAACGCTAGCCAAGCGCCACCCCACCCATACCGCCAGCCAAGCGCCACTCCACACACACCGCCAGCCAAGTGCCACCCCAAGCACACCGCCAGCCAAGTGCCACCCCACGCACACCGCCAGCCAAGCGCCACTCCACGCACACCTCCAGCTAAGCGCCACCCCAAGCACACCCAGAGCCAAGTGACACCGCACGCACACCACCAGCCAAGTGCCACCCACGCACACCGCCAGCCAAGCGCCACCCCATGCACACCGCCAGCGCAGTGCCACCCCATGCTCACCGCCATCACTTGTTTTGTTTATAAACAACAAAGAAACCACTAACTAATTATAAAATAAGTACAAAACTACAAACACAAAAGCTCTAACTAAATACATGACAGTAATGCCAACCGTGAAACTGAACATATGAAAATATAAAACAAGCAGTTTACGCTCACTGTATTTCCCAAAAGGTTTTCCTAGTGTGGTAACTTCTAAAACAGCCGGGCACACACAGCCCAGGCTTTGAAGGGCATTCGCAGCAGTGCATCCGGCTCTCCTTCCGGATTGATCCCGGGCACATGATCTACATTTCTTTGTGGGCAAGTCTTTTTTGGGAGTGGGAGGAATGTGATCTGGAAAGTGCCGATCTTTCAAACTAGCCACTTCCTCCACCACTTCTACTCTAGGAACTCTTGCCCGTTCCACCACAATAAGGCTCTCTATCACTGACTCCTGAAATTTAACAAATGTTATCCTTGACTCAGGTGAACAATCCTTGAACACAATAAAAGCATTAAAAGTTGCCAAATGAAATAAATGTAGGGCCAACTTTTTATACCACACGTAAGACTTACGAAGAGCAGTGTAAGGTTCCAACCTTTGATCTGCTCTATCAATACCACCCATGTGCCTATTGTAGTCCAAAATGCACTCAGGTTTGCGCACTTCCGCAACCTGACCCCAAACAGTCACAGGGGAAGTACACTCATCATGGATGGTAGATAGCATGTACACATCCCTCCTGTCTGAAACTTTCAGAGCTAGCAGCTCATTATTCCGCAAGGCACTGCACTGTCCCCTCTCAAGTTTTTTACAGATAAGCTCCCTTGGATAGCCTTTCCGGTTAGAACGGATTGTGCCACAAGCAACAGTGTCCACTCTAAACAACTCCTTGAACAACTGCACTCCAGTGTAGAAATTATCTACGTACAAATGGTGACCTTTGTTAGACAGTTGTCTACCAAGTTCCCACACAATTTTTTCGCGAACTCCAAAAGTGGCCGGACAACCAGGAGGGTCAATACTGGAATCGCTACCAGTGTAGACCCGGAAATTATACACATATCCTGTACTGCTTTCTGACAGCATATACAATTTAATCCTATATCGTACCCTCTTACTAGGAATGTACTGCTTAAAAACTAAATGCCCCTTGAAAAGGACCATAGACTCGTCCACACTTATCTCTTTGCCTGGAACATAGACCTCTGAAAACCGATCTACAAAATGATCAAGGACAGGCCTAATCTTAAAAAGACGGTCACAATCAGGGTGATCTCGTGGCAAGGCTAAAGCATTGTCTACAAAATGCAGCATACGAAGAAGAAGCAAATAGCGATTACATGTCATAGTTGCAAGTAATATAGCCGTTGCCATCAAGGGACTAGTAGACCAATAAGAAGCCAGTGACTGCTTCCTGATCAACCCCATCAAAAAAGTCAAACCTAAAAACTTTTTCATCTCTTCCAGATATGTCGGAACCCACTGAGTAGCTCTAGACTGAGGCCTAAGTCTGGCAGCGTTGTCCCTCAAATATTGCTCTGCATACAAATTAGTCTGCCCCACGATCTCTTCCAAAATTACATCGTCCATAAAAAAGTGAAAGAAATGGACAGGCAAAAAGTTTTCTGTATTCATTCTACACCCTGGGAAACCAGTAAATGCAGGTAACTGTAGCTGCTCCATGTTTGGGGCAATCCAGGTGTCAGGTCTTCTAATGGGAAACCCTTCAGCCCCAGGCTGCTGCACTCTTGGCACATCAATGTCCTCCTCTAAAAGAGGCCATTCATCTGCACTGAGAGTAGCTTCCTCATCAGAAGAATACTCTTGGACAGAAAACTCACTGCTAGAATCTCTCACTTCCTCCTCTGCCTCAGATGCAGAGTCAGTCTTGTAATCATGGTCTGAAGACGACTCAAAGAGCATGCCAAGAACCTGCTGAGTGGTCACTCTGCGACTAGCCATGATCCTCACTAACAACAAATGGATTGCCAACAACAACTAGCACTGAAATAAGTAATAAACAAAGTTTAGCTTTATCACAAAGGGTTATGTACTAAAAAACTATACCACTCACTTGCCTGAAAAAGCTACTCACCAGCAACTACTCTGCACAGAGACAGCAATCACCAATGATATCCCACTAAAAAGAAAAAAGAAAAAAGCAAATTAGACATATGACAACACAAATATCATGGTTCTCAAATCTAAGAACAATTTCACACACAATACTGCGTTTAGTATACCACCTACAAACATGTCATTCATGCATGTCAACAATACTCCTTTCGAGTAAATTGCTTTCACTTACCTAAAACATGCAACTATGCAAACCGCAGGACAACTACTGCCAAAATCGCAAGGATCCACAGCAAAGGAAGCAAAAGCTTTGAACTAGAACAAAAAGAAGAAATAAACTGTCAACTGGCGACACCCCCCACCAAGAACTTAGAAATTGTCCCTGGTGCCTAAGTGGCTTCTGCCCCCCTAGGAGGCAGAATGACCTAAAAAAAATAGGCTGATCTGCCCCCAAGTGGGGCAGAAATGGCCAACAGCTCTGTACCCTGTTTGGGGGGCGGCCCTTGACAAAGGGAGCAAATGGGGGTGCCCCCAACACAAAAAAAACAAAGGGAACCAAAAAAAAATTCTCTGACATCTTGGTGCCTTCTGCCCCCCTTGGGTGCAGATGGGCCTAACAAAAATAGGCTGATCTGCCTCCAAGGTGGGCAGAAATGGCCATCACAAATGAGCCCCCTTTTGGGGGGCGACCCTTGCCAAAGGGGGCACCCCCAGCACAAAACAAAAAAAGGGGAACAAAAAAAAATCCCTAGCGTATTGGTGGTTTCTGCCCTCCTTGGGGGCAGATGGGCCTACAAAAATAGGCCCATCTGCATAGCCAATATGAAATTTCCCCACTTAGGGGGGGGCGACCCTTGCCCCAGGGGTGCCCCCAAACACACAAAACACACACACACGCCACACAATCCCTGGCGCCTAGTGGGTTTCGACCCCCCCGGGGGCCAGATACTAGATCGTCCAAAAACATGGCCGATCTAGGCCCAGGGGGGGCCGAAACATATAAAAAAATATTGCTTCCTGGGAGGCGACCCTTACCTAAGGGGTCGCTGCCCAAAAACATAAAGAAAATAAAATCCCTGGTGTCTAGTGGTTTTCGCCCCCCCCAGGGGCAGATCGGCTGAAAAATTGGCCGATCTGCCCCCGGGGGGGGCGAAATAGGATAAAAAAATAGCCCCCACATGAGAGCGATCCTTGCCCAAGGGGTCGCTCCCAAAATACATATGTAAAATGAAATCCCTGGTGTCTAGTGGTTTTCGCCCCCCCCTTAGGGGCAGATCAGCCGATCTGGCCCCGGGGGGGTGAAATACGAAATAAAATAGCCCCCCAGGGGAGCGACCCTTGCCCAAGGGGTCACTCCCAATATAATTGGCCAAATGTAAATCCCTGGTGTCTAGTGGTTTTTGCCCCCCTGGGGGCAGATCAGCTGAAAGATTGGCCAATCTGCCCGGGGGGGGGGGGAAATATGAAATAAAATAGCTCCCCAGGGGAGCAACCCTTGCCCAAGGGATCGCTCCAAAAATCTAATAAAATAACAAATCCCTGGTGGCTAGTGGCGATTCCTACTAAATGATCGCGGGCCCTGTCCCCGATCGTGGAGCAGGAATCCAGTGAAAACAGGCACAGGGAAAGGAAAAACCCTTTCCTTTCCCCTGTGTCTGTTTTCCCCCCCAAACCCCCAAAAAGGGAAGGACTTACCTGAAGAAAGTCCTCTTCCCTTGACGCGCTGCAAGCAAATGGCTTCCAGTGCGTCCCGGAAATACTTGATGACGTCAGTGCGCTGTGAGCGCGCCAACGTCATCAGATTGCCGGGGGGAGTCGGGGGTGGAAGTGGAAGGGATTCCCCTTCCATCCACGGCCCGGGGGTGTGGGTGGGGGGCCCATGGGGGGAGCACCGGGAACTGGTGAGCCGAGATCGGGGAACCCGAGATCACCTCGTCCAAGGCACCGTATGGGTTAAGTACGTGTTTACTGTTGACAAATCCAATATCACTGATTTCAAAACAACCGGTTTGGAGACCCCTTTCAGCCTCTGGGGAAAGATTTTGATGCCCTGAGTGGTATTGTGGACGGTGACTGTAAACCTTTGTTTCACAAAGCGTCCTTCTTAAGGAGACGGCCGAAGGAAAAAAAACACAAATGTGTCACACCTTTAGGTGACGAATGGCATAAATCCTTTAAAAAAAAAGAAGTGAGAGGACTAAGTTAAGTTATAGAGGCCCTCATTATAACATTGGCGGTAAAAACCAGCTCCCGCCGTGGCGACGGCCGCCAAAATTCCATTGCCACGGTTACCACCCATCTGCCAAATTATGACCATAGCTGGAATTCCGCCAGAAGGATGACGAAAATCCAGCTGCGGCCATGCTGGCAGATGGCGGTAAGGTGGCGCTGCAGCGCAACGGCAGTAGACCGCCGCAGACCGTATCATGATACGGCCTGGTGGTGTTCTGCTGGCAGATGCTGCTGCTGGCAGCAGCGCCCCATCTCCTGCCAAAGGACCCCCTGAGATCAGGTAAGTTGGGTGCTCCGACAGGAGAGGGGAGTGGGGGGTGTTGTTTGTGTGTGCGTGGATTCGAGTATGCATGTATGGATGGGTGAGTGCGTGTATGTTGTGTTGTGTGAATGTGTGTGTGCATGTATGTATGTAAGTGTGGGTGGATGTGTGTGTGAATGGATGTATGCATGCGTGGATGGATGTGGGTATGAGTGTGTAAATGTGTGTGTTCAATGGTGCGTGAAGGTGCGTGTATGTTGGGGGGTCTGGAGTGGGAGTGGGGTATCGGGGAAACCTGGGGAGGGAGGGGGGCGGGGAAGACCCCTATCAATGACAGGGAAGGAATTCCCTGTCACTGATGGAGCCTACCGGCATGGTTTTCGTGGCAGTAAGGAAGCTACGAAAACCATGGCGGTAGGCGGGGTCATAATCCTGCAGGCGGGCTAGTGACGGCCGCCTGGCTGGAGACTGAAGTCTCCAGCCCGGCGGCTGTTACCACCGTGGCGGACGGAGTGGTCCATTGGCGGTTTGGCTTGAGCCAAACCAACAATGGCGTAATATGGGGAAATGTACAGCTGGCCTGTTGGCAGTACATTTCTCCATGAGGACCATAGTGTCCAAGTGACATGACATATGACATAACTGCAAGTGCAATCGCATGTAGCATCAGAAGAACTAGCATCTGTGAAAGAAACAAGCATTTGCAATGCAATGGGTTACGCGTTTTCTCGAGTTAAAGCTATTAGCGTTGTAAATTCCTAACTAGACCTTTCTTGCCACATAAACTGAACATAAGCGAGTCAATTCAAACTGCCACAGCTGCCATGAGTGTGGGCTCGAAGGAGAGACACAAAAGGATAATTAAGGGGCATATTTATACCCTGTGCTGACTTAGCGTCATTTTTTTCTGACGCAAATTCAGTGCAAACTAAACCTCATATTTATATTTTGACGCTAGACCCGTCATTGTTTGGATTAGTGAAACCCCCTTGCGCCAATGAGATTCAAGGTAGGCGTTCCCGTCCAAAAAATGACTCAAAGCTCCTAACACCTTATTTATTCTCCAGTGCAAAAAAGGTGCATGGATGGGAGGCAGGCCTAAATAATGGCACTACACCTCCTTAGCGCCATTATTTAACACCTGGGTCAGAGCAGGCGTTAGGGGACCTGTGGACCCATTTCCGTTGTCCAACACCATAGGTGCCCACCCCAAGCAGGAAACACCGACCCACATCAGAGGGACACTGGAGGATGGGGGACCCCATCCCAGGTAAGTAGGGTAAGTATAGGTAAGTATTTAAAAAAAAAAATTAAGTGCCATTGGTGCCCTGAAATGGGCCCCCCTACATGGCACTGGGTGCAATGGCCAGGCCCAGGGGACACTGGTCCCCTGTGCTGGCCATTGGGGTGGTGGGCATGACTCCTGTCTTTTACAAGACAGGAGTCATGTTGTATGGATGGTTTTGCGTCAGAAAATTACTCTAGGCTGGTTAACAGCATTTTTTTGCCTCTAACCAGCCTAATGTCATTTTTTGACGCAAAACCCCGTTCCCCCGTACCGCCACCCCCACCCGGCTAACTTCATTTTACCAGATGCTAGCCCACCTTTAGCGCCGGCTTGCAGGAATCCATATATTTGGCGCCCGGCTGGCGCTCTGGAATGACGCAAGCCAACGCTATACTTTGTGACGCAAAACTGCGTTTGTGCAGTTTTGCATCAAAAAGTTTAAAGATGGGCCTAAGTTCACTCGCAATTGTAACAGGGTCAGTCTGCAAGGCGGTATCAAAAGTGCCCCTTGGAGGGAAAAAAGTAAAGCATTTACCAATGTCATCAAAAGATTTTTGAAAGGCAAGCTTACGAACAAGTGATAGTGATGGGCGTGCGGTGGGTGTGCAGAAAAGCCCGCAGACTCCAACACGTTGGAAAAGTAGCGCTTGCCAGCTGCTTTGCTTGACCTAAAAATGGATATTTAAATGACTAATCGTGGAACTACGCAGGCAGTCTGATACAGCTGACATTTCTATGTTGTATGCTCTTTTAGATTGTTAATGCTGAATTTTACTTATAAATATTCATGTATTCTGAATGTTAATTCTGTATAGAAAATGAATTAATATAGAAAAATAAATACACAACTTTGAAAATGTGCCTACTTGAGTGGCCATCAGTAATCACGACTTGTCCTTATGAATTGCTTATTAATATGAAATGTCGTGCCTATGTTTAGATTAACCCCTTCGCTGCCAGGCCTTTTCCCCCCTCAGGTGCCAGGCCTTTTTTGGGCTATTTGGGGCAGGGCGCACTTAGGCCCTCACAACTTATTGTCCACATAAGCTACCCATGCCAAATTTGCGTCCTTTTTTTCCAACGTCCTAGGGATTTTAGAGGTACCCAGACTTTGTGGGTTCCCCTGAAGGAGACCAAGAAATTAGCCAAAATACAGTGAAAATTTTGTTTTAAAAATAAAATGGGAAAAAGGGCTCCAGAAGAAGGCTTGTGGTTTTTCCCCTGAAAATGGCATCAACAAAGGGTTTGCGGTGCTAAAATCACCAGCTTCCCAGGTTTCAGGAACAGGCAGACTTGAATCAGAAAACCCAATTTTATAACACGATTTGGGCATTTTACTGGGACATACCCCATTTTTACAATTTTTTGTGCTTTCAGCCTCCTTCCAGTCAGTGACAGAAATGGGTGTAAAACCAATGCTGGATCCCAGAAACCTAAACATTTCTGAGAAGTAGACAAAATTCTGAATTCAGCAATGGGTAATTTTTGTAGATCCTACAAGGGTTTCCTGCAGAAAATAGCAACTGAAATAAAGAAATATTGAAATTGAGGTGAAAAAAACAGCCATTTTTCTCTACGTTTTACACTGTAACTTTTTCCTGCAATGTCAGATTCTTGAAAGCAATATACTGTTACGTCCGCTGGACTCTTTTGGTTGCGGGGATATATAGGGCTTGTAGGTTTATCAAGAACCCTAGGCACCCAGAGCCAATAAATGAGCTGCACCTTGCAGTGGGTTTTCATTCTATACCGGGTATACAGCAATTCATTCGCTGAACTATAAAGAGTCAAAAATAGGTATCAAGAAAACCTTTGTATTTCCAAAATGGGCACAAGATAAGGTGTTGAGGAGCAGTGGTTATTTGCACATCTCTGAATTCTAGGGTGCCCATACTAGCATGTGAATTACAGGGCATTTCTCAAATAGATGTCTTTTTTACACACTGTTTTATATTTGGAAGGAAAAAATTTAGAGAAAGACAATGGGCAATAACACTTGTTTTGCTATTCTATGTTCCCCCAAGATTCCCGATAAAAATGGTACCTCACTTGTGTGGGTAGGCCTAGTGCCATTGGCAGGAAATGCCCCAAAACATAATGTGGACACATCACATTTTTTCAAAGAAAACAGAGGTGTTTTTTTTCAAAGTGCCTACCTGTGGATTTTGGCCTCTAGCTCAGCCGCCATCTAGGGAAACCTACCAAACCTGTGCATTTTTTAAAACTAGAGACCGAGGGGAATCCAAGACGGGGTGACTTGTGGGGCTCTCACCAGGTTCTGTTACCCAGAATCCTTTGCAAACCTCAAAATTTGGCTAAAAAACACTTTTTCCTCACATTTCGGTGACAGAAAGTTCTGAAATCTGAGAGCAGCCACAAATTTCCTTCCACCCAGCGTTTCCCCAAGTCTCCCGATAAAAATGATACCTCACTCGTGTGGGTAGGCCTAGTGCCCGCGACAGGAAATGCCCCAAAACACAAAGTGGACACATCACATTTTCTCAAAGAAAACAGAGGTGTTTTTTGCAAAGTGCCTACCTGTGGATTTTGACCTCTAGCTCAGCCGGCATCTAGGGAAACCTACCAAACCTGTGCATTTTTGAAAACTAGAGACCTATGGGAATCCAAGACGGGGTGACTTGTGGGGCTCTCACCAGGTTCTGTTACCGAGAATCCTTTGCAAACCTCAAAAGTTGGCTAAAAAAACACTTTTTCCTCACATTTCGGTGACAGAAAGTTCTGGAATCTGAGAGCAGCCACAAACTTCCTTCCACCCAGCGTTCCCCCAAGTGTCCCAATAAAAATGATAGCTCACTTTTGTCGGTAGGCCTAGGGTCCACGACAGGAAATGCCCCAAATCACAAAGTGGACACATCACATATTCTCAAAGAAAACTGAGGTGTTTTTTGCAAAGTGCCTACCTGCGGATTTTGGCCTCTAGCTCAGCCGGCACCTAGGGAAACCTACCAAATCTGTGCATTTTTTAAAACTAGAGACCTAGGGGAATCCAAGACGGGGTGACTTGTGGGGCTCTCACCAGGTTCTGTTACCCAGAATCCTTTGCAAACCTCAAAATTTGGCTAAAAAACACTTTTTCCTCACATTTCGGTGACAGAAAGTTCTGAAATCTGAGAGCAGCCACAAATTTCCTTTCACCCAGCGTTTCCCCAAGTCTCCCGATAAAAATGATACCTCACTCGTGTGGGTAGGCCTAGTGCCCGCGACAGGAAATGCCCCAAAACACAAAGTGGACACATCACATTTTCTCAAAGAAAACAGAGGTGTTTTTTGCAAAGTGCCTACCTGTGGATTTTGACCTCTAGCTCAGCCGGCATCTAGGGAAACCTACCAAACCTGTGCATTTTTGAAAACTAGAGACCTATGGGAATCCAAGACGGGGTGACTTGTGGGGCTCTCACCAGGTTCTGTTACCGAGAATCCTTTGCAAACCTCAAAAGTTGGCTAAAAAAACACTTTTTCCTCACATTTCGGTGACAGAAAGTTCTGGAATCTGAGAGCAGCCACAAACTTCCTTCCACCCAGCGTTCCCCCAAGTGTCCCAATAAAAATGATAGCTCACTTTTGTCGGTAGGCCTAGGGTCCACGACAGGAAATGCCCCAAATCACAAAGTGGACACATCACATATTCTCAAAGAAAACTGAGGTGTTTTTTGCAAAGTGCCTACCTGCGGATTTTGGCCTCTAGCTCAGCCGGCACCTAGGGAAACCTACCAAATCTGTGCATTTTTTAAAACTAGAGACCTAGGGGAATCCAAGACGGGGTGACTTGTGGGGCTCGCACCAGGTTCTGTTACTGAGAATCCTTTGCAAACCTCAAAATGTGGCTAAAAAAACACTTTTTCCTCACATTTTTGGTGACAGAAAGTTCTTGAATCTGAGAGCAGCCACAAACTTCCTTCCACCCAGCGTTCCCCCAAGTGTCCCAATAAAAATGATAGCTCACTTTTGTCGGTAGGCCTAGGGTCCGCGACAGGAAATGCCCCAAATCACAAAGTGGACACATCACATTTTCTCAAAGAAAACTGAGGTGTTTTTTGCAAAGTGCCTACCTGCGGATTTTGGCCTCTAGCTCAGCCGGCACCTAGGGAAACCTACCAAATCTGTGCATTTTTGAAAACTAGAGACCTAGGGGAATCCAAGACGGGGTGACTTGTGGGGCTCTCACCAGGTTCTGTTACTGAGAATCCTTTGCAAACCTCAAAATGTGGCTAAAAAAACACTTTTTCTCACATTTCGGTGGCAGAAAGTTCTGGAATCTGAGAGGAGCCACAAATTTCCTTCCACCCAGCGTTCCCCCAAGTCTCCCGATAAAAATGGTACCTCACTTGTGTGGGTAGGCCTTGTGCTCGCAACAGGAAATGCCCCAAAACACTATATGGACACATCAAAATTATCAAATTGAAAACTACCTGTTTTTGAGAGGGGGGGCACCTGCGCTTTTGGTCCTGGGCTCAGCAGCCATCTAGGGAAACCTACCAAACCCAGACATTTCTGAAAACTAGACACCCGAGGGAGTCAAGGGAGGTATGACTTGCGTGGATACCCCAATGTTTTCTTACCCAGAATCCTCAGCAAACTTCAAATTTAGATTAAAAAAATCAAATCTTTCCCACATTTCTGTGTGGGATCACTGCACGGGGACAAATTTCCTACCACCCAACGTTCCCCTCAGTGTCCCGGTAAAAATGATACCTCACTTGTGTCGGTGGGCCAAGTGTTTGTGACAGGGAAGAGCCAAAAACACGTTGAAATTGAGGGGGAACCAAAGTGGGTCCAAAAGGGCAGTTTGAAAAAAAACATTTTTAGGCTGACAAGTCCAGCAGAAATTTTATCGGTATAGATGAGACAATGCTGGGTGGTAGGGATTTTGTGGATTCCTGCAGATTCCAGAAGGTTCCATCACAAAAATGTGGGAAAAAGGTGTGCTTTCCAGCAAAGTTGCAGGTTTGCAGGGCATTGTGGGTAAGGAAATGGTGCCGGTGCATGTGAAGCACACCACCCTGGGATCAACTAGATGTTTAGTTTTCAGATGTGTCTATGTCTTGTGGATTGTTCTACATGGCAGCGTCCCAAAGTAAAAAAAAGTGCAGCCCTCGCCATTCCAAGTGGGTCGACTTTGAGAATTACCAAGCTCTCATGGCCCAAATGTAAAACAAAAACCAAAAATAATCAAATGTCCTCGTGCTTGCCATGGGATAAGTTGTTTTAGTGTGCGGGGGAGAGCTCAAAGACTGTTAGCCCCTTCAGTTCGGGTGGGAGCAGAACCAGGCCAATACTGGTTGGTAGCCACCACCCCACTATTTTCTTTTATTTTTTTTATTCCCTGGCATCTAGTAGACTTTCTGTCCCCCCGGGGTATGGATCAGGGGTAATTGCCCAAGCTGCCCACTGGTGGGCAGAACAACTTTGGCCCCATTTGTTTGGGGTGGGGGTATGACCATACCCCTAACCTCCTATTTTGAAAAAAAAATCTTCCCTGGTCTCTGGTGGGCTTTCCGCCCCCCTTGGGGGCAGATGGGCCTTCCAAAATAGGCCAATCTGCCCCCAAGGGGGGCAGTTATGGCCAACCGTAATGTGCCCCAATGGGGTGCAACCCATTGCCCAAGGGGCTGCCCTTCCAAACAAAACACACACATACACACACACCAATCCATGGTGTCTAGAGGTTTGTGGCCTAACAAAGATAGGCTGATCTGCCCCCAAGGGGGGCAGAAATGGCCTAAATACAATTTGCCCTCCAGGGGAGTGACTCTTGTCTAAGGGGTCGCTCCCCATACATAAAAACAAAGTAAATAAAAAATATATAGAACCCTGGTGTCTAGAGGTTTCTGCCCCCCGGGGGCAGATCCGCCTAATTATATTAGGCCGATCTGCCTCCGGGGGGGGCAGAAAAGGCCTAAAAATATTTTGCCTCCCCTGGGAAGTGGCCCTTGCCAAAGGGGCTGCTCCCCTTATGCATTAGTAAAAAAAAAAAAAAAAATCCCTGGTGTCTTGTGGTTTCTGCCCCTAATTATATTGGTGGGGGCAGAAATGGCCTAGTAATAATTTGCCCCCCCGGGAGCGACCCTTGCCTAAGGGGTCGTTCCCCAAACATAAAAAAATAAAGAAAAACAACAAATAAAATTATCCCTGGTGTCTAGTGGTTTTCTGCCCCCCCCTGGGGGCAGATCGGCCTAATAATAGAAATGGCGTAAAATCATTTTCCCCCGAGGAGCGGCCCTTGCCCAAGGGGCCCCTCCCCTTATTTGAAATAGCCCACAAAAAAAAAAAAATCCCTGGTGTCTAGTGCTTTCTGTCCCACTGGGGGCAGATCGCAAGGCCGATCTTCCCCCAGGGGGGCAGAAATGGCCTAGTAATAATTTCCCCCCCCCCACCGGGAGCGAGCCTTGCCCAAGGGGTCGCTCCCCAAACATTAAAAAAAAAACAATAAATACAATTTTCTCTGCTGTCTATTGGGGGGCAGAAATAGCCAAGAAATAAATTGCCCCCAAGGAGTGGCCCTGGCCCAAGGGGCCGATCCCCTTATTGGAAATAACAACAAAAAAAATAATTCCCTGGTGTCTAGTGGGCATTTCTGCTGCCCGATCACATCGCGATCGGGCAGCAGAAATGCTCAGAGAGACATGAAAGGCCTTTCCTCTCCTTTCATGCCTCTCTGCCCCCTCCACGTGATCGGAAGAGAAATGCTTTTGCATTTCTCCTTCGTTCGGGCGCTGGGAGCTGAGCTTCCAGCGCCGGAGGGAAGGCCTCTGATGAGGTCAGCATGCGAAAGTGCACTGACGTCATCAGACACCATGGGGGATGGGGGGTGGGGGTGGAAGGGGAGGCGATTCCCCTTCCATCTCTGCCCAGGGGAGGGGGTTGCTCAGCCATTGGAGGAAGCGCTAGCGCTCCCCCCGGGGGCCCATAGCAGGACGAGCAGGTCTCGTCCGGGGCTCCCAAAGGGTTAATGTAGTAGTATGCTATTAATGATTACTTATTATATTAATTGTAGGCCTTAAGTTAGCGATGTCTTGGGCCTAGTTGCATGGCCTCATGTTAACTTGCACTGTTTAACTGAGTGGCACAAAATAGCTGCGTTGAGAAATAGATTTGTAATTTTCCACTGTGTTCACCAAAAGCTAGTAACTTACTTTCTTTCCCATGAGAGCTGTTTACTAGAATATGCTGTATTAGTTGTTCTTACATTGTAGAATCTAGTAGATGAGAAAGCGATGTTCCCAGGAGCTAACAATGGATGCACTGACTGGAGTCCAAGACAATACAAAATTGTTACCTGACGAGCACAGCGACAGGAACAGGAGGGGAGGAGCCAATCATCGACATGTGAAAAACAGTATATTGTTATATCTTAGATTTGAGGTTCTAATCTCTTTTGACTAAATGTAAACGTACAATTCTTTGTCCAATAGCAACGCGGGAAGAAGTTTTAGGGAACTTTGACTTAGCCAGACTGCACCAAGGAGAGAGTTCACTTTTTCCTAAAATCTTTTACTGAGTAGTGCCATTCCTATTATTCTTGTTCTTGAGAAATTTTTACCTTGAACTTTATTGCTAAGTACTGGTGCTGATGCTCTCCGAACTGATGTCCAATTGACGAAGACAGTCGCAGCTTGTTGAGCCATACCGACGAGAGGTACTAGCGCGATGATATTGATGATGTAATTTGCCTTTTATTTTAGGTACCAACCGCTAATTTTGACAGAGCCATAGCTAGATGTTTTTCTAAATTTGTGTTGACTAAATTGTTTAGCATGAGGTCCAAACATGCTATTCTAATCAGAAGGTTAGCTAGGAGACTCACAGAAGATGCTTGCTAATAACTAACAGTTGATGTCATATCTTTGCTGAATCTAAATGTATGCTATTTCTATTGCACAGTTGTTCTTGCTATTGATTTGTACTGTAACTCTGGAGCGTGTAGTGATCCATACATTGATTAAATTGAGATTCTTTAGAAGATGCAGTCAACCAGTATTGTTTCTGTATGTTTATCATTCAATTTTGAGACTAAGTTACGTGAAATTAGCATTGTTAATATAGGGAAATAAACATTCTAACTTTTACATGGAGATGTGGTTATTCATGGCCAAAGGGGTCATGGTGCGTGGAAATTATTGACTCCAAAGATTATTAATTCTAATGACTGTCATGGTTATTGATTGGTATTGATTTGTGAATGGTTTGCAGGTAACTACCTGCAGTCGCAGGGCACAGCCCCTGGGGGGGCTTAGATTAGCACTGGAGGGGGCACAGGTCACATCCTCAGTGGTACAGGGCAGCCGGATGCAGGTGCAAACAGAACATCGGGTGCCCAATGCTTTCATACGAGGAACTCTGGGTTCACAAAGAGGCTGCAGGCTTGGTCCAGGGTGTTGGTTGAAGAAGACCAACGACAGGACAGGTAAGTTGAGGCTCCTATAGACATCGATGGACTGTCGGATGGGTTCTCCAAGGCCAAGGGGCTGTGGTGCAGGGGTACCTTTAGGGGTCAGATATCTTCACCAGATCTGGTCGCTGTCAGGGGGGTCCTCTGGATTCAGGCTGCAGGCATCATCGTGGTGGCCAGGAGGGGTCAACCCGGGTGGACTCAAGGTTGGAATTGCCTGGGGACTCTCTCTGGTTAGGTTGACCACCTGGACTCGGGCTGTGGGCTTCGGGTGCAGTGTGGGCAGGACTCGCAGATCTAGAAGGTTCTGGATTCCTTATTGGAGGCTTCTTCGTGGACAGGGTCGCTGTCCTTGGAAGATCTTGGTCTTTAGGGAAGGCAGGTGGTCCTCTGGGGTTTGTAGAGGTTGCCGGTCCTGCAGAATGAGTCGTCTTCTTGTAGCAGTAGTCTTCAAGCTATAGACAGGTCAGTTGTCATCTGGAGTCTTCACTGCTGGCGCGGCTCTTCAGTCCTTCTTCTTCTTTAGGTTGCCAGGAATCTGAAGAACAAGGTTTAGGGGTACCCCTATTTGGGAAGCTGGCTCTGTATATGCTATATAAAAATTAGATATAGTGTGCACAGAGTCCAGGGGTTCCCCAGAGGCTAAAGTACATAATACTAAAACTCTCTTTTGTGGTAATGTGGTTGAGCAGTTAGGCTTATTAGAGGGTAGTGCAAAGCAATTGTTGTACACACACAGCCAATAAAGTGAAGCACACACTCAATGATTTCACTCCAGACCAATTGTTTTCATATAGCAAAAATATATTTTATTAATTTATTTCTAGAACCACAAGATTCAAGTTCCAGGTAAGTACATCAATAAATACGTATTTCACATATGTATCAATGTTACTTTGATTGAAGTCAGTGAGTTGTACAGTTTTTGAATAAATGGCAATAATCTGTTTTAAAAGTTGACACTTCAATTTTCAGAAACAGTTCCTGGGGGGAAGAAAAGTTAGTATGATTAGAAGTTAAGTACATGACGTACAGTTCCAGTCTCTGGGGGTTAGGAAATCCACAGGTTGGGGTTCAATTTAACCCCAAACACCTACCACCAGCAACATGGGGCCGGCCAGGTGCAGAGGTCAAAGCTGAGGCAAATTTAACATGGCTCCTATGGATACTGGGGGCACTCTGTTTCAGATCTGCTTGCAGGTAAGTACCCGTGTCTTTGGAGGGCAGACCTGGGGGGTTTAGAGAAGCACCGGGGGGCCACAGGTAAGGACCCTCAGCGGTGCAGGGGTGGCCAGTTGCAAGGTGCAAACACAGTGTCTGTCTCCCAATGCTTTCCTATGAGGGGACCCCAGGGGTCACTTAGATGCTACAGGCTGGGTCCACGGGGTCGGTCCCAGAAAACCACAGGCTGGACAAGTAGGAGGGACGCCTGTTGAACGTTGCTGCACCACAGGTCGGGGTCTCCAAGGCCATGGGGGTGCAGTGTACCGTTTGGCTACAGGTATCTTCGTCTGGTTGCAATGGGAGCCTTCCCACTCATTAAGTCCATGAAAATGGAAATGGAGTTTGTTGGGGCACCTCTGCTAGTGCAGGGGTGCCCTCACACACAGTTGCTTGCACCCTGCCCTTTGGGCTAGTAGGGCCTTTCATAGGGGTGACTTACACCTGGTAAGGTGACCTGTAGTGAAACAGTGCATGCACTGTTTCATGCAGGCTGCAATGGAAGGCCTGCAGTCACATTTTACATGGGCTCCCCATAGGTGGCATAATGCATGCTGCAGCCTATGGGGATCCCCTGGTACCCCAATGACCTGGGTACCTGGGTATCATATACTAGGGACTTACATGGGGGCACCAGTATGCCAAATGTGTGGGTGTATGCATTTCAAGTAACCAAGTTTAAAGGGAGAGAGCATAATCACTGGGGTCCTGGTTAGCAGTGAACACAGTCAAACACACTGACAACAGGAAGGAAGTGGGGGTAACTGTGCCAAAAAAGAGGTTACTTTTCTGCACAACCAACTCCCCCAAAGGACAATGATTAGTGTAGGGAAAGGTGCGGAAGATATTGTGACGCAAAGGGTTAATTAGTCTGAGCAGTGTAGATGAGGGCGATGCATGCAGAAACCTGAACCGTACGTGGAAAAGTCCACGATGTCGCTTTCAAGCTTGTTTTCCAACATTCCATAGATAAAATTATCCACAGCCTGCATGTGCAAGAAGCAGGAAGTGTGGGAGAGGGACAAGCGAAGGTCGCTCTAACCCTGAGAAAGGGAGTCCAGGAAAAGGCCAGAAAAATAATGGCTAGTGAACAACAGGGCAGCCAAGGTACGTGTACTGATAACATAGCTAGAAAATGCGAGAAAGGAATAGAGTCCAAGCTTCAGGTTACTTGAGCACTACTGAAACGCAATGGGGAACATTAGCTTTTGGTGTGAGGAGCGTACATATAAAGAAATCTATGACAATCCTGATTGGGCTTGCAAAGTGGAGCCCTTTACATGTGCGTCCTTCAAAGGAGCCAGTGTGTATCAAACAGTACCGAATACCTGGAGGCCACAAAGAGATTTCAGAAACCATTCAAGTGCTACTAGATGCAGGTGTGCTTAGGCCGGCCGTGAGCCCATTTAACTCCCCTATATGGCCCGTAAAGAAACCAGATGATACATATCGAATGACTGTTTATTATCGACAACTGAATAAAGTGGCCCTCCCTTGGCATCCACAGTCCCAGACATCATCACGCTAGTTGAACAGTTGAGCAAAGATGTGGGGGAATGGCATGCTGTAATTGATCTAGCAAATGCCTTTTTCTTGATTAACATCGATGAGGCAAGTCAAGACCAATTTGCAATAAGCTTGCAAAATAGACAGTTCACATTCAAGGAAATGCTGCTGTATCATATCAAGCACATGACAGACTTGCACAATTGATTTGTGAACAAGCGTACACTCCCCATATAGAAGAGAGATCTGCCCCCCCGGATAGTACCCAGACAGGTGAGGGAGGATTTGGAAGCATAGGAAAGAAAGTGTGGGTGCATCATCTGGGGAAAAAGCCAGAAGCAGGAGAGATATTGAGTCAAGGGGTGGGGAGCACATATGTTGTACTTTTAAAGAACTTTAATGTACCTGTGTTTGTACCTGCAGTGAGACTCACCCCACGGTCATAAATGATGACTTCTGAGTCAGTGATGTGGTTCCTGTTTGCTGTCATAATTGCAGCTGGAAGAGCTGTTTGGGTTCGATCGAAAATAGCAGACAATGTTGTTACGGACCTCCATGTCACTTGTGTACCACAAGCAGCTAATGTTACCGATGACAAGGGGAAGATTTCACTTTGCAATGTAAAAGTACCTGGAGGCAAGTGGATGGCTGCCAAAGCTGTGACTTGGAAGGTAATAGGACAGCAAATCTGACATGCTAATGGACTAAACGAATTGCAAGGAACGCCAGCAATAATAAAAGCTTTAAATTATACCTTGAACGTGATATGCAAATATTGTGATACCATTGTGCGGTTTACGCCAGCACCGACATATCCATGTAAACTCCATAATTTTTCTGACAAACAAAGTATTTTACCAGGATTCATGGTGGTTGTTACAATGAACAATGGAACCAAAGGAGCTCGATATTCCAAACCACCAGCCTTCATGTTTTATGTAGCTGAAAGACGCATGATTAGCAACCTAGGCAACGTTTCCATAATTCGGTATAGGATAGTATGTAAGCAAGCTTTGCATGCAAGCATAATTAACCATATTGTATTACAGATAAATATTGCTAAAGGAAACATCTCAAACTATGATCCACTATGCGCACCATGGACATTACAGATATGGCCATTGCCAAAGCTACGTATTAGAAAAGATCTAGGATCCTTGATAGCCAGAGCCACTGGAATAGGGGTAGGGGCCCTCAATTCTTTTGATATTGAAGCCATTAGGAATAAGTTATCATCTACAGGATATAGTACAGGAGAGGCCATAAATGTAATTTCTCAATGGGGGCCTACACACTCACAGTAGGTATGGAAAAGCCTAAGAGGGTTGTACCGTGATTGGCAATGGCATCATTTCACATATGAGCAATTTGGAAAAAGCTTTCAAAACACACAGGCAGTGTCCAAAGGTATCCAATGTATATTATGGCAAAGCATTGTTAATCAACAGTATGCAGATTTTAAAGCAGAATGGGGACAGCTCCAAGGCGAGTATTGGAGACAACAATTGCATTTGCCCGAGGAGATATGGGTAAAGCCCATACAGTTTCATTGTGAAGAAGAAATGTGTTATGCTCATTTTGATATAGCAAGAAGTGATCTTCCTCCTGAAATATGGTTCCCTTTTATATTGCTCCCCGTAGTGATAGGTAAAGAATGGTGGATACCTCATGCTGACAAAAAATGCATTGATATAACAAACCACACTGTAGATCCCACCAGATGTGCAGATTGGTCTAAGGGGTGGGTATGTACCCACACAGGACGGTGGCTAGATCCATGCCTCCACCCAATACCAGGAGAATGCGAATGGTTACCTTATCCTATTAGTGGCACAGACTTACATCAGTTAGGGACAGAGAGTATATGTTATTTTACTAATCATCCCTTACTCATTAACGGATTGGTACAAACCACAGCGGAGCAAGTAATGTGTATGTGTAATATTACCAGCATTATTGACATAAGTACTCACATCCTATAACGGCTGACTGAATTCACTACAAATGCAAATGCGAGCACAGTTAGAATGGAACATCCCGCTTGTTGTTAAGCTACTCAGACTAGAGGCAATCAGGCACTGCGCACAAGTCACATTTGCTAAATTTGATATGGCAGCTAAATATACCAAGGATACAGCCATACAGATGAACATAGACGCTAAACAACTTATGCACACTGCTTCACGCATCCAGCAAGTAACTGAGCACCACTGGTATGATATTTTCTTGGGCTGGGCACCAGGAGCTACAAAAACGCTAAATGTAATGTTGCATCCTTTAATTTGGTTACTGGTTGTTTGTGTTATACTGATGACTATATTAAACAGACTATGGCGGTCATTCTGACTTTGGCTGGCGGCGGTTGCCGCCAGCCAAACGGGAAACGCCACTTGGCCGATCCGCGTCAAAAGACTACGGAGGCCATTCTGGCTTTCCCGCTGGGCCGGCGGGCGCCCGCCAAAGGAGCGCCCGCCAGCCCAGCGGGAAAGGCCCTGCAACATTGAAGCCGGCTCCGAATGGAGCTGGCGGTGTTGCAGGGGTGCGACGGGTGCAGTTGCACCCGTCGCGATTTTCACTGTCTGCTAAGCAGACAGTGAAAATCTTTCTGGGGCCCTGTTAGGGGGCCCCTGCACTGCCCATGCCAGTGGCATAGGCAGTGCAGGGGCCCCCAGGGTCCCCACGACACCCGTTCCCGCCATCCTGTTCCTGGCGGTAAAAAACGCCAGAAACAGGATGGCGGGAAGGGGGTCGGAATCTCCATGGCAGCGCTGCAAGCAGCACCGCCATGGAGATTCAGCCCAGCCAGGGGTAGTCCGGCGGGAAACCGCCGGATCCCCTTTTCTGACTGCGGCTTTACCGCCGCGGTCAGAATGGCCACTGAAGCACCGCCAGCCTGTTGGCGGTGCTTCCGTGTCCCTCCACCCTGGCGGTCATAGCAAGCAAGCGCTTAGAATAATGCTGACTGGTATTCGTAGCAACCTAGCTGGAGAAATGCCAAAGTAAATGATTTTTGTTTGGCATGCATCACGCTCATCTAAGGGGTGGAGTGATTAGTGTAAGGAAAGGTGCGGAAGACTTTGTGACACGAAGGGTTAATAAGTCCGAGCAGTGTAGATGAGCGCGATGCATGCAGAAACCCGAACCATACGTGGAAAGGTCCACAATGTCGCTTTTTCAGCTTGTTTTCCAACATTCCATAGATACAATTATCCACAGCCTGCATGTGCAAGAAGCAGGAAGTGTGGGAGAGGGACGAGCAAAGGTCGCCCTAACCCTGGGTAAGGGAGTCCAAGAAAAGGCCAGAAAAATAATGGCTAGTGAACAACAGGGCAGCCAAGGGACGTGTACTGATAACATAGCTAGAAAATGCGAGAAAGGAATGGAGTCCAAGCTTCAGGTTATTTAATCACCGAAGCACGGGTGAGGGAATTGAAGCTCGCAGATGGAGTTGTGCAAGCTGCCATCGCCCACATTGCTGCCTCCCTGGCTGTGCTGTTCTTAGACTGGGATGCTCGAGGGGGAGAAAGGTTCGAGCAAGCGGGAGAGTGCTTCCCAGCATTGTGGATAAAGTTAAGTTCCACCCAGGGATGAAAGGTCTTTGTTTCTCTGCTTTATTCTGATTGATTAACATACTAGCGCTATGTTTATAATCTGATGTATTCTGCTCATTTATATTTGATTCTTCCTTGAATGTCCTAATGTGAATATGATGCAGTAGCTGAAATGTGCATTTCGTAGGCAGTCAATTAATGCAGTGTTCATATTGGTGAACTCTTTGCATACATATAAATAGATACTTTTTATTGCTATTTTTCATTCTACTTTGTTGATGTGCCAAACGCAAATATTTCACTGAAAATTCTATTAAAGCTAAGTTGTGTGCATTATTGGTGTGTGGTCCTTCATTGAGCATCCCTATTGACTTATATCGATCAGATCAGGTTTCAATCAATCACCTGAATAAGACAGACAATAAGGCTAACCTTGCCCAGATGAGTCTTCATTATCTAAGTGGAAATATCTGGAGAGTCCATCTGCATTGGAGTGGTTACTCCCAGGTCCATGTTCCACTGTATAGTCCATTCCCTGTAGGGATATGGACCACCTTAACAGTTTGGGATTTTCACCTTTCATCTGTTTGAGCCCAAAGAGGGGAGTGTGGCCTGTCTGAACAAGAAAGTGAGTGCCAAACAAGTATGGCCTCAGCTTCTTCAAGGCCCAGACCCCAGCAAAGGCCTTCCTTTCTATGTCTGACCAACGCTTTTCCCTGGGGGTCATCCTTCTGTTTATAAAAGCCACAGGTTGGTCCTGGCCCTCAGTGTTAAGTTGTGATAACGTTGCCCCAATCCCTACCTCAGAAGCATCTGTCTGAACTAAGAGCTGCTTGGAGTAGTCAGGACTCCTTAAAATAGGTGCAGATCACATGGCCAATTTGAGATCATCAAAAGCTTTTTGACAGCTAGCTGTCCATAAAACTTTTTTGGGCATTCTCTTTGCGTGAGGACATTAAGAGGGGCTACAGTGGAGCCATAGTTCTTAAGGAACCTCCTGTAGTTCCCAGTGAGGCCTAAAAAGGCACTAACCTGGGTCTGAATAGTGGGGGAGTCCAATCCAAAATGGTTTGGATTTTCTCCTGCAGTTGTTGAATCTGGCCTCCAGCTACAGGGTGGCCCAGATATACAACCTTCCCCTGCCCTGTCTGGCACTTATAGGCCTTGGTAGTGAGGCCTGCTTTCTGCAAAGCCTCTAAAACATTCCACAGGTGGACCAGGTGATCCTCCCAGGTGGAGCTAAATACAGCTCTATCATCTGGATAAGCTGCACTATAGGCTTCCAATCATTAGAGGATTGTATTCACCAGCCTCTGAAATGTGGCAGGTGCGTTTTGCAGACCAAAGGGCATCACTGTAAAGTGATAATGCCCTCCAATGGTGGTTGAAAATGCTGTCTTGGGTTTGGCATCATTTGATATCTTGATCTGCCAATATCCAGCTGTCAGACCAAATGTGCTCAGATACTTGGCAGATGTCAGTGTATCTATTAGCTCATCTACCCTAGGGGTATGATGAGCATCTGTCTTTGTGACAGTGTTGAGCCCTCTATAGTCAACACAAAACCTAATTTCTCACTTCTCATTCTGTGACTGTGTTTCTGGGACCAGCACCACTGGGCTAGCCAAGGGGCTTGTAGAGTGCTCTATTACTCCTAGGTCCAGCACTTCTGCTTTGAGGCAGTCTCTAACATGGTCAGGTTGCCTATAGATTTTACTTTTTATGGGCAAACTGTCCCCTGTATCAATGGTGTGTTCACACCATGTGGTCTGCCCAGGTGTTTGAGAGAACAGTTCTGAGACCTTCCCTATGAGATTCTTGCAGTCTTCTTTCTGTGACTCAGAAAGGCAGTCAGCAAGGACTGCCCCATCAACTGAGCCATCAGCTGCAGTGTTGAAGAAGAGGTCAGGGAGAGGGCCACTCTCATCTTCCTGTCCCTCATCAGTGGCCATGAGCAGGGTCCTATCAGCCCTGTCAAAGTAGGGCTTCAGGCAGTTTAAATGAAGCACCCTGAGGGGGCTTCTGGGAGTACTTAGGTCTACCAAGTAGGTGACCTCACCTTTCTTTTCCACTACTGTGTGGGGACCACTCCACTTGTCCTGGAGTGCCCTGGGAGACATAGGCCCCAGGACCCACACCTTCTGCCCCGGCTGATAAACAGTCAGAACAGCCTTCTGATCATGCCACTCCTTCTGTAGTTCCTGGCTGGCCTAAAGGTTTTTAGTGTCCTTTTTCATATACTCAGCCATCCTTGATCTGAGACCAAGTACATAGTCCACTATGTCCTGTTTAATTGGCTAAAGAGGTGGCTTCCAGCCCTCCCTTACAAGAGCAAGGTGACCCCTAACAGGGTGACCTAACAAAAGTTCAAAGGGGCCCACTCCCTTCTGAGGGACCTCCCTCTAGGCAAAAGGGAGGCATGGCAGTCGGATATCCCATCTCCGGAGTTTTTCAGAGTCCCATGATCATGCCTTTGAGAGTTTTGCTAAATCTCTCTACCAAACCATTGGTTTAGGGGTGGTAAGGGTTGGTGAACTTGTAAGGTACCCCCACACACCTGCCACATGGCTTTAAGATATATAGACATGAAGTTAGTACTTCTGTCTGATATCACCTCTTTAGGAAAGCCCACTTTTGAGAAAATTCCCAGGAGGGCTTTTGCTACCTCCGATCAAATGGAGGCAAGGTGCATCGCATTAGCAGTACGAGTAGCAAAACAGAAGAGTAGGCAGAAGTCTAAAATACACTCGGCTGTGCAAGTGAGGGCATTGGTACGTAAAGAAAACTGGGATCCCTAAACTTGGGATGTGACAGCCTCTGATAACGATGATTGGACTGAGAGGATGAAGTGGAAGTACGTGTAGCAGAACTAGGTGAAGTTGAAAGTGAGAAGGAAAGTGTAGTAGAGGCTCGTCCACTTGTGCAAAACAAATCAAAGGGAGTAAATGGTGGGCAAATACAGAATTCTCGTTTAGTAAGAGATTATACACAAAGCGAGCTGTTAGAGATAACCCGCATGTTTAGACAAATGCCTGCGGAGCTTTTGTTTAAATGATTAGTGAGATTGTGGGACACTGGAGCAGATGGTACATTTTTATTACCAACTGCACTTTTGAAAATGGGGTCAGTAACTACATATGCCATGTTAGGGCAACGGTTGCGAGGAGCACAGGGGCAACAAGCTTTTTCTCTGATGGGTTGCCTGATGGAAGGAGTGAAGCAATTGTATCCAACTGCTATAGATGTGGAAGAGAGTTGGGGGCCTTGGCACACAATTTCAGAGGCAAATTAATAATTACAAGAAATGGGGATGCAGAACGCAGTGTGTTCCCAACAATTTGGAGGGCCTGATCTCGAACCCGTGACAGCAGGAATTAGAGCACGACTAATTAGAAATGCCCCTCCACATATGAAAGGTGCCTTGTTATCTCTTCTAGGACCCGCTCAGGGAAGACCAGTGGGGGACGTGGTATTATTAATGGCACAATTGGAAGGGCTTGACACACAAAAATCAGCAAGAGCTGTGGGGCAAGACAATAAATATAAGGGTGGAGAGTCTACAATAAAAGTGACAAGACGACAAATGTGGATAGATCTATTGAATGCTGGGGTGAAGAAAGAGGAAATAGACGGGAAGCCTACCCCTTATCTGCTTAATAAATGGAAAGCCTTGTAGCATAGACAGAAAGAAAAGGAGGCATTCGATGAAAAGCAGCCTTCAGCACCACCAATGGAAGAGACTGAGAAGGAAAAAGCAGAATCAGGAAAAAATAGGAAGGTACCTGTCTCGACTCTATATCCTGACTTGTCCAACGATGGCTGGGAAGTCCCAGACCCCTTATTATGAAGGTCAGGCCAAACCCCGGGAATCAGAGAAGTGCAAGAGGTAAGCGCCGGGGACAGGCACCCATATGTACCTCTTATTATTTATTGGCAAAAAGGAACACAACATGTTATGGCACTGCTTTATACAGGCGTGGAAGTAACTCTGATAAAATGGAACCCTAAGAGGCTGCCAGGAAAAAGCGTGATCATTAATGGTTATGGAGGTGCTGAGACAGAGGCTAAACCTGTTAAACTCAAATTGACAATTGGTAAAGTACCCCCGTTCACAGCAGAAGTATTAATGGCAGAAGTACCTGAATACATTATTGGCATGGATTTGTTATTAGGCAAAACTACTGAAACGCAATGGGGAACATTAGCTTTTGGTGTGAGGAGCGTACATATAAAGAAATCTATGACAATCCTGATTGGGCTTGCAAAGTGGAGCCCATTACATGTGCGTCCTTCAAAGGAGCCAGTGTGTATCAAACAGTACCGAATACCTGGAGGCCACAAAGAGATTTCAGAAACCATTCAAGGGCTACTAGATGCAGGTGTGCTTAGGCCGGCCGTGAGCCCATTTAACTCCCCTATATGGCCCGTAAAGAAACCAGATGATACATATCGAATGACTGTTTATTATCGACAACTGAATAAAGTGGCCCTCCCTTGGCATCCACAGTCCCAGACATCATCACGCTAGTTGAACAGTTGAGCAAAGATGTGGGGGAATGGCATGCTGTAATTGATTTAGCAAATGCCTTTTCTTGATTAACATTGATGAGGCAAGTCAAGACCAATTTGCAATAAGCTTGCAAAATAGACAGTTCACATTCAGAAAGTTGCCCCAGGGGTATGTACATAGCCCCACCTTGTGCCACGGACTAATAGCCAGAGCTTTAGCCATCTTCTCGACAGGGAACACCCGACTTGCACATTAAATTGATGACATCCTGATTACTGGGGAAACCAAAGAGCAGGTTTCAGACACACTGGAGAGGTTAATTGAGTACTTACAGCAGAGGGGATGGGCTATTGACCCAAAAAAGGTCCACAGCCCTGCACAAGAGGTCAAATTCCTGGGCGCTACTTGGTCAGGGCCAGTAAAAAGAATACCACAGAAAGTGATTGATACGGTACGGCAGCTAAAGGTTCCTACAACAAAAGCAGAAGAACAACAATTCATTGGTTTGATGGGATTTTGGAGACAACATATCCCTCACTTAGGATTAATACTGAGACCATTATATCAAGTCACGCGAAAAAAGCATGCTTTTCAATGGGGACCTGAACAGCAAGAGGCCGTTTAAGGGGCCAAAAGATGCATAACAGAACCATTTTGCGTTAGGGCCTATCACACAAGGAGACCCGTTTGAGTTGGAAATGATAGTACAGGATGATGTAGTGGTGTGGAGTCTATGGCAGAGGCAAGGGAAAAAGAGGGTGCCACAAGGATTTTGGTCAAAGAGATTAACACCATCCATGAGCAATGACACCCCGTTAGAGAAAGAACTAGCAGGAGCATACTGGGCATTAGTGGAAACAGAACGCATAACTGGTGACCGGCCGGTTACCCTAAGAACATGGGTCCCTTTACTATGCTGGATAAGAGAAGGAGGGTCTGGCGCTAAAGTAGGTAGGGCACAGGAGTCTACCATCGTAAAGTGGAAATGGTACCTGCAGCAGAGGGCAAAGCCGGGACCAGCAGGAGTGTCAAAGTTGCAAGAAGTTATGCTAGGGGCAGTGGACGTGCATGCAATAGTCCCCTCGCCAGAACTTACTGAAATGGAACCTTCACTGTCTAAAACAGCCCTACCTTTTGAGCAACTTACTGAAGAAGAATGACAAAATGCATGGTTCACAGATGGCACGGCACAGTACCATCAAGGAAAAAGACAATGGCAAACAGTTGCATTCCAGCCTGCTACCGAAACGCTGTTGTTGAGAGGAGGAGATAATGGATCAAGCCAGCTTGCAGAACTGCAGGGGGTAGCAGCAGTAATCGAACAGGCCCCCATTGGAGAGAAAACATTTGTGTACACTGACAGTTGGGCCACTTACCAAGGACTAGTAAGCTGGGCCCCAACTTGGCGCAAAGATGGATGGAAAATTAAAGCCACCCCCATCTGGGGAGACGAGCAGCTATGGGGAGAGATGTGGAAGAAAGGGCAAAAGTGTCAAATCTATGTAGGACATGTGGATGCCCATTTCCCATTGGACACCTCTCTTGCATCTCTATTCAACAATACTGCAGATCCGATGGCCAAGACACGAACAGTGGTCATCAATGAGGAAGCTGAGGGTGCTTTAGAAAACTGGGCCCATGCAACATCAGGACATCTAAGAGAAAATGGCACTTATGCGTGGGCACAGCAACAACACATTTCAGTCACTAAAGAACAAGTGCAACAAGAAGTAAAGGAGTGCCCTACATGCAACCAAATTAGACAAATGCCTCTGCAAAAGAAGCCTAGTGGACATATCAAAAGAGGAACTGCAGCTGCCACAGTGTGGCATTTGGACTATATCGGGCCACTACCAAGTGAAGGAGGAAAAAACTACGTGTTGACCATGGTGGACACCTACTCTGGCATTATGTTGGGTATGCCTTGTAAGTCTGCAGACCAGTAGTCCACTTTGCAAGGGCTAAACTATGTGATAAAACATTATGGGGTACCTGATGAAATCCAAACAGATAGAGTCACACACTTTTCAGGGAAAACAGTACAGGTTTGGGCCCAAGAACAGGGGTTTCGGTGGATATTGCACCTTAGCTATTATCCACAAGCTGCAGGCATGATTGAGAGATATAATGGATAGTTGAAAGAACAGCTAAAAAGGTTATCAGCAAATCAGACCCTAAAAGGGTGGAGTAGTAATTTAGACAAAGCCTTATTTGAATTGAACAACAGACCAGTTGGGCAGCAGACTCCTTTCATTCGAATGACAGGGAATGATAAAGAACCTACACATACAATGATTGTCTGGAAAACAAACCTTTGAGCCCCATTACCTTTCCAGGCTACTCCTGGCAGTATAGGACTGGATCTGTTTGCTCTAGAAGATGGAGAAGTACCTGTATGACAGGTAAAAACCATACCTCTATGAATAGGAGTGAGAGTACCACCAGGAACCTATGGTAGAATTGCCCCTCGATCTAGCCTAGCCATCAAGGGAGTGGCAGTACTTGGGGGAGTCATTGACCCAGATTATAGAGGAGAAGTCAAAGTAGTATTGTTGAACCAAGGAAATGCTGCTGTATCATATCAAGCACATGACAGACTTGCACAATTGATTTGTGAACAAGCGTACACTCCCCATATAGAAGAGAGATCTGCCCCCCCCGGATAGTACCCAGACAGGTGAGGGAGGATTTGGAAGCATAGGAAAGAAAGTGTGGGTGCATCATCCGGGGAAAAAGCCAGAAGCAGGAGAGATATTGAGTCAAGGGGTGGGGAGCACATATGTTGTACTTTTAAAGAACTCTAATGTACCTGTGTTTGTACCTGTAGTGAGACTCACCCCACGGTCATAAATGATGACATCTGAGTCAGTGATGTGGTTCCTGTGTGCTGTCATAATTGCAGCTGGAAGAGCTGTTTGGGTTCGATCGAAAATAGCAGAGAATGTCGTTACGGACCTCCATGTCACTTGTGTAGCACAAGCAGCTAATGTTACCAATGACAAGGGGAAGATTTCACTTTGCAACGTAAAAGTACCTGGAGGCAAGTGGATGGCTGCCAAAGCTGTGACTTGGAAGGTAATAGGACAGCAAATCTGACATGCTAATTGACTAAACGAATTGCAAGGAACACCAGCAATAATAAAAGCTTTAAATTATAAATTGAACGTGATATGCAAATATTGTGATACCATTGTGCGGTTTACGCCAGCACCGACATATCCATGTAAACTCTATAATTTTTCTGACAAACAAAGTATTTTACCAGGATTCATGGTGGTTGTTACAGTGAACAATGGAACCAAAGGAGCTCGATATTCCAAACCACCAGCCTTCATGTTTTATGTAGCTGAAAGACGCATGATTAGCAACCTAGGCAACGTTTCCATAATTCGGTATAGGATAGGATGTAAGCAAGCGTTGCATGCAAGCATAATTAACCATATTGTATTACAGATAAATATTGCTAAAGGAAACATCTCAAACTATGATCCACTATGCGCACCATGGACATTACAGATATGGCCATTGCCAAAGCTACGTATTAGAAGAGGTCTAGGATCCTTGATAGCCAGAGCCACTGGAATAGGGGTAGGGGCCTTCAATTCTTTTGATATTGAAGCCATTAGGAATAAGTTATCATCTACAGGATATAGTACAGGAGAGGCCATAAAAGTCATTTCTCAATTGGGGCCTACACACTCACAGGAGGTATGGAAAAGCCTAAGAGGGTTGTACCGTGATTGGCAATGGCATAATTTCACATATGAGCAATTTGGAAAAGCTTTCAAAACACACAGGCAGTGTCCAAAGGTATCCAATGTATATTATGGCAAAGCATTGTTAATCAACAGTATGCAGATTTTAAAGCAGAATGGGGACAGCTCCAAGGCGAGTATTGGAGACACCAATTGCATTTGCCCGAGGAGATATGGGTAAAGACCATACAGTTTCATCGTGAAGAAGAAATGTGTTATGCTCATTTTGATATAGCAAGAAGTGATCTTCCTCCTGAAATATGGTGCCCTTTTATATTGCTCCCCGTAGTGATAGGTAAAGAATGGTGGATACCTCATGCTGACAAAAAGTGGATTGATATGACAAACCACACTGTAGATCCCACCAGATGTGCAGATTGGTCTAAGGGGTGGGTATGTACCCACACAGGACGGGGGCTAGATCCATGCCTCCACCCAATACCAGGAGAATGCGAATGGTTACCTTATCCTATTAGTGGCACAGACTTACATCAGATAGGAACAGAGAGTATATGTTATGTTACTAATCATCCCTTTCTCATTAACGGATTGGTACAAACCACAGCGGAGCAAGTAATGTGTATGTGTAATATTACCAGCATTATTGACATAAGTACTCACATCCTATACCAGCCGACTAAGTTCACTACAACCACATTACAAACGCAAATGCGAGCACAGTTAGAATGGAACATCCCGCTTGTTGTTAAGCTACTCAGACTAGAGGCAATCAGGCACTGCGCACAAGTCACATTTGCTAAATTTGATATGGCAGCTAAATATACCAAGGATACAGCCATACAGATGACCATAGACGCTAAACAGCTTATGCACACTGCTTCACGCATCCAGCAAGTAACTGAGCACCACTGGTATGATATTTTCTTGGGCTGGGCACCAGGAGCTACAAAAACGCTAAATGTAATGTTGCATCCTTTAATTTGGTTAGTGGTTGTTTGTGTTATACTGATGACTATATTATGCAGACTATATGTACGCACTAAACAGCTTTATACTAAAATGCAAGCGCTTAGAATAATGCTGACTGGTATTCGTAGCAACCTAGCTGGAGAAATGCCAAAGTAAATGATTTTTGTTTGGCATGCATCACGCTCATCTAAGGGGTGGAGTGATTAGTGTAGGGAAAGGTGCGGAAGACTTTGTGACACGAAGGGTTAATAAGTCCGAGCAGTGTAGATGAGCGCGATGCATGCAGAAACCCGAACCATACGTGGAAAGGTCCACAATGTCGCTTTTTCAGCTTGTTTTCCACCATTCCATGGATACAATTATCCACAGCCTGCATGTGGAAGAAGCAGGAAGTGTGGGAGAGGGACGAGCAAAGGTCACCCTAACCCTGGGAAAGGGAGTCCAAGAAAAGGCCAGAAAAATAATGGCTAGTGAACAACAGGGCAGCCAAGGTACGTGTACTGATAACATAGCTAGAAAATGCGAGAAAGGAATGGAGTCCAAGCTTCAGGTTATTTAATCACAGAAGCACGGGTGAGGGAATTGAAGCTCGCAGATGGAGTTGTGCAAGCTGCCATCGCCCACATTGCTGCCTCCCTGGCTGTGCTGTTCTTAGACTGGGATGCTCAAGGGGGAGAAAGGTTTGAGCAAGCGAGAGCGCTTCCCAGCATAGTGGATAAAGTTAAGTTCCACCCAGGGATGAAAGGTCTTTGTTTCTCTGCTTTATTCTGATTGATTAACATACTAGCGCTATGTTTATAATCTGATGTATTCTGCTCATTTATATTTGATTCTTCCTTGAATGTCCGAATGTGAATATGATGCAGTAGCTGAAATGTGCATTTCGTAGGCAGTCAATTAAAGCAGTGTTCATATTGGTGAACTCTTTGCTTACATATAAATAGATACTTTTTATTGCTATTTTTCATTCTACTTTGTTGATGTGCCAAACGCATATATGTCACTGAAAATTCTATTAAAGCTAAGTTGTGTGCATTATTGGTGTGTGGTCCTTCATTGAGCGTCCCTATTGACTTATATCGATCAGATCAGGTGTCAATCAATCACCTGGATAAGACAGACAATAAGGCTAACCTTGCCCAGATGAGTCTTCATTATCTAAGTGGAAATATCTGGAGAGTCCATCTGCATTGGAGTGGTTACTCCCAGGTCCATGTTCCACTGTATAGTCCATTCCCTGTAGGGATATGGACCACCTTAACAGTTTGGGATTTTCAACTTTCATCTGTTTGAGCCCAAAGAGGGGCGTGTGGCCTGTCTGAACAAGAAAGTGAGTGCCAAACAAGTATGGCCTCAGCTTCTTCAAGGCCCAGACCCCAGCAAAGGCCTTCCTTTCTATGTCTGACCAGCGCTTTTCCCTGGGGGTCATCCTTCTGCTTATAAAAGCCACAGGTTGGTCCTGGCCCTCAGTGATAACATTGCCCCAATCCCTACCTCAGAAGCATCTGTCTGAACTAAGAACTGCTTGGAGTAGTCAGGACTCCTTAAAATAGGTGCAGATCACGTGGCCAATTTGAAATCATCAAAAGCTTTTTGACAGCTAGCAGTCCATAAAACTTTCTTGGGCATTCTCTTTGAGTGAGGACATTAAGAGGGGCTACAGTGGAGCCATAGTTCTTAAGGAACCTCCTGTAGTTCCCAGTGAGGCCTAAAAAGGCTCTAACCTGGGTCTGAATAGTGGTGGAGTCCAATCCAAAATGGTTTGGATTTTCTCCTGCAGTGGTTGAATCTGGCCTCCAGCTACCAGGTGGCCCAGATATACAACCTTCCCCTGCCCTGTCTGGCACTTATAGGCCTTGGTAGTGAGGCCTGCTTTCTGCAAAGCCTCTAAAACATTCTTCAGGTGGACCAGGTGATTCTGCCAGGTGGAGTTAAATACAGCTATATCATCTGGATAAGCTGCACTACAGGCTTCCAATCATTAGAGGATTGTATTCACCAGCCTCTGAAATGTGGCAGGTGCATTTTGCAGACCAAAGGGCATCACTGTAAAGTGATAATGCCCTCCAATGGTGGTTGAAAATGCTGTCTTGGGTTTGGCATCATTTGATATCTTGATCGGCTAATATCCAGCAATCAGACCAAATGTGCTCAGATACTTGGCAGATGTCAATGTATCTATTAGCTCATCTACCCTAGGGATATGATGAGCATCTGTCTTTGTGACAGTGTTGAGCCCTCTATAGTCAATACAAAACCTAATTTCTCGCTTCTCATTCTGTGACTGTGTTTCTGGGACCAGCACCACTGGGCTAGCCAAGGGGCTTGTAGAGTGCTCTATTACTCCTAGGTCCAGCATCTTTTGCACTTCTGCTTTGATGCAGTCTCTAACATGGTCAGGTTGCCTACAGATTTTACTTTTTATGGGCAAACTGTCCCCTGTATCAATGGTGTGTTCACACCATGTGGTCTGCCCAGGTGTTTGAGAGAACAGTTCTGAGACCTTCCCTATGAGATTCTTGCAGTCTTCTTTCTGTGACTCAGAAAGGCAGTCAGCAAGGACTGCCCCATCAACTGAGCCATCAGCTGCAGTGTTGAAGAAGAGGTCAGGGAGAGGGCCACTCTCATCTTCCTGTCCCTCATCAGTGGCCATGAGCAGGGTCCTATCAGCCCTGTCAAAGTAGGGCTTCAGGCAGTTTAAATGAAGCACCCTGAGGGGGCTTCTGGGAGTACTTAGGTCTACCAAGTAGGTGACCTCAACTTTCTTTTCCACTACTGTGTGGGGACCACTCCACTTGTCCTGGAGTGCCCTGGGAGACATAGGCCCCTGGACCCACACCTTCTGCCCCGGCTGATAAACAGTCAGAACAGCCTTCTGATCATGCCACTCCTTTAGTAGTTCCTGGCTGGCCTAAAGGTTTTTAGTGACCTTTTTCATATACTCAGCCATCCTTGATCTGAGACCAAGTACATAGTCCACTATGTCCTGTTTAATTGGCTAAAGAGGTTGCTTCCAGCCCTCCCTTACAAGAGCAAGGGGACCCCTAACAGGGTGACCTAACAAAAGTTCAAAGGGGCCCACTCCCTTCTGAGGGACCTCCCTCTAGGCAAAAGGGAGGCATTGCAGTCGGATATCCCATCTCCCGAGTTTTTCAGAGTCCCATGATCATGCCTTTGAGAGTTTTGCTAAATCTCTCTACCAAACCATTGGTTTCGGGGTGGTAAGGGGTGGTGAACTTGTAAGGTACCCCCACACACCTGCCACATGGATTTAAGATATATAGACATGAAGTTAGTACTTCTGTCTGATATCACCTCTTTAGGAAAGCCCACTTTTGAGAAAATTCCCAGGAGGGCTTTTGCTACCTCCGATCAAATGGAGGCAAGGTGCATCGCATTAGCAGTACGAGTAGCAAAACAGAAGAGTAGGCAGAAGTCTAAAATACCCTCGGCTGTGCAAGTGAGGGCATTGGTACGTAAAGAAAACTGGGATCCCTATACTTGGGATGTGACAGCCTCTGATAACGATGATTGGACTGGGAGGATGAAGTGGAAGTACGTGTAGCAGAACTAGGTGAAGTTGAAAGTGAGAAGGAAAGTGTAGTGGAGGCTCGTCCACTTGTGCAAAACAAATCAAAGGGAGTAAATGGTGGGCAAATACAGAATTCTCGTTTATTAAGAGATTATACACAAAGCGAGCTGTTAGAGATAACCCGCATGTTTAGACAAATGCCTGCGGAGCCTTTGTTTAAATGGTTAGTGAGATTGTGGGACACTGGACCAGATGGTACATTTTTATTACCAACTGAACTTTTGAAAATGGGGTCAGTAACTACACATGCCATGTTAGGGCAACTGTTGCGAGGAGCACAGGGGCAACAAGCTTTTTCTCTGATGGGGTGGCTGATGGAAGGAGTGAAGCAATTGTATCCAACTGCTATAGATGTGGAAGAGAGTTGGGGCCCTTGGCACACAATTTCAGAGGCAAATTAATAATTACGAGAAATGAGGATGCAGAACGCAGTGTATTCCCAACAATTTTCAGGGCCTGATGTCGAACCCGTGACAGCAGGAATCAGAGCACGACTAATTAGAAATGCCCCTCCACATATGAAAGGTGCCTTGTTATCTCTTCTAGGACCCGCTCAGGGAAGACCAGTGGGGGACGTGGTATTATTAATGGCACAATTGGAATGGCTTGACACACAAAAATCAGCAAGAGCTGTGGGGCAAGACAATAAATATAAGGGAGGAGAGTCTACCATAAAAGTGACAAGACGACAAATGTGGATAGATCTATTGAATGCTGGGGTGAAGAAAGAGGAAATAGACGGGAAGCCTACCCCTTATCTGCTTAATAAATGGAAAGCCTTGTTGCATAGACAGAAAGAAAAGGAGGCATTCGATGAAAAGCAGCCTTCAGCACCACCAATGGAAGAGGCTGACAAGGAAAAAGCAGAATCAGGAAAAAATAGGAAGGTACCTGTCTCGACTCTATATCCTGACTTGTCCAACGATGGCTGGGAAGTCCCAGACCCCTTATTATGAAGGTCAGGCCAAACCCCGGGAATCAGAGAAGTGCAAGAGGTAAGCACCGGGGACAGGCAGCCATATGTACCTCTTATTATTTATTGGCAAAAAGGAACACAACATGTTATGGCACTGCTTTATACAGGCGTGGAAGTGACTCTAATAAAATGGAACCCTAAGAGGCTGCCAGGAAAAAGCGTGATCATTAATGGTTATGGAGGTGCTGAGACAGAGGCTAAACCTGTTAAACTCAAATTGACAATTGGTAAAGGACCCCCGTTCACGGCAGAAGTATTAATGGCAGAAGTACCAGAATACATTATTGGCATGGATTTGTTACTAGGCAAAACTACTGAAACGCAATGGGGAACATTAGCTTTTGGTGTGAGGAGCGTACATATAAAGAAATCTATGACAATCCTGATTGGGCTTGCAAAGTGGAGCCCATTACATGTGCGTCCTTCAAAGGAGCCAGTGTGTATCAAACAGTACCGACTACCTGGAGGCCACAAAGAGATTTCAGAAACCATTCAAGGGCTAGTAGATGCAGGTGTGCTTAGGCCGGCCGTGAGCCCATTTAACTCCCCTATATGGCCCGTAAAGAAACCAGATGATACATATCGAATGACTGTTTATTATCGACAACTGAATAAAGTGGCCCCGCCCTTGGCATCCACAGTCCCAGACATCATCACGCTAGTTAAACAGTTGAGCAAAGATGTGGGGGAATGGCATGCTGTAATTGATTTAGCAAATGCCTTTTTCTTGATTGACATCGTTGAGGCAAGTCAAGACCAATTTGCAATAAGCTTGCAAAATAGACAATTCACATTCAGAAAGTTACCCCAGGGGTATGTACATAGCCCCACCTTGTGCCACGGGCTAATAGCCAGAGCTTTAGCCATCTTCTCGGCAGGGAACACCCGACTTGCACATTAAATTGATGACATCCTGATTACTGGGGAAACCAAATAGCAGGTTTCAGACACACTGGAGAGGTTAATTGAGTACTTACAGCAGAGGGGATGGGCTATTAACCCAAAAAAGGTCCACGGCCCTGCACAAGAGGTCAAATTCCCAGGCGCTACTTGGTCAGGGCCAGTAAAAAGAATACCACAGAAAGTGATTGATACAGTACAGCAGCTAAAGGTTCCTACAACAAAAGCAGAAGAACAACGATTCATTGGTTTGATGGGATTTTGGAGACAACATATCCCTCACTTAGGATTAATACTGAGACCATTATATCAAGTCACGCGAAAAAAGCACGCTTTTCAATGGGGACCTGAACAGCAAGAGGCCTTTAAGGGGGCAAAAGATGCATAACAGAACTATTTTGCGTTAGGTCCTATCACAGAAGGAGACCCGTTTGAGTTGGAAATGATAGTACAGGATGATGTAGCGGTGTGGAGTCTATGGCAGAGGCAAGGGAAAAAAGAGGGTGCCACAAGGATTTTGGTCAAAGAGATTAACACCATCCATGAGCAATGACACCCCGTTAGAAAAAGAACTAGCAGGAGCATAGTGGGCATTAGTGGAAACGGAACGCATAACTGGTGACCGGCCGGTTACCCTAAGAACATGGGTCCCTTAGCTATGCTGGATAAGAGAAGGAGGGGCTGGCGCTAAAAAGTAGGTAGGGCACAGGAGTCTACCATCGTAAAGTGGAAATGGTACCTGCAGCAGAGGGCAAAGCCGGGACCAGCAGGAGTGTCAAAGTTACAAGAAGGTATGCTAGGGGCAGTGGACATGCATGCAATAGCCCCCTCGCCAGAACTTACTGAAATGGAACCTTCACTGTCTAAAACAGCCCTACCGTTTGAGCAACTTACTGAAGAAGAACGACAAAATGCATGGTTTACAGATGGCACAGCCCAGTACCATCAAGGAAAAAGACAATGGCAAACAGTTGCATTCCAGGCTGCTACAGAAATGCTGTTGTTGAGAGGAGGAGATAATGGATCAAGCCAGCTTGCAGAACTGCAGGGGGTAGCAGCAGTAATCGAACAGGCCCCCATTGGAGAGAAAACATTTGTGTACACTGACAGTTGGGCCACTTACCAAGGACTAGTAAGCTGGGCCCCAACTTGGCGCAAAGATGGATGGAAAATTAAAGGCACCCCCATCTGGGGAGACGAGCAGCTATAGGGAGAGATGTGGAAGAAAGGGCAAAGGTGTCAAATCTATGTAGGACATGTGGATGCCCATTGCCCATCGGACACCTCTCTTGCATCTCCATTCAACAATACTGCAGATCCGATAGCCAAGACACGAACAGTGGTCATCAATGAGGAAGCTGAGGGTGCTTTAGAAAACTGGGCCCATGCAACATCAGGACATCTAAGAGAAAATGGCACTTATGCATGGGCACAGCAACAACACATTTCAGTCACTAAAGAACAAGTGCAACAAGCAGTAAAGGAGTGCCCTACATGCAACCAAATTAGACAAATGCCTCTGCAAAAGAAGCCTAGTGGACATATCAAAAGAGGAACTGCAGCTGCCACAGTGTGGCATTTGGACTATATCGGGCCACTACCAAGTGAAGGAGGAAAAAAATACGTGTTGACCATGGTGGACACCTACTCTGGCCTTATGTTGGATATGCCTTGTAAGTCTGCAGACCAGTAGTCCACTTTGCAAGGGCTAAACTATGTGATAAAACATTATGGGGTACCTGATGAAATCCAAACAGATAGAGGCACACACTTTTCAGGGAAAACAGTGCAGGTTTGGGCCCAAGAACAGGGGTTTCGGTGGATATTACACCTTAGCTATTATCCACAAGCTGCAGGCATGATTGAGAGATATAATGGATTGTTGAAAGAACAGCTAAAAAGGTTATCAGCAAATCAGACCCTAAAAGGATGGAGTAGAAATTTAGACAAAGCCTTATTTGAATAGAACAACAGACCAGTTGGGCAGCAGACTCCTTTCATTCGAATGACAGGGCATGATAAAGAACCTACACATACAATGATTGTCTGGAAAACAAACCTTTGAGCCCAATTACCTTTCCAGGCTACTCCTGGCAGTATAGGACTGGATCTGTTTGCTCCAGAAGATGGAGAAGTACCTGTGTGACAGGTAAAAACCATACCTCTAGGAATAGGAGTGAGAGTACCACCAGTAACCTATGGTAGAATTGCCCCTCGATCTAGCCTAGCCATCAAGGGAGTGGCAGTACTTGGGGGAGTCATTGACCCAGATTATAGAGGAGAAGTCAAAGTAGAATTGTTGAACCAAATAAATGCTGCTGTATCATATCAAACACATGACAGACTTGCACAACTGATTTGTGAACAAGCGTACACTCCCCATATAGAAGAGAGATCTGCCCCCCCCGATAGTACCCAGACAGGTGAGGGAGGATTTGGAAGCATAGGAAAGAAAGTGTGGGTGCATCATCCGGGGAAAAAGCCAGAAGCAGGAGAGATATTGAGTCAAGGGGTGGGGAGCACATATGTTGTACTTTTAAAGAACTCTAATGTACCTGTGTTTGTACCTGCAGTGAGACTCACCCCACGGTCATAAATGATGACATCTGAGTCAGTAATGTGGTTCCTGTTTGCTGTCATAATTGCAGCTGGAAGAGCTGTTTGGGTTCGATCGAAAAATAGCAGAGAATGTCGTTACGGACCTCCATGTCACTTGTGTACCACAAGCAGCTAATGTTACCAATGACAAGGGGAAGATTTCACTTTGCAACGTAAACGTACCTGGAGGCAAGTGGATGGCTGCCAAAGCTGTGACTTGGAAGGTAATAGGACAGCAAATCTGACATGCTAATGGACTAAACGAATTGCAAGGAACGCCAGCAATAATAAAAGCTTTAAATTATACCTTGAACGTGATATGCAAATATTGTGATACCATTGTGCGGTTTACGCCAGCACCAACATATCCATGTAAACTCTATAATTTTTCTGACAAACAAAAGTATTTTACCAGGATTCATGGTGGTTGTTACAATGAACAATGGAACCAAAGGAGCTCGATATTCCAAACCACCAGCCTTTATATTTTATGTAGCTGAAAGACGCATGATTAGCAACCTAGGCAACGTTTCCATAATTCGGTATAGGATAGGATGTAAGCAAGCTTTGCATGCAAGCATAATTAACCATATTGTATTACAGATAAATATTGCTAAAGGAAACATCTCAAACTATGATCCACTATGCGCACCATGGACATTACAGATATGGCCATTGCCAAAGCTACGTATTAGAAGAGATCTAGGATCCTTGATAGCCAGAGCCACTGGAATAGGGGTATGGGCCTTCAATTCTTTTGATATTGAAACCATTAGGAATAAGTTTTCATCTACAGGATATAGTACAGGAGAGGCCATAAAAGTCATTTCTCGATGGGGGCCTACACACTGACAGGAGGTATGGAAAAGCCTAAGAGGGTTGTACCGTGATTGGCAATGGCATCATTTCACATATGAGCAATTTGGAAACAGCTTTCAAAACACACAGGCAGTGTCCAAAGGTATCCAATGTATATTATGGCAAAGCATTGTTAATCAACAGTATGCAGATTTTAAAGCAGAATGGGGACAGCTCCAAGGCGAGTATTGGAGACAACAATTGCATTTGCCCGAGGAGATATGGGTAAAGCCCATACAGTTTCATTGTGAAGAAGAAATGTGTTATGCTCATTTTGATATAGCAAGAAGTGATCTTTCTCCTGAAATATGGTGCCCTTTTATATTGCTCCCCGTAGTGATAGGTAAAGAATGGTGGATACCTCATGCTGACAAAAAGTGGATTGATATGACAAACCACACTGTAGATCCCACCAGATGTGCAGATTGGTCTAAGGGGTGGGTATGTACCCACACAGGACAGGGGCTAGATCCATGCCTCCACTCAATACCAGGAGAATGTGAATGGTTACCTTATCCTATTAGTGGCACAGACTTACATCAGATAGGGACAGAGAGTATATGTTATGTTACTAATCATCCTTTACTCATTAATGGATTGGTACAAACCACAGCGGAGCAAGTAATGTGTATGTGTAATATTACCAGCATTATTGACATAAGTACTCACATCCTATACCGGACGACTAAGTTCACTACAACCACATTACAAATGCAAATGCGAGCACAGTTAGAATGGAACATCCCGGTTGTTGTTAAGCTACTCAGACTAGAGGCAAACAGGCACTACGCACAAGTCACATTTGTTAAATTTGATATGGCAGCTAAATATACCAAGGATACAGCCATACAGATGACCATAGACGCTAAACAGCTTATGCACACTGCTTCACGCATCCAGCAAGTAACTGAGCACCACTGGTATGATATTTTCTTGGGCTGGGCACCAGGAGCTACAAAAACGCTAAATGTAATGTTGCATCCTTTAATTTGGTTAGTGGTTGTTTGTGTTATACTGATGACTATATTATGCAGACTATATGTACGCACTAAACAGCTTTGTACTAAAATTCAAGCGCTTAGAATAATGCTGACTGGTATTCGTAGCAACCTAGCTGGAGAAATGCCAAAGTAAATGATTTTTGTTTGGCATGCATCACGCTCATCTAAGGGGTGGAGTGATTAGTGTAAGGAAAGGTGCGGAAGACTTTGTGACACGAAGGGTTAATAAGTCCGAGCAGTGTAGATGAGCGCGATGCATGCAGAAACCCGAACCATACGTGGAAAGGTCCACAATGTCGCTTTTTCAGCTTGTTTTCCAACATTCCATAGATACAATTATCCACAGCCTGCATGTGCAAGAAGCAGGAAGTGTGGGAGAGGGACGAGCAAAGGTCGCCCTAACCCTGGGAAAGGGAGTCCAAGAAAAGGCCAGAAAAATAATGGCTAGTGAACAACAGGGCAGCCAAGGGACGTGTACTGATAACGTAGCTAGAAAATGCGAGAAAGGAATGGAGTCCAAGCTTCAGGTTATTTAATCACCGAAGCACGGGTGAGGGAATTGAAGCTCGCAGATGGAGTTGTGCAAGCTGCCATCGCCCACATTGCTGCCTCCCTGGCTGTGCTGTTCTTAGACTGGGATGCTCGAGGGGGAGAAAGGTTCGAGCAAGCGGGAGAGTGCTTCCCAGCATTGTGGATAAAGTTAAGTTCCACCCAGGGATGAAAGGTCTTTGTTTCTCTGCTTTATTCTGATTGATTAACATACTAGCGCTATGTTTATAATCTGATGTATTCTGCTCATTTATATTTGATTCTTCCTTGAATGTCCTAATGTGAATATGATGCAGTAGCTGAAATGTGCATTTCGTAGGCAGTCAATTAATGCAGTGTTCATATTGGTGAACTCTTTGCATACATATAAATAGATACTTTTTATTGCTATTTTTCATTCTACTTTGTTGATGTGCCAAACGCAAATATTTCACTGAAAATTCTATTAAAGCTAAGTTGTGTGCATTATTGGTGTGTGGTCCTTCATTGAGCATCCCTATTGACTTATATCGATCAGATCAGGTTTCAATCAATCACCTGAATAAGACAGACAATAAGGCTAACCTTGCCCAGATGAGTCTTCATTATCTAAGTGGAAATATCTGGAGAGTCCATCTACATTGGAGTGGTTACTCCCAGGTCCATGTTCCACTGTATAGTCCATTCCCTGTAGGGATATGGACCACCTTAACAGTTTGGGATTTTCACCTTTCATCTGTTTGAGCCCAAAGAGGGGAGTGTGGCCTGTCTGAACAAGAAAGTGAGTGCCAAACAAGTATGGCCTCAGCTTCTTCAAGGCCCAGACCCCAGCAAAGGCCTTCCTTTCTATGTCTGACCAACGCTTTTCCCTGGGGGTCATCCTTCTGTTTATAAAAGCCACAGGTTGGTCCTGGCCCTCAGTGTTAAGTTGTGATAACGTTGCCCCAATCCCTACCTCAGAAGCATCTGTCTGAACTAAGAGCTGCTTGGAGTAGTCAGGACTCCTTAAAATAGGTGCAGATCACGTGGCCAATTTGAGATCATCAAAAGCTTTTTGACAGCTAGCTGTCCATAAAACTTTTTTGGGCATTCTCTTTGCGTGAGGACATTAAGAGGGGCTACAGTGGAGCCATAGTTCTTAAGGAACCTCCTGTAGTTCCCAGTGAGGCCTAAAAAGGCACTAACCTGGGTCTGAATAGTGGGGGAGTCCAATCCAAAATGGTTTGGATTTTCTCCTGCAGTTGTTGAATCTGGCCTCCAGCTACAGGGTGGCCCAGATATACAACCTTCCCCTGCCCTGTCTGGCACTTATAGGCCTTGGTAGTGAGGCCTGCTTTCTGCAAAGCCTCTAAAACATTCCACAGGTGGACCAGGTGATCCTCCCAGGTGGAGCTAAATACAGCTCTATCATCTGGATAAGCTGCACTATAGGCTTCCAATCATTAGAGGATTGTATTCACCAGCCTCTGAAATGTGGCAGGTGCGTTTTGCAGACCAAAGGGCATCACTGTAAAGTGATAATGCCCTCCAATGGTGGTTGAAAATGCTGTCTTGGGTTTGGCATCATTTGATATCTTGATCTGCCAATATCCAGCTGTCAGACCAAATGTGCTCAGATACTTGGCAGATGTCAGTGTATCTATTAGCTCATCTACCCTAGGGGTATGATGAGCATCTGTCTTTGTGACAGTGTTGAGCCCTCTATAGTCAACACAAAACCTAATTTCTCACTTCTCATTCTGTGACTGTGTTTCTGGGACCAGCACCACTGGGCTAGCCAAGGGGCTTGTAGAGTGCTCTATTACTCCTAGGTCCAGCACTTCTGCTTTGAGGCAGTCTCTAACATGGTCAGGTTGCCTATAGATTTTACTTTTTATGGGCAAACTGTCCCCTGTATCAATGGTGTGTTCACACCATGTGGTCTGCCCAGGTGTTTGAGAGAACAGTTCTGAGACCTTCCCTATGAGATTCTTGCAGTCTTCTTTCTGTGACTCAGAAAGGCAGTCAGCAAGGACTGCCCCATCAACTGAGCCATCAGCTGCAGTGTTGAAGAAGAGGTCAGGGAGAGGGCCACTCTCATCTTCCTGTCCCTCATCAGTGGCCATGAGCAGGGTCCTATCAGCCCTGTCAAAGTAGGGCTTCAGGCGGTTTACATGAAGCACCCTGAGGGGGCTTCTGGGAGTACTTAGGTCTACCAAGTAGGTGACCTCACCTTTCTTTTCCACTACTGTGTGGGGACCACTCCACTTGTCATGGCGCCCAACGTTTGGTCTGGCTCTAATGATTAGGTCCGACTGACTCTCTTGGTCTCATATATAGTTTGACTCCTCGGTTCCGTATACGGAGACGTCCGTGGGGCTGAGGGTTTCCGCCGCCACGGCATAGGTGCTTCCTGTTGCTTAGTGGTTGGTTGTTCAAGCTTGAACTTTGAAAGGAAAACCCCGATATTGGTGTGCCTTCTCTGACCTGAAGCTATTTTTTATAAAAAATGGCGAATCCTAATGTAGTGAATATAGCAATTAATATGCGTCACCCGCTCACAGGACATCTGTTGACACATGGACTGACAGTCCCCAGGGGGGTCCAGTCACATTTGTGGTGGACGCCCATGCAGCCTATAGAACAGAACTTTTTTATTCTTGGGTCGGATTTCCAGCAGTTGATGGGGGAACAAATACTTTTCACGAATATACAGTTGCGAATGTCCCTGGACAATACAGGGCTTACGCTTATTTAGAAATACCTCTATCTTATCAAGAACACCATAATTGGCTTGATGGCGCCCTCCCACACACAGTAGCACAAGTTAGGTTAGGTCCACTGAGTAATGATGGTCCTACCTGGCCTTTATTGGCTACATATACACCACATCCTGCGGTTGCTCAATTGGCAGTGGTTGAAGTTCGTCGTTTATATACAGAATTAACAGCTACATATAGACGATTAGTTCAGTTTGTCATGCAGACACTAAATACGAATGCAGCGATGCTGCTCCAGCGCACCCACAGGCTGTGGTTCCGGGTATTAATCCGACCACTGTGCACTCGGTTATGGGTAAAGTACCGGCTAAACGAGAAGAGACTCCATTTTGGCTAGCGCAAAAAATTAATACGCTGGAAGCAGTATTTCCCCATACGGGACCTCAGGATAAACATAGAATTTTGACGATGTGTTTGCCGTACGGGATGGTTCCTCCGGTGGACCTTTGTAATACCTGGGGCATGGTATTTGCCGCGCTCTACACTACGGCACACGGTACACCGACATTAGCTAATTTACCGGACGTACTTAAACAGATTCAGGATGAATATGGGGCTGCCCCTGCCTTGGATTTGGGCATGCAGTTGCTGGGCAATTTTGCCACAGTTTCTTCTATTATTTTGAGTAATCTCAAAGGAGAGGCAGTAGCACTAGCAGTGCGAATGCGTCTTCCGGATGTTCCGCTGCTTAATCAGGAGCGGGAGCTTCCAAGAATAATAGCGGAAACATATTCTAGTATTGGTCGTGATAGCCTAGTGGCTAGACCACAAAAACCCCAGTTACAGGGTAAAAATAATAAAGATAATGCTAAACAGCAACAACCTGAGGGTTCGAAAAAGCGCTGGGAAAAGAAACAGCAAACACCTAAGAAAGATGGTGGGCAGTCTCCGCAACCGGAGACCCCACAGAATAAGTATAATCTCAGGAATAGGGATACTTTGAAGACGCCTGATAGATATCAATATACTGATACACGCCAATCTCGTTCCTTTCAGGACTCCTCGGAAAAGAGAAGTGAGAGAGGTGGGCGGTCAGAGCGGAGGACGGAGTACGTGAAACCGAGACAGGATTCACAACGCTCAGCGGAGGTTTCTATTAAACAAGAAGAGAAACCGCTGCAACAGAAACAGCAATTTAAAAAGAAGAAAGTGGCAGCTGTCTCAGTCAGACATGCCGCTCAAGAAGAGAGTTCTCTTGACGAACAAGACATGGGCGTTAGCACTGTTAGACAGCGCGGCAGAGGTCACAATAGTTCGCCGGAGTCTTCCAGAGCATCTGGAGGTGAAAGCAACTGATGACTTCATACAAGTCGAGACGGCGGATATGCGAGTCTCTGATCCTGATAGAGTATATGAAGGTACTCTACGATTGGAAGGGGACATTGACCGTATTATAAACGCCATTTTTTGGGACCATGTGGTAAAATCATATGATGTTCTGTTGGCCGAACAGGATTGGCCACCAGACTTTGTTCGCGACTGTCCGGTTGGGGAGGAGGTTATTACACCTTCCTTCTCACCACTTGTTCCGAGAGAACTAGCGGAGTCCTATAGTAAATCATGGGCTCTAGCACAGGCTCCCGCCCTGTATAGAAATAACGTGGGGTGGGATAGACAATCACCTTATCATGTAATTCCAATAAAGGGCGAACCTCAGCCACAACCGCAGTATCCTATCAAATTCGAAGCAAGGGCATCGGTTAGAAAAATTCTTACACAATTGGAGTATCAGGGTGTAATTGAGCCCTGTGTCTCACCGATGAATAATCCCTTGTTTCCGGTTGCTAAACCGGACCATTCATATAGGATAGTGGTGGATTATAGACATTTGAATAGTCATACACGCACATATGCAATACAAAATTCACACAGCGCAGCGCTTATGAATAATATAGTGCGTAAAAAATACAAGACAACATTGGATATCTCGAATGGATTTTTCTGCCAGAATATAGCGCCCGAGAGTCGGGACTATACCTGTTTCAGTGCGTTTGGCTCTCAGAATTTTTTTTGTTGTTTGCCTCAGGGGTATAAAAATAGCCCAGGACTGTTTTCGGCTTGTGTAACTGAAATGCTGCATGAGTTCGACCCTGAAGCATTATCATATGTTCATATATCTGACAGATGATGAGATTCTGCAACATCTAAGGCGTGTATCGCGCATTGTTGTGGGGTTTGCTGATATTGGCTATAAGTTTAATTTTAAGAAATCAAAGATTGCCTTCCTCAGCGTCATTTTCCTGGGATATGAGTTGTCGAGCGAGGGCAAGAGCCTAGCGCCACATTTTTTGGAGAAATGTGCTTTTTTGCAGCCTCCTAATACGGTTCGGAAGCTCCAGTCATTGTTGGGGTTTCTGAATTTTGGCAGAACTTACATTCCTGAATATGCGACGCGTATAAAGCCCTTATACGAGTTGATTCGCCCGAATTTTTTGAGTAGATTTTGGACGATTGAACACACACACATACTGCGAGAGTTACAGAGTGATCTCTTAGCAGTTAAACACTTACATACACGGGACAATAAGACACATTTAGTCATCAGGGTGATACCTGGGGCTGTTGGGTTTACTTATGTCACCTTTAATGAAGGGGAGACAGTCCCGATTGCATACAAGTCTTACTTGTATTCTGCTGCAGAGCAACGTTTTGCACAAACTGAGAAAATTCTCACTGCAGTACAGATGGCTGTTATTAAAGAAAGACCGCTGGCCCAGCGTCAACGCATCGTTGTCGTTTCCCCGATTCCGGCCTTAGAGGCTGTTACAAAAGCGAGTGTTCCTAATTCGAAAGCTTTACACCTGCGATGGATACAATGGGCCACTGATGTAGATTATGTATTTGACCCTAAACTGCAGACTCAAGAATTTCTTCAATATGAAATGGAATACCCTGTTCCTGCTGGTACGTTGCCTATTGACCAATATCAAGTGGTCATGTATACCGATGGCTCTGCGCAACCAGCGGTTGGAACTAAACAACAGTATTCTGCTACATGTGCGGTGGTGAGCAGCACTATGGAGGGGGAAGTGTTCTGCCCCGACATACTTATACTAAAACCTTGGGAGATTGCACGGCACAGCTGGCTGAGCTCAAAGCTCTATTGTTAGCGTTGGAGCACGCGGATCCGGCGCTTTTAACCTTGCTGGTCTGTGACTCCTACTACTGTGTGCAGTCTTTCAACGAATATCTACACTATTGGAAGATGAATGGGTTCAGAGATTCTAAAGGCAACACCATTAAACATAAAATGTTGTGGGGTAAGGTTGCGGATCTGAAGGAAACGCTTCCTAAAGTCCATGTTGTGCATACACTTGGACACCAGCGCGTTGGAATACATGTTGCTGGGAATACTTTGGCTGATGAAGCCGCGAAATCGGCAGTGGCTGTCGCCACTGTGGCCGCTGTGACTCGTTCGAGTTCCAAACCAGACACAGAAATTTCGGCTGCCATAAAGGCTACGGCTGCTGGCCCGCCCTTTCCTAAAGGATTTCCTTCAAAATATAGTTACTGCTTGAATGGTGCGCTGAATGCTACTGTTACAATTCCAGGCATTGGTGTACGTGAAATTCCCAATAAAATTGAGAGACCTCGATTGATTTCTGCAGCACATGAGGGGGTGGCTTCTGCACATGCTGGGGTGGCTGCCACGATTTCACTTTTACAGGCTCGTTACTGGTGGCCTGGTCTCTATAAAGAGACGAAGCAATATGTCCTTTGTTGTGACGTTTGTCAACAAATTAAAGCATCGTCGGCTAGACGCCCGCAGCAGACGCCCCTTCTGATTTCAAATAAACCATTACAGTGTGTGTACTTGGATCATTGTGGTCCGCTGACACCAGATAGTGCATACAAATATATATTGGTTGCTGTAGATTCGTGCTCCAGATTTGTATGGGTATGGCCACAACGCTCGGCTGACGCTCGAACTGTTATTAAAGATTTGCGCATCTTTGTCGATATATTTGCAGTTGCGGCTTTTCATTCGGACCAGGGCCCTGCTTTTGCCTCTAAGGCATTCAGGGACACCATGGCTTCGTTGGGGGTCCAACTCCAATTCTCGTCTCCATTTCATCCCGAGGGAAATTCTGTCGTGGAGCATTTAAATCGTGATTTAAAGCAGTCCTTAACGGCCAGAGTTATAGGTACGGGTCGTGGTTGGCTAGCCCACCTATATGGAGTACAGAGAGCACTTAATAACTTGCCTAGAAGGTCACTGGGGGGTCGTACTTCATATGAGTGCCTGTTTGGAACACGAATGTATGTTCCTGATCTAGATGGTCCTGGTGTGGAGGCGGCAGATACGCCCTTTGACATAAATGATTGTGTCACTGTTTTGCAGGATTTACAACAATTCCGTGAAGATAACTCTTCTGCCAGTGCTGCCTCCTCAGGAATTAAGGATGAGCCAGTAACACCTACTGGTTGGATACCCAGGATTGGGGACCTAGTGCGTGAAAAGGTCGCAGTTAAAAAAGAATTTGGTCCTTCTTATCGAGAACCTGTCCCTGTGTTGGGGGTGAGCGGCACGAGAACTGTGATTTTACCGCCGCTGCGAGGGGCCAAAGGAAATCGCTTTGTTTCCATTGATAATGTCAAGTTACAACATGTGGCCGATTCTGCACAGCAGACCAAGAGGGACACCCAGTAGTTCCGGAATCCCTCTCACTACTGGGGAGGAAGTCCTGCTGCAGGTGATTTTCACCGACACTGTTTCCTCTCCGAGCTTGGGGAGGGTGGATGATAATCTTGCGATTGTTCCACCGACGGCGATTAATATGGAATCTTGTGATCAAATTGCTGTACGTTCTACTGACGTTTCTGAACATGTGGTTTATAGCGTGCCACGGCGAGAGCCTCCATCTGCTCCACAGTTGCACCTTTTGCTAGAACTGCTTCTGGCTGCTTCAACGACGCTGATAATGATGGGTCCGGCTCCTCGTCCTCGATGTCTTCTGTCCACGGTCCACGACGGCTGCTGGGTTGGCTTAAACGCACGTATTTTGTGTTTCCTTGGAACTATTTTTGGCTGTTTTTGGCCGTGATGACTATTTTATTATGGTTGGGATTTGTGGTTACTTTTTTTCTGATCATACATGGTCATTTTCTTCCTGATCGATCTGACATTGAGCACGTGGAGACTGTGTTAAAACCGCATTTTTCGTCTCATATGGTTCGAAGAGACTTGTCCACAGTAAACATTTCTGCTATACCAGTTCCGGATGGAATTGTGTGGGATAAAGTAATGTTTGATATATATGGTCCCACTGAATTGATTCAAATACCGTATGTCCTCAAATTATCAATGAATTATATAGTTATACCTGGCATTGTTTCTGATGATTGGGATGTGAAGACAGTAGATTCTATGCTAACGAATTTGCAATATTATACTGTCTATGACGATGAAGATGCTTACCAGTTTAGAGATAATCATGGTGACATGTTTTGTTACAACTATTATGGACACCACTTTATTCATAAAGCTAGTAGCCCTAAGCCCATGTTTAATTATGTGCAATGGGAACATTGCTCAACTCCTCCACAAGGGAGTTCGAAAACATATTATGATAAATTTGCATATTTTTCTGGGCATGATCAACGAAATGCTAAGTCCTACTATTTTAAAGTTGCACCGTATTCTAATAAGCAAATGTTATTGACCGATACTAAATTACTGTATTCCAATTTGTTTGTATCTAAACTTTCAGTCGAGGGATATGAATACTGGTTTAAAACTGTTGACTTGAAAAGTGTTTGGGGTTCGAAAAATTGGCACATGCAAGGCAGCGACACGCTATTTAGAGCATGCATTATCCCTGTGCAGATGATTTTCCTCAATGACACAGTACAACAGACTAGCTGTTTGGGCTTAGCGACAATTAGGGAGTTGACTTTGCCTAGTATACCTGTCCCTTCTAAATTAAAAAATTGGCAGCACTATGTGAATGCTACTTTTAGTGACTTTACACATTGGGTCCAGAATGGTACGCTTAACACTTCATCGTTACATCCAGACGGGTGGTTATTATGGCCTGTGGACACTAATATGTATCATCAACGTTTTGTCACCTCTTCAGGGGGGTTCAGGACTAGTAGGGCAGACCCTTGTTACCTTTCACCAGAACATGCTGATATTATAACTACATACAGTGTGGGGAAGCTTTGTCAGCAATGGTTGAAGTCATCCACGCTGGATGCAGTTAAGTCACATCTCACGTTACTGTCTAATGATACTGATTTACAAGATTTTTTGTCAGGTCCCAAAGTACCACGAAAGAAAAGGTTCTTATACGAGGTTTATAATGAGATTTGGAAGCTTTCACAACAGGAGGCTGCAGCCCGGTTGAGGCAGACTGATCAAGAAAATCTGATGCAGACTTTGGGGGTCATTCCGACCCCAGCGGTCAAGGACCGCCGGGGCCGGGGATGCGGGAGCACTGCCAACAGGCTGGCGGTGCCCCGCAGGGCATTCTGACCGCAGCGGTTTGGCCGCGGTCAGACAAGGAAAACCGGCGGTCTCCCGCCGGTTTTCCGCTGCCCTGGGAATCCCCAAGCTGCGCCGCCATGGGGGATTCCGACCCCCTCACCGCCATCCTGTTCCTGGCGGCTCCGACCGCCAGGAACAGGATGGCGGTGAGGGGTGTCGTGGGGCCCCTGGGGGCCCCTGCAGTGCCCATGCCAATGGCATGGGCACTGCAGGGGCCCCCGTAAGAGGGACCCACTTTGTATTTCAGTGTCTGCTTTGCAGACACTGAAATACGCGACGGGTGCCACTGCACCCGTCGCACATACCCACTCCGCCGGCTCCATTCGGAGCCGGCTTCCTCGTGGGGAGGGGTTTCCCGCTGGGCTGGCGGGCGGCCCTCTGGCGGTCGCCCGCCAGCCCAGCGGGAAAGCCAGAATGGCCTCCGCGGTCTTTCGACCGCGGAGCGGCCATTTGGCGGCTCCCTCAGGCGGGCGGCTCCCGACGCCCGCCGGGCTCAGAATGAGCCCCTTTGTCTGTTGTTGATAATGGCATGCATACCCTTTCTGACCGTGTTTACACGATTGACAGCATTGTTTCCTCTGCCATTGACATTATTAAATCGGACATGTTTTCTTTATATCATGGGCAGAGTCAGACGCGGTCCATCATGCAGCTGGGTTGGACTCTTCAGACCTTGAAGGCGGGTCGCGTTCCATGGCAGCACGTTCGTGCCAGAGAGATCTTTATCTCTTTTAATTTGACTCGTCAACAACAACTGATGGCTAAAAAGGAAGCGACATATGTTATGTTAAATATTGAGAAATTAAAGAAACTGCCTTTCACGGTAGCTGAGATTCCGTCAGCTGAATGGTTGATTCATGGGGTTATTAATTTGCCTATCTCTACTTTGCAATTTACTTCGTGTTTGAAACACATTCCGGTGGGAAGATATGAACTATTGGGAGACAGTTACATACACGAGGTGTGGGACCTTCCCTTTCAGTACAGATGTGTTAATGGTTTGAAGGAGGTTTTTCTTAGCGGCAGCGAATGCGAAGCTTCTGTCAGCCCTTCAATGGTTTGTAAACAGCTGTCCTTGCACGGGGCGTGTAACGCTTCGATTGCTAACTTAGCTTGTTATCTGAAGGGAGTTCCAGTCCCGGTTATTAAAAACACTTTCCAGGTGCTTTCTAACGGCAGTTACATTGTCCTTAACAGTGAACGCTGCTGTGGCATGCGTGCCGGAATAGTTTACATCGTCGTTGTCAACAAGGCCATTACGTGCTGCGGGAATGTGTTGTTTCCCCCCACTCAAATTAGGGAGGTAGCGGACATCTGGCCTCATATTGCTACTTCCAAGGTTGATTTTGACAAATTGAGTCGGCTGAAAGCTTTATTGTTTCAAAAGCATGTGGCCCTTACATCTGCTAGCGAGACCTACGCACTTCAGGTGGCAAGGTCATCGGCGGAGATACAGTCCCTTTTGAATACTAACTTTCCGAATCACTTCGGTGAACTTGTGGGACGTATATTTAATGCATCCAGCACTGCTGGTATTGCACATTTTTTCAAAGTCGTTGGTGTTGGTTTCGCTCACACCTTCTCTTCCATATTAGGTTTGATACCTTCGGCTATACATTCTATTTTCGGAAGCATTTTTGGGGGTTTCCCGATTACTTTGGCTTTATTGGCTGGAGTCTTGCTGTTGTTGCTATTTTTTTGCAATGGCTGTCCCGTCACAACGAGATCCTGTATTGCTGCTCCCATCAGCGCAGCTGTGTCGTGAACGCATGATGCAGCATTTTGGAGCGACACTCCTGGGACATTTTGAGTGTGACTGGTCTCTGTCATTCAGACCGGTTTTGGATTGTGTGCAACCCGTGTTTCGGTGCCTTTGGTGCTCGTTTGAACATGCACTGGCTCTCTGTCTCTCATTGCAGCGCCCTCCAATGGTCGATACTGATCTGTTGATGTTCCCGATTAGGGCTCATTCCCAGACTTGTGCACTACGGATGCGCTTGCTTCGTGAGGCAGTTTATGAGATTCCCTTCCTGGAGGAAGATGGTATTGTCTCTTTCATAGGCCCTGCACGGGGTGCCGCCCTGAATGGTTTTGGGGCTTTGGATCACACCTGCTCCATGGTGCTTTGTGGCGTGGATCTTCCGATATTGACATATATCGAAGTGGAGGAACTCCTGCGTTCTATTGCTTCTATCTGACGATTGGATTTTTACGAAATTGTCACTATATTGAATTTGGCTTTATGGTCACATGTTACCTAAATTTATGACTTTGTTGTCTTCTCACTTTGTCGAAATAATTGTTTTAGGTATTGTTTATATTTGGGGCATCCTTTTATATTATTGGAACCACTTGCTACCGACAAGGGGAGGGTGTAGTGTGGTTAGTTTTACGTATTCATTGCGCTTTAGCTTCAGGCTTTAGGCCTTTGTGCACTTTGCCCTGAATATATTTTATTCATTTGCTGACAGCTTAGAGCCTCTGTGCACTTTGCTCTACATGCTTTTTATTAGGCTTCGTACTGTTATTTTTCAAATAGCCAGTTCTACGGTGTTGTTTTTTTATTCATATCACACTGTTTTGCCTACTTCAGCACTGGAGTTCTCCATAACATATTTACTCTGTGCTTCAGTCAAGAATACAGTCTGGTACATTGCCGATAGACGTGGTAAGAGTTTAGACTTGGCATTCCTGCGTAGGGACATTTTGTGATCACGATGACATGTTAGTTATAAAATCACTTCCTTGTCCCAATACACGCAAGAGGGAGATTCCGACCAGGGAACCACAACTAGACGCTGACTGCCTCGTTGCAGATGCTGAACCAAGATCACAGGTCTTTGCTCAAGTATGAGGGCTGATGTCTCCACAGTGATTCTAATAGGCAAGCTAGAAGCTTAACATGCTGTGCTCTAAATAGAACAAGCAGAGGGAGAGTAGAAACTGTTAGACAATATGATAGCTTTGTTCTTATGTTTTACTCTCCTAGTGACTATTTCAATCCTACTGTGTTGTATCGTTCTGGTTATTGCGGCTCACGCCTTAATATCTAAAATACAGTCGTTTTATTAAAACATTATATAAAACTTATACTGTCTTTGTCATTTGTATATGAGATCATATTGGAAATAAGAGAGTTGGTTTGGATCTGAGTAACCACGACTTCCCTGAGAAGTTCCAAAGATGTCATGCGCTCGGCTGCCAAATCATTCCTTCCACATGGGAGAAATGAGGCACTGCTAGTTAGCCGGAGCAAAAACCGGATTTAGGGTGACAGAGTTCTTTACACGTGGGTCAGACTCAGTCCCCCACACCGTTATAGATCCTGCTACCCCGAAATCCAGTAGTCTCATTTAGAATAATGAGAGCCCACGCGACATGGCTTGTCTTGGAGTGCCCTGGGAGACATAGGCCCCAGGACCCACACCTTCTGCCCCGGCTGATAAACAGTCAGAACAGCCTTCTGGTCATGCCACTCCTTCTGTAGTTCCTGGCTGGCCTAAAGGTTTTTAGTGACCTTTTTCATATACTCAGTGGACTATGTACTTGGTCTCAGATCAAGGATGGCTATGTCCTGTTTAATTGGCTAAAGAGGTTGCTTCCAGCCCTCCCTTACAAGAGCAAGGGGACCCCTAACAGGGAGACCTAACAAAAGTTCAAAGGGGCCCACTCCCTTCTGAGGGACCTCCCTCTAGGCAAAAGGGAGGCATGGCAGTCGGATATCCCATCTCCCGAGTTTTTCAGAGTCCCATGATCATGCCTTTGAGAGTTTTGCTAAATCTCTCTACCAAACCATTGGTTTCGGGGTGGTAAGGGGTGGTGAACTTATAAGGTACCCCCACACACCTGCCACATGGCTTTAAGATATATAGACATGAAGTTAGTACTTCTGTCTGATATCACCTCTTTAGGAAAGCCCACTTTTGAGAAAATTCCCAGGAGGGCTTTTGCTACTGCAGGAGCTGTAGTGGTCCTTAGATGAATAGTTTCTGGGTACCTGGTGGCATGGTCCACCACCAACAGAATAAATCTGTTCCCAGAGGCTGTGGGTGGGTGTAGGGGGGCAACAATATCCACCCCAACCCTCTCAAAGGGAACCCCAACCACTGGAAGAGGAATTACGCGGCCTTTGGGGTGCCACCTGTCTTGCTACTGGATTGACAGGTGACAGGAGCAACAAAACTCTTCAGTGTCGTCTGATATGTGAGGCCAGTGAAGTGAGGGACAAGTCTGTCCCAAGTCTTACTTTGCCCCAAGTGACCTGCCAGGGGAATGTCATGTGCCAGGGTCAACAACAATTCTCTGTATTGCAGAGGTACTAACAATCTCCTGGTGGCACCAGGCTTGGGTTCCCTTGGCTCTGAATATGAGAGGTTGTCTCCCCAGAATACCTCGTGGGTGCCACTGACATCCCCTGTCTCTTGAAGGACAGCTTTCTGCCTCAAGCCCTCCAGTGTGTAACAAGTCTTTTTTGTCATACTGAATTCCCCTCTGGCAGGTCCCCCTGCTCTAAAGAGCTCAGCTGTGTCAGCCTGGAGCTCCTCTGGTTCAGGTCCTGCAAAGGGAGTAGATCCTCCTCCTCAGAGGGTAAATCCTCACTGGAGGAAGGGGTAGGGGCCACGGTTTTCCCTTCCTACCCTTAAGTTTTGGAAGCTCTTGGGCCATTGTTCCAGGCTCCAATTTTCCTTGATCTTTTTGCCTCTTGGCCTGTGCTCTATTCGGGACAAGGATATGCTGCATGGGCCTCTAACTCCACTTCAGCCCAAGCTGAAGTCCCCAGTTGTTCCCTAGTAGACACTCTACAGGTAGGTCTGTGGGCACAACAACTTTCTTTGGATCAGTGACCCCCCCCCCTAGCAGAAATCAATAACTGCCATGGGGTTGCATACAGTGTTATGAGCATCAGTCACTTGCTACTGGTGACCAAGTAGGTGTTGCTTAGGGGACATCAGTCTTTCAGTCACCATAGGTACACTGACAGCTGTGTCCCTGTAGGCCTCGGCCTGAACACCATTTCTCAAGGGCTCCTGTCTGTAGTTATTCATATTAAGGGGACAGGCAGCAAGGGTGGCAATATCAATGCCCCCATCAGAGACTAATACAGCCTCTTTTTTCTCCCTAACTAGTCCAGGCCCCACTACACTTCCGTAAGGGGGCGCAGCTACACCTTGGGATGGACTGCTGCTAGTAGTCCCACCACCACTGCTATTGCTAGGGGCACTAGAAGTAGAAGTGGGATTTGTAATGGTGGTTGGCTCGGTGCCTTTCTTAGGACAGAAGATGTCTCCTGGCCTGTGGCCTTTGTTTTTGCAAACATAGCACCAAAGCTTTTAAAAATTTGAAGAAGAGGTTTTAGACCCACACCCAGAAGAGTTTTGTGGGCCTCATGAAGACTGTTTCCTTTTGTCTTTGCCCCTACCCTTGTCCTGAGACTTACCTACTTCCTTTTTCTTGTTTTTAACCCTGTATGAGCTTTTCTGCACCCCCTAGTTCTGACCTGTTTTTCTCCCTTCTTTACCAGTTCTTGGGGAGAGATCGGATCAGAATCTACCAAGTATTGGTGCAACAAATCGGACTCACAGTTATTCAAGATATGCTCTCTCAAGATAAGATTTTATAAGCCCTGATAGTCACTGACTTTGATGCCATGTCACCAGCCTTCTAAGACTTTCACACAACAGTCCACAAAATCCACCCAATCCTGGGAAGACTCTTTCCTGGTCTCCCTGAACGTGATATATATATATATATATATATATATATATATATATATATATATATATATATATATATATATAAATATATATAAATATAGCTATAGATATGGATATATATGTAAATGTATACACACACACACACATATATATATATATATATATATATATATATATATATATATATATATATATATATATATCTTTCTGCTTGGCCTTCCTCCAGTCTCAGCTGCCTGAGTTCTCTATCTAGGGAATCTTCCCCTTGAGTTGAACAGTGTGTCCCCTGAGAGACTGAGGTGACATGAGAGTGAGCAGAGGAGGTCTGTCCTTATTCTTGGTTACCCTCTCAACTAACCCTCTGGGTACCAAGGGTGTGCTATTGGTATGGCTTCCCTTCCCATTACCTGAAGTGCTCCCTGCTAGGTAAGGGTTTTTTTTAGGGACTCTGTGATCCTCTGAGGGACCCTGATGATCCTCCTCAGTGTCTAGATCCTGTCTTTCTAACACTGGGGGGCCTAGACTATGCACCTTCCTCCTGTCTACCAGCATGATCCTGGTCATCTTGGAGGAGCAGGCCCAGAAGCAGACTCTTGTTAGGGTTCCTCCCTGTCTTCAAGTTCCTCTCTGAGCACATCTCCCTCAACTCTTGGAAAGTGAGCCCCACGTATTGTGAATCTATGGCCTGAGATGTGTTCTGTTCTGAAGACATGATGTGTTGTTAGGGTGGTGTAGGTGTTCCTAGATACAGTAACTTCTAGTCTCTCCAAAGACGTTTAGAGCAAGGGTTATGCCTAGGTCCCCAGCTTACCTAAACTTAAGAGACTAAGGCCCTCATCATGAACACAGCGGTAAACACCGCACCACAACCAGCAGCGGTAAAAACCGCCAACAGAGGAGCGGTCCGGACCGCCAAATAATGAAGCAACTGAAACACAGGCATCCTGAAAAACACCCACCGCTAGTAGAGGAGTACCAACAATGGCGGCAGAGCCCGCCCACAGGCCGACTGAAAGGCCCAAACCACCCATCAAATAATGAACCACTAGACCGCCGTCAGTTCTGGGGCGGGAACCACCATCACGCAAAGCCAGGTGGAAACAACCCAAATATAAGGAAATACTCACCAGAGGCTAACACAACATGCCGAAGCAGACATAGATAGAGAGCTGCAGATATTGCCAGCCCTGCTAATTGCTATATACCTCCACGACCGAGACCACCGACGAAGATGACGATGGTAAGTACCACAACCTACGAAACAAGGCAAGAAAGGGCACAGTTACATACCCACCCACTCCACCCACCCCGCAACCCTCCCCCAACCCTTCACAGCAGCACAAGCCATACACCCCACAGCAAGATGTACTTACCAGACACAAGGCAAATCCAACCTGACCATAGTACATCCATGTGCCCCACACCCACAAACAATGAAACGAGAGACCAGGTATCCAGAGTGTGCTGCCAAAACACAGGCCACACATAAACATTTAATTCAGCTCTCTGAGCAAATGATTTATAAGTAAGGCCAATGGCCAGTCCATAGTGTCATGAGTCCCATGGGCTACAGTGGCCCCAACCTGACTCCCACAAGTGCTACGGTACTCCACCTTATAGGGGCAACAATGGGGCATCCACGCACCTCAGGGAACAGGAGCAGGGGGTGGTGGGGATTTATGACGGGGTGGGCCTTGGATTTGCTTTCGGAAGGTCGAGGGGGTTTGGGATTGGCCTTGGAAGGTGGGGGAGTGTGCTTGGACTGGGTGGAGCCGGATGGAATTGGCTCAGCAAGGGGCTTCTTCCTCTCTTGGGCAGGGGCATGTGAAGGGTGGACGGGGGCGGGCTGTGAAGTGGAAGGAGTGGAAAGGGCAAGGAGGTGTGTACGTTTAGGGATGAGACGGAGTGGGACAGTGGGTTGGAATAGGTCAGCACAGGAGAGGAAAAGTTTCTTTGGAGAAATTGAGTTGGACCTGGAGGAGGGCATGGGTGTGGTGGTAGAGGGTGTGGTTGTAAGTGGTTTAGGTGTGCGTGTTGTAGGTACAGGTGACTGGACAGTGTGATGAGGTGTGGGTGATGTGTCATGGGTGGGTGTTTTGGTGTGTTTGTGTGTTTTTGGAGGGAGGGTGGACACAGTGGGAGAAGACAGGCTGCCAGTGTGAATGTATGTTGTTTGGGTGTCTGCAAGTCTGGTGAGTGTGCTGCATGTGTCAACTAAAGTAGTTGTGGTGAGTGCAGGAGTGGTGTCTGGGGTGCATGTATGGATGTGTGCTATTGTGGTGAATGCAGGAGTAGTGTCAGCAACAGTGAATGAAGGTGCAGTGTCTGGGGGTGTGCATGTAGAGGGGACAGACAGGAAGGTGGAAGAGGTCGGCACACTGGGGGAAGTGGATGTTGCTGTGTGTGCATGTGTATGTTGGATGTGTGAAGGCTTGTGGTGGGAGGTGTGGTGCTTGTGTTTAGAAGTCTTCTTCCTGTGTGTTGAGGTGTGTGCCTGCGTGTCAGAATGTGTGTTTTGGATGGGTGAAGGGAGTGGGGTGCTGGAAGGGGTAGAGGAGGTTGGAGGGGGGACGGAATGACCAGGGACACTGGCTGCCGTCAAAGAAGAAGCCAGAGCCTGAAAAGATCTCTATAGGCCAGACACGCACCGTGAATGCCATCCAGATAGGCATTGGTCTGCTGCATCTCTGATGCTAGCCCCTGAATGGTGTCGATGATGGTTGTCTGCCCTATAGAGATGGTTCTCAGGAGGTCAATAGCCTCCTCTTTGAGGGCAGCAGGGCTGACTGGGGCAGGGGAAGAGGTGCCTGGGGCGAAGGAGACGCCCACCCTGCTGGGTGACTGGGCATGGGCAACTCGGTGGGGAGCAAATGGGAGGGCGGTGATGGCATGGGAGGGTGGCTGAAGATGACACAGTAGGTGTGGGCCCGCTAGGGTCTGCCACCGCCAAGGATCCTCCATCGGAGGAGGTATCGGAGTCACTACTTCCAGTGGTAGTTGCCTCCCCGTGGTACTCCCCTTGCCCTCAAACCCACTGGTCCCCTTGGCGTCAGACGACTCTGCCTCTGAGGATCCCTGGGCTGCTGCATCCCCACTCGCCAGTGCCTCACCTCCCTCGCCAGATGATGCTGATGTACACAGAAAACACAAGAGAACAGGGATGGGGAGACAAAACAGGAGAGACACTTGTAAGTAGCTGAATGAAGTGAATAAAGTGGTTCATACATACACCCACCCAGAAGACCCTCCAAAAGGCAGCACCTTCCACTGACTAGTGCCCAGAACCCTGCTCTACAGCCATTCCCTAAACAACTTAAGGACCCGACATGTAGGAGACCTGACCAAAACACCCCTACTCCCCACGGGGAACATCCTGTAGATGGACATCAGTCAGTGTCCCTGCAACTAAGTAGCATAAACCCGAATGCAGACACAGACATCCATCAAGGGTCAAATATATGGTATGTGTACTCACCCCCTTGTGACTGCTGTGCAGCCTTCAAGCGCCCATCCAGGTCTGGGTACGCCAGCGTGAGGATGCGTAGCATAAGGGGGGTCAGTGCCCAACGGGCACCCCTTCCCCGTTGGGAGGACTTCCCCAGCTGGGTCTCGCAGATTTTTCGCACCCAGTGCCGCAGGTCCTCCCACCTCTTCCTGCAGTGGGTGCTCAGCCGGTTGTAGACCCCCAGGGTCCACACCTCCTTGGTGATGGCATGCCAAAGTGACCTCTTCTGGTGGGCGCTTACCTAAAAGGGACACACAGAAATATAACACAGAGGTCAGGCACTTGGCAAACATATACAGCTGGCCATACGTCCACTCTGGGATGGACAGTACAAACGGACTAACAGCACATACAGACGCAGCATGTCAGGGATCATGGCCCATCCATGGTCAGAGGTGCACACATATATGCTGCCAGCACCATCCATTACACAAAACCATGGCCCACAATCCCCCTACTCACTTGTACCTCTGGCCGTCCATAAAGCTTGGCGTGCAGGGGCAGTACCCCGTCCACGAGCCTCTCTAATTCCTCTTGGGTGAAGGCCGGAGGCCTTTCCCCTGCAACATGAGACACTCCCATGACCAGAGGCAGGACCCAGCAGGACACTCAGTGGAGTAGCTGCTTGCACGAGATCAGGGAGTTAAGTGAAGTTGGGGTGACGACGTCACATACGCACCGCAGAGGTGTGCACCGTCACCGCCAGCGGCGATCATGATACGCTAGGATTCCCCATTGACATCCAAGTTAACCAATGATTTTGCGCATGGTGGTAAACACCACCTTACGCTGTTACGTCAACCGCTAGTGGTATGAGGTCACTTCCACAACGACAGTTCTGGATTACAGGGGTCAGACATTTTGGCAATAACTACGCATTAATAAAACTGCCATCTGCACAGTGCTGGCCCTAATGTTCCACAAACACACATAGGCATGTGACTATTAACATTACCTCACCTGACAAGCCCTGATCTATAATTGTGGTCAAGTTGATGTTATGTCAAACACATTATGCATTTGTGTCGCTAGAATCAAGTAAGCAGTGCTCAGTGACTGACAATTTGTGCCCAAGTATATGTGTGTTCCTCACACGTGTTTCCAACTCCTCCTGGGTACCGACCCTTGTGGCGAGGAAGGGCCCCATCGGTGTACAGACCAATTGTGGATTTGCGGACCAAGGTGGAGCGTCACATCATTATCAATCACCGACTCACCCGTGCAACTGTTCTTGAACTTTGTGCATTACTGGATCCTGCACTGACTCCGACAAATCGTAATCAGCATGCCATCCCTACTGAAGTGCAGGTGCTCTCTGCACTCCATTTCCTGGCCACGGGCTCATTTCAAGTGACAGTGGGCATGGGTGCTGGTTTTTCACAGCCAATGTTTAGCATTATACTGACAAGATTCCTGAATGCATTTGGACGACACCTGCAGTCCTATGTGAGGTTTCCCCAAAGTACTGACCTCCCTGCCATCAAGTCAGACTTCTATGCCTTTGCCAACATACCCCATGTGATAGGTGTCATCAATGGCACCCACATACCTACAATCCACCCAAGAGTCAGTGAACAGAAGTACAGAAACCGGAAAAACTTTCACTCTATGAACATTCAATTGGTATGTACTGCAGACCAGTCCATCACACATGTGAATGCCATGTTCCCTGGTTCAGTCAATGATTCATTTGTGCTGAGGAGCAGTAGTGTGCCACACAAGATGGAACTACTATAAGAGGACAGAGGGTGGATCATAGGTAGGTGTTTCTGTCACTTATAGCCACCTAGCAGACAGCCAGGCTGTCTGCCTCGGAGGCTTGTCAATGAATGTTCTGTTTTGAACCTTTTCTAGGTGATTCGGGCTATCCCAACTTGTGTTGGCTCCTGACACCAGTGAGGAATCCTGGAACAGATGCAGAGAGGAATTACAGTGAGGCCCATGGATGTACTAGGAGGGTGATAGAGTGCACAATAGGTCTCCTGAAGGCTAGATTTTGTTGTCTACACCTATGGGCCTGAACAGGTGTGTAGAATAGTGGTGGCCTGCTGCATTCCTCACAACGTGGCTGTGAGAAATTCTATCCCCCTCTAGGAGGAGGAGGGTGCTGTACATCCAGACCAGCTTCCTGAGAGAGGGGACGAGAGTGATGGTGATGATGAGGAAGGGGAAGATGTAAATTCCAGGACCCAACTGATACAACTCGACTTCCAGTAACTATGTGGGACTAAGGGCTGGGATTGGTGTCTGTACATCATACTGTCAGTGTACCTTGTCATCTAAGGAGGGGTTGGATTGTACTAAATGCCACTGTGTCCAGGTCTCCATAGGACAGAATACAATTTAGTGTTTCTTTTTCTAAACATATTTAGGCACAACAACATGTAAGGCGAGTGGTTCTTTCCATGTTACACAGGTACAAATAAAGTAGTTATCAACCAGTTGCATCCATACTTCACTTTGTCCACACAGTATGACAGGGGACATTGTTACAGGTGTGATATGTGTTTTATTTGGTGCAGGGATTAAATCGTGCAAATTACAGTGATGGCAGTGGGTCAATGGTGGTTATCCTAAATGTCAACATGGTGGCAGCATTGTTGTCAGTATTGGTAGGTCCATCAATGCTTACATGAGTTCTTAATTATTGTTAGCACTGTTTGGTGGTTGTTTGAGTGGGATAGTTGGTGGACAGATTTTTGCAGAGTCACTTCTTTGTGGGGGCCTTGTTCTTGGCAGATGTTCCAGTCCCATATCTTGGCCTAAGGGTCCGTTTGGGCGCCTGTTGTTGGGCTGTAGGGGATGAGTTGGAGGTCCCCTGTGTTTCCTCAGAGGGTAGTTCGTGTGAAGTTGCTGCTGCTGCTCTTATTGTCCGGTCTGTCTCCTGTGCTGTAGTGGGGGATTCCTGTACTGTGTGGGCCTCAGGCTGGGTTTGGATGAGCTGCTGCAGTGCACCTGCTATGCTGGCCATTGTGGCGTTGTGCAGTTTCCACTGCTCCATGGCCTCTTGGTGGTGTGCTTGCTGCATCCTCTGACTCTACTCCAGGGTGGATACTATCTGGGCCAATCTGTCCTGGGTATGGTGGTAGGCCCCCAGGACCTCAGAGATCATGTACTGGGCTGCAGCATCCATCCTGTGGCCTCCCCCCTGAGACAGTGATGCCCTCCCACTGAGCCTAGCCCCCTGTGCCTGTGTCCCCTGCACAGGTCTGGTGGTGCCACGTGTACTGGGGCCATCGTCTCCCTGCCTGTTGGTAGGGCGTGACTGTGGCCTCTGTACCTGCGTTCCACCAGTCTGTGGCCTGGATACACAGGTGTGTGGACGGTTGCTCTGAGCTGATGTTATTGCCTGGGTGGTTGGGGTGTCAGTGGTATCCTGGGTGGGGCTGCTGGATGGTGACAGTCCAGGACTGTGTGAGGAGCCAGCCTGATCATCAGTGTCCAGGGTTCCATCACCAGGGTCCTGTGAGGTACCCCTGTCTCCCTGGGGGACACTGCCACTCCTTGTCCTGGCCGTCAGGGTGGCATGGGTGGTGGTGCCTGTTGGGAGATATGTCTGTTACATTAGCATGGTCGGATGGGGTGCAGAGGCCTGGGCGGGTTTGTGCAGCTTACACACTTTGGGGCCATGCAGGATGCTTTAGTGGGGTTAGCATTGCTCTTAGCTTTGTATGTGGAGGTCTATTGTGGGTGTTATAAGCCATTGTGTTTCCTTGCAGGGGTGGGTGGCTGTGCACAGGGGGAGGGATGTGGGCCTGTTAGTGGGTTTGTGAGCATGCAGGGGTGGTGGATTCAGTGCCTGTGGGCTGGGTTGGGTGTTGGTCCTGGTGGGTGTTGGAGGGGTTGGGTGGTGCATGCATTCCAGGTGTGATGGATATGGGACGACTTACCCAAGTCCATTCCTCCAGTGAGTCCCTCAGGGTGCAGGATGGCCAGTACCTTTTCTTCCCAGTCAGTGTAGTCGGGTGGTGTTGGTGGAGGTCCTCCCCCAGTCTTCTGGACTGCAATGTGGTGCCTGGATGCCAGGGCCCTGACCTTCTCCCGCAGGTCGTTCCATCTCTTGCAGATGCCGTCCCTGGTGCGTGGATGGTGTCCCACTTCATGGACCCTGTTGGCAATGGTCTGCCATTGTTCCATCTTCCTGGCGATGGGTGTGTGCTGCACCTGAGCCACGAATGTTTGTGGCTCGACCTTCAGGATCTCGCCCACCATGGTCCTTAGCTCCCTTTCTATGAAGCGTGGGTGTTTGGGGGGTGCCATGGTGAGTGTGGTGAATGGTGTCTGGGGTGGAGTCTCGGTGAGGGTGCTCTTCTGTGGTTGGGTGTAAGTCTTGTGGTTTTGTCGCATTCGGTGTCTGCTTCTGGTGATCTCTGTCTTTGTTGGCCTACTTTCGTTGCAAAGGATTGTGGGGCGTGTCTGAGTGTTTTATGGTGTTGTGGATGTGTGTCAGGTGTGTGGGTTTCTAAGTTATCCAATGTGTGCACTTCTTACTGTTGGGTCCACTTGCCGCCTCGTGGCGGTCTGCACCGTCAATGGTCGTTCGGTTTCCACTGACCGCCAAAGTGATTTGTGCATCATTATTTGGAGGGGGGATGTGGGTGTGCTCGGCGGTGGCATGGTGGAAGGTCCAGCATTTCCGCCGACAGGGTCCTGGCGGAAACTGGTGGACTGGTGAATTTTGTTGGGATCAGATTTTTGGTTCATTATATGGCAGGTTTCTGTTCACTGCCAACGGCAGTCTTCTGTTCACTGTCACCACGGTGTTTACCGCCGTGTTCATAATGACCGCCTAATTCCCTGACACTAAGGGCCATATTTACACTCTGTTTGCGCCAAATTTGCATCATTTATTTCTTCGCAAATTCGCCACAAACTTAACTCCATATTTATATTTTGAAGCTAGACCTGTTTAGCGTCAAAATATAGGAGTTAACGTCATTTTTCAGAGGCGTGAACCCACCTTGCATCAATGAGATGCAAGGTAGGTGTTCCTGTCTAAAAAGGACTCTAAGCCATAGCGCCATATTTATCCCCCCATGCTTAAATGATGTACAGGGGGGAGGCGGACCCACAAAATGACGTTAACCCCTCTTTGCGTCAAATTTTAACACCTGGGTCTGACCAGGTGTTAAAATGAGGCACACACACCACTACTTAAGGAAAAATCACAGAAGGAACATTTGCTACCCCCAGGACAACATGGAAGTCATACTGCTCCACCTAGGCACACGCCGCAGACCTCCAGAATAACAGCTCCTCCCTCCACCTCCACAACAGCAACCCCAAACACCACCACGGCACCCACAAAGGCAACACAGAAGGCAGGAGAGGATATTTTGGCAGAGGACAACCCTCCTTGGCCTCAGGGAGCAAGACATCATCAGGACTTACCGTCAACCGGGAGTCCATTCTACGCCTGCTGAACCAGATTGCACCAGACATTGCAGCCAGGCTGCAAACTCCCTACAACATACCACCCATCACAAAGCTCCTCACTGTTCTGCACATGCTGGCTTCTGGATTCTTTCAGACAACAGGGGCACTAGTGGCTGGTGTCTCCAAGCCATCAATATCAGTTTTCCTGCCTAAAGACCTAGATGCCATCATCCGCCTTTCACCCCACCACATCTGCTTCCAAAACAGCCAGCAACTGCAGCAGGAGACCAAGCAAGGATTCTATGTAATTGCTGGGTTTCCGCATATGCTGGGTGCAATGGACTGCACCCATGTACAACTGGTGCTACCAGCAGCTACGGAACTGCAAGCACATCCATCCAATTAATGTGCAGGCCACTGTGGACCACCATAGGCTTTTCATGAACATCTCAGCCAAGTATCCCAGCAGAGTCCATGATGTTTAGATATTCCGGCACTTCACCATCAACAAGCGGTTCAAGGATGGACAATATGGCAATGGCCTACTTGTCGGTAAGTCAACCAACCAATCAAAACAGATACAACACATCAACCCTGTAGGACAAATAACATATACACCACAACAAATACACATGGGCATGGGACCACAAATATACTGGCAACAACACATATGCAACATGCCGCAGTACACTGCAATGATTGGACATCACAAACGCAGACACCCACATGTACATAACACAGCCACAAACCGCCACACCATGTGAAGGACATGTAGAGCTAGGTCCCCTTTGCATACAGAATAAGACCACAAACCACTTCAAGTGTCCACTGGTTGACTACTAAATATACTTCAAACACATCAGACCAAACCAACAATAGCTCTGCCATGTCAATGGCCTATGGCATGGCCATGTAATCAAAGTCATACCTAGGCGCATCCTCACCACATTCATGTTGTGCAAGACCCAGGCACAATCTACATCAAATGCCACCCAAGTGGTACCTACAACAACTACATCTCATCCATCTACACATACCTGACATACCTGTAGGCTGCACATACATCTGTCAAATGCATTGTATTGCACACATAGGAAGCCTAATGTACCTGCCATTAAAGACTATGGGGTAGAATCATGAGAAATGGTGCCACAACTACTCAACTGACACTTCACATGCCCGACTTAGCGCCCCCTAACACCATCATGCCTGTACTGTAGACAAACAATAGTTCACCATGGCGCTGATTCACTGCTAAACTGTAATGTACATGGATGCCATAGCAGGCCTCTGTAGGAGTATGGAGGACATGACTGGCCATACATGCACTGTATTAAGTGACACTTCAGATAAATAGCTGGGCCCCCTCCCAAAGTCTGCACTGTGCATGTGTAGTAAGTCTGGCTCAAAATCCAATTACTAAGAAGCTAGGACATTGACCTGTACCAAATGGGATCATCCTACTAATATGTGATACACACCCTCGGACACCTGGACACTCATCATGAGTTTGTTGTCCGGCGGAGGCCGGTCGGCAAACTTCCACCTCCGTTAGACCACCATTGTGGTCTAAACCCTGCCTGCCCTATTAGGAGTTCACTGCTGGGCCTGTAGGCAGAAACAGTGTTACTGCCCGCTGGCCCAGCTGGGAAGAGGGCCAAAACATTGGAGCCGGTTCGTAATTGATCCGGCTAATTCATGCAGTAGAAAGTGCTACAGGTCTGTCCATGGGAGCCCAGGCACTGCCCATGCCAAGTGCATGGCCAGTGCAGGGGCCTCCAGGGTGCACCTGACACCCCCATTCTGTCAGCCCTTGCATGACAGTGGAACCGCCATGCAAAGGCATGCAGATTGGGGAGTCAAAAGCAGATTAAGATCACTGTGACTGCCAGGCAGGTGGCTCATGGCAACCTGGCAATGTTGGCGGTCCCACTGTGGTGGGTCCACCACAGTCATAATGTGGCGGTCATACTGCCACGACCGCAGCAATCCAACTGCCACTGTGAGTCTGGAATTCATGAGACCGCCAGGTTTGTAATGAGGGCTCAGATGGCTGACACAACCATCATCTGCCACTAAGGCTTGCTAAGTGTTGCACTACATGCCAACATCAACGGAATAGGTTGGATTTGTAGGACAACTATGCTGGCTACACATCTGACACCATTGTGCTGCAAGGGGTTGGTAGCCTCCATCTCATATAAGGACCCTGCTACTAATATGGACTACACAAAATATGTAACATACATGATGAGCATACGTATTGGAATCCTGATGGTCACATACAGGTCCTTGAGACAGTACTCAAGAATGTCATGTACATCAACACAGTGAAATTGAACCATATTACAAGACCAGGAACATACACATCACCACAGTCAACTCTGATTCACCACTCAAACAGCTACCAACTACTCCCATGGAATGTTTCAGATCCCTCAAGTCTTCACTAAATTTCACCCTCTTATCTTTGCAGCTGACCGAGGTTATGGCGGTTCCAACAAGACGGAAGTCCTCATCTTCTGCTTCACCCCCTCCGCATGGGATGACTCCTGGTGGCCTGCCACTCTCGGAACCGCTCCAACACCCACCGAACTCGCACGTAGCCCAGGATTCATCTTGGACCCCTCACTATCCATGACCCAGCAAGTCAACGCTATCTCCTCCTCCTGCTTCAACACCATTTACATGCTTTGAAAGATCTACAAATGGATACCCACTGACACCAAAAGAACAGTCACCCAAGCCCTCGCAAGCAGCAAACTGGACTACGGCAATGCCCTCTACGCAGGAACAAACAGCCAAACTCCAGAAGAGACAGCAACTTATCCAGAACACCTCCACACGCCTCATCCTGGACATCCCCCGCCACATCACAGACCACCTGGCTCCCAGTCAACAAGAGAATCACCTTCAAACTCCTCATCCACACTCACAAAGCACTGCACAACACCGGACCAGAATATCTCAACAGACGACTCTCCTTCTACATCCCGACCCGTCATCTCCGTTCCGCCGACCTCACCCTCACAACCATCCCACACGTCCGCAGAACTACAATCGGCGGTAGATCATTCTCGCACCTTGGCGGTAAAACGTGGAACACTCTTCCCATCCACCTGCGGCAGACCAAAGACCTCCGTACCTTCAGGAAACTTCTCAAGACCTGGATGTTCGAGCAGTAGCAGCACCTCCCCACCTTTTACCCCCCTCCTCAGTGCCGTGAGACCCTCACGGGTGAGTAGTGCACTTTACAAATTCCTGATTGATTCAGTGAAAGACTGGGAGCAATGGAGGACACAAACATACATCACCAGTTATGGCAGAAAAAAATGGATAATGACCAGACATACACCAAAACAGACACTGTAAGACACCAATGTCTACATGTTATACTTTAACTGAAGTACAGAGATGGTGGCCATGTTTGGACATGAGCCAGACATGTTTGGCACTAGCATCCATGGTATTTGCCCTTCGCATGGTACCAGAACAGGAGACTTTCTCATTCAACGCCATCTGTACCATGTCATTTGTCCAACCTTTACGTCACAACAGTTATACAACCCCTAAGCAGGCTGAACATGGACACAACTTTGGACTCTAAAACATCCATACATGTCCTACATGTGTAAGCACCCGACCTCCGTACCTGAGAGGGGAAGGCTGACATCAAGTACTGCATTGGAATTCATTACAACCAGGTCTGTATGACCACATTTGTGCATGTCTACATCTACTAGGGAGTGTGCACAAGCTGCAAATTAGCTAATATAAATGGTAGAGATCCCAGTTCAATAAACCCATGCAACACTGCTCTGACAACATCAACGTATGATAACAGATGCTTAATGCACATGCACAGGGGGCAGAGTGAAGTGGAGCACCATTAACCTGTACCTTCACATGCAACCATGGGTTTGTGTTGCCACACAAACTTACACATTGATGTAGGCCTGCCATCTATGCCACACTGCAACACAGTGGTACAGCATTGTATGTGACAGTCATGACTAAAATGATGTTGACAAATCTGAAAATACATTTGGAGGCAGGCACACACACCCCAGAGATCTCTGCACAAATGTACCACCATAATGGGCCAGCCATGGTAATGTGAATGGATTCAGTACAAAAGCTAACCTAGCAGCAAAATTATGACATAGGTGTCACAAAACCTGTGAGAGTAAAAATGTTCTCATCAATTGTGTAGTGACATACAGAACATAGGTGCCAGTGATGTGACTACACAGGCAATAGTAAAAAAACAAACTTCTGTCTATGCAGGAAGATGTAAATGTGAGCTTGCACATCCCCTTGACACAGCAATGGCGTGATGTATGACACAAATGACACAACACGTCTATACAGACACATGGCATATAGCATTGTTCACCAACACACGTGTCCATAACATCTGCAGCAACTAAGATGCATGGGAAACTACATGGCACATGTGTAGCTGACCTATAATTAGTTAAATACGATAATTAACCAGTGAGTAGACACACATGCACACTCAACTTCACAGGGGATACATGATGTCAATGCTGTTCCAGTCCACTGTATACTCTGTGTACAAAATGTAATGGCTGACACATTCCTTATCATGTGTTTGAGACAGGGCCTAAATACAAATATGTTTGTAGGTATGTAGACATATATTAAACACAAACACAACTACATACTCCACCTGCTACTCACTAGTCATACACATATGTACACACATAGAACACATGTGCCAACATACATGTGGACACAGTGTAGGACACATGCACATATGCACAAAGTATGAGTGAGTACCTACAGCTGAGTCATGAATACACGTATTGGCTGTACATAACAATGACACTGTAATAACATTCATGCATAGACTTGCACATGTAGCCAAAAAACATATACCACATAGTAGGACAGCCCATGCAACATGTGAAATGAATCAGGGTGTATTCAAGGGCTACGATGGAAAAAATGATGCTATTCTGATATGCGTAAAAAAAATGATGTAAATGCATCAACACCACACCGCAACATGGAGAAAATGACGCCTGGCCCCTAAACGGCAATTCAACGTTACCACTACTCTCAGTGCACCATGGAGAAAAATCGTAACATGACTCTCATGCGTAAAAAAAACCACGCATGATGCTAAAAACATGACACGCCCAGGAAGTGATGTACCAGGATATCCTGCCTGCAAGCATGGTGCAGCAAATGTAGTTTCACTTTCACTTCTCTGTCTGTTCCCCTGTGACTGTGTGGTTGTGTTTTGGAGGTGCTGGTGGATTTGTGGTGTGTTTGGAGGTCTTTTTGTGTCCCTTGTGCTGTGTCCTGTGTTTTTGGTGTCTAAATTGTCTATTTACTTGTAATTTGTATTGGTAGTGTACTGTTTTTGTCATTGTATTATGGGGCTTAAGTTTCTTTTCTTATATTATTTTGGGTAACGTCCTTTCCCCTTTGGAAATGTCTGGGAAGGGTAGGATGGGGAGAATGTTGTCTGATGAACTGGGTGGGTTCATATGGTTGGTGGCCCGTTACCTGCTTCTGATGCTGCAACTGGGTGGCCGGGTGAGCCTCGGCAACCCCACAGAGGCAAGGCTGCTGCAGTGGGGCAAGGTCATATACCATCTGGTACGCATTTTCAAGACCGGATGCAATGAGCACCAGCTGAAGCATCAGTGGGCAGACCTGGTGGCAAGGGAGCAGGATCTGCTGGAACATTTGGGAATTGAAATCAGTGGAACTGTTGGTAAGTCTCCCATTGCCATACAATCGGCTGCATTTAGCATTTGACTGACAGTTGCAGATAAGTCTGAGTGCTACTTGTAATGGTTGTGAACATGTTGCATGCAACCTGTATGAAGACTTTCTGTGCCACTTGAGGCCTGTAGTTCAAATGTAGAACAATTCAGCCAATGCAGGACACATATATGATGAACCCTGCATACCCATCATGAAGGGGCATATGTAAGAGCCCCTGGCTTAACCTTTGCGCTGCCATAGTATCATAATATTGACGGTAATGCAGCACAAGCCTGCCATTTACCCTGCATTGTCTTTACAAAGTGGCACAATGCATGCATTGCACCACTTTAGAAAGGCTTGGCACACATCATGGCTTTAGCCAGCTACAATGTTTACAAGGGGGGTGTTCTGGCACAAAGGGGGCCTCAAAATTAGCACGAAGAAGTCAATGAGATTGCTGCACCCCATTTGTGGTGGACTTGTTAATGCCTGCTCTTTGCAGCCATTAAAAATATGCTCCCATCATGATCAGTGGGCACCTGTGTGCTTAGCAGGACTTGCAAAAAATGTTTTTCCGTTAATCCTGCAAAGTGCCAAACTACTGCCAAACAATTTTGACCCTACTCCACCTAACTACCACCATGGTGTGCAGTCTATTGGAGACGGCGCACAGTTGTGCCACTTCCATATATATGGCCCCAAATGTAGTGATGCATGCACAGTTACATTTTTCAATGAACAGCTAGGAATGACTCTTGTGCCATGAAACAGGCATAAAAGGGTGTGTAAAAATTAGACGGCAAACTCCAAACCTCAGTCACAACAAATTTTCCTATGTATAAATTCCAAACACTCTGTAGTGCTGTTGAGTGAAGGTGTGAAATTTTGGCATAGATATGTTTGAGAAGGGCCACTACGTACTCAGCGGAAGTTTCTGTGATCTGTAGCATCTCCTGCTGAGTGCATGTTTTGTTCTCACTAATGACCGAGCTGACAAAAATCTCTGGAATGCACTTCTCAGTTCAAAGAAGACGAGGTTCCTAAAAGGAGATTAGCATGTTGAAAGCACACGATTAAAAAAAGTCAGAGCACAAATATACCAAAATGATTCTTCACTGCAATATACACAACAAATACATGTATTTATATTATACTATAATAGAAAGCAAATAATGAAGTAAAAACTCATCACCATAGGGCCTGCCAAGCTCTTCATCTTTCTCATGCCAGCAAGACGATGACCCCTTTCGACTGCGAGAAAGAGATCTCCACCCTCACCGGACAGATATCAGGCATCCGACGTCAAGAATCCTGATTGAGGCCACTCATCCTCTCACTGTCGCACTGGGACTTTTTATATCTTAAAAAACCAAAAGGAGCTTTCTGGAAAAAAAAACTAATTTCGTAATTCGAACATGCTGACTAGTTTAGGTATGCTTTGAAAATAACACGTTGGATCACAATCCCAAGGTGTCAAATCACAACAAGGCCTTTCCCTGCCATCTGAGTACATCTTTATCAACCAAAGCCCTATCAATACATTGATGTTTCAGATCATTCAATGTGCAGGTAGATACAACTATCTTCACATGAGTCCACTGCCATTGTAGTTTTCATAATGTGACTGCCTTGTGATGGCACACATTTAACTTACTTCACTGAAGTATGTATAATGTCAATCCTCAACACCTTGGAAAACCCACACAACCCCAGGGTAGCAGTTGATCAGTTTGCTATGATCATGAAATAGATGTATACTACATCTGATGCAGGCTGACATGCTATGTTTGTGATGATGGGCCAGCCACTGCAACAACCATAGCATGGCCCTCAAGTGGGATGTACATGTTCAAGCTGTCCCAAATGGTAATTGGGGTGTTGAGCTAACAGACAGCTGCATGACAATGCCATGGAGACACGGTGCTGTGAAATGTACCACAGGAGTGTCATGGAAAGTGATGGTTTGTAGATGTGTGGGTCTACCCCATCAGAGAGTACGTGTGATTGCACAATCATAGTTGTCTGTCAGATTCACTGATCTTTCATTAGGATGACTTCCTCACACAGCATAACAAGTTTACACTGAACTATGTTGTCCATTTGCATTAACTTGGATTTACACTAAGCAATATTCAACATTCATGTCTTAAAAGGGGACCTGCCCTATACACCATCTGAGAGGCGGCGAGATTTGAAGACCCCGATGCATGCAGAAAGTGTCATATTGTGCCGCCTGTTAGCTACTTCAGAGTTTGGTGTGTCAGTCAGAAGTGTGGAATGCAATGAGTAATGCAGTTATCTGGACCGATGATCAGAAATCATGGCAGGATGGATGGTGATTTCATGGGGCATGTGTAAGAGTCCCAAGCACCACCAAAGCTTCAATATTTGTGAGGCTCCGGGGACGCTATGTCCTGCACCGTGTATAGAAGATGGGCTTAAGACACATTTTGTGGCTTCATATTACCCTGTCAATACGGCCCCTTCACATGCAGAACTTTGCGTGGAAGGAGCGTGCAATGGGTGTTGCTGTGGCTGTGAGCACCCATAGTAATTAGACAGTGTCCCAGATCAACTCACTTTCTTACACTAGAGGCTGTAACAAATTCTGAAAACACACCAAGGTGTGGCTTTAGCAGGCCACAACGAGCTAAAGTATGTTTTGTTGTACCCTCCATTTATGCTCGTTCAATGGGTGCTGCATTTGGCAGCACACATCAAAAGCGCAAAGACCCTTTGAAGATTTTGTTTGTGTAGAAAGGTGTCCCTCCATTCACAATGACTATCTCCCCCTCAATGCAGCCAGCTATGCAACCTGGGGCAAGGGTGGTTGAGCCAAGTACTGGAAGCTAGATTAGCACTGGCGTAGGTGACAACACAGTGATGCGCCATCTCCTATTCAATACGGCGCATCCCTGCATTGTGAATATGGCAGAGTGTTGCACTGTCAGTTGTCCATCAGCATGGTGTTCTGTCACATTTCCATAATGTATGTTCTGGCGTTGTGCAATGAGATAGGCTTGCATTTAGTTCTAAGGGCAACGTGTTCTGGCATGGAACTGTGTGGAAAAGGAATAGTAATGGCTGACCACATATTCATGGATGTCTGCCGTCATAGGTCACAGGCCAGCTGTTTATGTACATAGCATGCTTGTTGTAAACAACCTTGTCACAGCACCACAATCAGCAATGTGTGCCACACATAGCTCACGCTTGTGAACAAGATTGCACAGATGTAGGGTTCCAACTGCAAAACTCTCTAGGGGGATTCTGTAGGTGACCTACACACACCACAGGTGCCTCAGTACCCTACAGAGATGATGAGGTAGTGGTACAAGCAAGGAGCCATAATGTGCAGAACTCCAGTAATAAGTGTACACAATGTGTAAACAACTCCACTCAGGATGTTTCAGGTTAAAGTCTATTAATGTCCTAACACCAGATGTCAGCAGCTTAACCAATATGGTGCAGCCACCATGTGAATTGTGACTAATGTAGGCCACATCACAGATGCGTAAGAAGGCAATGTTGTGTGTGTAGCTGGTGCTGTGAGGATATCTGACATGCATTTTCTAAGGATGTACAATGCTTCTGGATACAGTTGCATCACCCAAAACTGTGACACAATTACTGTGGCCTTAAGGGCATCTATACAGCCACCACATGTGTGCTTTTGAACACACGTAGGACTACATGGCACAGGGTAGGGGGCTTCAGTGTTGTTATGTTTTGACAACAATGATGTGCAGCTCAGAGTTTGCTCAACCCTTCTCATGGCAAGATAGCATTAGTTGTACATGTGGCCACAGCATGGAAAATGCAGGTGGACCCTAGTAAAGTAGGCTCAGGCCAGGTTTTACACCTGGACACATTAATGTAGATGTACTACACCACAGAATACCAGCTTTGTGGGTAGCAGCCCCCCTAAGAAATGGCCTACACCTTCACTTCATGATGAGTGCTCAAGCCTTGGTGTATCACCAGGGGTGTTGAGCTGATGGGAATAGCATGCCCAACCCCCCTTCTGCTCAGGGAGACAGGAAATCCAAACTTGTTGAGACACGTGTTGCTCGCAGTGTTAATGTGAGTGATGTTGAGCAGGCCATTGTAAGTTCCTATCAGCTGTGGCCCCTCTTGATTTACAGTTAATTGACCTCATCCCACTGACATGTACAAGATACTGGTGATGTATGGTTGGCTAAAGACGTAGATGAGGAGCAATTTTTTTTTTTTTTTGGAATGTGTGCAGGTCTGTATGTGTAATCAGCTGTAGCAGTGTAAATTACAAATCTGTACTTGCTCCACCCAATGCTGATATTGATGGTTGCTTGTACTCATTTTACAACTGCCAACATGACTACTGATGAGAGGTGCCAGGTCACCCCGAGGGCCGAACACTACCATCACATCATGGAGGTACATACAGGATACTGATGCATTGCACGCCGTTTCGATGCAGAAAAAGCTTCTGGGGAATGGCGAGCATTCCCACACAGGGGACCCCCCACAGCCACCCAAGACAATGCATGGAGCAAGCTCCTCAACCATGAAGGGGCTCCCAGCTGCACCCACCCCATCCACATTTGCAGGACCAATTGCCACACAAGCACCAGTTTTGCCACCATCAACTCTGGGCCATCACAGTTAGAACAGGACTTACGTCAGGTCATCAACCTGATCCTCCAGTCTTTGGACAAGTTGGAGGAGGCTTTGGCAGAGGACTGCAAACTCAAAGTGCATTAAGAAAAAGGTGAAAAAATCAAGGAAATGAACTTGTACAGTGGTGGACTACCTCCAAGTTCCTTCCCCTCCCTTTAAAGTTGTACCATATTTTAGTTTTATGTAGTTAGTGGTGGGTTAGTGTAGTGTAGCCATTAGTTAGGATAAGTGTAGTTGGGGGGGTTACTATTCTTATGTTTTTATTGCTGGGTTGCTGGGTGAGGGGTCATGTTGGGGTTTATATGTGTTTCTTTAAAAAAAGTATACATCAAAAAATATATATTTGTTTAGGCCAGAGGATTAGTTAGTGCATGTATAGTTGTAGTAATTGTTGTCCTATTTGTTTCTTATGGGGGTAAGGGGGGAATGTTTAGAGTGTGGTGTTTTATGTGTATGTTAAGTTGAGCATAGGTTAGATAGATTTAGTTGTATGATACGTATAGTTAGTATAGGTTAGTTTAGGGTAGGGTAGGCTTTAGTTGTTTTTAAGTAGATCATGTTAATAATAAATATCTTGTTATAACTGCATACAGTTTGTGTAATTAGTGTGAGTCTGACTGTTCTCCCCATGAGTGCACTGGGCAAATTGGGCAAATGGCCTAGGGAATCCGTCCTGCCTTCAAAAGCCTCATTTACCATGTGATACCCTATTGAAAAGGAAGCTGTCACATTGACTGCAACATCACATCTACTAGTCCATGCATCTGCCATCCAGTGTACCCACCGTTCATGATGACTATGTATACTTTGTATACTTTGTAAATTGGCAGTTATTTCCTCCATGCAGCTTACCCTGCATTTGTGGTGGTTGTTGAAAGTCTGCGCTGTCCTGTCCTTGTATTCCTGTGACCAGCTCTTTTGGGATGACCACTGCAACCATCTCCTCCATCTCATCTAGGTCCTCCTGTGATGCAGGACTTCCACCTCCAGTTTGCAGTGCTGCCTTTCTGTTCCTCTCCATCTTCTCCTTAGTTCTACGCTTGCAATCATGCCAGCACTTCGTGCACGCCATGACAGTTCGCTTCACCTGGTGCCTCAGTGTAGGAAAGTACCATCTTGCCTGGCATGTTACCCCCTTTTTTTACTTGTGTGTCAGTTTGTTTTTGCCTGTCTCACTGGGATCCTGCTAGACAGGACCCCAGTGTTCATAGTTGGGGCCTGAATGTGTTCCTTGTGTGGTGCCTAACTGTGTCAGTCAGGCTCTGCTAGCCAGAACCTCAGTGCTTCTGCTCTCGCTGCCCGTAAAATTCACTGCAGGCTAGTGACCATTTTTACCAATTCGAATTGGCACACTGGAACGCCCTTATAATTCCCTAGTATATGGTACCTAGGTACCCAGGGTATTGGGGTTCCAGGAGATCCCTATGGGTTGCAGCATTTCTTTTGCCACCCATAGGGAGCACAAACAATTCTTACACAGGACTGCCACTGCAGCCTGAGTGTAATAACATCCATGTTATGTCACAGCCATTTTACACTGCACTTAAGTAACTTATAAATCACCTATATGTCTAACCCTCACTTAGTGAAGGTTAGGTGCAGGTTACTAAGTGTGAGGGCACCCTGGCACTAGCCAAGGTGCCCCCACATAGTTCAGGACAATTTCCCCGGACTTTGTGAGTGCGGGGACACCATTACACGCATGCACCACATATATGTCAATACCTATATGTAGCTTCACAATGGTAACTCCGAATACAGCCATGTAACATGTCTAAGATCATGGAATTGTCCCCCCCATGCCAAATCTGGTATTGGGGTGCCATGCATTCCCGGGGCTCCAGCATAGACCCTAGGTACTGCCCAACCAGCTCCCTGGGGTTTTCACTGCAGCCACCGCTGCTGCCAACCCACAGACAGGTTTCTGCCATCCTGGGGTCTGGGCAGCCCAGTCCCAGGAAGGCAGAACAAAGGATTTTCTCTGAGAGAGGGTGTTACACCCTCTCCCTTTGGAAATAGGTGTTAAGGGCCTGAGAGGAATAGACTCTCCTGGCCTCTGGGAATGCTTTGAAGGACACAGATGGTGCCCTCCTTGCATAAACCAGTCTACACCCGTTCAGGGATCCTCCAGCCCCTGCTCTGGCGCGAAACTGGACAAAGGAAAGGGGAGTGACCAGTGTGTTTTTAATGGTTTATTAATTGCTTAGAATTTATATATATATATATATATATATATATATATATATATATATATATATATATATATATATATATATATATATATATATAAAAATATATATACGTTGTTTAGAATATATATATAAAAATATATATAAGTTGTTTAAAAACCAAAAAGAAAACCTTACCTTAAAATTTGTTGTTCAGGCAACTATTATTCAGCTACAATTGTTGTTTAGACAGTAGTTGTTCAGTACTTAGTTGTAGAGACTTTTTAGTTGTTTAGCAGTAGTGGTTTAGGCTATAGTTGTTTAGGACCTAGTTGTTCTGTCACATATTCACCCAGAGCTCCTCCAGTGTGTCCCAGACCTCTGCCATCTTGAATGCAGAGGAGTGAGGGCACAATGGAGGCCTCTGAGTGGCCACTGCCAGCAGGTGACGTCAGAGACCCCTCCTGATAGGTGCTTACCTGGCTAGGTGGCCAATCCTCCTCTGAGGGCTATTTAGTGTCTCTCCTGTGGGCTTCGTCAGATAACGAATGCAAGAGCTCACCAGAGTTCCTCTGCATCTCCCTCTTCCACTTCTGCCAATGATCGACCGCTGACTGCTCCAGGACGCCTGCAAAACTGCAACAAAGTAGCAAGAAGACTACCAGCGACATTGTAGCACCTAATCCTGCCGGCTTTCTTGACTGTTTCCTAGTGGTGCATGCTCTGGGGGCTGTCTGCGTTCACTCTGCACTGGAAGCCAAGAAGAAATCTCCTGTGGGTTGACGGAATCTTCCCCCAGCTAACGCAGGCACCAAACTTCTGCTTCACCGGTCCTCTGGTTCCCCTCTCATCGTGGCGAGCGTTGTACCTGGAACACAGGAGCTGGATCCAAGTGACCCTGACAGTCCAGTGGTCCATCTGTCCAAATTTGGTGGAGGTAAGTGCTTGCCCCCCCACGCCAGACAGTAATCCTGTGTACTGCATGAACTGCAGCTGCTAGGGCTTCTGTGCACTCTTGCAAGGAATCCTTTGTGCACAGCAGAGCCCCGGTCCCTAGCACTCCGTCCTGAATTGCTCAACTCACTGAGTTGATCACATGCTTCGTGGGACCCTCCTTTGTAGTGTTGAGATGACTGCTGTGCTCAGTTTTCTTGAACCTGTGTTCAAGTACTTCTGTGGGTGCTGCCTGCTTCTGGTGGGCTCTCTGTGTTGCTGAGTGCCCCCTCTGTCTCCTCCTCCAAGGGGCGACCTCCTGGTCCTTCAGGTCCAGGAATCCGTCTTCAGTGCTTTGCAGTCTGTTGTGGCCTTTGCAGAATCTCCTATCATGACTTTAGTGTGTTTCTGGGGAAGTAGGGTAACTTTACTCCTACTTTTCAGGGTCTTGGGGTGGAGTATCTTGGACACCCTTAGTGCTTTCTTACACTCCCAGCGACCCTCCACACACTACACTAGGCCTGGGGTCCCTAAGTGGTTTGCATTCCACTTTCTTGGTATATGGTTTGTGTTGCCCCTAGGCCTATTGTAGCCTCTTGTATTCTACAGTGTTTGCACTACTTTTCTAACTGTTTACTTACCTGATTTTGGTTTGTGTGTATATTTTGTGTATTTTACTTACCTTCTAAGGGAGTATATCCTCTGAGATATGTTTGGTACATTGTCACTAAAATAAAGTACCTTTATTTTTAGTAACCCTGAGTATTGTGATTCTTAGGATATAGTACTATATGATGTAAGTGGTATAGTAGGAGCTTTGCATGTCTCCTATCTCAGCCTAAGCTGCTCTGCTATAGCTACCTCTATAAGCCTAAGCTGCTAGAACACTACTAATCTACTAATAAGGGATAACTGGACCTGGCACAAGGTGTAAGTACCATCAGGTACCCACTATGAGCAAGTCCAGCCTCCCACACTCAGCTGTCAGTGTTGGGGTCCTGTAGTAACAATGTTGGGAACTGTGGCATCTGAGAACAGCCACAATTGGAACTCTATCCTGCAACACTGACCAGTGGCCATCACTAATGAGGTTAGCTGCTTCTGGTACTCCCAGCTGACGATATTGCCCTTCACTTGCTTTTCAGGCATGCCTGCCGTATATGATGAGGAAACCATATATGTGACCTTCATTTGTAACATACTCAGTGAATTGCTTGTAGGAGATGAGACCAGCATACACATGTGTCATGTTAGGATTCATGTATGTAGCTTTGTACCCCCACAGTTCTGCACTCATGTACTGATATTCTGTGATCAATGACATGGATTCACACATTACAATCATTTAGCTGAGTAGATGGATCATAAAAGACGTAGACATGCTAAATGTATACAAGGTGTTTATTTACAAGTGGAAGTGTGAAAGGGAGATATTTACAATGTCCAGGTCAGGGACCCCATTAGTGAAATCCAGATATTTGTGACACAATACAAGTTCGGAGTTGAGGGACATGTCATGAAACATGCTTCGGAGTAGTGTCGATAAGTGTGGAGAACAAAAATTGGCAATTGGTAAGTTAGAGGCAATGACAGTCCATAGCAGACAGGTCAACAGTGGGTGGGTGAAAAGTGCCCATATCCTACTGTGACATCACTGGCATGATTTTTAGCCCAGAGCTTGGGAGAAAACTGCCCATGTGGCACAGACTGGTACTACCAGGTACTTGTCCGAGTAAAAGTAATTTGTTGCACATCTTCATCCTCTGATATGTGTGGTGCCTCCTGTGCCATTGGTGGTGGTGGTGGAGAGGAAGAGGGGGCCACACACACTTGATGTGGAGTCAAAACTCCTGGCAGCTACCATTTGTGGTACGACATATGGCATCACTGCAGCAAGGAGGAACTACTGATTTTTCAAAATAGATGCAACATCCCAGTAGCAGGCAGCCGCCTCTTCCCTGAGGGAGGCCACTCCACGATGAATGGAGTCCAGCTTGTTGTCTGTCATGCTGCTGCCAGTTTGGGAGGGCAGTTGTTGTGGCCTCTACCTTATGGCAGCAGCAATGTCCACCAAACACTGCTAGAGTCCACTCCACACAGTGGGGAGTGTGTGCCTGCCATTGGCAATATGACCACCGCTGACCACCGCCAACAGCGCAGGTGGAACTGGCACATTTTGACGGTGGGGAAAGCCCCATGGCCAAATGGCCTGGCACTGGCAGGTTGCCACCAGCTAACAGACTGGCAATGCCACCTGTCTTCTGACACCAGCCCTGCATTCCAATCATCGCTCCCCTCCAGATTACGATGCCGCTTTTTCACCATCCTTTACATGGCGGTCCAACTGCCATGCACAGGGTGGTGGTAATGTGGTGTGGTGTGCCCCGGGTGCCCCTGCACTGCCCAGGCACCTGGCATGGGCAGTGCAGGGACCCAATGACCAAGCCCTTTGCGCTTTCCACTGCCTGATTTGCAGTGACAAGTGCAGCATGTGCTGTCACACCCAATACACCCCAAGATTGGCGCTGGCTCTTTTGATCCAGCAATAATGTTGTGGTAACTTTTCCACAGAGCTGACATGAGGAGACAAGTTTCCTCCCACCATCCCAGTGTGACACTCGTACTGCCAACCGCTGAGGGAAGACCACACTGGCAGTCTTACCAACGACGGACTTGCCCATGCGCCATCCCCCGCCCGTCAATGTCATAATGTGCATCATGATGTTCACAAACATACACCATATGTTGTATTTGTGTGATTGTTTCCCCATTCCTATGTGACTCACATGGTTGTGTCAGAGTTGTGTGGGTTCACCCTGTAAGTGTTGTGTTCTACAGATTGCAATCTGTAATGCAAATTTTTCTCTAGTGGCACAGTTCTGATCCCCATCAATATGTGTGGCTCAACACTGCGCCAGGTTAGGCATGCAGGGTACTGCCATGTTTACTGTGATACGGGACCACCCTGAAATTCCCCTGGCAGCTGTACAGATTAGTTCTCTCTGCACACAGACAGGCATTGATGCAGCGTGATGAAGTGGCTGCCTTGTGGGGATGTCTTGTACATGTGGTGTTCCTTCCTGCGCATGTACAAGTAATGTTAGCTAAGGTGCCATTTTAATATGTGCTGTAAGATGCAGCACACATGTGTTTCTGCAATGGGACATGGCGGTAGCGAAGTGATTCTGCAAGAGACACCACCACGACATAACCCCAGGAATGGTATTGACTTTCTTCATCATCTCTGATGTCTAAGTTGTGTAGGTAGAGTAGGTTTGACTATATGTAAGCGTTGTTGTGATGACACAGCCACAGGCACAGTAATTAGACATGCCTTCCATCTAATGTGCTGCATATGTACATGTTGGTGTATAGCCCTGGTGATTGACATATGTCCAGGGTGTGTATGTGTTGTAGTGCATGGCACAACCAAGGTGTTTGTACATGTGTTGCTTATGTGTGAATTGTGCATCTTCATTTATGGGCAGCGTGTACTGCTGCGCTCCCTTAGCATGCATTGAGGGTGTCCTATGTGCCTCCCCCTTCTGGCATTTGTAAAATTGGCAGTTATTTCCTCCATGCAGCTTACCCTGCATTTGTGGTGGTTGTTGAAAGTCTGCGCTGTCCTGTCCTTGTATTCCTGTGACCAGCTCTTCTGAGATGACCACTGCAACCATCTCCTCCATCTCATCTAGGTCCTCCTGTGATGCAGGACTTCCACCTCCAGTTTGCAGTGCTGACTTTCTGTTCCTCTCCATCTTCTCCTTAGTTCTACGCTTGCAATCATGCCAGCACTTCTTGCACGCCATGACAGTTCGCTTCACCTCTGCCACAGTGTTTATTTTGTCCACTATATGCTGCCACATAGCCTCTCTCCTACCAAATGGCAATTTGGAGGTGACAAAGAGCTGGTTTTAGTGCTCTGTCACCACTCTGACAAGGATGTTGTGCTCTTCCTCACAGAACTGGCACTTTCTCTTTTTCTTTTCTTTCTCCTTGGACTTCTGTGTATCCTCCTGACTGGTTCGTGGGTTTATGGGTTCACCCTGGGGTCTCTCCTGGCCTAATGCTTCCATCTTCCCTTTGAATTGCACTCTTTCCTGCTTGTGCGTCTAAGGCTGACACAAATGCGGTGTTAAAATGGGGAAATTCCATTTGTGACATGTTTACGTGCCGCAAAATAGGTTAGAGTCAGTTTTGCTGCATTAACGTCATTTTGCATTACGACAGGGCACAAGGGTTTATGTCATTATTTTTTACTCTAACCATTTCTTAGCGCCATCGTGTGGTATGGTATAAATATGATGCACGGATGGCACTGAGAAATGGCGCAAGCTGGCACTAAAATTTTCAATGCAAAACTGCGTTTGCGCATTGTTTGCGTCAAAAAGTATAAATATGGGCCTAAGTACAATGTTTACCCCTAATCAGTAAGTGGTCCTTCCAAAGGAAAGTACCAAGTGACAGAGTGGTAAGGCAATTGAAGTGCTGATCCCACGGCTTTACCACCAATGGAGGAAGCCGGCCTGGTGTGTGGTGGGTACCTAAGGTACTTACACCTTACACCAGGTCCAAGTATCCCCTATTAGTGTAGTGTAATCAGTGTCTAGGAGCCAGACTTTCTAGAGGTAGCTGTGGATGAGCAGCCAAGGCTTATCTAGGAGACATGCAAAGCTCATGCAATACCACCGTAGTCACACAGCACTTACACACATGAAAGAAAACAATCAGTGTTGTAAAAATAAAGGTACTTTATTTTAGTGACACAATTACCAAAAAGTACTAGAGAGGCAACCCTCCAGTATAGGAGGTAAGTAACAGACTAGATATGTACACTAATAACCAAAAATAGGCATAGAAAGCAATAGAAAACAATGCAATAGCAAATAGGCAATAGTGACCCTAGGGGGAGCCCAAACCATATATTAAAAATATGGAATGCGAATGCAGGACCCCCACCTAGGTAAGCAGAATGTGTAGAGGGTAGATGTGGGAACTAGAAAACCCCAAATGTAATAACCACAGTGCCCCCCCAGTGACCAGGAAGAAAGGAGTAAGTTACTGGATTTTCCCCAAACCACCCAAAAAGACTGAAAGGAAGAAAATACAACACCCAAACAAGACTGCAAGAAACCAACGGTGGATTCCTGATGAGGAAGACCTGTGGAAGAAGGGGACCATGTTCAGAAGTCACAGAAGTGTCCAGTGGGGGCAGGAGCCACTACCCACCCGTCTCTGATTGCAGGAGTTGGTTGACGGTAGGACGAAGACGGTCAGGAATGTAGCCCTGGAGCAGGTCAAGAGTTCCTGGAGAATGCAGTTGACGTCCCACGCTGAATGGATGATTGCAGTCGGTCAGTGGTGTGGAAAAGCAACCAACAAGCCTTGGCAAAGGCAGAAGTCACAGTGAAGCAACAGTGGAGCTACCGGGGAACAGCAAGGTCCAGGAGGAATTGACCCATGGGGAGAGTCCTAGGAGTACCCTCAGTAAGGCAGAGAGTTGCAGTAGGAAAGGCAGACCCCACAAGAGATCCACTGGACAAGGAAACACAAGTCGCAGAGGAGCCCAAACAGAACAATTGGAGAAGGGTCCCACGCCTCAGGAGAAGCACGCAGAGGGCTGGGCATCGCAGGAAGGAGTACTGGTGGCTGGGACTACACAGAGCCTGAAGATCCCTTGGAGGAGATGCCATCAAGCCTTGGTAGCTGCAAGAGACGCGATGCACAGTAGTACTTTCCGGCGTGCAGAGGCAAAGGCTAAACTCCAACAAAGTTAGACAACTGGCAGAGAGGGCCAGGACGACTACTCTGGACCAAAATCCATTATGCAGGATCCACGCAGCTCAGGATGAGGAGATTCATGCAGCCGGTCAACGTTGCAGTTGTGCAAAACATGCCAGCAACGTTGAGGACATTGTCGAGGAACAAGACATGGGCAGAGACTCTGCTAGACAACACAGCAGAGGTCATGATTTGTTGCCAGTGTCTGAAAGATCATCTGGATGTGACTGCAACTAATGACTTTCTTGTAGTCGAGACTGCGGACGGGCGCGTCTTCCCACTCAATAGGGTATGTCAAATCAAATCAAATCAAATCATTAGCATTTGTAAAGCGCGCTACTCACCCGTGCGGGTCTCAAGGCGCTAGGGTGGAAAGGGGGGGTTATCGCTGCTCGAGCAGCCAAGTCTTTAGGAGTCTCCGGAAAGCGGAGTGGTCCTGGGTGGTCCTGAGGCTGGTGGGGAGGGAGTTCCAGGTCTTGGCCGCCAGGAAGGAGAAAGATCTCCCACCCGCCGTGGAGCGGCGGGTGCGAGGGACGGCAGCAAGTGCGAGGCCAGCGGAGCGGAGGGGGCGGGTGGGGACGTAGAAGCTGAGGCGTCTGTTGAGGTATTCCGGTCCCTTGTTGTGGAGGGCTTTGTGTGCGTGGGTGAGAAGACGGAAGGTGATCCTTTTGCTGACTGGGAGCCAATGCAGGTGTCTCAGGTGTGCGGAGATGTGGCTGTTGCGGGGTACGTCGAGGATGAGGCGGGCCGAGGCGTTTTGGATGCGTTGCAGGCGGTTTTGGAGTTTGGCGGTGGTCCCGGCGTAGAGGGTGTTGCCGTAGTCCAGGCGACTCGTGACAAGGGCGTGGGTCACGGTTTTTCTGGTGTCGGCGGGGATCCAGCGGAAGATCTTGCGGAGCATGCGGAGAGTGAGGAAGCAGGCGGAGGACACGGCGTTGACTTGCTTGGTCATGGTGAGAAGAGGGTCCAAGATGAAGCCGAGGTTGCGGGCGTGGTCTGCGGGGGTCGGTGCGGTGCCGAGGGCCGTGGGCCACCAGGAGTCGTCCCAGGCGGACGGGGTGTTGCCGAGGATGAGGACTTCCGTTTTTTCAGAGTTCAGCTTTAGGCGGCTGAGCCTCATCCAATCTGCGACGTCCACGTCACCACGGATATGTGATTTAAATATCCAAATTGAGAGAGCCATAGAGCTCACTATTGGAGTATTTTATTGGGAAGAACTTAATTGTGATACCCTACTGGCAGAAAAAGACTGCCCACCCAAACACATCTGCAAACTCGCACATGGGGAAGATGTCAGTTTGCCTTCTTTCTCAAATCTTGTTCTGGATGCTGTAAAGGAAGCCTATGCTGTTGCCTGGGCATTGGCGCAGGTGCCTGCACTGTACCACAACCATGTAGGTTGGGCTAAAGATTCACCTTATCATGTAACACCTATCGGGTCTACACCCCAGCATCAACTGCAATATCCAGTCAAACAAGGCCCCAGTAAAGGAAATCCTCACTCAACTCGAGTACGAGGGAGTAATAGAGCCTTGTGTCCCTGCAATGAATAACCCGTTATTTCCCGTTGTAAAACCAGACCATTCATATAGAATAGTCTCAGATTATACACACTTTAACAACTGCACACACACATATGCGATACAAAATGCACATAGCATTGCACTAATTAACAACATAGTGCATAAGAATACAAAACAACCTAGGATATTTCAAACGGTTTCTTCTGCCAAAACTTAGTGCATGAAAGTTGGGAGCTGAGTGCATTATCATTTGACTCACAAAAACGCTTTTGTTGTTTGGCCCAGAGGTATAAGAATAGCCCAGGGTTGTTTTCCGCCCGTGTAACATCAACATGGCATGATATAGATCCTGAGGTGTTGTCCTGTGTGGATGATATCTATCTCACAGGTGACTACCTCAACATTCATCTTGCCAAGGTGATCAAATTGTTTTAGGATTCACCGCCTTGGGCTATACATTCAATTTTATAAAAACCAAAATAGCCTTTCTTAGTGTGTTGTTCCTGGGATACAAGCTATCAGATGAAGGCAAGAATCTGGCTCCACACTTTTTAGAAAAATGCTCTCAACTTCAAAAACCAAATACAATTAGGAAAGTTAAGTCACTACTTGGTTTCTTTAACTTTGGCAGAACATACATTCCAGATTATGCTCAATGCATAAAACTACTCTATGACCAGATTTCTCAAATACACTTTGGATAGTTGAACACACACGTGTCCTTAGAGGGTTGCAGCAAGACATGCTAGAAGCAAAACAAACCAAACTTGGTGTAAGGAAATGCATCCTTGGCATGGTTACCTCCTAACATTTTGCCTTTGCTGATGCTAAGTTATGATTTGCTAACCAGGCCTCAGCACCAGTGTTCTTCCCCTAAACTGTACCTTTGTCTCCACAATTGGCACCACCCTGGAACTCATGTAAGTCCCTTGTAACTGGTACCCCTGTTACCAAGGGCCCTGATGCCAGGGAAGGTCTCTAAGGGCTGCAGCATGTCTTATGCCACCCTAGAGACTCCTCACTCAGCACATGAACACTGCTTCACAGCTTGTGTGTGCTGGAGGGGAAAAAAATGACGAAGTCGACATAGCACTCCCCTCAGAGTGCCCTGCCAACCTCACACAGCCTGTGGCATAGGTAAGTCACCCCTCTAGCAGGCCTTACAGCCCAAAGGCAGGGTGAACTATACCACAGGTGAGGGCATATGTGCATGAGCACTATGCCCCTACAGTGTCTAAGCAAAACCTTAGATATTGTAAGTGCAGTGTAGCCATAAGAATATATGGTCTGGGAGTTTGTCAAACACGAACTCCACAGTTCCATAATGGCTACACTGAAAACTGGGAAGTTTGGTATAAACTTCTCAGCACAATAAATGCACACTGATGCCAGTGTGCAATTTATTGTAACATACACCCAGAGGGCATCTTAGAGATTCCCCCTGAATACCTACCCGACCTCTAGTGTAGGCTGACCAGTTTCTGCCACCCTGCCACACACCAGACATGTTTCTGGCCACATGGGGAGAGTGCCTTTGTCACTCTGTGGCCAGGAACAAAGCCTGTACTGGGTGGAGGTGCTTCTCACCTCCCTCTGCAGGAACTGTAACACCTGGCGGTGAGCCTCAAAGGCTCAAAGGCTCACCCCTTTTGTTACAGCCCCCCAGGACATCCCAGCTAGTGGAGATGCACACCCCTCTGGCCACTGCCCCAACTTTTGGCGGCTCGGCTGGAGGAGATAATGAAAAAAACAAGGAGGAATCACCCACCAGTCAGGACAGCCCCTAAGGTGTCCTGAGCTGAGGTGACCCCTGCCTTGAGAAGTCCTCCATCTTGAGTTTGGAGGATTCCCCCAATAGGATTAGGGATGTGCCCCCCTCCCCACAGGAAGGAGGCACAAAGAGGGTGCAGCCACCCTCCAGGAAAGTAGCCATTGGCTACTGCCCTCCAAGACCTAAACACACCCCTAAATTCAGTATTTAGAGGCTCCCCAGATCCCAGGAAATCAGATTCCTGCAACCTGAAGAAAGAAGAAGGACTGCTGACCTACAAACCTGCAGAGAAGGAGGAAGACGACAACTGTTTTGGCCCCAGCCCTACCGGCCTGTCTCCAACTTTGAAAACCTGCTCCAGCAACGCATCCGTCAGGGACCAGCGACCTCTGAAGCCTCAGAGGACTGCCCTGGACTACAGGACCAAGATACTCCAGTGAACAGCGGCCCTGTTCAAAACCAGCTACTTCTTTGCAACAAAGAAGCAACTTACAAAGACTTCATGTTTCCTGCCGGAAGCGGGAGACTCTACACTCTGCACCTGACACCCCTGGCTCGACCTGCAGAAAACCAACACCTCAGGGAGGACTCTCCGGCGACTGCGAGCCCGTGAGTAACCAGAAACTACCCCCCTGTGCCCCCACAGCGACACCTGCAGAGAGAATCCAGAGGCTCCCCCTGACCGCAACTGCCTGTAACAAGGGACCTGACGCCTGGAATCAACACTGCACCCGCAGCCCCCAGGACCTGAAGGAACCAAACTTCGACGCAGGAGTGACCCCCAGGTGACCCTCTGCCTTGCCCAGGTGGTGGCTGTCCCGAGAAGCCCCCCCTGTGCCTGCCTGCACCGCTAGAGTGACCTCCGGGTCCCTCCATTGAAACCTATACAAAACCCGACGCCTGCCTTGCACACTGCACCCGGCCACCCCTGTGCCGCTGAGGGTGTGTTTTGTGTGCCTACTTGTGTTCCCCCCCAGGGCTCCACAAACCCCCGCTGGTCTGCCCTCCGAGGACGCAGGTACTTACCTGCTGGCAGACTGGAATCAGAGCACCCTTGTTCTCCATAGGCACCTATCTGTTTTGGGCACCTCTTTGACCTCTGCACCTGACCGGCCCTGAGCTGCTGGTGTGGTAACTTTGGGGTTGCCTTGAACCCCCAACGGTGGGCTGCCTATGCCCCAGGACTGAGACTTGTAAGTGTTTCACTTACCTCCTAATCTAACCTTTACTTACCTCCCACGGGAACTGTTGATTTTTGCACTGTGTCCACTTTGAAAATAGCTTATTGCCATTTTTACAAAGACTGTATGTGATATTGCTTTTATTCAAAGTTCCTAAAGTATCTAAGTGAAGTACCTTACATTTAAAATGTTTACTGTAAATCTTGAACCTGTGGTTCTTAAAATAAACTAAGAAAATATATTTTTCAATATGAAAAACTATTGGCTAGGAGTAAGTCTTTGAGTGTGTGTTCCTCATTTATTGGCTGTGTGTGTACAACAAATGCTTAACACTACCCTCTGATAAGCCTACTGCTTGACCACACTACCACAAAATAGAGCATTAGAATTATCTATTTTTGCCACTATCTTACCTCTAAGGGGAACCCCTGGACTCTGTGTACACTATTTCTTACTTTGAAATAGTATATACAGAGCCAACTTCCTACACTTGGTCATCAGAATGATTGCTGGTTCCACCAGGTTCACCTATGTCACCTTTGATAAGGGCGACACATTGCCCATAGTATACAAATCACATTTTTACTCAAATGCAGAACAATATTTTGCACCCACAGAAAAGATTCTGACTGCTGTACAAATGGCTGTCTTAAAGGAAAGGCCACTTGCCCAACAGAAACGCATTATTGTTGTTACCCCGGTGCTGGCCTTAGAGGCTATCGCCAAAGCAAGTGTTCCTAATGCTACAGCAGTACATCCACGTTGGATTCAATGGGCAACGTCCCAATCTGCCACTGATGTTGACCACATTTTTAACCCAAAACTTCAAACACAAGAATTTCTCCAGTACGAAGAGGAGTACCCCGCATCTACTAACATTTTGCCACTTGACTGATAGCCAACTGTCACTTATACTGTTGGTTTAGCACAACCAGCTGTAGGTACAAAACATCAATACTCAGCCACTTGAGCAACTGTGAGCTGAATGATGAAGGATGGTGTATTCCACCCTCAAAATACCCACATGCAGACCCTTGGGGACTGTACCACTCAATTAGCTGAGCTTAAAGTTCTCATCTTGGCACTGGAAAACACGGATCCAGAACAGCTCACATTGATTGTGTCCAGTCCTATAATGATTATCTCAATCTTTGTTGGTTGAATGAGTTCAGAGACTTAAAGGGGAACACCATAAAAACACAGAACTCTGTGGGGGAGTTTGGCTGACCTAAATATACCAGATGCTCATTTGTCATGTAGTACATACACCGGGCCATCAACATGTAGGAGTACAAGTTGTAGGAAACACTTTGGCTGACGAAGCTGCAAACCCGCAGTAGCTAGAGCTTTTGTTGCTTCAGTGACTCGTTCTCATATGAGATTGGATAATGAGATTCAGGCTGCGGTGAAATCTTCAGCTGAGGGCAAGCCTCTTCCAAAAGCATACCCTGCAAAATATTCCTACCATATCAGTTGACAGAATGTTGCCTTTGCCACAACTCCTGGAGTCTGAGATCGAGTGATCCCCCAACCAAGACCAGAGATTAGATCTCATCAAAGCAGTGCATGTGGGTGTCACATCTGTTCTTGCTGGTGTGGCGACTACAATATCACTTTTACAGAAACGCTTCTGGTGGCCAGGCCTATATAAACACACCAAGCAATATGTCCTTTGCTGTGACATTTGCCAGCAAATAAAGGGGTCCAACATCAAACATCCACCTCAGACATCCCTCTAGTGTCCAATAGGCCACTACAATGTGTGTACTTGGACCATTGTGGACCCTTACAACCTGATGGTGCATACAAATATATCTTAGTTGCTGTTGATTCTTGTTCTCGATTCCTGTTGTTATGGCCACAGCGGTCAGCTGACGCTCGAACTGTTATTGAAGACTTGCTGGTCTTTATCTGTACACATGCCGGTGGAGCATTCCATTTGGACCAGGGCTCTGCTATTCCCTCTAGGGCATTCACGGACACCATGAGGACGTTGGGTGTTGAACTCCATCACTCCTTCGCTTACCATCCTGAGGGTAACAGTATTGAGGAGAGGAGGAATCATGACCTAAAGCAGTCCTCAACAAAAAGTGTTTTAGGTTCAGCAGTTGGCTTCATCACCTATTTGGGGTCCAGAGAGCACTGAATAATCTGCCAAAACGGTCCTCTGGGAGTCAAACTCCTTCTGAGGACCTCTTTGGGATACCTATGTATGTCCCAGATCTTGATGGCCTTGGTACGGTGGAGTCAGTCACAACATTTGACATAAAATAATGTCTCGCTGTCTTACAGGAGCTTCAACAATTTCTTGATGATAATTCATCCAACAGTACCGCCACCTTAGGAATAAGGGATTTACCAACAACATCCACAAGCTTGGTTCCTAAAGTTGGGGGATCTGGTTTGTGGGAAGATAGCTGTGAAAAAGGAATTTGGCCCATCTTACAAAGCACTGATTAAAGTCGTGGGAATTCAAGGCTCCAGAAGTACAAGTTACTTACCGTCGGCAACAAAATATCTGGTAGAGACATATTCTAGTTGCAGAAGCCTTACCTCAGAACTTTCCCCCAAGTGTCAGACTGGATCCGGAGATTTTTTTCTTCAAGCAGTACCCTTGCGCGTCGGTAGGTGGCGTCGCTTGACTCTGCGGGCGTTGTAGCTGCCGTGATGACGTCGGGAGTAGTACATTAGACACCACCTGATTGCAGTGAACTCAGTTTCTTTTAACGACTTTCACGCCAAAGCGCAGAACTGCTAAGAACACTGAGATTGGTGGGCCAGAGCTAAGGACCTGAAGGGGGAATCCCTGTCCCTAGAAATCAGTTGGCAAGCTGGGAGGATGGGTGGGTTGGTAAGGTATCTGCAACTAGAATATGTCTCTATCAGATATTTAGTTACCGAAGGTAAGTAACTTGTACATCTGAGGGGGCAAAATGGTCGATCGTCAGCACTAGAAGAGTGCTCACGGCCCGGCTCACTTATCCTGCATGATCCTGACACCCTGGATCCCCACAGACCTGGCAGAAGGGTCCTGGAGGTCCTCAGGGCAGCAAGGAAGACACGAGGAGCAAAAGAAAAACTGAGCCTAGTGACGCAGGGGAGCACGTGGGGAGAGCGCCCAACCCCATGATGACGGCCTCGTTGTGAGTGCGATCTGAAATCTGGCGAAAGTCGACAGAATGAGGCATTGGAGCGGGGCGGCCTAGAAGGGGCGATCCTGACGGAGGAGTCCTTCACGGTGAGGAGTCAGCTGAAATTTGGCACCACACCCCCCTCACACCCTGCCCACCTCCCCCTGAGAGTGTGCACGGAGCTGGAGGTGGGCCCTCCCGCTGTACTGGAGGCCCATTGAGGCAAGCGGGAAGCAGGAAAGTGCAGTTTGTTTGCCTACTGAGGTGGGCGCCCTGGCTTCGAGAGTTTGGGTTTGACGGAACTGCACTGGACAACAACGATAGTTTGGGCCCGTCACTGGACTAGTTTTTGGGGGTGTGCTCCACTGCGATGGTGTTCTGACTGAGTGGCCCTGGGTTGTCCAGTTCCTGGAGTGCAGGACTGGCAGATTGTGAGACAGATACATCGAGCCGAGTACGATGCTTACACTGCTCCTGCCTGTGCCAGCATCCCCTGTGGAATGGTTCTGTGAGGTGGGGCAGTTAGAGACCAATCAACGGTGGGTGGCGAAGATATGGAGCTCGGCTGCTTGCACTGCACATGGAAGAGTGGCACCCAGCATTAGGTGTGTTCATTTGTAGCTGGCGCTCCATAAGGTGTACACCATGGGCAAAGACAGAGCAAATAAGGGAACGCAGCAAACTCGGATAGACCAATACACCACGCAGAGTTCAGGAGTGAGTCTGCAAAAAGATCCCCCAGGCCCTTAGGAGAGGGGAGAGGAGCCCACCGAGGAGCAAATCCTGGCTGCAATTGAGTCATCCCAGCATGCAATGCAAACTCAGATTGCTGCCATAGCGGTCTATGTCAACCTACTGAGAGCCAATTTGAGTGGAGTGGCGGAACGATCAGTGGCCACTGAGCAACAAGTGACTTGCCTGCAGTCTGATATGGACACGCTGAGGGTCTCGTTGGCCATCCTCGAAGCTAAAACATGCAAACTAGAAGTGCGGGTCGATGATGCGGAGGGTAGGGTGAGACGATGTTACCTCCGTATAGTGGACTTCCCCGAAGGTGTAGAGGGGCAAATGTTGAAGCCTTCCTAGAAGACTGGATCCGCAAAACGTTGCCTGTTCCCCCCTTGTCGGCTGTATTTGTGGTGGAGCGTGCGCACAGGGCCTCAGCAGTGCCACCGCCCCCAATATCCCTTCCACGAAAGATTATAGCCAAGGTCCTTAACTACAGAGACCAAGACGTAATTTTGCAGGAGGTGCGCAAACATGGAGATCCTACATTTGAGAATCACAGCATCTGCCTTTTCCCTAACTACACCAGGACGGTGCAGATCCAAAGACAATCATATGCTGGTGTTAAACGTAAGCTAAAAGAACTGGGCTATACTTATATGTTGCTGTATCCAGCCAAGTGGAAAGTTCTCCATCCAGGCCGCTCGCATTTCTTTCAGTCTCATGAAGAGACATGGGACTGGTTGGAGCAGAATGTTGAGACAGGAATGCCGGACTCCCTGCATGAGGAGAGTAGCGGGAGACCCCAAGGGACAGTGGAGGTGCATACTGCAGCCCGCAGAAGCACCAGACGCCATTGTGCGGGCCGAGGAAGGCGAGTGATTGTTCGCTCGAACGGTACCCTGAGTCTTGAACGTTGAAGGCAGGAGCGTGAGGAGGCTAAACTGTTGGTCCAAACTGTCACATCGGAGGCGTCCTCGCGCTCCGGGTCCCCCTGAGGACACCTGAGTGATTCATTGGACCGTCTGTTGTGGTTGGAGTCAAGTACTTTGGTTTTAGATTGATGCTCGGGTTCTTCCCTCTGTTGGCTCTCCTCTCTCTCTCTGACCCTCTCTTCTCCTATTTACTGCTTCCTTTTGGTGCTGGGGGGTGGGGGTCTGGGTTGACGATTGCTCCAGGGCTGTGGTGGAGTGGTAGACCTGAGCTAATCCCCTGTTGTTGGTTAACTTTGTGGGTACAGTGTGTGTGCGGGCCAGACGATTGGCGTGTGGTGGGAGTTTTGGAACGCAGTCCGGACCTGAATCTGGCTATCAAGTGGGAACGCGATTGCTCACCACTTCTGGGCAGTGGAAGTGATAGCGGGGTACACACACAATTGGGCAGACACTAGTTGTGGGAGGTGTTTACCCGGGGTGGGATGGGGAAATTTCATGCGGGTTCTAGTTTGAGTTGGAGCTCTGTATTTGACACTGTGAGCACTGTGTGCATTCTTCCTTTTAGGGGGCATCGAGTTACCAGGTTGCGCATGCACCGGGCCGGGGGACTGTGCTGTGGGGGCTGCATGTGGATGGCGTGGGGAGGGGACAGACGGGAGGTGTAGAGGGGCATGTGGATTGGATCAGAATATGGTGGGTACCCTGACACACATAGTTACATGGAATGATAGGAGATTGAACTCCTTCGTGAAGCGCTACAGAGTACATACATATCTTAGACGGCTTGGCGTACATATTGCTCTCCTACAGGAGACTCATTTGGTAGAGAATGAAGTGCAAAAAGTGCAGAAAAAGTGAAGGGGGCATCTTTATTCAGTGACCTATTCATCCTACGCTAAGGGGGGAGGTTCTATTTGGGTTGCCCCTGGAACTCCCTTTACATTAAGAAGCTAAAACCAGGGGCCATATGTACAAAAGCTTTTCCCATAGACACAGAATGGGTAAAATCCTTTGGTACATCTGGCCCCAGATGTGCAAGGCTGATACATATTTCTACACGGCGTACTAGATAGCAGTGAGCTCTGTCTTTTGAATATTTATGTCCCTAACACTGATGATGCGGTGTTCTATCATCAGCTCCAACATGAATTAATATCTTACACGGGGATGCCCATCCTGTGGGCTGGCAACTTTAATTGCGACCTAGACGGAGCACTAGATAGGGACCCACCGAAGATGAATACGAAGACCCATATGACTGCCAAACTGGGGTGCGTTATGAGGAATCTACACTTTGTAGATGTGTGGAGAGAAATGTACCCCACATCTAAAATATTTTCGTGTTACACACCATCCAATGGGGCTTACAGTCGTCTGGATAGATTTCTCCTTGCCAATGATGGCTCACTAGACATCCGCCGGGTTGTTTACCAGGTCTGGTTTTTATCAGACCATGCCCCCCTCCTTTCGGAATGTGAAACGCACATTCCCAAGCCTGCAATCCCCCTGTGGCGTTTGCGTCCGGACTTACTAGGCGATCCTGAATACAAAAAAGATTGGGGTTCGGCTACAACTTGAGGCTTAGAATGGGAGGCTCTGAATGTAGTTATCAAAGGGGAAAGGCTTAGTGAAACATATGGTATCAGGCAATGCCTGGACCGGGAGCTCACGCAGCAAGAGGAAGTATTGGCAGCTATACAGCGCCAAATAGATAATGACGATGCTTCGGAGGCGGGTTGCCTTGAGGTAGAATTGTGGACCTTTGGGCTAGACTGGATAATTATGTCCGCCGGAACTATAGGCATTGGCTGTTTCGGGAAGGGTACCGCTCAGGGCGTATGTTACCCTGGCTCCTCCGGCGGCAGCGTCCCGTCCCCATTATCCAGATGCTCTGTGGTTCTTCTGGGAAAAGATTTTATGGCAGTTACAGGTGAATTCGCATCTGCGTGAGCACTTGCAGCATATCTTTGCCTCACCATGGAGTGTGGGGGTGACCCGGATACAGGAGCACCTGGATGGTCTCCGGATGCCTCGCCTTATGGAGGCCCAAGTGGAGAACTTAGAGGGGGAAGTGTCATTGGAAGACTTGGTGGAGGCGTTGGGTGGTATGGCGTCCGGGAAAGCACCTGATATAGACGGGCTAACAGTAAAATTTTACAGAACCTATTCGGCTGTGCTTCTTCCACGGTTGTTGGAAATACGCCATGAGGCACAAAGTAAGGCTCTTCTACCAGAGCATATGCGGGAAGCTTTGATAGTCATGCTACCGAAGCCAGGGAAGGAGGCTGATGACCCGGGCTCGCATAGGCCGTTGTCCATGCTAAATGTGGATGTTAAATTATTAGCTAAAGTTTTGGCTTCTCGTTTGAGTTGAGTGGTGATGCATTTAGTGCAGGGAGATAAATGCGGTTTTATACCGGGGAGGGGGACTCATATGAATATATGGCGCTTGTCGCATATACTACACAAGACTCGTGACTCTGCATTTCCCACAGCTCTAGTGGCTCTAGATATGGAGAAAGCGGTTGACACATTATCCTGGGAATACCTATGGGAGGTGATACGCAGGATGGGCATAGGCCCCGTCTTCTTATCCTTGGTGCGTCTTTTGTACACAGCGCCTCGGGCGAGAGTGAGTACTGGGGCAAATGTCAGATTCCTTTATTATCGAACGAGGCCCCTTGTCGCCACTGCTGTTCGCGTTAGCCATAGAGCCTCTGGCCATGCAATTATGGACTGGCTTGGATAAATGGGGCATCCGTATGGGGACGAGAACGCACATAATATCATTGTGAGCAGATGATGCTCTGGTGTACGTCACGGACCCTGAACGGGCAGTCCCCCTCTTGTTGGTTGTGACTGATAATTTTGGGCAGGTGTCGGGCCTCCGAGTTAACCGGCACAAAACTGTGTTGTTCCCAATGGCAGGTCTGTCGGCGACGGCGGTGTCAGAGTTGCCCAGATTGGGTCAATCCTGAGGGACTGAGTCCTTTTCATATTTAGGCATCCGGATTGCGCACTACCCGCACTTGCAATTTACTTTAAACATGGGAAGAGTACTGGAGGTCCTCCGTGCCTCTATTTAATTTTGGACCTCTCTCCCATTATTGGTTATAGGTAGAATCGCACTTAGTAAAATGATCTTACTACCTCGTTGCCTGTATGTTCTGCAGAATTCACTCTGTGAGCTCCCTCTTTCGATATTCCACCATCTTGATAAATTGATATTATCCCTAGTTTGGGCAGGCAAAAGATATAGGCGGTCATTACAACATTGGCGGTAAAAGCCGCTTACCGCCGTGCAGAAGACCGCCAACACACCGCCGCGGCCGCGGAATTCCGCCACAGCTATTATGACCCACATCTCGGAATCCGCCAAAATCTAGGCACCCACACAAGTCCGCCACACCAAAGGTCAGTGATAAACTGGCAAAAACAAAACCTCCACCGTCACGCCAACAGAAATACGCCCACACTATCACGACACACGAATCCGCGCGGCGGTCTTTCAACCGCGGTATTCCATTAGCGGTATACACCGCTGAGCTCAAAATACACACACACTTACAAAACACAGCCACATTGGCAATTCGAAATACACACACCTGATACACATATACACACCACATCGACACATCCAATACTATATAAAACACACACCCACATCACCCACAAACCCTTACGACAACAAATCACGAACGAAGGCCACAGAGAGACACCACCATCAACAATACAAGCATCCACAGGCACACAACACCATCACCTACAGAACGTCCACACACCGCACATTACACACCACTACATATCAGCACACTTATCACCCCACACACCATCCCACACATCGTCCACACCACACCATGGCACAGCAACAACACCCCAGGTCACGGAGGAGGAGCTCAGGGACATGGTGGAGGAAATCGTCCGGGTAGAGCAACAGCTATTCGGAGCACAGGTGCAGCACACCTCAATTGCAAGGAAGATGGAGCTACGGCAAAGAATAGTGGACAGGGTCAACGCAGTGGAACAGCACCCAAGAAATCGGGAGGACATCAGGAAGAGGTGGAACGACCTACGGGGGAAGGTGCGTTCGGTGGTCTCAAGACACCACCTGGCGGTTCAGCAGACTGCCGGCGGACCCCCACCTCCTCCCCACAACTAACAACATGGGAAGAGCAGGTCTTGGCGATTCTGCATCCTGAGGGCCTCGCAGGAGTAGGTGGAGGAATGGACTCTGGTAAGTCAAATCCTAACTATTACATCCCCCACCCTACCTGCATGCCAGCACATACCCCCACCCTCACCCCCATCACTCTACCTCCTCACAAATGTCCCAACATCACAAACCACACATCCCAACACCAAGCCCTGCATGCAACAACAAAGCATGGACACCCATCACTAAAGCATGCCCACTGCACATACCCATATACCCCCCTAAACCATCATCACACAAGTTCCCACACAGGAATGCAAGCACTGGGGTACACGGTCACCCACCCATTGCACACCATGGCACACACAGATGTAATAAACATCCTTTTATACCCCTGCAGGATCCCCACCCAAAGTCACTGGGCAGGACGGTTCACACATGTCCACACCACCAACTGAAGTGAAGAGCCCCACAGTGATGACAGTACCTCTGTCCAACTGGATCTAGATGACCAGCCCGGCCCATCGGGGACCTCGGAACAGTCGGTTCCCCTCACCCAGTCACAGGCCACCACAGACCTTCCCCCCTCTGGAAACACCAGCACAGCACCCACCCAGCGGGCCCATACCTCCGTCCCCAGGACACATCAATCAGCAGTGTGTCCACCACTACAGGGAACCCAGGATAACCCACCACCCCAACAACAACAGGGACCTGGGGGCAGTGGTAGTGGGCACACTGTCCAGGGGACGGAGGCTGAGGAATACAGGGGAACTGGGACGGCTGCTGTGTGACAGGGGGCAGACAGGCCCAGGGAACCCACTCTCCACGAGTCCCTCTCCTCCATCATGGGAGCCTACCACCACTCCCAGGAGACGATGGCAACGGTACTGGCCAAGTTTCAGGAGACCCAGCGCCTGCAGAAGGAACAGTATGTGGGCTTCAGGGAGGAACTCAGAACCATCAATTCCACCCTGGGCACCATCGTAGGGGTGCTGAAGGAAGTACTCAACACCAGGAGGGACACTGTGGCACTACAAGGGGCCCCTGACACTAGCATGGACAATGAACTGCCCACCACCTCCGCTGGCGCTAGTGGACAGGAGGCACCGCCACAGGTCCACCACACCAGCACCCCACCCCCTGCAGAGGGAGAACCACCTTGCAAACCGTCCCTGAGATCCAGGAACAAGACAGAGAAAGATGCCAATACCCCCGACAAGAAATGAGACCATCCTGAATGTCATCCTACTGCCCCACTTTGTCACCCTGTCCATCCCTAAACTGCCCCATCTCAACTTCCTATGCCCATTTAGGCAATGCACCTGTCAGACTAATAGACTGGACTCTGTCATGGACATTCCTCCGCAATCACCCCTCACCATTTTACAACCCCCTCCAATATTGAGCACTTAAATAAACACCCTTAAAGCACAAAACAACCTTGAGTCAGTCTGTGATTTCGGAATACTGTATTAGCAATGACTGTGGCAAAAAGCTCTTTCATTTGTAATATCAACATGCCAATGTCACACAGCTCTAGTCCATTAGGAATCAAAGCAGATGTCACACTGTGGGACCCAGATCTGTGAAATCGGAAGGGAAAGTGACAACTCAGTGACCATACACTGGGTGAAAACGACAGACAGTAGAGAGCCAGTAGTGTTTAAGTACATGTAGTAGGCAGGTCTGTATTCTTACCTGTGTTTCACTGGAAATATTGCTGGATCACTGAGTCCCTGTTGTCCATGTCTTCTTCCTCTGCTTCCTCGTCTTCACTGTCCACAGGCTCCACAGCTGCAACAACACCGCCATCTGGACCATCCTCCTGCAGAAAAGGCACCTGTCATCGCAAAGCCAAGCTGTGAAGCATACAGCAGGCCACGATGATCTGGCACACCTTCTTTGGTGAGTAGAATAGGGAGCCACCTGTCATATGGAGGCACCTGAACCTGGCCTTCAGGAGGCCGAAGGTCCGCTCGATCACCCTCCTAGTTCGCCCATGGGCCTCATTGTAGCGTTCCTCTGCCATTGTCCTGGGATTCCTCACTGGGGTCAGTAGTCATGACAGGTTGGGGTAACCAGAGTCAACTGCAAATGGCGAGGGACAACTGTTAGACACACACTAACCTGGAGGGATATCCCCAGACCCAGACAACCATTCCCACTGACTTGCTTCCAGGTGCTCACCTAATAGCCACACACGGTGCCTCTGGAGTTGACCCATCACAGAAGGGATGCTGCTACTCCGCAGGATGTAAGTGTCATGCACTGAGCCAGGGAACATGGCATTCACATGGGAGATGTACTGGTCTGCCAAACATACCATTTGTACATTCATGGAATGATAACTCTTCCGGTTTCTGTATACCTGTTCACTCCTGCGGGGGGTCCCAAAGCCACATGTGTCCCATCAGTGGCACCTATGATGTTGGGGATATGTCCCAGGGCATAGAAATCACCTTTCACTGTAGGCAAATCCTCCACCTGAGGGAAAACGATGTAGCTCCGCATGTGTTTCAGCAGGGCAGACAACACTCTGGACAACACGTTGGAAAACATAGGCTGGGACATCCCTGATGCTATGGCCACTGTTGTTTGAAATGACCCACTTGCAAGGAAATGGATCACTGACAGCACCTGCACTTGAGGGGGATTCCTGTGGGATGGCGGATAGCTGACATCAGGTCTGGCTCCAACTGGGTACACAGTTCCTGGATTGTGGCACGGTCAAGCCTGTATGTGATAATCACATGTCTTTCCTCCATTGTCGACAGGTCCACCAACGGTCAGTACACCGGAGGATGCCGCCATCTTCTCACATGTCCCAGCGGCGGTGCCTATGAAGGACAACAGCGAGCACAGAGTCAACCAACTCAGAGGTACGTAAACACAGCTTACACAGAACACCATTCATAACTTAAAAAGTGTCCTGTATGTGTGTTGAGTCTATGCCTAGGTATGTGTAACGCAGTTGAAAATGAAGCCAGGTTGGCCCCTGAAATGGCGGCTGCCTGACCTGTAAAGTGGGACAACGGGATGTGAGGTAACTGCGCTGGCGTTGTACACCGTCGCAATAGGCGGTCGAAGACCGCGGTGCAATGCTGCATTGGTTAACATTGGACCCTATGGGTCCCACGAGCCAATGACGATGTACGCCGGCGGTGAGGGTACTCACCGCCGCGGACGTGACCGTCATTTTCTATCTGTTCATTCACCCGATACCTGATCTTCGACGGGAGAGGACCTACACTGCAAGTGCTGATGTGACCTCGGTCCGGAAGCGACTATGGCTCGAGTGTCTGGGGAAAGGGCCCCTGCCTTCACATCGGAGGAGTTGGAGAAACTTGTGGATGGGGTCCTCCCCCAGTACATGCTGCTCTACGGTCCTCCAGACAAACAGGTAAGTACACTGGGAGCATGCTGTATGGGCTATGCCTGTGTGGAGAGGGGTGGATGTAAGAAGGAAGGGGGGAGAGTGCGGCGTGCATGAAACGACGGTGAGTGCATGTGCCACATGGCAAGGGTAGGGATGGGGGCCAATCACTTTGACGGTGCAGTTGGTGATAAGTTTCTCTTCCCCCTGTACAAATCATGTAGGTCAGCGCCCACCAGAAAAAAATATTTGGCATGCCATCGCCAAGGATGTCCGGACCCTGGGGGTCTACCACAGACAGAGCACCCACTGCCGGAAAAGATGGGAGGACATTCGCCGCTGGAGTAAGAAGATGGCGGAGGCTCAACTGGGGATGGCCTCCCAACGTGGGAGGGGTGCCGGTCGCACCATGGCCCCCCTGATGTTCAGTATCCTGGCGGTGGCCTACCCAGAGTTGGATGGGTGCTTGAGGGCATCACAGCAGCCACAAGGGGGTGAGTACACTCGCATTCTGCTGATTTTGCACGCAGTGGAGGTGTCTGGGTGGGGGAAGTGGGCTGTGGGTTTCCCTAGGCCAGGGCGAGTTCCATAGGCAAGGTCCCTCCGTAAGGCAGGCCATGTGGCACCCCACCGCACCTCTGTAGAGTGGCAAGTACACCTAGTCATCCCCCTTTGTCATCCATGTGTGCAGATGTCGTCCATAGCCTAGTAGGCCATTTCCTAGGAATTGAACAGTGGAGCCCAAGAGCGCAGCTACGTGTCTGTCATGTCCGCCAATGGTAGCGGTTATGCATGCACTCAACATGTCTTTCTTCTGTCCCCCCCCCCCCCTTTTTGTGGTCTCCCAGTTCTTGTGTGTATTAGCATCATCAGGCGGAGGAGCAGTGGCACCGGAGCACGAGGGGGCTACATCCCACATGGCCATGGAGGGCCACACTACGGAACTTCACCAGTTGGACGGAGGGCGAGGGGAGCTCCACGGCGGGGACAGGAGCTGACACCAGTGGCACTGACTCGTCCTCTAATGGGAGCTACCTTGTGATGCCCAGACGTGGGTCCCGGGCTCACTGTGCCACTGGATTCAAGCTAGCCTGGCTGATGAGGGGTGAAACCCCGAAACCGGTCCCAGGATGCTTGTTTCCGGTCCAGGAAAACCTGGCCTAGCAGTTCGGGCTGGACTGTTCCCATGAGGAACAGGGTCAAGACTGATTTGCATATGGCTGGGTTCAAACTGGGGTGGCATGGTGAGCAAAATAATGGATGGATTAAACCCAGATCTGTGACTGGGGGTGAATGTTTGATTGGTTCTGCATTCCGTCCATCCAGTTACGCTATCCCACAGCGTTGTGTTTTGCTTTGCTTTTGCCGCCCTAAGTGCGCCGGGTATGCCCAGACGTGGGTCCCGGGCTCACTGTGCCACTGGATTCAAGCTAGCCTGGCTGATGAGGGGTGAAACCCCGAAACCGGTCCCAGGATGCTTGTTTCTGGTCCAGGGAGAACCTGGCCTAGCAGTTTGGGCTGGACTGTTCCCATGAGGAACAGGGTCAAGACTGATTTGCATATGGCTGGGTTCAAACTGGGGTGGCATGGTGAGCAAAATAATGGATGGATTAAACCCAGATCTGTGCCTGGGGGTGAATGTTTGATTGGTTCTGCATTTCATCCATCCAGTTACGCTATCCCACAGCATTGTGTTTTGCTTTGCTTTAGCCGCCCTAAGTGCACCAGGTATGCCCAGACGTGGGTCCCGGACTCACTGTGCCACTGGATTCAAGCTAGCCTGGCTGATGAGGGGTGAAACCCCGGAACCGGTCCCAGGATGCTTGTTTCCGGTCCAGGGAGAACCTGGCCTAGCAGTTCGGGCTGGACTGTTCCCATGAGGAACAGGGTCAAGATTGATTTGCATCTGGCTGGGTTCAAACTGGGGTGGCAAGGTGAGCAAAATAATGGATGGATTAAACCCAGATCTGTGACTGGGGGTGAATGTTTGATTGGATCTGTATTCCGTCCATCCAGTTACGCTATCCCACAGCGTTGTGTTTTGCTTTGCTTTTGCCGCCCTAAGTGCGCCGGGCATGCCCAGACGTGGGTCCCGGGCTCACTGTGTCACTGGATTCAAACTAGCCTGGCTGATGAGGGGTGAAACCCCGAAACCGGTCCCAGGATGCTTGTTTCCGGTCCAGGGAGAACCTGGCCTAGCAGTTCGGGCTGGACTGTTCGCATGAGGAACAGGGTCAAGACTGATTTGCATATGGCTGGGTTCAAACTGGGGTGGCATGGTGAGCAAAATAATGGATGGATTAAACCCAGATCTGTGACTGGGGGTGAATGTTTGATTGGTTCTGCATTCCGTCCATCCAGTTACGCTATCCCACAGCGTTGTGTTTTGCTTTGCTTTTGCCGCCCTAAGTGCGCCGGGTATGCCCAGACGTGGGTCCCGGGCTCACTGTGCCACTGGATTCAAGCTAGCCTGGCTGATCAGGGGTGAAACACCGAAACCGGTCCCAGGATGCTTGTTTCCGGTCCAGGGAGAACCTGGCCTAGCAGTTCGGGCTGGACTGCTCCCATGAGGAACAGGGTCAAGACTGATTTGCATATGGCTGGGTTCAAACTGGGGTGGCATGGTGAGCAAAATAATGGATGGATTAAACCCAGATCTGTGACTGGGGGTGAATGTTTGATTGGTTCTGCATTCCGTCCATCCAGTTACGCTATCCCACAGCGTTGTGTTTTGCTGTGCTTTTGCCGCCCTAAGTGCGCCGGGTATGCCCAGACGTGGGTCCCGGGCTCACTGTGCCACTTGATTCAAGCTAGCCTGGCTGATGAGGGGTGAAACCCCGAAACCGGTCCCAGGATGCTTATTTCCGGTCCAGGGAGAACCTGGCCTAGCAGTTCGGGCTGGACTGTTCCCATGAGGAACAGGGTCAAGACTGATTTGCATATGGCTGGGTTCAAACTTGGGTGGCATGGTGAGCAAAATAATGGATGGATTAAACCCAGACCTGTGACTGGGGGTGAATGTTTGATTGGTTCTGCATTCCGTCCATCCAGTTGCTCTATCCCACAGCGTTGTGTTTTGCTTTGCTTTTGCCGCCCTAAGTGCGCCGGGTATGCCCAGACGTGGGTCCCGGGCTCACTGTGCCACTGGATTCAAGCTAACCTGGCTGATGAGGGGTGAAACCCCGAAACCAGTCCCAGGATGCTTGTTTCCGGTCCAGGGAGAACCTGGCCTAGCAGTTCGGGCTGGACTGTTCCCATGAGGAACAGGGTCAAGACTGATTTGCATATGGCTGGGTTCAAACTGGGGTGGCATGGTGTGAGAAGGTAGCCTCTTTCTAGCCTTGTTACCCCCACTTTTGGCCTGTTTGTGAGTGTATGTCAGGATGTTTGTCACTGTTTTCACTGTCTCACTGGGATCCTGATAGCCAGGCCTCAGTGCTCATAGTGAAAACACTATGTTTTCAGTATGGTTGTTATGTGTCACTGGGATCCTGCTGGTCAGGACCCCAGTGCTCATAGGTTTGTGGCCTATATGTATGTGTCACTGGGACCCTGTCACACAGGGCCCCAGTGCTCATAGGTGTGCATGTATATGTTCCCTGTGTGGTGCCTAACTGTCTCACTGAGGCTCTGCTAACCAGAACCTCAGTGGTTATGCTCTCTCATTACTTTCAAATTGTCACTAACAGGCTAGTGACCAATTTTACCAATTTACATTGGCTTACTGGAACACCCTTATAATTCCCTAGTATATGGTACTGAGGTACCCAGGGTATTGGGGTTCCAGGAGATCCCTATGGGCTGCAGCATTTCTTTTGCCACCCATAGGGAGCTCTGACAATTCTTACACAGGCCTGCCACTGCAGCCTGAGTGAAATAACGTCCACGTTATTTCACAGCCATTTTACACTGCACTTAAGTAACTTATAAGTCACCTATATGTCTAACCTTTACCTGGTAAAGGTTAGGTGCAAAGTTACTTAGTGTGAGGGCACCCTGGCACTAGCCAAGGTGCCCCCACATTGTTCAGAGCCAATTCACTGAACTTTGTGAGTGCGGGGACACCATTACACGCGTGCACTACATATAGGTCACTACCTATATGTAGCTTCACCATGGTAACTCCGAATATGGCCATGTAACATGTCTATGATCATGGAATTGCCCCCTCTATGCCATCCTGGCATTGTTGGTACAATTCCATGATCCCAGTGGTCTGTAGCACAGACCCTGGTACTGCCAGACTGCCCTTCCTGGGGTTTCACTGCAGCTGCTGCTGCTGCCAACCCCTCAGACAGGCAGCTGCCCTCCTGGGGTCCAGCCAGGCCTGGCCCAGGATGGCAGAACAAAGAACTTCCTCTGAGAGAGGGTGTGACACCCTCTCCCTTTGGAAAATGGTGTGAAGGCAGGGGAGGAGTAGCCTCCCCCAGCCTCTGGAAATGCTTTGTTGGGCACAGATGTGCCCAATTCTGCATAAGCCAGTCTACACCGGTTCAGGGACCCCTTAGCCCCTGCTCTGGCGCGAAACTGGACAAAGGAAAGGGGAGTGACCACTCCCCTGACCTGCACCTCCCCTGGGAGGTGTCCAGAGCTCCTCCAGTGTGCTCCAGACCTCTGCCATCTTGGAAACAGAGGTGCTGCTGGCACACTGGACTGCTCTGAGTGGCCAGTGCCACCAGGTGACGTCAGAGACTCCTGCTGATAGGCTCCTTCAGGTGTTAGTAGCCTTTCCTCTCTCCTAGGTAGCCAAACCCTCTTTTCTGGCTATTTAGGGTCTCTGTCTCTGGGGAAACTTTAGATAACGAATGCATGAGCTCAGCCGAGTTCCTCTGCATCTCCCTCTTCACCTTCTGATAAGGAATCGACCGCTGACCGCGCTGGAAGCCTGCAAACCTGCAACATAGTAGCAAAGACGACTACTGCAACTCTGTAACGCTGATCCTGCCGCCTTCTCGACTGTTTTCCTGCTTGTGCATGCTGTGGGGGTAGCCTGCCTCCTCTCTGCACCAGAAGCTCCGAAGAAATCTCCCGTGGGTCGACGGAATCGTCCCCCTGCAACCGCAGGCACCAAAAAGCTGCATCTCCGGTCCCTTGGGTCTCCTCTCAGCACGACGAGCGAGGTCCCTCGAATCCAGCGACACCGTCCAAGTGACCCCCACAGTCCAGTGACTCTTCAGCCCAAGTTTGGTGGAGGTAAGTCCTTGCCTCACCTCGCTGGGCTGCATTGCTGGGAACCGCGACTTTGCAAGCTTCTCCGGCCCCTGTGCACTTCCGGCGGAAATCCTTCGTGCACAGCCAAGCCTGGGTCCACGGCACTCTAACCTGCATTGCACGACTTTCTAAGTTGGTCTCCGGCGACGTGGGACTCCTTTGTGCAACTTCGGCGAGCACCGTTTCACGCATCCTCGTAGTGCCTGTTTCTGGCACTTCTCCGGGTGCTACCTGCTTCAGTGAGGGCTCCTTGTCTTGCTCGACGTCCCCTCTCTCTGCAGGTCCAATTTGCGACCTCCTGGTCCCTCCTGGGCCCCAGCAGCGTCCAAAAACGCCAAACGCACGATTTGCGTGTAGCAAGGCTTGTTGGCGTCCATCCGGCGGGAAAACACTTCTGCACGACTCTCCAAGGCGTGGGGGATCCATCCTCCAAAGGGGAAGTCTCTAGCCCTTGTCGTTCCTGCAGTATTCACAGCTCTTCAGCCTAGTAAGAGCTTCTTTGCACCAACCGCTGGCATTTCTTGGGCATCTGCCCATCTCCGAGCTGCTTGTGACTTTTGGACTTGGTCCCCTTGCTCCACAGGTACCTTCAGACAGGAATCCATCGTTGTTGCATTGCTGATTTGTGTTTTCCTTGCATTCTCCCTCTAACACGACTATTTTGTCCTTAGGGGAACTTTGGTGCACTTTGCACTCACTTTTCAGGGTCTTGGGGAGGGTTATTTTTCTAACTCTCACTATTTTCTAATAGTCCCAGCGACCCTCTACAAGGTCACATAGGTTTGGGGTCCATTCGTGGTTCGCATTCCACTTCTGGAGTATATGGTTTGTGTTGCCCCTATCCCTATGTTTCCCCATTGCATCCTATTGTAACTATACATTGTTTGCACTGTTTTCTAAGACTATACTGCATATTTTTGCTATTGTGTATATATATCTTGTGTATATTTCCTATCCTCTCACTGAGGGTACACTCTAAGATACTTTGGCATATTGTCATAAAAATAAAGTACCTTTATTTTTAGTATAACTGTGTATTGTGTTTTCTTATGATATTGTGCATATGACACTAAGTGGTACTGTAGTAGCTTCACACGTCTCCTAGTTCAGCCTAAGCTGCTCTGCTAAGCTACCATTATCTATCAGCCTAAGCTGCTAGACACCCTATACACTAATAAGGGATAACTGGGCCTGGTGCAAGGTGCAAGTACCCCTTGGTACTCACTACAAGCCAGTCCAGCCTCCTACATTGGTTGTGCAGTGGTGGGATAAGTGCTTGAGACTACTTACCACTCTTGTCATTGTACTTTTCATAAGAGAAAAATATACAAAACAAGGTCAGTGTATATACACATAGCCAAAAAGTTTTGCATTTCCTCTTTTCACTCTTTTCTAAGTGCTGAAAAGTACTACTAAACTTTCAAAAAGTTCTTAAAAGTTTAAAAAGTTTTTTCTGTCTTTCCAAAAAGTTCTGAAAACTTTTTTCTCTTTGTCTATCACTTTAACTCTCTCTAAAAAATGTCTTGCACAGGCCAAAAAGTTGAACTGTCCAAACTTGCATATGATCTCCTTAGCTGGAAAGGAGCAAGGAGTCTCTGCATAGAGAGAGGTTTGAGTGTAGGGAAGAATCCTTCCTTAGAACTGTTAATTAATATGCTTAGAGTACAGGATAAGGCCATAAGTGCCCAATCTGTAGAAAAAGTAGCTAATGGTTCTCAATCTGATCCAGGGACTCCCCCAGGAAAAGGTTCAGGAAAGAAACTTCTCAGCCTGCCCATTACTAGACAGTCTAGCATAGTTGGTACAGAGGTTGAATCACATCATACTGATGATGTGCTCTCACATTATACTGGTAGCCAAGCTGTTAGGGTGCCCTCTGTAAGGGACAGGTCTCCTTCTGTTCATTCCCATCATACCTCTGTATCTAGAAATGTCCCTCCCACCCACCCTGATGACAGATTGTTGGAAAGGGAGCTCAATAGATTGAGAGTGGAACAAACCAGACTGAAGCTCAAGAAGCAACAGCTGGATTTGGATAGACAGTCTTTAGAAATAGAGAGGGAAAGACAGAAAATGGGTTTAGATACCCATGGTGGCAGCAGCAGTATTCCCCATAGTCATCCTGCAAAAGAGCATGATTCCAGGAATCTGCATAAGATAGTTCCCCCTTATAAGGAGGGGGATGACATTAACAAGTGGTTTGCTGCACTTGAGAGGGCCTGTGCTGTACAGGATGTCCCTCAAAAGCAGTGGGCTGCTATCCTATGGCTATCATTTAGTGGAAAAGGTAGGGATAGGCTCCTTACTGTAAAAGAAAATGATGCTAATAATTTCCAAGTTCTTAAGAATGCACTCCTGGATGGTTATGGCTTAACCACTGAACAGTACAGGATAAAGTTCAGAGAGACCAAAAAGGAGTCTTCACAAGACTGGGTTGATTTCATTGACCATTCAGTGAAGGCCTTGGAGGGGTGGTTACATGGCAGTAAAGTTACTGATTATGAAAGCCTGTATAACACAATCCTGAGAGAGCATATACTTAATAATTGTGTGTCTGATTTGTTGCACCAGTACCTGGTAGACTCTGATCTGACCTCTCCCCAAGAATTGGGAAAGAAGGCAGACAAATGGGTCAAAACAAGGGTGAACAGAAAAGTTCATACAGGGGGTGACAAAGATGGCAATAAGAAGAAAGATGGTGAAAAATCTCAAGATAAGCATGGGGATAAGGGTAAAACCAAAGATCCCACTTCAAATCTTAAACACTCTTCAGAGGGTGGGGATAAAACAAATTCTTCCTCTTCTTCCCAAACTGCACACATTAAAAAGCCTTGGTGCTTTGTGTGTAAAAATAGAGGCCATAGGCCAGGGGATAAGTCCTGTCCAGGTAAACCCCCTGAGCCTACCACCACTAATACATCAAGCTCTAGTGCCCCTAGCAGTAGTGGTACTAGTGGTGGGACTGCTGGCAACAGTCAAGCAAAGGGTGTAGTTGGGTTCACTTATGGGTCCATAGTGGAAACTGATGTAATCAGTCCCAAGACAGTTTCTGTCACACCTAGTGGCATTGGCCTTGCCACACTGGCTGCTTGTCCCCTTACAATGGATAAGTACAGGCAGACAGTTTCAATAAATGGTGTTGAGGCCTTGGCCTACAGGGACACAGGTGCCAGTTTCACTTTGGTGACTGAAAACCTAGTGCCTCCTGAACAACACATCATTGGACAACAGTATAAGATTATTGATGTCCATAACTCCACTAAGTTTCTTCCCTTAGCTATAATTCAGTTTAGTTGGGGTGGAGTTACTGGCCCTAAGCAGGTGGTGGTATCACCTAGCTTACCTGTAGACTGTCTCTTAGGTAATGACCTAGAGGCCTCAGGTTGGGCTGATGTAGAGTTTTATGCCCATGCAGCCATGCTGGGCATCCCTGAGGAATTGTTCCCTCTCATTTCAAGTGAAATGAAAAAGCAAAGGAGAGAAGGCCTGAAAACTCAGGATCCCTCTCCATCAACAGGTAAAAAGGGTATCACAGTATCCCCTAACCACCCTACCATTCAGGATACTATTCCTGTGGTGGGAGAAACCTCTCCTGGGGTGGCACCTGTTCCAAGGGAATCAGCAGCTGGCATAGCTGGACTCCCTGAGGTAGAAGTACCTCTCTGTGGGATAAATAACATTGGTGACAAAAAGAGCACCATTTTAGTTAACATGGAGCATCCCTCCAACCCTCCCAGAGAAACTTTAGTGCAGAAACCCTGTACTGCCTCACAACACTTAGGTCAGCATCCCTGCCCTAGTGTGGAGCTCATAGGACAGCATCCCTGCCCTGCTCCAACTCAAGAGAAACAGCATCCCTGTTCTCTCTTCCAGCCAAATGGACAAAGTTTTTGTCCAGCTATGGCTTTACTGAGACAGCATCCCTGTCTGGCATTTCCATCATTACAAATAGGTTCAGTGGATAATTCCCACTGCTCTAAACTAAAACTTACTGATAGAAACTCTGAAAATACATCTTCACATTGTTGGTTAGCTAAAAAACTTCAAACAGGGTGGTTTACATCCCCACAGGGAAGTAACCATATAGTGGATGATAAAGGGAGTAACCAGTCTATTGCAGAGCTACTCTCTACTTATCACCACTTAGACAATAAAGTCTCAACTGGCCAAGGTTAGCCTTATTGTCCTTCGTTTGGGGGGGGGTTGTGTGAGAAGGTAGCCTCTTTCTAGCCTTGTTACCCCCACTTTTGGCCTGTTTGTGAGTGTATGTCAGGATGTTTGTCACTGTTTTCACTGTCTCACTGGGATCCTGATAGCCAGGCCTCAGTGCTCATAATGAAAACACTATGTTTTCAGTATGGTTGTTATGTGTCACTGGGATCCTGCTGGTCAGGACCCCAGTGCTCATAGGTTTGTGGCCTATATGTATGTGTCACTGGGACCCTGTCACACAGGGCCCCAGTGCTCATAGGTGTGCATGTATATGTTCCCTGTGTGGTGCCTAACTGTCTCACTGAGGCTCTGCTAACCAGAACCTCAGTGGTTATGCTCTCTCATTACTTTCAAATTGTCACTAACAGGCTAGTGACCAATTTTACCAATTTACATTGGCTTACTGGAACACCCTTATAATTCCCTAGTATATGGTACTGAGGTACCCAGGGTATTGGGGTTCCAGGAGATCCCTATGGGCTGCAGCATTTCTTTTGCCACCCATAGGGAGCTCTGACAATTCTTACACAGGCCTGCCACTGCAGCCTGAGTGAAATAACGTCCACGTTATTTCACAGCCATTTTACACTGCACTTAAGTAACTTATAAGTCACCTATATGTCTAACCTTTACCTGGTAAAGGTTAGGTGCAAAGTTACTTAGTGTGAGGGCACCCTGGCACTAGCCAAGGTGCCCCCACATTGTTCAGAGCCAATTCACTGAACTTTGTGAGTGCGGGGACACCATTACACGCGTGCACTACATATAGGTCACTACCTATATGTAGCTTCACCATGGTAACTCCGAATATGGCCATGTAACATGTCTATGATCATGGAATTGCCCCCTCTATGCCATCCTGGCATTGTTGGTACAATTCCATGATCCCAGTGGTCTGTAGCACAGACCCTGGTACTGCCAGACTGCCCTTCCTGGGGTTTCACTGCAGCTGCTGCTGCTGCCAACCCCTCAGACAGGCAGCTGCCCTCCTGGGGTCCAGCCAGGCCTGGCCCAGGATGGCAGAACAAAGAACTTCCTCTGAGAGAGGGTGTGACACCCTCTCCCTTTGGAAAATGGTGTGAAGGCAGGGGAGGAGTAGCCTCCCCCAGCCTCTGGAAATGCTTTGTTGGGCACAGATGTGCCCAATTCTGCATAAGCCAGTCTACACCGGTTCAGGGACCCCTTAGCCCCTGCTCTGGCGCGAAACTGGACAAAGGAAAGGGGAGTGACCACTCCCCTGACCTGCACCTCCCCTGGGAGGTGTCCAGAGCTCCTCCAGTGTGCTCCAGACCTCTGCCATCTTGGAAACAGAGGTGCTGCTGGCACACTGGACTGCTCTGAGTGGCCAGTGCCACCAGGTGACGTCAGAGACTCCTGCTGATAGGCTCCTTCAGGTGTTAGTAGCCTTTCCTCTCTCCTAGGTAGCCAAACCCTCTTTTCTGGCTATTTAGGGTCTCTGTCTCTGGGGAAACTTTAGATAACGAATGCATGAGCTCAGCCGAGTTCCTCTGCATCTCCCTCTTCACCTTCTGATAAGGAATCGACCGCTGACCGCGCTGGAAGCCTGCAAACCTGCAACATAGTAGCAAAGACGACTACTGCAACTCTGTAACGCTGATCCTGCCGCCTTCTCGACTGTTTTCCTGCTTGTGCATGCTGTGGGGGTAGCCTGCCTCCTCTCTGCACCAGAAGCTCCGAAGAAATCTCCCGTGGGTCGACGGAATCGTCCCCCTGCAACCGCAGGCACCAAAAAGCTGCATCTCCGGTCCCTTGGGTCTCCTCTCAGCACGACGAGCGAGGTCCCTCGAATCCAGCGACACCGTCCAAGTGACCCCCACAGTCCAGTGACTCTTCAGCCCAAGTTTGGTGGAGGTAAGTCCTTGCCTCACCTCGCTGGGCTGCATTGCTGGGAACCGCGACTTTGCAAGCTTCTCCGGCCCCTGTGCACTTCCGGCGGAAATCCTTCGTGCACAGCCAAGCCTGGGTCCACGGCACTCTAACCTGCATTGCACGACTTTCTAAGTTGGTCTCCGGCGACGTGGGACTCCTTTGTGCAACTTCGGCGAGCACCGTTTCACGCATCCTCGTAGTGCCTGTTTCTGGCACTTCTCCGGGTGCTACCTGCTTCAGTGAGGGCTCCTTGTCTTGCTCGACGTCCCCTCTCTCTGCAGGTCCAATTTGCGACCTCCTGGTCCCTCCTGGGCCCCAGCAGCGTCCAAAAACGCCAAACGCACGATTTGCATGTAGCAAGGCTTGTTGGCGTCCATCCGGCGGGAAAATACTTCTGCACGACTCTCCAAGGTGTGGGGGATCCATCCTCCAAAGGGGAAGTCTCTAGCCCTTGTCGTTCCTGCAGTATTCACAGCTCTTCAGCCTAGTAAGAGCTTCTTTGCACCAACCGCTGGCATTTCTTGGGCATCTGCCCATCTCCGAGCTGCTTGTGACTTTTGGACTTGGTCCCCTTGCTCCACAGGTACCTTCAGACAGGAATCCATCGTTGTTGCATTGCTGATTTGTGTTTTCCTTGCATTCTCCCTCTAACACGACTATTTTGTCCTTAGGGGAACTTTGGTGCACTTTGCACTCACTTTTCAGGGTCTTGGGGAGGGTTATTTTTCTAACTCTCACTATTTTCTAATAGTCCCAGCGACCCTCTACAAGGTCACATAGGTTTGGGGTCCATTCGTGGTTCGCATTCCACTTCTGGAGTATATGGTTTGTGTTGCCCCTATCCCTATGTTTCCCCATTGCATCCTATTGTAACTATACATTGTTTGCACTGTTTTCTAAGACTATACTGCATATTTTTGCTATTGTGTATATATATCTTGTGTATATTTCCTATCCTCTCACTGAGGGTACACTCTAAGATACTTTGGCATATTGTCATAAAAATAAAGTACCTTTATTTTTAGTATAACTGTGTATTGTGTTTTCTTATGATATTGTGCATATGACACTAAGTGGTACTGTAGTAGCTTCACACGTCTCCTAGTTCAGCCTAAGCTGCTCTGCTAAGCTACCATTATCTATCAGCCTAAGCTGCTAGACACCCTATACACTAATAAGGGATAACTGGGCCTGGTGCAAGGTGCAAGTACCCCTTGGTACTCACTACAAGCCAGTCCAGCCTCCTACACATGGTGAGCAAAATAATGGATGGATTAAACCCAGATCTGTGACTGGGGGTGAATGTTTGATTGGTTCTGCATTCCGTCCATCCAGTTACGCTATCCCACAGCGTTGTGTTTTGCTTTGCTTTTGCTGCCCTAAGTGCGCCGGGTATGCCCAGACGTGGGTCCCGGGCTCACTGTGCCACTGGATTCAAGCTAGCCTGGCTGATGAGGGGTGAAACCCCGAAACCGGTCCCAGGATGCTTTTTTCCGGTCCAGGGAGAACCTGGCCTAGCAGTTCGGGCTGGACTGTTCCCATGAGGAACAGGGTCAAGAATGATTTGCATATGGCTGGGTTCAAACTGGGGTGGCATGGTGAGCAAAATAATGGATGGATTAAACCCAGATCTGGACTGGGGGTGAATGTTTGATTGGTTCTGCATTCCATCCATCCAGTTACGCTATCCCACAGCATTGTGTTTTGCTTTGCTTTCGCCGCCCTAAGTGCGCCGGGTATGCCCAGACGTGGGTCCCGGGCTCACTGTGCCACTGGATTCAAGCTAGCCTGGCTGATCAGGGGTGAAACACCGAAACCGGTCCCAGGATGCTTGTTTCCGGTCCAGGGAGAACCTGGCCTAGCAGTTCGGGCTGGACTGCTCCCATGAGGAACAGGGTCAAGACTGATTTGCATATGGCTGGGTTCAAACTGGGGTGGCATGGTGAGCAAAATAATGGATAGATTAAACCCAGATCTGTGACTGGGGGTGAATGTTTGATTGGTTCTGCATTCCGTCCATCCAGTTACGCTATCCCACAGCGTTGTGTTTTGCTGTGCTTTTGCCGCCCTAAGTGCGCCGGGTATGCCCAGACGTGGGTCCCGGGCTCACTGTGCCACTGGATTCAAGCTAGCCTGGCTGATGAGGGGTGAAACCCCGAAACCGGTCCCAGGATGCTTGTTTCCGGTCCAGGGAGAACCTGGCCTAGCAGTTCGGGCTGGACTGTTCCCATGAGGAACAGGGTCAAGACTGATTTGCATATGGCTGGGTTCAAACTTGGGTGGCATGGTGAGCAAAATAATGGATGGATTAAACCCAGACCTGTGACTGGGGGTGAATGTTTGATTGGTTCTGCATTCCGTCCATCCAGTTGCTCTGTGTTTTGCTTTGCTTTTGCCGCCCTAAGTGCGCCGGGTATGCCCAGACGTGGGTCCCGGGCTCACTGTGCCACTGGATTCAAGCTAACCTGGCTGATGAGGGGTGAAACCCCGAAACCGGTCCCAGGATGCTTGTTTCCGGTCCAGGGAGAACCTGGCCTAGCAGTTCGGGCTGGACTGTTCCCATGAGGAACAGGGTCAAGACTGATTTGCATATGGCTGGGTTCAAACTGGGGTGGCATGGTGAGCAAAATAATGGATGGATTAAACCCAGATCTGTGACTGGGGGTGAATGTTTGATTGGTTCTGCATTCCGTCCATCCAGTTACGCTATCCCACAGCGTTGTGTTTTGCTTTGCTTTTGCCGCCCTAAGTGCGCCGGGTATGCCCAGACGTGGGTCCCGGGCTCACTGTGCCACTGGATTCAAGCTAGCCTGGCTGATGAGGGGTGAAACCCCGAAACCGGTCCCAGGATGCTTTTTTCCGGTCCAGGGAGAACCTGGCCTAGCAGTTCGGGCTGGACTGTTCCCATGAGAACAGGGTCAAGACTGATTTGCATATGGCTGGGTTCAAACTGGGGTGGCATGGTGAGCAAAATAATGGATGGATTAAACCCAGATCTGTGACTGGGGGTGAATGTTTGATTGGTTCTGCATTCCGTACATCCAGTTACGCTATCCCACAGCGTTGTGTTTTGCTTTGCTTTTGCCACCCTAAGTGCGCCGGGCATGCCCAGACGTGGGTCCCGGGCTCACTGTGCCACTGGATTCAAGCTAGCCTGGCTGATGAGGGGTGAAACCCCGAAACCGGTCCCAGGATGCTTGTTTCCGGTCCAGGGAGAACCTGGCCTAGCAGTTCGGGCTGGACTGTTCCCATGAGGAACAGGGTCAAGACTGATTTGCATATGGCTGGGTTCAAACTGGGGTGGCATGGTGAGCAAAATAATGGATGGATTAAACCCAGATCTGTGACTGGGGGTGAATGTTTGATTGGTTCTGCATTCCGTCCATCCAGTTACGCTATCCCACAGCGTTGTGTTTTGCTTTGCTTTTGCCGCCCTAAGTGCGCCGGGCATGCCCAGACGTTGGTCCCGGGCTCACTGTGCCACTGGATTCAAGCTAGCCTGGCTGATGAGGGGTGAAACTCCGAAACCGGTCCCAGGATGCTTGTTTCCGGTCCAGGGAGAACCTGGCCTAGCAGTTCGGGCTCGACTGTTCCCATGAGGAACAGGGTCAAGACTGATTTGCATATGGCTGGGTTCAAACTGGGGTGGCATGGTGAGCAAAATAATGGATGGATTAAACCCAGATCTGTGACTGGAGGTGAATGTTTGATTGGTTCTGCATTCCATCCATCCAGTTACGCTATCCCACAGCATTGTGTTTTGTTTTGCTTTTGCCGCCCTAAGTGCGCCGGGCATGCCCAGACGTGGGTCCCGGGCTCACTGTGCCACTGGATTCAAGCTAGCCTGGCTAATGAGGGGTGAAACCCCGAAACCGGTCCCAGGATGCTTGTTTCCGGTCCAGGGAGAACCTGGCCTAGCAGTTCGGGCTGGACTGTTCCCATGAGGAACAGGGTCAAGACTGATTTGCATATGGCTGGGTTCAAACTGGGGTGGCATGGTGAGCAAAATAATGGATGGATTAAACCCAGATCTGTGACTGGGGGTGAATGTTTGATTGGTTCTGCATTCCGTCCATCCAGTTACGCTATCCCATAGCGTTGTGTTTTGCTTTGCTTTTGCCGCCCTAAGTGCGCCGGGTATGCCCAGACGTGGGTCCCGGGCTAACTGTGCCACTGGATTCAAGCTAGCCTGGCTGATGAGGGGTGAAACCCCGAAACTGGTCCCAGGATGCTTGTTTCCGGTCCAGGGAGAACCTGGCCTAGCAGTTCGGGCTGGACTGTTCCCATGAGGAACAGGGTCAAGACTGATTTGCATATGGCTGGGTTCAAACTGGGGTGGCATGGTGAGCAAAATAATGGATGGATTAAACCCATGGATTAAACCCAAGATCTGTGACTGGGGGTGAATGTTTGATTGGTTCTGCATTCCGTCCATCCAGTTACGCTATCCCACAGCGTTGTGTTTTGCTTTGCTTTTGCCGCCCTAAGTGCGCCGGGTATGCCCAGACGGGGGTCCCGGGCTCACTGTGCCACTGGATTCAAGCTAGCCTGGCTGATGAGGGGTGAAACCCCGAAACCGGTCCCAGGATGCTTGTTTCCGGTCCAGGGAGAACCTGGCCTAGCAGTTCGGGCTGGACTGTTCCCATGAGGAACAGGGTCAAGACTGATTTGCATATGGCTGGGTTCAAACTGGGGTGGCATGGTGAGCAAAATAATGGATGGATTAAACCCAGATCTGTGACTGGGGGTGAATGTTTGATTGGTTCTGCATTCCGTCCATCCATTTGCGCTATCCCACAGCGTTGTGTTTTGCTTTGCTTTTGCTGCCCTAAGTGCGCCGGGTATGCCCAGACGTGGGTCCCGGGCTCACTGTGCCACTGGATTCAAGCTAGCCTGGCTGATGAGGGGTGAAACCCCGAAACCGGTCCCAGGATGCTTGTTTCCGGTCCAGGGAGAACCTGGCCTAGCAGTTCGGTCTGGACTGTTCCCATGAGGAACAGGGTCAAGACTGATTTGCATATGGCTGGGTTCAAACTGGGGTGGCATGGTGAGCAAAATAATGGATGGATTAAACCCAGATCTGTGACTGGGGGTGAATGTTTGATTGGTTCTGCAGTCCGTCAATCCAGTTACGCTATCCCACAGCGTTGTGTTTTGCTTTGCTTTTGCCGCCCTAAGTGCGCCGGGAATGCCCAGACGTGGGTCCCGGGCTCACTGTGCCACTGGATTCAAGCTAGCCTGGCTGATGAGGGGTGAAACCCCGAAACCGGTCTGTAGGAAGTTGGCTCTGTATGTGCTATTTCAAAGTAAGGAATAGCATGCACAGAGTCCAAGGGTTCCCCTTAGAGGTAAGATAGTGGCAAAAAGAGATAATACTAATGCTCTATTTTGTGGTAGTGTGGTCGAGCAGTAGGCTTATCAAAGGAGTAGTGTTAAGCATTTGTTGTACATACACACAGGCAATAAATGAGGAACACACACTCAGAGACAAATCCAGCCAATAGGTTTTGTTATAGAAAAATATCTTTTCTTAGTTTATTTTAAGAACCACAGGTTCAAATTTTACCTGTAATATCTCATTTGAAAGGTATTGCAGGTAAGTACTTTAGGAACTTTGAATCATTACATTAGCATGTATACTTTTGACATAAAACACAATAAGCTGTTTTAAAAGTGGACACAGTGCAATTTTCACAGTTCTTGGGGGAGGTAAGTTTTTGTTAGTTTTCACAGGTAAGTAAGTCACTTACAGGTTTCAGTTTTGGTCCAAGGTAGCCCATCGTTGGGGGTTCCGAGCAACCCCAAAGTTACCACACCAGCAGCTCAGGGCCGGTTAGGTGCAGAGGTCAAAGAGGTGCCCAAAACGCATAGGCTGCAATGGAGAGAAGGGGGTGCCCCGGTTCCGGTCTGCCAGCAGGTAAGTACCCGCGTCTTCGGAGGGCAGACCAGGGGGGTTTTGTAGGGCACCGGGGGGGACACGAGTTCACACAAAAAGTACACCCTCAGCGGCACTGGGGCGGCCGGGTGCAGTGTAGAAACAAGCGTCGGGTTTGCAATGTAAATCAATGAGAGATCAAGGGATCTCTTCAGCGTCGCAGGCAGGCAAGGGGGGGGCTCCTCGGGGTAGCCACCACCTGGGCAAGGGAGAGGGCCTCCTGGGGGTCACTCCTGCACAGGAGTTCCGTTTCTTTAGGTGCTGGGGGCTGCGGGTGCAGAGTCTTTTCCAGCCGTCGGGAAAGGGAGTTCAGGCAGTCGCGGTCAGGGGGAGCCTCGGGATTCCCTCTGCAGGCGTCGCTGTGGGGGCTCAGGGGGGACAACTTTGGTTACTCACAGTCGTAGAGTCGCCGGAGGGTCCTCCCTGAAGCGTTGTTTCTCCACCAGTCGTGCGGGGTCGCCGGGTGCAGTGTTGCAAGTCTCACGCTTCTTGCGGGGAGTTGCAGGGGTCTTTAAATCTGCTCCTTGAAACAAAGTTGCAGTTCTTTTGGAGCAGTGCCGCTGTCCTCTGGAGTTTCTTGGTCTCTTGGAAGTAGGGCAGTCCTCTGAGGATTCAGAGGTCGCTGGTCCTGGAGAAAGCGTCGCTGGAGCAGGGTTCTTTAGAAGGCAGGAGACAGGCCGGTAGGACTGGGGCCAAAGCAGTTGGTGTCTTCTTTCTTCTTCTGCAGGGGTTTTCAGCTCAGCAGTCTTCTTCTTCGGTAAGTTGCAGGAATCTAAATTCTTAGGTTCAGGGGAGCCCTTAAATAATAAATTTAAGGGCGTGTTTAGGTCTGGGGGGTTAGTAGCCAATGGCTACTAGCCCTGAGGGTGGGTACACCCTCTTTGTGCCTCCTCCCAAGGGTAGGGGGTCACATCCCTAATCCTATTGGGGAATCCTCCATCTGCAAGATGGAGGATTTCTAAAAGTTAGAGTCACCTCAGCTCAGGACACCTTAGGGGCTGTCCTGACTGGCCAGTGACTCCTCCTTGTTTTTCTCATTATTTTCTCCGGCCTTGCCGCCAAAAGTGGGGGCCGTGGCCGGAGGGGGCGGGCAACTCCACTAGCTGGAGTGTCCTGCGGTGCTGGAACAATGGGGTGAGCCTTTGAGGCTCACCGCCAGGTGTTACAGCTCCTGCCTGGGGGAGGTGTTAGCATCTCCACCCAGTGCAGGCTTTGTTACTGGCCTCAGAGTGACAAAGGCACTCTCCCCATGGGGCCAGCAACATGTCTCGGTTGTGGCAGGCTGCTGGAACTAGTCAGCCTACACAGATAGTCGGTTAAGGTTTCAGGGGGCACCTCTAAGGTGCCCTCTGGGGTGTATTTTACAATGAAATGTACACTGGCATCAGTGTGCATTTATTGTGTTGAGAAGTTTGATACCAAACTTCCCAGTTTTCAGTGTAGCCATTATGGTGCTGTGGAGTTCGTGTAAAACAGACTCCCAGACCATATACTCTTATGGCTACCCTGCACTTACAATGTCTAAAGTATTGCTTAGACACTGTAGGGGCACAGTGCTCATGCACTGGTGCCCTCACCTAGGGTATAGTGCACCCTGCCTTAGGGCTGTAAGGCCTACTAGAGGGGTGACTTATCTATACCTGCATAGGCAGTGAGAGGCTGGCATGGCACCCTGAGGGGAGTGCCATGTCGACTTACTCGTTTTGTTCTCACCAGCACACACAAGCTGGCAAGCAGTGTGTCTGTGCTGTGTGAGGGGTCTCCAGGGTGGCATAAGACATGCTGCAGCCCTTAGAGACCTTCCTTGGCATCAGGGCCCTCGGTACCAGGGGTACCACTTACAAGGGACTTATCTGGATGCCAGGGTGTGCCAATTGTGGAATCAAAAGTACAGGTTAGGGAAAGAACACTGGTGCTGGGGCCTGGTTAGCAGGCCTCAGCACACTTTCAATTCAAAACATAGCATCAGCAAAGGCAAAAAGTCAGGGGGTAACCATGCCAAGGAGGCATTTCCTTACACAACCCCCCCCCAAACGAAAGAGGATGAGACTAACCTTTCCCAAGAGAGTCTTCATTTTCTAAGTGGAAGAAGCTGGAAAGGCCGTCTGCATTGGCATGGGCAGTCCCAGGTCTGTGTTCCACTATAAAGTCCATTCCCTGTAGGGAGATGGACCACCTCAACAGTTTTGGATTTTCACCTTTCATTTGCATCAGCCATCTGAGAGGTCTGTGGTCAGTTTGAACTAGGAAGTGAGTACCAAAAAGGTATGGTCTCAGCTTCTTCAGGGACCAAACCACAGCAAAGGCCTCCCTCTCAATGGCACTCCAACGCTGCTCCCTGGGGAGTAACCTCCTGCTAATGAAAGCAACAGGCTGGTCAAGGCCATCATCATTTGTTTGGGACAAAACTGCCCCTATCCCATGTTCAGAGGCATCTGTTTGCACAATGAACTGCTTGGAGTAATCTGGAGCTTTTAGAACTGGTGCTGTGCACATAGCTTGTTTCAGGGTGTCAAAGGCCTGTTGGCATTCTACAGTCCAGTTTACTTTCTTGGGCATTTTCTTGGAGGTGAGTTCTGTGAGGGCTGTCACAATGGATCCATATCCCTTCACAAACCTCCTGTAGTACCCAGTCAAGCCAAGGAATGCCCTGACTTGAGTCTGGGTTTTTGGAGCTGCCCAGTCCAGAATAGTCTGGATCTTAGGCTGGAGTGGCTGAACTTGGCCTCCACCTACAAGGTGTCCCAAGTAAACCACAGTTCCCTGCCCTATCTGGCATTTGGATGCCTTGATAGAGAGGCCTGCAGATTGCAGGGCCTTCAAAACCTTCTTCAGGTGGACCAGGTGATCCTGCCAGGTGGAGCTGAAGACAGCAATATCGTCAAGATAAGCTGCACTAAAGGATTCCAACCCAGCAAGGACTTGATTCACCAACCTTTGGAAGGTGGCAGGGGCATTCTTTAAACCAAAGGGCATAACAGTGAACTGATAATGCCCATCAGGTGTGGAGAATGCTGTCTTTTCTTTTGCTCCAGGGGCCATTCTGATTTGCCAGTACCCTGCTGTTAAGTCAAAGGTACTTAAGAATTTGGCAGCCCCTAATTTGTCTATTAGCTCATCAGCTCTAGGAATGGGATGAGCATCTGTCTTGGTGACAGAGTTGAGGCCTCTGTAGTCCACACAAAACCTCATCTCTCTCTTTCCTTCTTTGGTGTGAGGTTTGGGACTAAGACCACTGGGCTAGCCCAGGGGCTGTCAGAGTACTCAATTACTCCCAATTCCAGCATCTTGTGGACTTCCACCTTGATGCTTTCCTTAACTTGGTCAGACTGTCTAAATATTTTGTTTTTGACAGGCATGCTGTCTCCTGTGTCCACATCATGGGTACACAGGTGTGTCTGACCAGGGGTTAGGGAAAAGAGTTCAGCAAACTGCTGAAGGACCTTCCTACAGTCAGACTGCTGTTGGCTAGAGAGGGTGTCTGAGTAGATCACTCCATCCACTGAGCCATCTTTAGGGTCTGATGAGAGGAGATCAGGGAGAGGTTCACTCTCAGCTTCCTGGTCCTCATCTGTTACCATCAACAGATTTACATCAGCCCTGTCATGGAAGAGATTAAGGCGGTTCACATGGATCACCCTCTTGGGGCTCCTGCTTGTGCCCAGGTGCACCAGGTAGGTGACCTGACTCTTCCTTTCTAGTACTGGGTAAGGGCCACTCCATTTGTCCTGGAGTGCCCTGGGAGCCACAGGCTCCAGAACCCAGACTTTCTGCCCTGGTTGAAATTCAACCAGTGCAGCCTTTTGGTCATACCACAACTTCTGGAGTTGTTGGCTGGCCTCAAGGTTTTTACTTGCCTTTTCCATGTACTCTGCCATCCTTGAGCGAAGGCCAAGTACATAGTCCACTATGTCTTGTTTAGGCTCATGAAGAGGTCTCTCCCAGCCTTCTTTAACAAGAGCAAGTGGTCCCCTTACAGGGTGGCCAAACAGAAGTTCAAAGGGTGAGAATCCTACTCCCTTCTGAGGCACCTCTCTGTAAGCGAAAAGCAGACATGCCAGGAGAACATCCCATCTCCTTTTGAGTTTTTCTGGGAGCCCCATGATCATGCCCTTTAATGTCTTGTTGAATCTCTCAACAAGGCCATTAGTTTGTGGATGATATGGTGTAGTGAATTTATAAGTCACTCCACACTCATTCCACATGTGTTTTAGGTATGCTGACATGAAGTTGGTACCTCTGTCAGACACCACCTCCTTAGGGAAACCCACTCTGGTAAAGATACCAATGAGGGCCTTGGCTACTGCAGGGGCAGTAGTCGACCTAAGGGGAATAGCTTCAGGATACCTAGTAGCATGATCCACTACTACTAGGATGTACATATTTCCTGAGGCTGTGGGACGTTCTAGTGGACCAACTATGTCCACACCCACTCTTTCAAAGGGGACCCCCACCACTGGAAGTGGAATGAGGGGGGCCTTTGGGTGCCCACCTGTCTTACCACTGGCTTGACAGGTGGGGCAGGAGAGGCAAAACTCCTTAACCTTCTGGGACATGTTGGGCCAGTAGAAGTGGTTGACTAATCTCTCCCACGTCTTGGTTTGTCCCAAATGCCCAGCAAGGGGAATATCATGGGCTAAGGTCAGAATAAACTCTCTGAAACCCTGAGGCACTACCACTCTCCTAGTGGCACCAGGTTTGGGATCTCTTGCCTCAGTGTACAGGAGCCCATCTTCCCAATAGACCCTATGTGTCCCATTTTTCTTGCCATTGGACTCTTCAGCAGCTTGCTGCCTAAGGCCTTCAAGAGAGGGACAGGTTTCTTGTCCCTTACACAGCTCTTCCCTTGAGGGTCCCCCTGGGCCTAAGAGCTCAACCTGATAAGGTTCCAGCTCCATAGGCTCAGTTCCCTCAGAGGGCAGAACTCCTTCCTGAGAAGAGAGGTTCTCTTTTTCTTGCTGTGTTGCAGCTGGTTTCCCAACTGACTTTCCTTTCCTCTTGGTAGGCTGGGCCTTTCTTCCAGACTCCAGCTCTACTTTTTCACCCTGAGCCTTGCACTGTGCCCTTGTCTTGACACACACCAGTTCAGGGATACTCAGCATGGCTGCATGGGTTTTCAGTTCTACCTCAGCCCATGCTGAGGACTCCAGGTCATTTCCAAGCAAACAGTCTACTGGGATATTTGAGGAGACCACCACCTGTTTCAGACCATTGACCCCTCCCCACTCTAAAGTTACCATAGCCATGGGATGTACTTTAGTCTGATTGTCAGCGTTGGTGACTGGATAAGTTTGTCCAGCCAGGTATTGGCCAGGGGAAACCAGTTTCTCTGTCACCATAGTGACACTGGCACCTGTATCCCTCAGGCCCTCTACACTTGTCCCATTAATTAAGAGCTGCTGCCTGTATTTTTGCATGTTAGGGGGCCAGGCAGCCAGTGTGGCTAAATCCACCCCACCCTCAGAGACTAATGTAGCTTCAGTGTGACACCTGATTTGCTCTGGGCACACTGTTGATCCCACTTGGAGACTGGCCATTCCAGTTTTAGCTGGAGTGGAGTTAGAAGTGGTATCTTTCTTGGGACAGGCCTTGTCTCCAGTTTGGTGTCCAGACTGACTACAGCTACGACACCAGGCCTTTTTGGGATCAAAGTTTTTACCCTTGTACCCAGAATTGTTTTGTGAAGAGGCTCTGGGCCCACCCTCCTGTGCAGGTTTTTGGGGGCCTGTAGAAGACTCTTTACTATTTTTGTTTTTGGCTGTCTCACCACCCTTCCCCTGGGGAGGTTTTGTGACCCCTTTCTTTTGGTCACCCCCTGTGGAAGTTTTGGACACCCTAGTCTTGACCCAATGGTCCGCCTTCTTTCCCAATTCTTGGGGAGAAATTGGTCCAAGGTCTACCAGATGCTGATGCAGTTTGTCATTGAAAGAATTACTTAACAGGTGTTCTTTCACAAATAAATTGTACAGCCCATCATAATTACTTACACCACTGCCTTGAATCCAACCATCTAGTGTTTTTACTGAGTAGTTGTGAGAAGGTAGCCTCTTTCTAGCCTTGTTACCCCCACTTTTGGCCTGTTTGTGAGTGTATGTCAGGATGTTTGTCACTGTTTTCACTGTCTCACTGGGATCCTGATAGCCAGGCCTCAGTGCTCATAGTGAAAACACTATGTTTTCAGTATGGTTGTTATGTGTCACTGGGATCCTGCTGGTCAGGACCCCAGTGCTCATAGGTTTGTGGCCTATATGTATGTGTCACTGGGACCCTGTCACACAGGGCCCCAGTGCTCATAGGTGTGCATGTATATGTTCCCTGTGTGGTGCCTAACTGTCTCACTGAGGCTCTGCTAACCAGAACCTCAGTGGTTATGCTCTCTCATTACTTTCAAATTGTCACTAACAGGCTAGTGACCAATTTTACCAATTTACATTGGCTTACTGGAACACCCTTATAATTCCCTAGTATATGGTACTGAGGTACCCAGGGTATTGGGGTTCCAGGAGATCCCTATGGGCTGCAGCATTTCTTTTGCCACCCATAGGGAGCTCTGACAATTCTTACACAGGCCTGCCACTGCAGCCTGAGTGAAATAACGTCCACGTTATTTCACAGCCATTTTACACTGCACTTAAGTAACTTATAAGTCACCTATATGTCTAACCTTTACCTGGTAAAAGTTAGGTGCAAAGTTACTTAGTGTGAGGGCACCCTGGCACTAGCCAAGGTGCCCCCACATTGTTCAGAGCCAATTCACTGAACTTTGTGAGTGCGGGGACACCATTACACGCGTGCACTACATATAGGTCACTACCTATATGTAGCTTCACCATGGTAACTCCGAATATGGCCATGTAACATGTCTATGATCATGGAATTGCCCCCTCTATGCCATCCTGGCATTGTTGGTACAATTCCATGATCCCAGTGGTCTGTAGCACAGACCCTGGTACTGCCAGACTACCCTTCCTGGGGTTTCACTGCAGCTGCTGCTGCTGCCAACCCCTCAGACAGGCAGCTGCCCTCCTGGGGTCCAGCCAGGCCTGGCCCAGGATGGCAGAACAAAGAACTTCCTCTGAGAGAGGGTGTGACACCCTCTCCCTTTGGAAAATGGTGTGAAGGCAGGGGAGGAGTAGCCTCCCCCAGCCTCTGGAAATGCTTTGTTGGGCACAGATGTGCCCAATTCTGCATAAGCCAGTCTACACCGGTTCAGGGACCCCTTAGCCCCTGCTCTGGCGCGAAACTGGACAAAGGAAAGGGGAGTGACCACTCCCCTGACCTGCACCTCCCCTGGGAGGTGTCCAGAGCTCCTCCAGTGTGCTCCAGACCTCTGCCATCTTGGAAACAGAGGTGCTGCTGGCACACTGGACTGCTCTGAGTGGCCAGTGCCACCAGGTGACGTCAGAGACTCCTGCTGATAGGCTCCTTCAGGTGTTAGTAGCCTTTCCTCTCTCCTAGGTAGCCAAACCCTCTTTTCTGGCTATTTAGGGTCTCTGTCTCTGGGGAAACTTCAGATAATGAATGCATGAGCTCAGCCGAGTTCCTCTGCATCTCCCTCTTCACCTTCTGATAAGGAATCGACCGCTGACCGCGCTGGAAGCCTGCAAACCTGCAACATAGTAGCAAAGACGACTACTGCAACTCTGTAACGCTGATCCTGCCGCCTTCTCGACTGTTTTCCTGCTTGTGCATGCTGTGGGGGTAGTCTGCCTCCTCTCTGCACCAGAAGCTCCGAAGAAATCTCCTGTGGGTCGACGGAATCTTCCCCCTGCAACCGCAGGCACCAAAAAGCTGCATTACCGGTCCCTTGGGTCTCCTCTCAGCACGACGAGCGAGGTCCCTCGAATCCAGCGACACCGTCCAAGTGACCCCCACAGTCCAGTGACTCTTCAGCCCAAGTTTGGTGGAGGTAAGTCCTTGCCTCACCTCGCTGGGCTGCATTGCTGGGAACCGCGACTTTGCAAGCTACTCCGGCCCCTGTGCACTTCCGGCGGAAATCCTTCGTGCACAGCCAAGCCTGGGTCCACGGCCCTCTAACCTGCATTGCACGACTTTCTAAGTTGGTCTCCGGCGACGTGGGACTCCTTTGTGCAACTTCGGCGAGCACCGTTTCACGCATCCTCGTAGTGCCTGTTTCTGGCACTTCTCCGGGTGCTACCTGCTTCAGTGAGGGCTCTTTGTCTTGCTCGACGTCCCCTCTCTCTGCAGGTCCAATTTGCGACCTCCTGGTCCCTCCTGGGCCCCAGCAGCGTCCAAAAACGCCAAACGCACGATTTGCATGTAGCAAGGCTTGTTGGCGTCAATCCGGCGGGAAAACACTTCTGCACGACTCTCCAAGGCGTGGGGGATCCATCCTCCAAAGGGGAAGTCTCTAGCCCTTGTCGTTCCTGCAGTATTCACAGTTCTTCAGCCTAGTAAGAGCTTCTTTGCACCAACCGCTGGCATTTCTTGGGCATCTGCCCATCTCCGAGCTGCTTGTGACTTTTGGACTTGGTCCCCTTGTTCCACAGGTACCCTCAGTCAGGAATCCATCGTTGTTGCATTGCTGATTTGTGTTTTCCTTGCATTTTCCCTCTAACACGACTATTTTGTCCTTAGGGGAACTTTGGTGCACTTTGCACTCACTTTTCAGGGTCTTGGGGAGGGTTATTTTGGTAACTCTCACTATTTTCTAATAGTCCCAGCGACCCTCTACAAGGTCACATAGGTTTGGGGTCCATTCGTGGTTCGCATTCCACTTCTGGAGTATATGGTTTGTGTTGCCCCTATCCCTATGTTTCCCCCATTGCATCCTATTGTAACTATACATTGTTTGCACTGTTTTCTAAGACTGTACTGCATATTTTTGCTATTGTGTATATATATCTTGTGTATATTTCCTATCCTCTCACTGAGGGTACACTCTAAGATACTTTGGCATATTGTCATAAAAATAAAGTACCTTTATTTTTAGTATAACTGTGTATTGTGTTTTCTTATGATATTGTGCATATGACACTAAGTGGTACTGTAGTAGCTTCACACGTCTCCTAGTTCAGCCTGAGCTGCTTTGCTAAGCTACCATTATCTATCAGCCTAAGCTGCTAGACACCCTATACACTAATAAGGGATAACTGGGCCTGGTGCAAGGTGCAAGTACCCCTTGGTACTCACTACAAGCCAGTCCAGCCTCCTACATTGGTTGTGCAGCGGTGGGATAAGTGCTTTGAGACTACTTACCACTCTTGTCATTGTACTTTTCATAAGAGAAAAATATACAAAACAAGGTCAGTGTATATACACATAGCCAAAAAGTTTTGCATTTCCTCTTTTCACTCTTTTCTAAGTGCTGAAAAGTACTTCTAAACTTTCAAAAAGTTCTTAAAAGTTTAAAAAGTTTTTTCTGTCTTTCCAAAAAGTTCTGGAAACTTTTTTCTCTTTGTCTATCACTTTAACTCTCTCTAAAAAATGTCTGGCACAGGCCAAAAAGTTGAACTGTCCAAACTTGCATATGATCACCTTAGCTGGAAAGGAGCAAGGAGTCTCTGCATAGAGAGAGGTTTGAGTGTAGGGAAGAATCCTTCCTTAGAACTGTTAATTAATATGCTTAGAGTACAGGATAAGGCCATAAGTGCCCAATCTGTAGAAAAAATAGCTAATGGTTCTCAATCTGATCCAGGGACTCCCCCAGGAAAAGGTTCAGGAAAGAAACTTCTCAGCCTGCCCATTACTAGACAGTCTAGCATAGTTGGTACAGAGGTTGAATCACATCATACTAATGGTGTGCTCTCACATTATACTGGTAGCCAAGCTGTTAGGGTGCCCTCTGTAAGGGACAGGTCTCCTTCTGTTCATTCCCATCATACCTCTGTATCTAGAAATGTCCCTCCCACCCACCCTGATGACAGATTGTTAGAAAGGGAGCTCAATAGATTGAGAGTGGAACAAACCAGACTGAAGCTCAAGAAGCAACAGCTGGATTTGGATAGACAGTCTTTAGAAATAGAGAGGGAAAGACAGAAGTTGGGTTTAGATACCCATGGTGGCAGCAGCAGTATTCCCCATAGTCATCCTGCAAAAGAGCATGATTCCAGGAATCTGCACAAGATAGTTCCCCCTTATAAGGAGGGGGATGACATTAACAAGTGGTTTGCTGCACTTGAGAGGGCCTGTGTTGTACAGGATGTCCCTCAAAGGCAGTGGGCTGCTATCCTATGGCTATCATTTAGTGGAAAGGGTAGGGATAGACTCCTTACTGTGAAAGAAAGTGATGCCAATAATTTTACAGTTCTTAAGAATGCACTCCTGGATGGTTATGGCTTAACCACTGAACAGTACAGGATAAAGTTCAGAGAGACCAAAAAGGAGTCTTCACAAGACTGGGTTGATTTCATTGACCATTCAGTGAAGGCCTTGGAGGGGTGGTTACATGGCAGTAAAGTTACTGATTATGAAAGCCTGTATAACACAATCCTGAGAGAGCATATACTTAATAATTGTGTGTCTGATTTGTTGCACCAGTACCTGGTAGACTCTGATCTGACCTCTCCCCAAGAATTGAGAAAGAAGGCAGACAAATGGGTCAGAACAAGGGTGAACAGAAAAGTTCATACAGGGGGTGACAAAGATGGCAATAAGAAGAAAGATGGTGAAAAATCTCAAGATAAGCATGGGGATAAGGGTAAAACCAAAGATCCCACTTCAAATCTTAAACACTCTTCAGAGGGTGGGGATAAAACAAATTCTTCCTCTTCTTCCCAACCTGCACACATTAAAAAGCCTTGGTGCTTTGTGTGTAAAAACAGAGGCCATAGGCCAGGGGATAAGTCCTGTCCAGGTAAACCCCCTGAGCCTACCACCACTAATACATCAAGCTCTAGTGCCCCTAGCAGTAGTGGTACTAGTGGTGGGACTGCTGGCAACAGTCAAGCAAAGGGTGTAGTTGGGTTCACTTATGGGTCCATAGTGGAAACTGATGTAATCAGTCCCAAGACAGTTTCTGTCACACCTAGTGGCATTGGCCTTGCCACACTGGCTGCTTGTCCCCTTACAATGGATAAGTACAGGCAGACAGTTTCAATAAATGGTGTTGAGGCCTTGGCCTACAGGGACACAGGTGCCAGTTTCACTTTGGTGACTGAAAACCTAGTGCCTCCTGAACAACACATCATTGGACAACAGTATAAGATTATTGATGTCCATAACTCCACTAAGTTTCTTCCCTTAGCTATAATTCAGTTTAGTTGGGGTGGAGTTACTGGCCCTAAGCAGGTGGTGGTATCACCTAGCTTACCTGTAGACTGTCTCTTAGGTAATGACCTAGAGGCCTCAGGTTGGGCTGATGTAGAGTTTTATGCCCATGCAGCCATGCTGGGCATCCCTGAGGAATTGTTCCCTCTCATTTCAAGTGAAATGAAAAAGCAAAGGAGAGAAGGCCTGAAAACTCAGGATCCCTCTCCATCAACAGGTAAAAAGGGTATCACAGTATCCCCTAACCACCCTACCATTCAGGATACTATTCCTGTGGTGGGAGAAACCTCTCCTGGGGTGGCACCTGTTCCAAGGGAATCATCAGCTGGCATAGCTGGACTCCCTGAAGTAGAAGTACCTCTCTGTGGGATAAATAACATTGGTGACAAAAAGAGCACCATTTTAGTTAACATGGAGCATCCCTCCAACCCTCCCAGAGAAACTTTAGTGCAGAAACCCTGTACTGCCTCACAACACTTAGGTCAGCATCCCTGCCCTAGTGTGGAGCTCATAGGACAGCATCCCTGCCCTGCTCCAACTCAAGAGAAACAGCATCCCTGTTCTCTCTTCCAGCCAAATGGACAAAGTTTTTGTCCAGCTATGGCTTTACTGAGACAGCATCCCTGTCTGGCATTTCCATCATTACAAATAGGTTCAGTGGATAATTCCCACTGCTCTAAACTAAAACTTACTGATAGAAACTCTGAAAATACATCTTCACATTGTTGGTTAGCTAAAAAACTTCAAACAGGGTGGTTTACATCCCCACAGGGAAGTAACCATATAGTGGATGATAAAGGGAGTAACCAGTCTATTGCAGAGCTACTCTCTACTTATCACCACTTAGACAATAAAGTCTCAACTGGCCAAGGTTAGCCTTATTGTCCTTCGTTTGGGGGGGGGTTGTGTGAGAAGGTAGCCTCTTTCTAGCCTTGTTACCCCCACTTTTGGCCTGTTTGTGAGTGTATGTCAGGATGTTTGTCACTGTTTTCACTGTCTCACTGGGATCCTGATAGCCAGGCCTCAGTGCTCATAGTGAAAACACTATGTTTTCAGTATGGTTGTTATGTGTCACTGGGATCCTGCTGGTCAGGACCCCAGTGCTCATAGGTTTGTGGCCTATATGTATGTGTCACTGGGACCCTGTCACACAGGGCCCCATTGCTCATAGGTGTGCATGTATATGTTCCCTGTGTGGTGCCTAACTGTCTCACTGAGGCTCTGCTAACCAGAACCTCAGTGGTTATGCTCTCTCATTACTTTCAAATTGTCACTAACAGGCTAGTGACCAATTTTACCAATTTACATTGGCTTACTGGAACACCCTTATAATTCCCTAGTATATGGTACTGAGGTACCCAGGGTATTGGGGTTCCAGGAGATCCCTATGGGCTGCAGCATTTCTTTTGCCACCCATAGGGAGCTCTGACAATTCTTACACAGGCCTGCCACTGCAGCCTGAGTGAAATAACGTCCACGTTATTTCACAGCCATTTTACACTGCACTTAAGTAACTTATAAGTCACCTATATGTCTAACCTTTACCTGGTAAAAGTTAGGTGCAAAGTTACTTAGTGTGAGGGCACCCTGGCACTAGCCAAGGTGCCCCCACATTGTTCAGAGCCAATTCACTGAACTTTGTGAGTGCGGGGACACCATTACACGCGTGCACTACATATAGGTCACTACCTATATGTAGCTTCACCATGGTAACTCCGAATATGGCCATGTAACATGTCTATGATCATGGAATTGCCCCCTCTATGCCATCCTGGCATTGTTGGTACAATTCCATGATCCCAGTGGTCTGTAGCACAGACCCTGGTACTGCCAGACTACCCTTCCTGGGGTTTCACTGCAGCTGCTGCTGCTGCCAACCCCTCAGACAGGCAGCTGCCCTCCTGGGGTCCAGCCAGGCCTGGCCCAGGATGGCAGAACAAAGAACTTCCTCTGAGAGAGGGTGTGACACCCTCTCCCTTTGGAAAATGGTGTGAAGGCAGGGGAGGAGTAGCCTCCCCCAGCCTCTGGAAATGCTTTGTTGGGCACAGATGTGCCCAATTCTGCATAAGCCAGTCTACACCGGTTCAGGGACCCCTTAGCCCCTGCTCTGGCGCGAAACTGGACAAAGGAAAGGGGAGTGACCACTCCCCTGACCTGCACCTCCCCTGGGAGGTGTCCAGAGCTCCTCCAGTGTGCTCCAGACCTCTGCCATCTTGGAAACAGAGGTGCTGCTGGCACACTGGACTGCTCTGAGTGGCCAGTGCCACCAGGTGACGTCAGAGACTCCTGCTGATAGGCTCCTTCAGGTGTTAGTAGCCTTTCCTCTCTCCTAGGTAGCCAAACCCTCTTTTCTGGCTATTTAGGGTCTCTGTCTCTGGGGAAACTTCAGATAACGAATGCATGAGCTCAGCCGAGTTCCTCTGCATCTCCCTCTTCACCTTCTGATAAGGAATCGACCGCTGACCGCGCTGGAAGCCTGCAAACCTGCAACATAGTAGCAAAGATGACTACTGCAACTCTGTAACGCTGATCCTGCCGCCTTCTCGACTGTTTTCCTGCTTGTGCATGCTGTGGGGGTAGTCTGCCTCCTCTCTGCACCAGAAGCTCTGAAGAAATCTCCCGTGGGTCGACGGAATCTTCCCCCTGCAACCGCAGGCACCAAAAAGCTGCATTACCGGTCCCTTGGGTCTCCTCTCAGCACGACGAGCGAGGTCCCTCGAATCCAGCGACACCGTCCAAGTGACCCCCACAGTCCAGTGACTCTTCAGCCCAAGTTTGGTGGAGGTAAGTCCTTGCCTCACCTCGCTGGGCTGCATTGCTGGGAACCGCGACTTTGCAAGCTACTCCGGCCCCTGTGCACTTCCGGCGGAAATCCTTCGTGCACAGCCAAGCCTGGGTCCACGGCCCTCTAACCTGCATTGCACGACTTTCTAAGTTGGTCTCCGGCGACGTGGGACTCCTTTGTGCAACTTCGGCGAGCACCGTTTCACGCATCCTCGTAGTGCCTGTTTCTGGCACTTCTCCGGGTGCTACCTGCTTCAGTGAGGGCTCTTTGTCTTGCTCGACGTCCCCTCTCTCTGCAGGTCCAATGTGCGACCTCCTGGTCCCTCCTGGGCCCCAGCAGCGTCCAAAAACGCCAAACGCACGATTTGCGTGTAGCAAGGCTTGTTGGCGTCAATCCGGCGGGAAAACACTTCTGCACGACTCTCCAAGGCGTGGGGGATCCATCCTCCAAAGGGGAAGTCTCTAGCCCTTGTCGTTCCTGCAGTATTCACAGTTCTTCAGCCTAGTAAGAGCTTCTTTGCACCAACCGCTGGCATTTCTTGGGCATCTGCCCATCTCCGAGCTGCTTGTGACTTTTGGACTTGGTCCCCTTGTTCCACAGGTACCCTCAGTCAGGAATCCATCGTTGTTGCATTGCTGATTTGTGTTTTCCTTGCATTTTCCCTCTAACACGACTATTTTGTCCTTAGGGGAACTTTGGTGCACTTTGCACTCACTTTTCAGGGTCTTGGGGAGGGTTATTTTGGTAACTCTCACTATTTTCTAATAGTCCCAGCGACCCTCTACAAGGTCACATAGGTTTGGGGTCCATTCGTGGTTCGCATTCCACTTCTGGAGTATATGGTTTGTGTTGCCCCTATCCCTATGTTTCCCCATTGCATCCTATTGTAACTATACATTGTTTGCACTGTTTTCTAAGACTATACTGCATATTTTTGCTATTGTGTATATATATCTTGTGTATATTTCCTATCCTCTCACTGAGGGTACACTCTAAGATACTTTGGCATATTGTCATAAAAATAAAGTACCTTTATTTTTAGTATAACTGTGTATTGTGTTTTCTTATGATATTGTGCATATGACACTAAGTGGTACTGTAGTAGCTTCACACGTCTCCTAGTTCAGCCTGAGCTGCTTTGCTAAGCTACCATTATCTATCAGCCTAAGCTGCTAGACACCCTATACACTAATAAGGGATAACTGGGCCTGGTGCAAGGTGCAAGTACCCCTTGGTACTCACTACAAGCCAGTCCAGCCTCCTACAGTAGTCTACAAAGTCAACCCAGGTCTGGCTCGAGGATTTTTGAGCCCCCCTGAATCTAATCCTATACTCCTCAGTGGAGAATCCAAAGCCCTCAATCAGGGTGCCCTTCATGAGGTCATAAGATTCTGCATCTTTTCCAGAGAGTGTGAGGAGTCTATCCCTACACTTTCCTGTGAACATTTCCCAAAGGAGAGCACCCCAGTGAGATTTGTTCACTTTTCTGGTTACACAAGCCCTCTCAAAAGCTGTGAACCATTTGGTGATGTCATCACCATCTTCATATTTAGTTACAACCCCTTTAGGGATTTTCAACATGTCAGGAGAATCTCTGACCCTATTTATGTTGCTGCCACCATTGATGGGTCCTAGGCCCATCTCTTGTCTTTCCCTTTCTATGGCTAGGATCTGTCTTTCCAAAGCCAATCTTTTGGCCATCCTGGCTAACTGGATGTCCTCTTCACTGGAGTTATCCTCAGTGATTTCAGAGTTGTTGGTCCCTCCTGTGAGGGAACCAGCATCTCTGACTATTATTTGTGGAGTCAGGGCTTGAGAGGCCCTGTTCTCCCTAGATAGGACTGGTGGGGGGAATCACCCTCCAAGTCACTATCATCATCCTCTGAGTTGCCATCCTCAGAGGGGTTGGCCTTTTCAAACTCTGCCAACAGCTCCTGGAGCTGTAGTTTGGAAGGTCTGGGGCCCATTACTATTTTCTTTATTTTACAGAGTGACCTTAGCTCCCTCATCTTAAGATGGAGGTAAGGTGTGGTATCGAGTTCCACCACATTCATCTCTGTACTAGACATTATGCTTCTAAAAGTTGGAATACTTTTTAAGAATCTAAAACTAAGTCTAGAATCTAATTCAAACTTTTACCAAACTTTTAAACTCTAAAAGAAATGCTAAACAGGATCTAACACAAGGCCCTAGCAGGTCTTTTAAGAATTTAGAAAAATTTCAAATTGCAAAAACAATTTCTAATGACAATTTTTGGAATTTGTCGTGTGATCAGGTATTGGCTGAGTAGTCCAGCAAATGCAAAGTCTTGTACCCCACCGCTGATCCACCAATGTAGGAAGTTGGCTCTGTATGTGCTATTTCAAAGTAAGGAATAGCATGCACAGAGTCCAAGGGTTCCCCTTAGAGGTAAGATAGTGGCAAAAAGAGATAATACTAATGCTCTATTTTGTGGTAGTGTGGTCGAGCAGTAGGCTTATCAAAGGAGTAGTGTTAAGCATTTGTTGTACATACACACAGGCAATAAATGAGGAACACACACTCAGAGACAAATCCAGCCAATAGGTTTTGTTATAGAAAAATATCTTTTCTTAGTTTATTTTAAGAACCACAGGTTCAAATTTTACCTGTAATATCTCATTTGAAAGGTATTGCAGGTAAGTACTTTAGGAACTTTGAATCATTACATTAGCATGTATACTTTTGACATAAAACACAATAAGCTGTTTTAAAAGTGGACACAGTGCAATTTTCACAGTTCCTGGGGGAGGTAAGTTTTTGTTAGTTTTCACAGGTAAGTAAGTCACTTACAGGTTTCAGTTTTTGGTCCAAGGTAGCCCACCGTTGGGGGTTCCGAGCAACCCCAAAGTTACCACACCAGCAGCTCAGGGCCGGTTAGGTGCAGAGGTCAAAGAGGTGCCCAAAACGCATAGGCTGCAATGGAGAGAAGGGGGTGCCCCGGTTCCGGTCTGCCAGCAGGTAAGTACCCGTGTCTTCGGAGGGCAGACCAGGGGGGTTTTGTAGGGCACCGGGGGGGACACGAGTTCACACAAAAAGTACACCCTCAGCGGCACTGGGGCGGCCGGGTGCAGTGTAGAAACAAGCGTCGGGTTTGCAATGTAAATCAATGAGAGATCAAGGGATCTCTTCAGCGTCGCAGGCAGGCAAGGGGGGGCTCCTCGGGGTAGCCACCACCTGGGCAAGGGAGAGGGCCTCCTGGGGGTCACTCCTGCACAGGAGTTCCGTTTCTTTAGGTGCTGGGGGCTGCGGGTGCAGAGTCTTTTCCAGCCGTCGGGAAAGGGAGTTCAGGCAGTTGCGGTCAGGGGGAGCCTCGGGATTCCCTCTGCAGGCGTCGCTGTGGGGGCTCAGGGGGGACAACTTTGGTTACTCACAGTCGTAGAGTCGCCGGAGGGTCCTCCCTGAAGCGTTGTTTCTCCACCAGTCGAGTCGGGGTCCCGGGTGCAGTGTTGCAAGTCTCACGCTTCTTGCGGGGAGTTGCAGGGGTCTTTAAATCTGCTCCTTGAAACAAAGTTGCAGTTCTTTTGGAGCAGTGCCGCTGTCCTCGGGAGTTTCTTGGTCTCTTGGAAGTAGGGCAGTCCTCTGAGGATTCAGAGGTCGCTGGTCCTGGAGAAAGCGTCACTGGAGCAGGGTTCTTTAGAAGGCAGGAGACAGGCCGGTAGGACTGGGGCCAAAGCAGTTGGTGTCTTCTTTCTTCTTCTGCAGGGGTTTTCAGCTCAGCAGTCTTCTTCTTCGGTAAGTTGCAGGAATCTAAATTCTTAGGTTCAGGGGAGCCCTTAAATACTAAATTTAAGGGCGTGTTTAGGTCTGGGGGGTTAGTAGCCAATGGCTACTAGCCCTGAGGGTGGGTACACCCTCTTTGTGCCTCCTCCCAAGGGGAGGGGGTCACATCCCTAATCCTATTGGGGAATCCTCCATCTGCAAGATGGAGGATTTCTAAAAGTTAGAGTCACCTCAGCTCAGGACACCTTAGGGGCTGTCCTGACTGGCTAGTGACTCCTCCTTGTTTTTCTCATTATTTTCTCCTGCCTTGCTGCCAAAAGTGGGGGCCGTGGCCGGAGGGGGCGGGCAACTCCACTAGCTGGAGTGTCCTGCGGTGCTGGAACAAAGGGGTGAGCCTTTGAGGCTCACCGTCAGGTGTTACAGCTCCTGCCTGGGGGAGGTGTTAGCATCTGCACCCAGTGCAGGCTTTGTTACTGGCCTCAGAGTGACAAAGGCACTCTCCCCATGGGGCCAGCAACATGTCTCGGTTGTGGCAGGCTGCTGGAACTAGTCAGCCTACACAGATAGTCGGTTAAGGTTTCAGGGGGCACCTCTAAGGTGCCCTCTGGGGTGTATTTTACAATGAAATGTACACTGGCATCAGTGTGCATTTATTGTGCTGACAAGTTTGATACCAAACTGCCCAGTTTTCAGTGTAGCCATTATGGTGCTGTGGAGTTCGTGTAAAACAGACTCCCAGACCATATACTCTTATGGCTACCCTGCACTTACAATGTCTAAGGTATTGCTTAGACACTGTAGGGGCACAGTGCTCATGCACTGGTGCCCTCACCTAGGGTATAGTGCACCCTGCCTTAGGGCTGTAAGGCCTACTAGAGGGGTGACTTATCTATACCTGCATAGGCAGTGAGAGGCTGGCATGGCACCCTGAGGGGAGTGCCATGTCGACTTACCCGTTTTGTTCTCACCTGCACACACAAGCTGGCAAGCAGTGTGTCTGTGCTGAGTGAGGGGTCTCCAGGGTGGCATAAGACATGCTGCAGCCCTTAGAGACCTTCCTTGGCATCAGGGCCCTCGGTACCAGGGGTACCACTTACAAGGGACTTATCTGGATGCCAGGGTGTGCCAATTGTGGAATCAAAAGTACAGGTTAGGGAAAGAACACTGGTGCTGGGACCTGGTTAGCAGGCCTCAGCACACTTTCAATTCAAAACATAGCATCAGCAAAGGCAAAAAGTCAGGGGGTAACCATGCCAAGGAGGCATTTCCTTACACGGTCCCAGGATGCTTGTTTCCGGTCCAGGGAGAACCTGGCCTAGCAGTTCGGGCTGGACTGTTCCCATGAGGAACAGGGTCAAGACTGATTTGCATATGGCTGGGTTCAAACTGGGGTGGCATGGTGAGCAAAATAATGGATGGATTAAACCCAGATCTGTGACTGGGGGTGAATGTTTGATTGGTTCTGCATTCCGTCCATCCAGTTACGCTATCCCACAGCGTTGTGTTTTGCTTTGCTTTTGCCGCCCTAAGTGCGCCGGGCATGCCCAGACGTGGGTCCCGGGCTCACTGTGCCACTGGATTCAAGCTAGCCTGGCTGATGAGGGGTGAAACCCCGAAACCGGTCCCAGGATGCTTGTTTCCGGTCCAGGGAGAACCTGGCCTAGCAGTTCGGGCTGGACTGTTCCCATGAGGAACAGGGTCAAGACTGATTTGCATATGGCTGGGTTCAAACTGGGGTGGCATGGTGAGCAAAATAATGGATGGATTAAACCCAGATCTGTGACTGGGGGTGAATGTTTGATTGGTTCTGCATTCCATCCATCCAGTTACGCTATCCCACAGCGTTGTGTTTTGCTTTGCTTTTGCCGCCCTAAGTGCGCCGGGTATGCCCAGACGTGGGTCCCGGGCTCACTGTGCCACTGGATTCAAGCTAGCCTGGCTGATGAGGGGTGAAACCCCGAAACCGGTCCCAGGATGCTTGTTTCCGGTCCAGGGAGAACCTGGCCTAGCAGTTCGGGCTGGACTGTTCCCATGAGGAACAGGGTCAAGACTGATTTGCATATGGCTGGGTTCAAACTGGGGTGGCATGGTGAGCAAAATAATGGATGGATTAAACCCAGATCTGTGACTGGGGGTGAATGTTTGATTGGTTCTGTATTCCGTCCGTTGCCGCCCTAAGTGCGCCGGGCATGCCCAGACGTGGGTCCCGGGCTCACTGTGCCACTGGATTCAAGCTAGCCTGGCTGATGAGGGGTGAAACCCGAAAACCGGTCCCAGGATGCTTGTTTCCGGTCCAGGGAGAACCTGGCCTAGCAGTTCGGTCTGGACTGTTCCCATGAGGAACAGGGTCAAGACTGATTTGCATATGGCTGGGTTCAAACTGGGGTGGCATGGTGAGCAAAATAATGGATGGATTAAACCCAGATCTGTGACTGGGGGTGAATGTTTGATTGGTTCTGCAGTCCGTCCATCCAGTTACGCTATCCCACAGCATTGTGTTTTGCTTTGCTTTTCCCGCCCTAAGTGCGCCGGGTATGCCCAGACGTGGGTCCCGGGCTCACTGTGCCACTGGATTCAAGCTAGCCTCGCTGATGAGGGGTGAAACCCCGAAACCGGTCCCAGGATGCTTGTTTCCGGTCCAGGGAGAACCTGGCCTAGCAGTTCGGGCTGGACTGTTCCCATGAGGAACAGGGTCAAGACTGATTTGCATATGGCTGGGTTCAAACTGGGGTGGCATGGTGAGCAAAATAATGGATGGATTAAACCCAGATCTGTGACTGGGGGTGAATGTTTAATTGGTTCTGCATTCCGTCCATCGAGTTACGCTATCCCACAGCGTTGTGTTTTGCTTTGCTTTTGCCGCCCTAAGTGCGCCGGGCATGCCCAGACGTGGGTCCCGGGCTCACTGTGCCACTGGATTCAAGCTAGCCTGGCTGATGAGGGGTGAAACCCCGAAACCGGTCCCAGGATGCTTGTTTCCGGTCCAGGGAGAACCTGGCCTAGCAGTTCGGGCTGGACTGTTCCCATGAGGAACAGGGTCAAGACTGATTTGCATATGGCTGGGTTCAAACTGGGGTGGCATGGTGAGCAAATTAATGGATGGATTAAACCCAGATCTGTGACTGGGGGTGAATGTTTGATTGGTTCTGCAGTCCGTCCATCCAGTTACGCTATCCCACAGCGTTGTGTTTTGCATTGCTTTTGCCGCCCCAAGTGCGCCGGGTATGCCCAGACGTGGGTCCCGGGCTCACTGTGCCACTGGATTCAAGCTAGCCTGGCTGATGAGGGGTGAAACCCCGAAACCGGTCCCAGGATGCTTGTTTCCGGTCCAGGGAGAACCTGGCCTAGCAGTTCGGGCTGGACTGTTCCCATGAGGAACAGGGTCAAGACTGATTTGCATATGGCTGGGTTCAAACTGGGGTGGCATGGTGAGCAAAATAATGGATGGATTAAACCCAGATCTGTGACTGGGGGTGAATGTTTGATTGGTTCTGCATTCCGTCCATCCAGTTACGCTATCCCACAGCGTCGTGTTTTGCTTTGCTTTTGCCGCCCTAAGTGCGCCGGGTATGCCCAGACGTGGGTCCCGGGCTCACTGTGCCACTGGATTCAAGCTAGTCTGGCTGATGAGGGGTGAAACCCCGAAACCGGTCCCAGGATGCTTGTTTCCGGTCCAGGGAGAACCTGGCCTAGCAGTTCGGGCTGGACTGTTCCCATGAGGAACAGGGTCAAGACTGATTTGCATATGGCTGGGTTCAAACTGGGGTGGCATGGTGAGCAAAATAATGGATGGATTAAACCCAGATCTGTGACTGGGGGTGAATGTTTGATTGGTTCTGCATTCCGTCCATCCAGTTTCGCTATCCCACAGCATTGTGTTATGCTTTGCTTTTGCTGCCCTAAGTGCGCCGGGCATGCCCAGACGTGGGTCCCGGGCTCACTGTGCCACTGGATTCAAGCTAGCCTGGCTGATGAGGGGTGAAACTCCGAAACCGGTCCCAGGATGCTTGTTTCCGGTCCAGGGAGAACCTGGCCTAGCAGTTCGGGCTGGACTGTTCCCATGAGGAACAGGGTCAAGACTGATTTGCATATGGCTGGGTTCAAACTGCGGTGGAATGGTGAGCAAAATAATGGATGGATTAAACCCAGATCTGTGACTGGGGGTGAATGTTTGATTGGTTCTGCATTCCGTCCATCCAGTTACGCTATCCCACAGCTTTGTGTTTTGCTTTGCTTTTGCCGCCCTAAGTGCGCCGGGCATGCCCAGACGTGGGTCCCGGGCTCACTGTGCCACTGGATTCAAGCTAGCCTGGCTGATGAGGGGTGAAACTCCGAAACCGGTCCCAGGATGCTTGTTTCCGGTCCAGGGAGAACCTGGCCTAGCAGTTCGGGCTGGACTGTTCCCATGAGGAACAGGGTCAAGACTGATTTGCATATGGCTGGGTTCAAACTGGGGTGGCATGGTGAGCAAAATAATGGATGGATTAAACCCAGATCTGTGACTGGGGGTGAATGTTTGATTGGTTCTGCATTCCGTCCATCCAGTTTCGCTATCCCACAGCATTGTGTTATGCTTTGCTTTTGCTGCCCTAAGTGCGCCGGGCATGCCCAGACGTGGGTCCCGGGCTCACTGTGCCACTGGATTCAAGCTAGCCTGGCTGATGAGGGGTGAAACTCCGAAACCGGTCCCAGGATGCTTGTTTCCGGTCCAGGGAGAACCTGGCCTAGCAGTTCGGGCTGGACTGTTCCCATGAGGAACAGGGTCAAGACTGATTTGCATATGGCTGGGTTCAAACTGGGGTGGCATGGTGAGCAAAATAATGGATGGATTAAACCCAGATCTGTGACTGGGGGTGAATGTTTGATTGGTTCTGCATTCCGTCCATCCAGTTTCGCTATCCCACAGCATTGTGTTATGCTTTGCTTTTGCTGCCCTAAGTGCGCCGGGCATGCCCAGACGTGGGTCCCGGGCTCACTGTGCCACTGGATTCAAGCTAGCCTGGCTGATGAGGGGTGAAACTCCGAAACCGGTCCCAGGATGCTTGTTTCCGGTCCAGGGAGAACCTGGCCTAGCAGTTCGGGCTGGACTGTTCCCATGAGGAACAGGGTCAAGACTGATTTGCATATGGCTGGGTTCAAACTGCGGTGGAATGGTGAGCAAAATAATGGATGGATTAAACCCAGATCTGTGACTGGGGGTGAATGTTTGATTGGTTCTGCATTCCGTCCATCCAGTTACGCTATCCCACAGCTTTGTGTTTTGCTTTGCTTTTGCCGCCCTAAGTGCGCCGGGTATGCCCAGAGATGGGTCCCGGGCTCACTGTGCCACTGGATTCAAGCTAGCCTGGCTGATGAGGGGTGAAACCCCGAAACCGGTCCCAGGATGCTTGTTTCCGGTTCAGGGAGAACCTGGCCTAGCAGTTCGGGCTGGACTGTTCCCATGACGAACAGGGTCAAGACTGATTTGCATATGGCTGGGTTCAAACTGGGCTGGCATGGTGAGCAAAATAATGGATGGATTAAACCCAGATCTGTGACTGGGGGTGAATGTTTGATTGGTTCTGCATTCCGTCCATCCAGTTACGCTATCCCACAGCGTTGTGTTTTGCTTTGCTTTTGCCGCCCTAAGTGCGCCGGGCATGCCCAGACGTGGGTCCCGGGCTCACTGTGCCACTGGATTCAAGCTAGCCTGGCTGATGAGGGGTGAAACCCCGAAACCGGTCCCAGGATGCTTGTTTCCGGTCCAGGGAGAACCTGGCCTAGCAGTTCGGGGTGGACTGTTCCCATGAGGAACAGGGTCGAGACTGATTTGCATATGGCTGGGTTCAAACTGGGGTGGCATGGTGAGCAAAATAATGGATGGATTAAACCCAGATCTGTGACTGGGGGTGAATGTTTGATTGGTTCTGCATTCCGTCCATCCAGTTACGCTATCCCACAGCGTTGTGTTTTGTTTTGCTTTTGCCGCCCTAAGTGCGCCGGGCATGCCCAGACGTGGGTCCCGGGCTCACTGTGCCACTGGATTCAAGCTAGCCTGGCTGATGAGAGGTGAAACCCCGAAACCGGTCCCAGGATGCTTGTTTCCGGTCCAGGGAGAACCTGGCCTAGCAGTTCGGGCTGGACTGTTCCCATGAGGAACAGGGTCAAGACTGATTTGCATATGGCTGGGTTCAAACTGGGGTGGCATGGTGAGCAAAATAATGGATGGATTAAACCCAGATCTGTGACTGGGGGTGAATGTTTGATTGGTTCTGCATTCCGTCCATCCAGTTACGCTATCCCACAGCGTTGTGTTTTGCTTTGCTTTTGCCGCCCTAAGTGCGCCGGGTATGCCCAGACGTGGGTCCCGGGCTCACTGTGCCACTGGATTCAAGCTAGCCTGGCTGATGAGGGGTGAAACCCCGAAACCGGTCCCAGGATGTTTGTTTCCGGTCCAGGGAGAACCTGGCCTAGAAGTTCGGGCTGGACTGTTCCCATGAGGAACAGGGTCAAGACTGATTTGCATATGGCTGGGTTCAAACTGGGGTGGCATGGTGAGCAAAATAATGGATGGATTAAACCCAGATCTGTGACTGGGGGTGAATGTTTGATTGGTTCTGCAATCCATCCATCCAGTTACGCTATCCCACAGCGTCGTGTTTTGCTTTGCTTTTGCTGCCCTAAGTGCGCCGGGTATGCCCAGACGTGGGTCCCGGGCTCACTGTGCCACTGGATTCAAGCTAGCCTGGCTGATGAGGGGTGAAACCCCGAAACCGGTCCCAGGATGCTTGTTTCCGGTCCAGGGAGAACCTGGCCTAGCAGTTCGGGCTGGACTGTTCCCATGAGGAACACGGTCAAGACTGATTTGCATATGGCTGGGTTCAAACTGGGGTGGCATGGTGAGCAAAATAATGGATGGATTAAACCCAGACCTGTGACTGGGGGTGAATGTTTGATTGGTTCTGCATTCCGTCCATCCAGTTGCGCTATCCCACAGCGTTGTGTTTTGCTTAGCTTTTGCCGCCCTAAGTGCGCCGGGCATGCCCACACGTGGGTCCCGGGCTCACTGTGCCACTGGATTCAAGCTAGCCTGGCTGATGAGGGGTGAAACCCCGAAACCGGTCCCAGGATGCTTGTTTCCGGTCCAGGGAGAACCTGGCCTAGCAGTTCGGGCTGGACTGTTCCCATGAGGAACAGGGTCAAGACTGATTTGCATATGGCTGGGTTCAAACTGGGGTGGCATGGTGAGCAAAATAATGGATGGATTAAACCCAGATCTGTGACTGGGGGTGAATGTTTGATTGATTCTGCATTCCGTCCATCCAGTTACGCTATCCCACAGCGTTGTGTTTTGCTTTGCTTTTGCCGCCCTAAGTGCGCCGGGCATGCCCAGACGTGGGTCCCGGGCTCACTGTGCCACTGGATTCAAGCTAGCCTGGCTGATGAGGGGTGAAACCCCGAAACCGGTTCCAGGATGCTTGTTTCCGGTCCAGGGAGAACCTGGCCTAGTAGTTCGGGCTGGACTGTTCCCATGAGGAACAGGGTCAAGACTGATTTGCATATGGCTGGGTTCAAACTGGGGTAGCATGGTGAGCAAAATAATGGATGGATTAAACCCAGATCTGTGACTGGGGGTGAATGTTTGATTGGTTCTGCATTCCGTCCATCCAGTTGCGCTATCCCACAGCGTTGTGTTTTGCTTTGCTTTTGCCGCCCTAATTGCGCCGGGCATGCCCAGACGTGGGTCCCGGGCTCACTGTGCCACTGGATTCAAGCTAGCCTGGCTGATGAGGGTGAAACCCCGAAACCGGTCCCAGGATGCTTGTTTCCGGTCCAGGGAGAACCTGGCCTAGCAGTTCGGGCTGGACTGTTCAGATGAGGAACAGGGTCAAGACTGATTTGCATATGGCTGGGTTCAAACTGCGGTGGCATGGTGAGCAAAATAATGGATGGATTAAACCCAGATCTGTGACTGGGGGTGAATGTTTGATTGGTTCTGCATTCCGTCCATCCAGTTACGCTATCCCACAGCGTCGTGTTTTGCTTTGCTTTTGCCGCCCTAAGTGCGCCGGGTATGCCCAGACGTGGGTCCCGGAATCACTGTGCCACTGGATTCAAGCTAGCCTGGCTGATGAGGGGTGAAACCCCGAAACCGGTCCCAGGATGCTTGTTTCCGGTCCAGGGAGAACCTGGCCTAGCAGTTCGGGCTGGGCTGTTTCCATGAGGAACAGGGTCAAGACTGATTTGCATATGGCTGGGTTCAAACTGGGGTGGCATGGTGAGCAAAATAATGGATGGATTAAACCTAGATCTGTGACTGGGGGTGAATGTTTGATTGGTTCTGCATTCCGTCCATCCAGTTACGCTATCCCACAGCGTTGTGTTTTGTTTTGCTTTTGCCGCCCTAAGTGCGCCGGGCATGCCCAGACGTGGGTCCCGGGCTCACTGTGCCACTGGATTCAAGCTAGCCTGGCTGATGAGGGGTGAAACCCCGAAACCGGTCCCAGGATGCTTGTTTCCGGTCCAGGGAGAACCTGGCCTAGCAGTTCGGGCTGGACTGTTCCCATGAGGAACAGGGTCAAGACTGATTTGCATATGGCTGGGTTCAAACTGGGGTGGCATGGTGAGCAAAATAATGGATGGATTAAACCCAGATCTGTGACTCGGGGTGAATGTTTGATTGGTTCTGCATTCCGTCCATCCAGTTATGCTATCCCACAGCGTTGTGTTTTGCTTTGCTTTTGCCGCCCTAAGTGCGCCGGGTATGCCCAGACGTGGGTCCCGGGCTCACTGTGCCACTGGATTCAAGCTAGCCTGGCTGATGAGGGGTGAAACCCCGAAACCGGTCCCAGGATGTTTGTTTCCGGTCCAGGGAGAACCTGGCCTAGAAGTTCGGGCTGGACTGTTCCCATGAGGAACAGGGTCAAGACTGATTTGCATATGGCTGGGTTCAAACTGGGGTGGCATGGTGAGCAAAATAATGGATGGATTAAACCCAGATCTGTGACTGGGGGTGAATGTTTGATTGGTTCTGCAATCCGTCCATCCAGTTACGCTATCCCACAGCGTCGTGTTTTGCTTTGCTTTTGCCGCCCTAAGTGCGCCGGGTATGCCCAGACGTGGGTCCCGGGCTCACTGTGCCACTGGATTCAAGCTAGCCTGGCTGATGAGGGGTGAAACCCCGAAACCGGTCCCAGGATGCTTGTTTCCGGTCCAGGGAGAACCTGGCCTAGCAGTTCGGGCTGGACTGTTCCCATGAGGAACAGGGTCAAGACTGATTTGCATATGGCTGGGTTCAAACTGGGGTGGCATGGTGAGCAAAATAATGGATGGATTAAACCCAGACCTGTGACTGGGGGTGAATGTTTGATTGGTTCTGCATTCCGTCCATCCAGTTACGCTATCCCACAGCGTTGTGTTTTGCTTAGCTTTTGCCACCCTAAGTGCGCCGGGCATGCCCAGACGTGGGTCCCGGGCTCACTGTGCCACTGGATTCAAGCAAGCCTGGCTGATGAGGGGTAAAACCCCGAAACCGGTCCCAGGATGCTTGTTTCCGGTCCAGGGAGAACCTGGCCTAGCAGTTCGGGCTGGACTGTTCCCATGAGGAACAGGGTCAAGACTGATTTGCATATGGCTGGGTTCAAACTGGGGTGGCATGGTGAGCAAAATAATGGATGGATTAAACCCAGATCTGTGACTGGGGGTGAATGTTTGATTGATTCTGCATTCCGTCCATCCAGTTACGCTATCCCACAGCGTTGTGTTTTGCTTTGCTTTTGCCGCCCTAAGTGCGCCGGGCATGCCCAGACGTGGGTCCCGGGCTCACTGTGCCACTGGATTCAAGCTAGCCTGGCTGATGAGGGGTGAAACCCCGAAACCGGTTCCAGGATGCTTGTTTCCGGTCCAGGGAGAACCTGGCCTAGCAGTTCGGGCTGGACTGTTCCCATGAGGAACAGGGTCAAGACTGATTTGCATATGGCTGGGTTCAAACTGGGGTAGCATGGTGAGCAAAATAATGGATGGATTAAACCCAGATCTGTGACTGGGGGTGAATGTTTGATTGGTTCTGCATTCCGTCCATCCAGTTGCGCTATCCCACAGCGTTGTGTTTTGCTTTGCTTTTGCCGCCCTAATTGCGCCGGGCATGCCCAGACGTGGGTCCCGGGCTCACTGTGCCACTGGATTCAAGCTAGCCTGGCTGATGAGGGGTGAAACCCCGAAACCGGTCCCAGGATGCTTGTTTCCGGTCCAGGGAGAACCTGTCCTAGCAGTTCGGGCTGGACTGTTCCCATGAGGAACAGGGTCAAGACTGATTTGCATATGGCTGGGTTCAAAATGGGGTGGCATGGTGAGCAAAATAATGGATGGATTAAACCTAGATCTGTGACTGGGGGTGAATGTTCTATTGGTTCTGCATTCCGTCCATCCAGTTACGCTATCCCACAGCGTCGTGTTTTGCTTTGCTTTTGCCATCCTAAGTGCGCCGGGTATGCCCAGACGTGGGTCCCGGGCTCACTGTGCCACTGGATTCAAGCTAGCCTGGCTGATGAGGGGTGAAACCCCGAAACCGGTCCCAGGATGCTTGTTTCCGGTCCAGAGAGAACCTGGCCTAGCAGTTCGGGCTGGACTGTTTCCATTAGGAACAGGGTCAAGACTGATTTGCATATGGCTGGGTTCAAACTGGGGTGGCATGGTGAGCAAAATAATGGATGGATTAAACCTAGATCTGTGACTGGGGGTGAATGTTTAATTGGTTCTGCATTCCGTCCATCCAGTTTCGCTATCCCACAGCATTGTGTTTTGCTTTGCTTTTGCTGCCCTAAGTGCGCCGGGCATGCCCAGACATGGGTCCCGGGCTCACTGTGCCACTGGATTCAAGCTAGCCTGGCTGATCAGGGGTGAAACCCCGAAACCGGTCCCAGGATGCTTGTTTCCGGTCCAGGGAGAACCTGGCCTAGCAGTTCGGGCTGGACTGTTCCCATGAGGAACAGGGTCAAGACTGATTTGCATATGGCTGGGTTCAAACTGGGGAGGCATGGTGAGCAAAATAATGGATGGATTAAACCCAGATCTGTGAGTGGGGGTGAATGTTTGATTGGTTCTGCATTCTGTCCATCCAGTTGCGCTATCCCACAGTGTTGTGTTTTGCTTTGCTTTTGCCGCCCTAAGTGCGCCGGGTATGCCCAGACGTGGGTCCCGGGCTCACTGTGCCACTGGATTCAAGCTAGCCTGGCTGATGAGGGGTGAAACCCCGAAACCGGTCCCAGGATGCTTGTTTCCGGTCCAGGTAGAACCTGGCCTAGCAGTTCGGGCTGGACTGTTCCCATGAGGAACAGGGTCAAGACTGATTTGCATATGGCTGGGTTCAAACTGGGGTGGCATGGTTAGCAAAATAATGGATGGATTAAACCCAGATCTGTGACTGGAGGTGAATGTTTGATTGGATCTGCATTCCGTCCATCCAGTTACGCTATCCCACAGCGTTGTGTTTTGCTTTGCTTTTGCCGCCCTAAGTGCGCCGGGCATGCCCAGACGTGGGTCCCGGGCTCACTGTGCCACTGGATTCAAGCTAGCCTGGCTGATGAGGGATGAAACCCCGAAACCGGTCCCAGGATGCTTGTTTCCGGTCCAGGGAGAACCTGGCCTAGCAGTTCGGGCTGGACTGTTTCCATGAGGAACAGGGTCAAGACTGATTTGCATATGGCTGGGTTCAAACTGGGGTGGCATGGTGAGCAAAATAATGGATGGATTAAACCCAGATCTGTGACTGGGGGTGAATGTTTGATTGGTTCTGCATTCCGTCCATCCAGTTACGCTATCCCACAGCGTTGTGTTTTGCTTTGCTTTTGCCGCCCTAAGTGCGCCGGGTATGCCCAGATGTGGGTCCCGGGCTCACTGTGCCACTGGATTCAAGCTAGCCTGGCTGATGAGGGGTGAAACCTCGAAACCGGTCCCAGGATGCTTGTTTCTGGGTCAGGGAGAACCTGGCCTAGCAGTTCGGGCTGGACTGTTCCCATGAGGAACAGGGTCAAGACTGATTTGCATATGGCTGGGTTCAAACTGGGGTGGCATGGTGAGCAAAATAATGGATGGATTAAACCCAGATCTGTGACTGGGGGTGAATGTATGATTGGTTCTGCATTCCGTCCATCCAGTTGCGCTATCCCACAGCGTTGTGTTTTGCTTTGCTTTTGCCGCCCTAAGTGCGCCGGGTATGCCCAGATGTGGGTCCCGGGCTCACTGTGCCACTGGATTCAAGCTAGCCTGGCTGATGAGGGGTGAAACTCTGAAACCGGTCCCAGGATGCTTGTTTGCGGTCCAGGGAGAACCTGGCCTAGCAGTTCGGGCTGGACTGTTCCCATGAGAAACATGGTCAAGACTGATTTGCATATGGCTGGGTTCAAACTGGGGTGGCATGGTGAGCAAAATAATGGATGGATTAAACCCAGATCTGTGACTGGGGGTGAATGTTTGATTGGTTCTGCATTCCGTCCATCCAGTTACGCTATCCCACAGCGTTGTGTTTTGCTTTGCTTTTGCCACCCTAAGTGCGCCGGGTATGCCGAGACGTGGGTCCCGGGCTCACTGTGCCACTGGATTCAAGCTAGCCTGGCTGATGAGGGGTGAAACCCCGAAACCGGTCCCAGGATGCTTGTTTCCGGTCCAGGGAGAACCTGGCCTAGCAGTTCGTGCTGGACTGTTCCCATGAGGAACAGGGTCAAGACTGATTTGCATATGGCTGGGTTCAAACTGGGGTGGCATGGTGAGCAAAATAATGGATGGATTAAACCCAGATCTGTGACTGGGGGTTAATGTTTGATTGGTTCTGCATTCCGTCCATCCAGTTGCGCTATCCCACAGCGTTGTGTTTTGCTTTGCTTTTGCCGCCCTAAGTGCACCGGGCATGCCCAGACGTGGGTCCCGGGCTCACTGTGCCACTGGATTCAAGCTAGCCTGGCTGATGAGGGGTGAAACCCCGAAACCGGTCCCAGGATACTTATTTCCGGTGCAGGGAGAACCTGGCCTAGCAGTTCGGTCTGGACTGTTCCCATGAGGAACAGGGTCAAGACTGATTTGCATATGGCTGGGTTCAAACTGGGGTGGCATGGTGAGCAAAATAATGGATGGATTAAACCCAGATCTGTGACTGGGGGTGAATGTTTGATTGGTTCTGCAGTCCGTCCATCCAGTTACGCTATCCCACAGCGTTGTGTTTTGCTTTGCTTTTGCCGCCCTAAGTGCGCCAGGTATGCCCAGACGTGGGTCCCGGGCTCACTGGATTCAAGCTAGCCTGGCTGATGAGGGGTGAAACCCCGAAACCGGTTCCAGGATGCTTGTTTCCGGTCCAGGGAGAACCTGGCCTAGCAGTTCGGGCTGGACTGTTCCCATGAGGAACAGGGTCAAGACTGATTTGCATATGGCTGGGTTCAAACTGGGGTGGCATGGTGAGCAAAATAATGGATGGATTAAACCCAGATCTGTGACTGGGGGTGAATGTTTGATTGGTTCTGCATTCCGTCCATCCAGTTACGCTATCCCACAGCATTGTGTTTTGCTTTGCTTTTGCCGCCCTAAGTGCGCCGGGCATGCCCAGACGTGGGTCCCGGGCTCACTGTGCCACTGGATTCAAGCTAGCCTGGCTGATGAGGGGTGAAACCCCGAAACCGGTCCCAGGATGCTTGTTTCCGGTCCAGGGAGAACCTGGCCTAGCAGTTCGGGCTGGACTGTTCCCATGAGGAACAGGGTCAAGACTGATTTGCATATGGCTGGGTTCAAACTGGGGTGGCATGGTGAGCAAAATAATGGATGGATTAAACCCGGATCTGTGACTGGGGGTGAATGTTTGATTGGTTCTGCATTCCGTCCATCCAGTTACGCTATCCCACAGCGTTGTTTTTTGCATTGCTTTTGCCGCCCTAAGTGCGCCGGGTATGCCCAGACGTGGGTCCCGGGCTCACTGTGCCACTGGATTCAAGCTAGCCTGGCTGATGAGGGGTGAAACCCCGAAACCGGTCCCAGGATGCTTGTTTCCGGTCCAGGGACAACCTGGCCTAGCAGTTCGGGCTGGACTGTTCCCATGAGGAACAGGGTCAAGACTGATTTGCATATGGCTGGGTTCAAACTGGGGTGGCATGGTGAGCAAAATAATGGATGGATTAAACCCAGATCTGTGACTGGGGGTGAATGCTTGATTGGTTCTGCATTCCGTCCATCCAGTTACGCTATCCCACAGCGTTGTGTTTTGCTTTGCTTTTGCCGCCCTAAGTGCGCCGGGTATGCCCAGACGTGGGTCCCGGGCTCACTGTGCCACTGGATTCAAGCTAGCCTGGCTGATGAGGGGTGAAACCCCGAAACCGGTCCCAGGATGCTTGTTTCCGGTCCAGGGAGAACCTGGCCTAGCAGTTCGGGCTGGACTGTTCCCATGAGGAACAGGGTCAAGACTGATTTGCATATGGCTGGGTTCAAACTGGGGTGGCATGGTGAGCAAAATAATGGATGGATTAAACCCAGATCTGTGACTGGGGGTGAATGTTTGATTGGTTCTGCATTCCGTCCATCCAGTTACGCTATCCCACAGCGTTGTGTTTTGTTTTGCTTTTGCCGCCCTAAGTGCGCCGGGCATGCACAGACGTGGGTCCCGGGCTCACTGTGCCACTGGATTCAAGCTAGCCTGGCTGATGAGGGGTGAAACCCCGAAACCGGTCCCAGGATGCTTGTTTCCGGTCCAGGGAGAACCTGGCCTAGCAGTTCGGGCTGGACTGTTCCCATGAGGAACAGGGTCAAGACTGATTTGCATATGGCTGGGTTCAAACTGGGGTGGCATGGTGAGCAAAATAATGGATGGATTAAACCCAGATCTGTGACTGGGGGTGAATGTTTGATTGGTTCTGCATTCCGTCCATCCAGTTTCGCTATCCCACAGCATTGTGTTTTGCTTTGCTTTTGCTGCCCTAAGTGCGCTGGCATGCCCAGACGTGGGTCCCGGGCTCACTGTGCCACTGGATTCAAGCCAGCCTGGCTGATGAGGGGTGAAATCCCGAAACCGGTCCCAGGATGCTTGTTTCCGGTCCAGGGAGAACCTGGCCTAGCAGTTCGGGCTGGACTGTTCCCATGAGGAACAGGGTCAAGACTGATTTGCATATGGCTGGGTTCAAACTGGGGTGGCATGGTGAGCAAAATAATGGATGGATTAAACCCAGATCTGTGGCTGGTGGTGAATGTTTGATTGGTTCTGCATTCCGTCCATCCAGTTACGCTATCCCACAGCGTTGTGTTTTGCTTTGCTTTTGCCGCCCTAAGTGCGCCGGGTATGCCAAGACATGGGTCCCGGGCTCACTGTGCCACTGGATTCAAGCTAGCCTGGCTGATGAGGGGTGAAACCCCGAAACCGGTCCCAGAATGCTTGTTTCCGGTCCAGGGAGAACCTGGCCTAGCAGTTCGGGCTGGACTGTTCCCATGAGCAACAGGGTCAAGACTGATTTGCATATGGCTGGGTTCAAACTGGGGTGGCATGGTGAGCAAAATAATGGATGGATTAAACCCAGATCTGTGACTGGGGGTGAATGTTTGATTGGTTCTGCATTCCGTCCATCCAGTTACGCTATCCCACAGCGTTGTGTTTTTCTTTGCTTTTGCCGCCCTAAGTGCACCGGGTATGCCCAGACGTGCGTCCCGGGGTCACTGTGCCACTGGATTCAAGCTATCCTGGCTGATGAGGGGTGAAACCCCGAAACGGGTCCCAGGATGCTTGTTTCCGGTCCAGGGAGAACCTGGCTTAGCAGTTCGGGCTGGACTGTTCCCATGAGGAACAGCGTCAAGACTGATTTGCATATGGCTGGGTTCAAACTGGGGTGGCATGGTGAGCAAAATAATGGATGGATTAAACCCAGATCTGTGACTTGGGGTGAATGTTTGATTTGTTCTGCATTCCGTCCATCCAGTTATGCTATCCCACAGCGTTGTGTTTTGCTTTGCTTTTGCCGCCCTAAGTGCGCCGGGTATGCCCAGACGTGGGTCCCGGGCTCACTGTGCCACTGGATTCAAGCTAGCCTGGCTGTTGAGGGGTGAAACCCCGAAACCGGTCCCAGGATGTTTGTTTCTGGTCCAGGGAGAACCTGGCCTAGCAGTTCGGGCTGGACTGTTCCCATGAGGAAGAGGGTCAAGACTGATTTGTATATGGCTGGGTTCAAAATGGGGTGGCATGGTGAGCAAAATAATGGATGGATTAAACCCAGATCTGTGACTGGGGGTGAATGTTTGATTGGTTCTGCATTCCGTCCATCCAGTTACGCTATCCCACAGCGTTGTGTTTTGCTTTGCTTTTGCCGCCCTAAGTGCGCCGGGTATGCCCAGACGTGGGTCCCGGGCTCACTGTGCCACTGGATTCAAGCTAGCCTGGCTGATGAGGGGTGAAACCCCGAAACCGGTCCCAGGATGCTTGTTTCCGGTCCAGGGAGAACCTGGCCTAGCAGTTCGGGCTGGACTGTTCCCATGAGGAACAGGGTCAAGACTGATTTGCATATGGCTGGGTTCAAACTGGGGTGGCATTGTGAGCAAAATAATGGATGGATTAAACCCAGATCTGTGACTGGGGGTGAATGTTTGATTGGTTCTGCATTCCGTCCATCCAGTTACGCTATCCCACAGCGTTGTGTTGTGCTTTGCTTTTGCCGCCCTAAGTGCGCCAGGTATGCCCAGACGTGGGTCCCGGGCTCACTGTGCCACTGGATTCAAGCTAGCCTGGCTGATGAGGGGGTGAAACACCGAAACCGGTCCCAGGATGCTTGTTTCCGGTCCAGGGAGAACCTGGCCTTGCAGTTCGTGCTGGACTGTTCCCATGAGGAACAGGGTCAAGACTGATTTGCATATGGCTGGGTTCAAACTGGGGTGGCATGGTGAGCAAAATAATGGATGGATTAAACCCAGATCTGTGACTGGGGGTGAATGTTTGATTGGTTCTGCATTCCGTCCATCCAGTTACGCTATCCCACAGCGTTGTGTTTTGCTTTGCTTTTGCCGCCCTAAGTGCGCCGGGTATGCCCAGACGTGGGTCCCGGGCTCACTGTGCCACTGGATTCAAGCTAGCCTGGCTGATGAGGGGCGAAACCCCGAAACCGGTCCCAGGATGCTTGTTTCCGGTCCAGGGAGAACCTGGCCTAGCAGTTCGGGCTGGACTGTTCCCATGAGGAACAGGGTCATGTCTGATTTGCATATGGCTGGGTTCAAACTGGGGTGGCATGGTGAGCAAAATAATGGATGGATTAAACCCAGATCTGTGACTGGGGGTGAATGTTTGATTGGTTCTGCATTCCGTCCATCCAGTTTCGCTATCCCACAGCATTGTGTTTTGCTTTGCTTTTGCTGCCCTAAGTGCGCTGGCATGCCCAGATGTGGGTCCCGGGCTCACTGTGCCACTGGATTCAAGCCAGCCTGGCTGATGAGGGGTGAAATCCCGAAACCGGTCCCAGGATGCTTGTTTCCGGTCCAGGGAGAACCTGGCCTAGCAGTTCGGGCTGGACTGTTCCCATGAGGAACAGGGTCAAGACTGATTTGCATATGGCTGGGTTCAAACTGGGGTGGCATGGTGAGCAAAATAATGGATAGATTAAACCCAGATCTGTGGCTGGTGGTGAATGTTTGATTGGTTCTGCATTCAGTCCATCCAGTTACGCTATCCCACAGCGTTGTGTTTTGCTTTGCTTTTGCCGCCCTAAGTGCGCCGGGTATGCCCAGACATGGGTCCCGGGCTCACTGTGCCACTGGATTCAAGCTAGCCTGGCTGATGAGGGGTGAAACCCCGAAACCGGTCCCAGGATGCTTGTTTCCGGTCCAGGGAGAACCTGGCCTAGCAGTTCGGGCTGGACTGTTCCCATGACGAACAGGGTCTAGACTGATTTGCATATGGCTGGGTTCAAACTGGGGTGGCATGGTGAGCAAAATAATGGATGGATTAAACCCAGATCTGTGACTGGGGGTGAATGTTTGATTGGTTCTGCATTCCGTCCATCCAGTTACGCTATCCCACAGCGTTGTGTTTTTCTTTGCTTTTGCCGCCCTAAGTGCACCGGGTATGCCCAGACGTGCGTCCCGGGGTCACTGTGCCACTGGATTCAAGCTATCCTGGCTGATGAGGGGTGAAACCCCGAAACGGGTCCCAGGATGCTTGTTTCCGGTCCAGGGAGAACCTGGCTTAGCAGTTCGGGCTGGACTGTTCCCATGAGGAACAGCGTCAAGACTGATTTGCATATGGCTGGGTTCAAACTGGGGTGGCATGGTGAGCAAAATAATGGATGGATTAAACCCAGATCTGTGACTTGGGGTGAATGTTTGATTGGTTCTGCATTCCGTCCATCCAGTTATGCTATCCCACAGCGTTGTGTTTTGCTTTGCTTTTGCCGCCCTAAGTGCGCCGGGTATGCCCAGACGTGGGTCCCGGGCTCACTGTGCCACTGGATTGAAGCTAGCCTGGCTGTTGAGGGGTGAAACCCCGAAACCGGTCCCAGATGTTTGTTTCTGGTCCAGGGAGAACCTGGCCTAGCAGTTCGGGCTGGACTGTTCCCATGAGGAACAGGGTGAAGACTGATTTGCATATGGCTGGGTTCAAACTGGGGTGGCATGGTGAGCAAAATAATGGATGGATTAAACCCAGATCTGTGACTGGGGGTGAATGTTTAATTGGTTCTGCATTCCGTCCATCCAGTTACGCTATCCCACAGCGTTGTGTTTTGCTTTGCTTTTGCCGCCCTAAGTGCGCCGGGTATGCCCATACGTGGGTCCCAGGCTCACTGTGCCACTGGATTCAAGCTAGCCTGGCTGATGAGGGGTGAAACCCCGAAACCGGTCCCAGGATGCTTGTTTCCGGTCCAGGGAGAACCTGGCCTAGCAGTTCGGGCTGGACTGTTCCCATGAGGAACATGGTCAAGACTGATTTGCATATGGCTGGGTTCAAACTGGGGTGGCATGGTGAGCAAAATAATGGATGGATTAAACCCAGATCTGTGACTGGGGGTGAATGTTTGATTGGTTCTGCATTCCGTCCATCCAGTTACGCTATCCCACAGCGTGGTGTTTTGCTTTGCTTTTGCCGCCCTAAGTGCGCCGGGTATGCCCAGACGTGGGTCCCGGGCTCACTGTGCCACTTGATTCAAGCTAGCCTGGCTGATGAGGGGTGAAACCCTGAAACCGGTCCCAGGATGCTTGTTTCTGGTCCAGGGAGAACCTGGCCTAGCAGTTCGGGCTGGACTGTTCCCATGAGGAACAGGGTCAAGACTGATTTGCATATGGCTGGGTTCAAACTGGGGTGGCATGGTGAGCAAAATAATGGATGGATTAAACCCAGATCTGTGACTGGGGGTGAATGTTTAATTGGTTCTGCATTCCGTCCATCCAGTTACGCTATCCCACAGCGTTGTGTTTTGTTTTGCTTTTGCCGCCCTAAGTGCGCCGGGTATGCCCAGACGTGGGTCCAGGGCTCACTGTGCCACTGGATTCAAGCTAGCCTGGCTGATGAGGGGTGAAACCCCGAAACCGGTCCCAGGATGCTTGTTTCCGGTCCAGGGAGAACCTGGCCTAGCAGTTCGGGCTGGACTGTTCCCATGAGGAACAGGGTCAAGACTGATTTGCGTATGGCTGGGTTCAAACTGGGGTGGCATGGTGAGCAAAATAATGGATGGATTAAACCCAGATCTGTGACTGGGGGTGAATGTTTGATTGGTTCTGCATTCCGTCCATCCAGTTACGCTATCCCACAGCGTTGTGTTTTGCTTTGCTTTTGCCGCCCTAAGTGCGCCGGGTATGCCCAGACGTGGGTCCCGGGCTCACTGTGCCACTGGATTCAAGCTAGCCTGGCTGATGAGGGGTGAAACCCCAAAACCGGTCCCAGGATGCTTGTTTCCGGTCCAGGGAGAACCTGGCCTAGCAGTTCGGGCTGGACTGTTCCCATGACGAACAGGGTCAAGACTGATTTGCATATGGCTGGGTTCAAACTGGGGTGGCATGGTGAGCAAAATAATGGATGGATTAAACCCAGATCTGTGACTGGGGGTGAATGTTTGATTGGTTCTGCATTCCGTCCATCCAGTTACGCTATCCCACAGCGTTGTGTTTTGCTTGGCAGCAACATCTGTGCCCCCCATCTACAGGTACAGCCACCACCCCCCCTTCCAGCACCACCCTCCCAGCAGCCCCTCAGCCTGTTTCCCATGCCCGCTCACCCGGGAGGGTGGGCATCACCTTTGCCCCAGGTAACTCAGGCCCTGCCCCAGTCACCCCTGCTGCCCTCAGTGAGGAGGCCATTGACCTCCTCAGGTCCCTCACTGTTGGGCAGTCTACCATTTTGAATGCCATCCAGGGTGTAGAAAGGCAGTTGCAACAAACAAATGCATTCCTGGAGGGCATTCATTCTGGTCAGGCGGCCCTTCAGCAAGCTTTTCAGACTCTGGCCTCAGCACTGATGGCAGCCATTGTCCCTGTGTCTAGCCTCCCCCCTCCACCTTCCTCCACCCAGACCCAATCCCCTGTACCCCAGCGTATCCCAAGCACACCTACAGACCAGCATGCACACACCTCAACACCCAAGGGAAGCTCAGGCAAACATAAGCAACACACATCCCACAGGCACTCATGCAAGCATCACACACATGCAGACACACCAACATCCACTGTCTCCACTGTGTCCCCCTCCTCCTCGTCTCCCTCCTCCCTCCCAGTCTCGTCTACACTCACACCTGCATGCACTACCTCTACAGCCACTACTACCATCACCAGCACACCCACCACCTGTGATGATATTATTTGTGTTTGACCAATGACTTTGTGTTTCACCACTGCGCACATTAGTTTCTCAATGTTCACCAGTAGCACATTATGGGGCATATTTATACTCTGTTTGCGCCGAATTTGCGTCGTTTTTTTCGACGCAAATTTGACGCAAAACTAACTCCATATCTATACTTTGGCGTTAGACGCGTCTAGCGCCAAAGTTCATGGAGTTAGCGTCATTTTTTTGCGTGAACACCTTCCTTGCGTTAATGATATGCAAGGTAGGCGATCCCGTCTTAAAAAATGACTGCGATGCATATGCGTCGTATTTATACTCCCGGGCCCGGAAAATGACGCCCGGGAGTGGGCGGGACTAAAAAACCCGCATTTGCGCCGGTTTTAGCGCCTGGGTCAGGGCAGGCGTTAAGTGACCTGTGGGCTCAGAATGAGCCCAGAGGTGCCCTCCCCTGCCCCCAGGGACACCCCCTGCCACCCTTGCCCACCCCAGGAGGACACCCAAGGATGGAGGGACCCACCCCAGGGACATTAAGGTAAGTCCAGGTAAGTTTTTTTTTTTTTTTTTTTGTGGCATAGGGGGGCCTGATTTGTGCCCCCCTACATGCCACTATGCCCAATGACCATGCCCATGGGACAGAAGTCCCCTGGGCATGGCCATTGGGCAAGGGGGCATGACTCCTGTCTTTGCTAAGACAGGAGTCATTTCAATGGGGGATGGGCGTCGTGAAAAAAATGGCGCAAATCGGGTTGTGGCGATTTTTTTGCCTCAGCCTGACTTGCACCATTTCTGGACGCCCATACGCCATTTTCCCCCTACGCCGGCGCTGCCTGGTGTACGTCGTTTTTTTTAACGCACACCAGACAGCGCCGGCGGCTAACGCCGGCTAACGTCATTCAATAAATACGGCGCCCGCATGGCGCTTCGGAATGGCGTTAGCCGGAGCTAATTTTTTTGACGCAAAACTGCATTGGCGCAGTTTTGCGTCAAAAAGTATAAATATGGGCCTATATGTTTTGTTCAGTTTAGCCACCTATTGGCTTTGACATGGCATTAGCCATTACTTTCTGTATTCAGTTTAGCCGCCTATTGGCTTTGACATTGCATTAGCCATTACATTCTGTATTCTGCCTTTTGGCTTTGACATGATGTATTCAGTTTAGCTGCCTATTGGCTTTGACATGCTAGTAGATATTACATTCTGTATCCAGCTTAGCTGCCTATTGGCTTTGACATGATATTAGACATTGCATTTTGTGTTCAGCTCAGCTGCCTATTGGCTTTGACATGATATTAGACATTACATTTTGTATTCAGCTCAGCTGCCTATTGGCTTTGACATGATATTAGACATTACATTTTGCATTCAGCTCAGCTGCCTATTGGCTTTGACATGACATTAGACATTACATTTGATATTTAGGTTAGCTGCCTATTGCCTTTAACGTGCAGTTAGACACTGCCGTTGAGAATCCAAGCTGTATTTTTCCAAGCTGTGTTTTTCCACAAGATGAACCAAGCTGTTTTCTTCGCACAGTAGACTAGACCTGATAAGAGAGGGTACATTTGGTGTTTTCCTTTCTGCTCAGGCTTGGGAAGAGGAGGAGTCTAGGAGATCTGGCCAGTCTCCAAAGGCTTGCGTAGTTTTCCCGAGTCTGAGAGGAGGGGGCACGCTTTTGTAACAGATGACTCGGGCTTCAGAGAATTAGATTGAAATCTGCCTGACTTCGGACTGGAACTTGGTGCCAGTTGCCAGTCTCCCGTGTGGGTAGATAATCTCTTTCTCGCAGTTGACCGGAGTCATCAACTTGCAGACCCCAGAAAGATGAAGCTGTAAATGGTTTCTCACACGGTGAAGTATTTGTTTTGCTTTGCATTCAATATCTTATAAATATAACCTGCTGTGTACATTGCAACTGAGAAGTACTGTGATATATTTTGTTTTAATGCTGTGACTACTTTTGTGCTTGAAATCTAATAATTTGTCCCTCAAGAACTTGTGGGTGGGGAAGAATTAACAACAATAAAGGTCTTCTTTGAACTCAGAAGTGCATTCTTGATATGTTCTGTAAGCTCTGATACGAGATAAGTAGGAAAGCAGAACATTTTTGGTACCAGAAGTGGGGCAGGGTCGAATTAGAGATTTCTACTTGCACAATTTAAAAGTGTAATTGTTTTTTTGTTGTTTGGAGAATTTCAGAAGCAGGGCACACCATGTTTGAAAATGCATGTGTAGTTAAACTGCCTGTGAGAAACATGTTTTGTTGTGATGAAGCATATTTAGAAAATGTGCCTTTTGGAAGCGATGATGATCCTTTTGTTTTTGACAGAAGGGTTTGGGAACTTTTATCTGCTTACAGAGAAATGCAGGAGAAATTTAGGCAGTTGGAACATGAAAATAAGAATTTACGTGAGCAAATTAGCCAGAATACATTAATTCAAGATAATGCTGAAAGTTATAAAAATGCTGTTTTAGAAGAATCTGTCTTTTCCCATTCCAGTAATGAGGGGGTTAAGACAGCTTCGAGCTACTCTGAGCCTCCGTGTGAGCCAGGTTTTTTGGCAGTCAAAGTGCATTCCTTAACTGATAACACGGAGAAAAAGAACAACGACGGAGCTCAGAATGTGATTTACGAGGTACCATCGCAAAATGCACAAGTAAAACGAAAGATTTTAGAGTTTCTTACTGTTTGCACTAAGCAAGAGACACCGAGTTTCATTAGCTTGTTTGATTTTTGGAAACAAAATAGCCCTCATCTGAGTGAAATCCTAACACTTTGGTATATGGTCACTGGGAAAAATGATATGCAGCTGCGCGCTTGTGATTTGGCAAATGAAATAATGCAGACTTTAGGTTTCTGCGCAGTGCAAGAGGGAAACACTGATTTATGTGTAAATCAGGAACAAGGGAAGAAAAGAGTGCCCCTAGCTAGGATCATACACTGGATCTGGTACCTGCAAGACAGGGCTAGAGTACCACAGGTAAAAGAGTCACTAGTGAAATTGAGAGCACCATTTGAATTTGTGTCCACTGAAGATAAAAAGCATGTTTGTTTTACTAATGATTCATTGACTGAAATGTTGTTTTATGGCACAGGAGAAGGAACAGCGTTGTACAATGTGTGTCAGATTTTAAAGCAAGAGCTACGTGAGATGTGTCATTTTTACACTGATTCTTGGTTCATTGCCAATGGTTTAGCCGTTTGGTTTTCCACATGGCTTGCACCTAAGTGGTTCAATTCCCTTGCAGATGTTAAAGAGAAAAATTCAGAGAGAGAAGTGTTCACCCAGAATTCTTAATTAGTGGGGATGGCTAAGTGGGTGCACCAGAAATGTGAACAGCTGGGAGAAAAAGCCACTTACAGGTGGGCAGAGATGCGAGAGATGCACATTCCCCTAGATTTGGTAAAAATTGTGCAGCACGCACAAAAGCAATCTGTCATGCAACCAGTCACAGAGCAGTTGGGGAGAGAAAAGTTACCAGGACAGATATGGCCAATTGATCAGGTTTTAGGGAGAGTGATTGCTGCAAATTACCAAGGAGAAATTAAAATTATGCTGATAACTAGAAAATAATCTGATTCATTCATACAAATTGGAGACAGATGGCCCAACTTGTCAAAAGTGCAGTGAATGGAGGTTTGGTAAAGAATGAGTCTGCCCCAGCCCTTCTGACAGTGCAAGAAAAGGGAAGCTGTGGTGCAGCAGATAAAAACCTCAGTGCTGATGTGTGGGTTGAAGCCCTAAGTGACCCTCCAGAATCTGCAGAAATTATAACAAAGGGCCCCAAAAACGTCCTGCTGATTATAAAACAGGGAAAGGTAGAGGAAGGGTACATTTCAAATGACAAATGTTATTTGCAAGAAAAGTCATGCTTGTTTCTTTTGCAGATCCTACCACGTTTCGCCACTGTCCCTGAGTGTGCTGTGTGGTCCCTCTTCGGGTGTGAGCGTGTGGGGTCGGGGAAGGGACCGAACCCCCAACCTGAACCTGACTGAGTAAAGTACAAGCACCATGGATCCATTTTGCGCAAATGGCGCCTTCAGTTCAAGTTCAACTTGTTTGATTACATTCTTCCACTGGAACTAAGCAACCTTAACAGTTAACTGTCTGTGTTTTTTCGTGTGGAACTCTGACTTTCACTTACCTTCCAGCAAACCTTTCAGGTGGACGTGCACCTTTACATGAGTAGTACTCATGGCTATTTTAGAGACACTATCATCTCATTCAGAGTATAAAAGTTTCAGTCTTTTCTGTGTAGAGGTATCTGAGGTGAAAGGTTATGAGATCTATATGTTAATCCACTTCTATTGCTTTACAGTGATTGCTTTGATCATTCAAACCTGCCTTGCTGATAATGTTTTTTTTTTTGTGCTGATGTTTTTTTTTGTTTTTTTGTTTGAAAGAAGAGATATGTGAAACAAAAATTCATTGGTCATAGGGTGGAATGTGATGATATTATTTGTGTTTGACCAATGACTTTGTGTTTCACCACTGCGCATATTTGTTGCTCAATGTTCACCAGTAGCACATTATATGTTTTGTTCAGTTTAGCCGCCTATTGGCTTTGACATGGCATTAGCCATTACTTTCTGTATTCAGTTTATCCGCCTATTGGCTTTGACATTGCATTAGCCATTACATTCTGTATTCTGCCTATTGGCTTTGACATGATGTATTCAGTTAAGCTGCCTATTGGCTTTGACATGCTAGTAGATATTACATTCTGTATCCAGCTTAGCTGCCTATTGGCTTTGACATGATATTAGACATTGCATTTTGTATTCAGCTCAGCTGCCTATTGGCTTTGACATGATATTAGACATTACATTTTGTATTCAGCTCAGCTGCCTATTGGCTTTGACATGATATTAGACATTACATTTTGTATTCAGCTCAGCTGCCTATTGGCTTTGACATGACATTAGGCATTACATTTGATATTTAGGTTAGCTGCCTATTGCCTTTAACGTGCAGTTAGACACTGCCGTTGAGAATCCAAGCTGTATTTTTCCAAGCTGTGTTTTTCCACAAGATGAACCAAGCTGTTTTCTTCGCACAGTAGACTAGACCTGATAAGAGAGGGTACATTTGGTGTTTTCCTTTCTGCTCAGGCTTGGGAAGAGGAGGAGTCTAGGAGATCTGGCCAGTCTCCAAAGGCTTGCGTAGTTTTCCCGAGTCTGAGAGGAGGGGGCACGCTTTTGTAATGGATGACTCGGGCTTCAGAGAATTAGATTGAAATCTGCCTGACTTCGGACTGGAACTTGGTGCCAGTTGCCAGTCTCCCGTGTGGGTAGATAATCTCGTTCTCGCAGTTGACCGGAGTCATCAACTTGCAGACCCCAGAAAGATGAAGCTGTAAATGGTTTCTCACACGGTGAAGTATTTGTTTTGCTTTGCATTCAATATCTTATAAATATAACCTGCTGTGTACATTGCAACTGAGAAGTACTGTGATATATTTTGTTTTAATGCTGTGACTACTTTTGTGCTTGAAATCTAATAATTTGTCCCTCAAGATCTTGTGGGTGGGGAAGTATTAACAACAATAAAGGTCTTCTTTGAACTCAGAAGTGCATTCTTGATATGTTCTGTAAGCTCTGATACGAGATAAGTAGGAAAGCAGAACACCACCAAACCCCGCTCACGTGCAGTCACCACCCCCACTACTATTCACACGTCCCCTGTGTCCTCTCCCAGTGTGTCTGTGACGCCCCCTCCCAAGATACACAAACGCAGGCACACACCCACCAAACAGCCATCCACCTCACGACAGCCTACAGCACATGCACCTTCACCCAAAGTCAGCAGACGAACACCTCCTACAACCACAACCTCTTCCTCCACTCCCAAACCCCCTCCAGCTACCCGTCCCAGTGTCTCGAAAAAACTTTTCCTGTCCAACCTTGACCTCTTTCCCACACCTCCCCCACCCCGTCCGTCTCCTAGGTCCCGAACTAGCACCTCAGCCACAACATCTTCGGGACCAGTGGTGCCTGTAGTCACCGGAATCTGGAGTGCACCGGCCACCAGGGCAGCCAGTGTGGCACGGAGCCACAGCACAGACAGTCCCCCACCTGTGAAGCATCAGAAGTTGGCCAGTGCCCGGCGGGAGAGGGGGAAGTGCCCCCCCGTTCCCTCCCAGGAGGTGCCTATTTTATTGGTATCTGATGCCCCTGCAGTGTTCTCTCCGTCATGGTCGGGGATCTTGTGTGGGCCTCGCCCATACCGTGTGGGCCCAGTGTTCCACGGGCTTAATTGGAGCACTACCTGGGCTACTATGCTTTGTATATGTTTTGTACATGGTGTATATATATATATTTTTGCCTACTTGCTTTTAATATATTACAATGGCTACACTCATTTTCTTTTGTCTTTGCATTCTTCCGGGGAGCTTGGGGGTTGTAACTATAATGTGTCATGATGTATTATTAGTGTTTGTGTTGTAGTGGGTGAGGGTGGGGGTGGGGGTGTTGCGTGTGTGTGTCCCTGTTTTTCCCTCCCCTCTCCCCTGTGTCACAGGTGCAGTACTCACCGTGGTCTTCTCCGCCAGCGTTCGTGTTCCTGGTAGAGGAGCAGGAAGACAATCGCAGGGAGAATTTGGAGTTCCGGGTCCATGGTGTCCTCGTTCCTCGTGGGGTGTGTAGAGGTGAGCGTTTTCCCTTTGAAATCCTGTTTCCGCCGTGTTTTTGTTCGCGGTGAATCCGCCCTGGGAAAGGTGGCGGATTGGCCTGTTGTGATGCTGTGGGCAGTACTTTGTCCTCCACCTGTCTGTTGGCGGTGACCACTGCGCTGTTTGTTTGTACCGCCGTGGTGGTCGGAGTGTTAAAGTGGCTGTCTTTGTTGGCGGTTTCCGCCACGGTCGTAATTGCAAAATTGTTACCGCCGGCCTGTTTGCGGTCTTACTGCCGCTTTAACACCGACTGCCAGGGTTGTAATGACCACCATAGAGTCAGCATGGAAGTTTTGAAGTTGGACCTGGTTAGTGGAAGCCTGTTCTCTGGTGCGTGATGCGACTAGCAATGCTAGATTTAAGTTGACACACTTCTATTACTTGCATAGAGCATACCTGACACCTCAACGCTTACATAGAATATTTCCCTCAAGGCCTGATAGCTGTGGCCATTGTGGAGTGCCTTCTGCTTCATTTGATCACATGGCGTGGGTCTGTGGCTCTGTCCAACCCTATTGGCATCAAGTGGTGCAGACTCTGAAGGAGGGTCGGAAAATGGCATATAGATTCTCACAGCTGGGGTTTCTATTGGAAAAAAGCGCATTGCGATCCGATGGGTCAGCGCGCACCCCCGCTGCATGTTGCCTGGCTGAGTGATTTAGCTGAATGGGCTACTGCAGAGGAATGCCGCTTATGAAAGGTTCGATTGGATGAGCATGCTGACCGTGATTTGGAGATCTGGCGTACCATGATTAATGAGTTATCTGGTGTGCAGGGGAGCGAGGGAGAGGACCCTTTGACGGATGCGTCCGCTAGCTGAGCCCTGGTCATGGTTATACCCTTGGAGGACTGAGTTTGGGGGTTATTGAGGCATTGATGTGAGTTTTGGTGTTTATGGGAGGGTATGCTTCCAATCATTGCTTTTGGGATGGGAGTCGTCATGAGCGAGCCCCCGCCTCCCCTCGGTTCCTGACTTGTTTCTGGGATGCTGCTACGCTGTCTCCTTGGGCGTTCCCTTAGCCACATATGCTTGATGCCCTGGATGAATGACGGTCAATCGTTGCACTATGTTCTGTTCTGCCGATACTTACTATAATTACAGTGTTCTGTTTGATAGTTAATGTACTGAGAACTGTTAGTGTTCCTGATGAGGGTTCATTCACAGTCATGCTCCATGAGACTGAGGTTGATTTGCAAGGCCACTTATGAGTCACCACTTGGCTCCTTCAACTTATTGCACAATGGATGGTGCTGCCTACGCGGATGATTCTGCGTCTGAGGCTTCTGCTCACTTTTGCTCCGTGGATCCTTCTTCCAATCCTGGGATCGCTTTGACATCTGGCGATGTGGAGTCCTTCCTCAACGCACTTCTGTTTGATGACTTCAGAGATTTTCTACAGGACCACAAATATTGTTACTTGGAACAGTTTTTTTCCCCTTTCTTGTCATGGATGATATTATTTCTCTTTTGTATGTTTTTTAGCTTAGATTTTAACTGGATTTTAGGCACCCTCACTAGTGGGTTAGCATCCTTGTTCTGGCAATGGGGAGGGTGTGGTGAATCCATTTTATTTCCCCACGGGGCATAGGAGTCAGCTTAGCCATCGGCTTCCAGGCCTGTTGCCTTTTTTACCTAGTAACCTTTCACCCACTTAGCATTCTCTGTTTTATCCTATTTATTTCATTATTTCTTTTCACTTATGCAGCTGCGTACATTTTATAAGAAAGGTTTTGCTTTTTGTCATCAGTGCCATTCTGAGAAGGTGTCATTATCAGTGATGTACGTAGGTATTGTCATGATGTCTCTTTCACACTTACGCTTGACAGGAACACTGTACACACTTGTTAGGGATTGTTTATATAATTGCAGACACAGGTCAGCTACATCATCTGTGGTTTAGGTTCATACCTTCATCAGGGATCCTACATGAGCTGTATAAATACACCTCACATGGACAAGGTTATTAGAGGGGTTAGTTCCAGATGCCATCTATGCTGCACGTCACCTTTCTGCAGAACTCATCCTTTGTGTCTTCATTGAGTCTGACCTAGAGACCTCATTCCAAGGTAACGAGGGATGGGGGTGCATCTCATATACATGGTACTGGCAGATTAGGGTTTATCACACCTAGCTCTCGTTAGGGTAGAGACTAGGGGCCAGATGTAGGAAACAGTTTGCGACTCTCAAACGGCAAAAATTGACGTTTGCGAGTCGCAAACCGGAGTTTCCTATGCAGAAATGCATTTTGCGAGTCGGAACCGACTCGCAAAATGCATTTCCGACTCGTAAATAGGAAGGGGTGTTCCCTTCCTATTTGCGAGTCTGAGTGGTATGCAATACCATTTGTGACCGCGTACGCGGTCGCAAATCGTATCGCAGTTACCATCCACTTCAAGTGGATGGTAACCGACTCGCAAATTGGAAGGGGTCCCCATGGACTGGACTGGACCCCAAATTGTTAGGAAAACGGGCTACACTTCAAAAAAAAAAAAACTGCTTTATTGAAAAGCAGGTCGCAAACATGGAGGTCTGCTGACGACAGCAGGCCTCCATGTTTGCGAGTGCCTATATCCTCGCAATGGGGCCGCAATTTGCGACCCACCTCATGAATATTCGCAAATTGCCGACTTGCTACATCTGGCCCTAGGTTCTTTGTTAGGAATTTCATATCTTATGTTTATTGCAATGTGGTGGGGGTTTTCATATTCACAACTGTCATCTTCCCTATTTTGCTTTTATTATTGCTCATTATCCTAATCATTGCAATTCATGCAATTTATCATAGACTGCAGCCTTTTCAATAAATATATTGAAACTTTCCTGCATCTTGTTCATTGCCTATGTGTGTATGAGACCGAGGGGCATATTTATACTCTGTTTGCACGGAATTAGCATCATTTGTTTTACTCTAATTCGGTGCAAAACTAACACCAAATTTATACTTTGGTGCTAGACCCGTCTACCGCCAAATTTATGGAGTTAAAGTCATTTTTTAGATGTTGTAGGAAGTTGGCTCTGTATATACTATCTCAAAGTAAGAGATAGTGTGCACAGAGTACAAGGGTCCCCTTAGAGGTAAGATAGTGGCAAAATTAGATAATTCCAATGCTCTATTTTGTGGTAGTGTGGTCAAGCAGTAGGCTCATCAGAGGGTAGTGTTAAGCATTTGTTGTACACACGCAGGCAATAAATGAGGAACACACACTCAAAGACTTAACTCCAGGCCAATAGTTTTTATATAGAAAATTATATTTTCTTAATTTATTTTTAGAGCCACAAGTTCAAGATTTGAAGTAAGTACATAAAATGCAAGGTACTCCACATAGGTAAGTTAGGAACTTTGAATTAGAGCAATAGCATACACAGTTTTAGTAAAAATGGCAATAAGCTATTTTAAAAGTGGACACAGTGTGAAAATCAACAGTTCCTGGGGAGGCAAGTAATGGTTAGTTTGTCAGGTAAGTAATACACTTACAAGTCTAAGTTCCTGGGCATAGGCAGCCCACTGTTGGGGGTTCAAGGCAACCCCAAAGTTACGACATAAGCAGCACAGGGCCGGTCAGCTGCAGAGGTCAAAGAGGAGCCCAGAACACATAGGTGCCTATGAAGAACAGGGGTGATCCGGTTCCAGTCTGCCAGCAGTACCCACGTCCTCGTAGGGCAGACGAGGGTGTTTTTGTAGGGCACTGGGGGGACACAAGTAGGCACACAAAACACAACTTCAGCGGTACAGGGGCGGCCGGGTGCAGTGTGCAAAGCAGGTGTCGGGTTTTGTATTGGACTCAATGGCGGGACCCTGGGGTCACTCTAGCGGTACAGGCAGGGCACAGGGGGGCTTCTGGGGCCAGCCACCGACTGGGCTAGGCAGAGGGTCGCCTGGGGGTCACTCCGGCACTGACGGTCGGTTCCTTCTGGTCCTGGGAGATGCGGGTGCAGTGCTTGGTCCAGGCGTCGGGTTCCTTGTTACAGGCAGTCGCGGTCAGGGGGAGCCTCTGAATTCTCTCTGCATGCGCCGCTGTGGGGGTCCAGGGCGTCGTCTTGGGCTACTCATGAGGTTGCAGTCGCCTGGGAGTCCTCCCTGTAGTGTTGGTTCTCTGGAGCTCGATCCAGGGGGCATCAGGTGCAAGGGTGAAATCTCACGCTTCCGGCAGAAAGAGTGAGGTCTTTAAAAGTTGCTAAGTTGTTGCTATCGTTGAGCAGAGCCACTGTTCACAGGAGTTTCTTGGTCCTTTGATTTAGGGCAGTCCTCTGAGGCTTCAGAGGTTGCTAGTCCCTGTTGGATACGTCGCTGTTGCAGTTTTCTTCAAGTCAGGAGACAGGCCGGTAGGGCTGGGACCAAAGCAGTTGTAGTCTCCGTCGTCTCTGCAGGGCTTTCAGGTCAGCAGTCCTTCTTCTTGTTTCAGATTGTAGGAATCTGATTTTCTGGGTTCTAGGTCGCCCCTAAGTACTAGATTTAGGGGTGTGTTTAGGTCAGGAGGCACTAGTCAATGGCTACTGTCCTGGAGGGTGGCAACACCCTCTTTGTGCCTCCTCCCTAACCTTTGGGAGAATCCTCCAAAACCAAGATAAAGGATTTCTAAAGGCAGGGGTCTCCTCAGCTCAGGGCACCTTTGGGGCTGTCCTGACTGGTGGGTGACTCCTCCTTGTTTTTCTCATTATCTCCTCTGGACTTGCCGCCAAAAGTGGCGGCTGTGTCCAGAGGGGCAAGCACCTCCACCCAGTGCAGGCTTTGTTTCTGTTCTCAGAGAGCACAAAGGCTCTCACCCTGGGGGGCAGAAACTCATCTCAGTGGCAGGCTGGGTAAATTACAGGGGGCATCTTCTAAGATGCCCTCTGAGTGCATTTTGCAATAAATCCAACACTGGCATCAGTGTGGGTTTATTATTCTGAGAAGTTTGATACCAAACTTCCCAGTATTCAGTGTAGCCCTTACGGGGCTGTGGAGTTCGTTTTGACAAACTCCCAGATCATATACTTAATATGGCCACCCTGTACTTACAATGTCTAAGAATAGACTTAGACACTGTAGGGGCATATTGCTCATGCAGCTATGCCCTCACCTGCGGTATAGTGCACCCTGCCTTAGGGCTGTAAGGCCTGCTAGAGGGGTGACTTACCTATGCCACAGGCAGTATGTTGTGGGCATGGCATCCTGAGGGGAATGCCATGTTGACTTTGCCTTTTTCTCCCCACCAACACACACAGGGGGTCATTACGACCTCGGCGGTCTTTTGCAAGACTGCTGAGGTACCGCCGTGCTGAAGACCGCCAGTGGTGGCGGTCTTCCGCGGCGCGTTTTATGACCGCTGGCAGGCCGCCGTCCTTTTTCGTACAGAACGCCACCAGCAGCCATACTGGCGGATGGCGGGAAAGTGGAGGTTGCTCAACCTCCACCGCCACGTCAACAGAACACCGCCCACTGAATCACATCCCATGATTCGGTGTGGCGGCATTCTGGTGACGGTGTTCTGGTGGTGGAGCTACCCCCATGGATCCCGTCCCCTCCCGGAGGATCAACGGACAAGGTAAGTTGATCGTCCGTTAGGGAAGGAGGTGGGGGGGTTGTGTGTTGTGTGTATGCATGGGGGTGTGCGTGTGAGAGTGTAGAGGGGGTGAGTGAGTGAGTGTATGCGTGCGGGGGGTGTTGTGTGTATGGGAAATGTGTGCAGGTCGGACGGTGTGCATGTCTGTTTGTATGTGTGTGGGTATGTGTTGTCGGGGTGTATGTGTGCGTGTAGGCGTGTGTATATGTGCATGTTGGGGGTGTGTGCGTGTAGGGGTGTGTATATGTGCATGTTCGGGGTTGGGGTGGGGAGGGGGGTTGTGCCACCTTTGGGGGGTGGCAGGTGGGTGGGGGGTGTTGGGGGAGGATTTGTGGGGGGTAGCAGGGGGTGGAGGAGACCCCTATCAGTGCAAGGGAAGGAATTCCCTGGCACTGATAGTGCCTACCGCCATGGATCTCATGGCGGTTCCCAACCACCCGAGATCCATGGCGATATGCAGGGTCCTGATACCGTCGGCGGTCTAGTGACGACCGCCGAGCTGGAGACCGCAATCTCCAGCCCAGCGGTTCTCACCGCCATGGCGGTCGGAATGGTGAAGTGGCGGATGACCGCGGCGGTCAGAATTCCATTTTTTTCCGCCGGCCTGTTGGTGGTCTTACCGCCGCTTTACTACCGACCGCCAGGGTTGTAATGACCCCCATAATTTGTAATGGAAGTGTGCATGTGTTAGGTGAGGGGTCCCTTAGGGTGGCACAACACATGCTGCAGCCCTTAGGGACCTTCCCTGGTTACAGGGCCCTTGGTACCACTGGTACCTTTTACAAGGGACTTATCTGTGTGCCAGGGGTGTGCCAATTGTGGAAACAACGGTACATTTTTAGTGAAAGAACACTGGTGCTGGGGCCTGGTTAGCAGGGTCCCAGCACACTTCTCAGTCAAGTCAGCATCAATATCAGGCATAAAGTGGGGGGTAACTGCAACAGAAGCCATTTTCCTACAGATGTGGAAACCTACCTTGCCTTAATGAGATGCAAGTTAGGCGTTCCCGTGCAAAAAATGACTCTATGGCCTTAACGCCATATTTATACTCCTGTGCAAAAATGGTGCACGGGAGGGAGGATGGGTCAAGAAATGGTGCAAAGCTTGCTTTGCCCCATTTTTTAATGCCTGGGTCAGGGCAGGCATTAGGGGACCTGTGGGTCTATTTTCATGGTGGAACACCATGGAATAAGCCCACGGGTACCCTCCCCAGGCCCCAGTGACACCCCCACCCAGAACAGAGGTACAGCGGAGGATGGGGGACCCCATCCCAGGTAAGTACAGGCAAGTATCTTCATTTTATTTTTTAAAGTGCCTTAGGGGGGCCTGATATGGGCCCCCATACATGGCACAGGGTGCAATGGCCATGCCCAGGTGACCCTGGTCCCCTGTGCTGGCCATTGGGGTGATGGGCATGACTCCTGTCTTTTTTTAAGACAGGAGTCAAGTGGTATGGATGGTTTTGCATCAGAAAATGTCTCTAGGCAGGTTGGAGTCATTTTTTCTTTTACTGTAACCTGCCTAACGTCATTTTTTGGTGCAAAACCCCCTTCTTCCACACCGCCAGCCCCACCCGACTAACGTCATTTGTTTGTCACTAGCCTACCCTTTCCACCGGCTTGCACCATTCCATAAATATGGTGCCTGGCTGGTGCACAGAAATGGTGCAAGCCGGTGCTAAACTTTTTGGTGCAAAATTGCATTAATGCTATTTTGCCCCAAAAAGTATAAATCAGGGCCTTATTGCTAATGAGAGAAAAGGCTAACTTCCATTCCACCACGACTCCCCTGACAAGTGCCTTCTAGAGTCCATGCGTAAGGCTGCCAGAAATCACCTTCACTGTTTAAGTTTGTTGGGGTACTGCTTGTGAGCCGGGAAAGTTGGGCCGACAGTTGCATCCGGTAGGAGAGACCCAGTGGCCTACAAACAGAAGTGCTGTCCCCCCTAAACCAGCAGTCTCGCTAAAGGGCGAGAGTGTAACTAATACAGATCTTTATACAGAGAACAAGAAATGGTTTCTTTCTGTGCTGCCAGACCTTTCATATTCTCCTACATATCCCACACAGAGTTGGTCATCCCCCTGGAACTCTTTTGTGTGGTCAAGGCGGAACGACAATGCTCTTTTTGGGTCAAGTTAGTGGAGTCTCTCCTCTTCCTTATAGAGATGCGTTGAGAGAAAAGAAAGTGGGCAGGGTGACATTCTATCCCAAATGAAATGGGGTCATCACCTTTGGGGGAAAAAGGCACAGGTGCAAAGCCACTTCATTAGGAAACACTGTGAGATATGGAGGCTTGAATGACAAGGCCTGCAACTCACTCACCCTCCAGGCAGACATTATTACCACTAAGAAGGCTGTCATGATTGTAAACAGCCAGAGGGGACAATTGTGCAGTGGCTCGAAAGGAGCGCACAAGGTATGTGAGAACTAGATTGAGATCTCACTGAGGCATTAGAAAAGGTGTAGGAGGAAACATATGCACAAGTCTTTTTAGAAACCTATTTACAATAGGGGACTTAAATAAAGAGGCTTTGCCAGGCAGCAGCAAAAAAGCAGATAGAGCAGACAGATAGCCCTTAAGAGTGCCCAGAGCAGAGCCCTGCTGGGCAAGAGACTGAATGAAAAGAAGAATCTCAGAGAGAGAAGCAGAAAGACCTTTCTCTACAATATCTTACAAACATTTGCTCATGGCAGGCGTAAACCTTTTTGGTGGAGGAATGCCTGGCTGCCAGAATAACATTACAGACTTCGGGAGGAAGGTTAAATGCTGTCAACTGCCGCTGCTCAATCTCCAAGCATGAAGGTGTAGAGTTGACAGGTTTTGGTGTAGGACCTTCCTCTGCTGCTGCAAAAGAAGATCCTCCTCGGAGGATTATTTTCAGAAGCTCAGGATTCCAGACTCTCCATGCCCAGTCCCGAGCCACAAGGATTACTTGGGTCCGGTTGCTCTTGATCTTCTTGAGAAATCTGGGCAGGAGTGGAGCTCTGGCCTCCTGTACGTGGAAAGGCGTACAGGAGCCTGAGCTCCACTCGCAACCAAAAGTGTTGCCAAGCGATTACCACCTTGAAAACACCAACACACAATGCAGCAGACATTGTGTGTTCTCTTTGGAGGCAAATAGATCTAACAAAGGCCCTCCCCACTGCTGAAAGAGACCTTGTACCATCTTTCAGATGGAGACACCACTCGTGATCCACTAGGCATCGACAGCGGAGTTCGTCTGTCGTAGAGCAGGTGTTGAACCACCATGGTTATACTCTGCTGCCAGCCATTTCCAGAGATGCAGGGCCTCTTGACAAAGAGTTCACAACCCCAACCCACCCTGCTTGTTGCAGTACCTCATGGTGGTGGTGTTGTCTGTGAACACCTGCACTAACTTCCCCTTGACAGAGGGAAGAAATGCTTTTAATGCTAGCTAGATCACCCAGAGCTCCAACATGTTAATGTGGAGCCTGGATTCTGCCAGAGACCAGAGTCCTCTGATCTTCACCTCTACTAGATAGCTGCCCCATCCCAGGAGTGATGCATCTGTCACTACTGTTAGATCTGGTTGGGGAAGGGGTGTGTTTAGGTCTGGGGGGTTAGTAGCCAATGGCTACACCCTCTTTGTGTCTCCTCCCTGAGGGGAGGGGGGCATATCCTGAATCCTATTGGGGGAGTCCTCCATCTGCAAGATGGAGGATTTCTAAAAGTCAGAGACACCTCAGTTCAGGACACCTTAGGGGTTGTCCTGACTGGCCAGTGACTCCTCCTTGTTTTTCTCATTATCTCCTCCGGCCTTGCCGCCAAAAGTGGGGCCGTGGCCGGAGGGGGCGGGCATTTCCACTAGCTGGAATGCCCTGTGGTGCTGTAACAAAGGGGGTGAGCCTTTGAGGCTCACCGCCAGGTGTTATAGCTCCTGTAGGGGGAGGTGAGAAGCACCTCCACCCAGTACAGGCTTTGTTACTAGCCACAGAGTGGCAAAGGCACTCTCCCCATGTGACCAGCAACATGTCTGGTGTGTGGCAGGCTGACAAAACTAGTCAGCCCACACTGGAAGTCGGGTATGTTTTCAGGGGGCATCTCTATGATGCCCTCTGGGGTTTATTTTACAATAAAATGTACACTGGCATCAGTGTGCATTTATTGTGCTGAGAAGTTTGATACCAAACTTCTCAGTTTTCAGTGTAGCCATGATGGTGCTGTGGAGTTCGTGTATGACAGACTCCCAGACCATATACTCTTATGGCTACCCTGCGCTTACAATGTCTAAGGTTTTGCTTAGACACTGTAGGGGCATAGTGCTCATGCACTTATGCCCTCACCTATGGTATAGTGCACCCTGCCTTAGGGCTGTAAGGCCTGCTAGAGGGGTGACTTATCTATGCCATGGGCAGTGTGAGGTTGGCATGGCACCCTGAGGGGAGTGCCATGTCGACTTAGTCATTTTCTCCCCCACCAGCACACGCAAGCTGGCAAGCAGTGTGTCTGTGCTGAGTGAGGGGTCCCCAGGGTGACATAAGACATGCTGCAGCCCTTAGAGACCTTCCCTGGCATCAGGGCCCTTGGTACCAGGGGTACCAGTTACAAGGGACTTACCTGGATGCCAGGGTGTGCCAATTGTGGAGACAAAGGTACAGGTTAGGGAAAGAACACTGGCAGCCTAGTAGTCAGTCTCACCGAAACCCAGGATAGAGGCCGAAACATCGGTATCATAGCCTGCATATCCTGGACTCTAGGCTCATGAGGCTAAGCCTGAAACTGATCTGTGTCCAGAACAGCTCCTATGGAAGGGAGCTTCTGAGAGAGAGCCTAGTGTGACTTCAGCACATTTATAGTGAACTCCAGCGAATGCAGGAGATTCGCTACAATCTGGAGGTGGGAGACAACTGCTTGGGGTGAGCTTGCCTTTAACAGCCAGTCATTGAGGTAGGGAAAAACTGAAACTCCTGACCTGCGCAGATGAGCTACAGCCACCACCATCACCTTGGTGAACACCCGAGGGGCACAGGCAAGGACAAATGGCAGCACAGTGAACTGAAAGTGTTCATGACCTACCTTGAACCACAGGTAGAGCCTGTGGGCAGCAGGATGGGAACATGAAAATACTCATCCTGTAAGTCAAGCGCTACCGAGCTAGTCTTCTAGAACTAGGGTAGACAAGTCCTGAGCCAGTGTGAGTATCTTGAACTTCTTGAGAAAGAGATTTACAGTCCATAGATCTAGTATAGGGAGAAGACCCTTGTTCTTTTTGGGTATCAAAAAGTAGCAGAAATAACAACCACTGACTACTTCTGATATTGCAACCCTTTCTATTGCTCTCTTGGCCAAGAGAGCCGTAACTTCCTCTCAGAGCAGTGACATATGATCCCCCACTAGATGTTCAAATGTTAGTGGCATGGGGGAGGAAAGGATTAGGAAGGCAGAGCATAGCCCTTCCTGATGATCTGCAGTACTCATGAGTCCGATGTTATGGACTGCCAGTAGAGGAGATGATGCGATATTCTCCCTCCAACTGGGCCAGCATGGTCCTGAGGAACCAAACTAAGAGGGCTGTGAGGCTGCAGCTGCTGGGGGCTGGGTGGCAGATGACTTCTGGCCTGCAAACCCTCTAAGTCTGAAGGAACCGCACCCACGTCCTCGCATAGCCTGGGTTGATTGCATAGGATGGTGGTTTACATAGGGCTGGCACAGTACCACGCCCCTTCCGTAGCCACGAATGGGATGAAAGGCAGACGGTGGACGAGGGGGCGCTGACAGGCCCAAAGACTTGTCCATAACCCGAGAGTGTTTAAATTGCTCCAGCCCTGAGTCTGCCTTCTTGGCAAACAAGTGAGTGCCGTCCAAGGGCATGTACGTAAGGTTTGCCTTAACATCCCCTGAAAAACCAGATGTCCTCAGCCAGTTATGGTGCTTTAAGGCCACTGTCATCGCAACCACTCTGCCTAGCGAGTCAGTTGTATATAAGCCACACCGAATGGTAAACTTCGCTGTGCCCGTACTGTCTTTTACTGCTTGGGAAAGTATAGTTTGGGCCTCCGCCGGGACCTGAGGCAGCACTTGCGTAATCATATCCCAAATGGTGTGTGAGAAACGGCCCAATAAGCATGACATGTTCACCGAACTCAGTGCCAGACGGGTGAAAGAAAACATTTTCTTCCCAAGATGGTCAAACCTCTTGGGTTCTTTGTCCGGGGAGCAGAAGGGAATACATAACTGGAACTGGAGGCTTGGACTACCAAGCTCTCCAGGGGTAGGGTGTTGACTGAGGAAGCTAGGGTCACCCGGTGCAGGGCGATGATGGTGGGCAATCGTCCTATTTACAGGAGCACCTGTGCTGGGCTGAGACCAAGCTCCCAACAGGAGGTCTGTAAGGACTTTGTTAAAGGGCAAAAGGGACCAGGATGTAGAAGCCCCAGGCTGAAGCACTTCCGTCAAGCTATTCATCTAGTCAGCCACTGAGGGAAGTTTGAGGTTGTGGACCTCCGCTGCCCTAGGAAGCTCCCTCCTCTGTATCCACAGTTGGGGGAGAGAGCAAAGCAGTATTTGGAGAGGCGCCACTGGCCTCTCCTGGCTCGGCATACTAGTCCAAACTACTCTCCAACTGGTGTTCCAAAGGATCTAGTGACACCTCCCACTCTTCTCCCACGCCAGACAACTATCTGGCACCTGTAGGTGCCGTTAAGACAGGAATCTGGATCATCAGGAATCAGAATGAAGCTGGCCCGTGGCAGTGCCAGGGGGCATTGCCATCGGGACCAGTGCTGGAGAAGGTCGCCTGAGTACAATCAGCACTGGTATAGATCCGGAATCGAATCCATGAGATCCCATCGGAGCCATGGCCAAAGTCGCTGGTGCGGAACTGGGTGGGGCCTCCTCCAATCCCACGTGGCCCAAAGGCGTGCCAGAAGGGTCAGCCGGTTCAAATTTGCAATGCATAGCCTCATATAATTCTTTGATTTGAGTGGGTGTCCATCCGGCTCCCGGAAACACGGGCAATGTGGAGTCAAAGTGGACAAGGGCTCTGCAGAACCGTGCTGGGAACGCCGATGTTCCACGGTCATCTTGTGGGCCGACGGACAAGGTCAATTCAAAGCCCTCTTGGACTTCTTCTTCTTGTGCCTCTTCCCTAAGTGTCCCAAGGACCTCAAATGGGACGAAGAGGACCTAGGGCTCCTGGTGCATTCCCGTGACCTTCTCCTTGACCGGGACCAAGACTTCCGAGGAGCTGCACATGCTGGTGTTGCCGACTGCCGAGCCGCAAGCAGCTTTAGGGACCTCTCCTCTGAAAGCTTTCGGATCCATGGCCTGGCAGTCCCAGCCTGACTTGGAGTTGTGGTGCTCATGCACCAGAGGCAAATGAGATGGGGGTATATACCCAAAATGGCACAGTGACAGGTGCCACATGATTTGAACCCAGCCTTGCTCGAAGCCATCCTCAACACATTTGAAGAAAAACTCAACAAAGCATAAAAAAAGGCCTGTCAAAAAGCAACAGAGGGGTAGATCTCTCCGGATCTGCGCTAACTAGCATGGAAAGAAAATAACTGACACACACACACCTGGGTAACGCCTATATGGGTGACCGCAACACCACTTCCAGTGCCAACGACTCCACACAGAGCCGAATGGAACCACCCAATGGTGTGCGTAGGGGTATTGCTAAAGCAAACGTTTCGAGATTCAGTCTGACGCCTGGGGAAAATCAAAGGTAAGGAATCTGCAACTAGAAGTCTCTATCAGATAGACAAGCACGAGACAGAAGATTATGTTACTGTGCCTGTTGACTGCTTGTTTAATTCTGAGCCCTTGCCACATCCCCATACTTTTTTGCTGAGAAGCCTGTGACTGCTTGTTTTTGGCCCAGTTTGCAGAGTAATAGTAGGTTAGACCCCAAGTCGCCAGAATCAAATAACCTAAACCACCATGAATGCAGCTGAGTAATCCAGGGTCTGACAGTCATCTTTGTGAAGTGTGGATTATCTGCCTTTTTGGATGTTGCCAGTAAGAAAATAAGTTACTTACCTGTAACTGTAGTTCTTCAGTATTGGAATCTTTCATAGAAACATATGGTTGAATCATTCTCTATTGTTGAATTGGGAGTTCCCATGGTACCTTAGAAAAGCAATGTGATGATAGTTATAGACTAGAAAGGCCGTAGGCTCTTCAGTTTAGTAACATATAATCATTGTTTTTTAAAAGAGACCAAACAGGTTTCAGCTAATCAGGCTGCACCACCCTCTGGGACATTCCTGTAAGAAGCTCCAGTCCCTCAGATTATCAAAGCAAGAGTGTTTATAAACACCCACTGAGAGAAAAGGTGAGCTTCCCTGGGGAGTAATGTGGGTCACATGTGTATCTATGAAAGATTCCAATACTGGAGAACTACAGTTACAGGGAAGTAACTTATTTTCTTTCTCCAGTATTGGATTTTTCATAGATTCACATGCTTGAAGCAAAGCAGTTGAATAGCACATTTGCCCAGAAAAAAATCAAAGTATAGTCACATAGGAAAATAAATATATAGATGCATATATAAATGCATGTAGGTATAGATAGAGAACATTTCTAGAAATGCATATAAATAAAATGTGTGTAATGGGTAAGAGGATGGTGGGAAAAAAGGCTTACCTTCAGTGGAAATAATGTCCTGTTTGGCCCACTGACCCATCTCTGTGAACTGCTGCTTCCAAGCAGTAGTGCGGCGTAAACATGTATCTGATAGAAACTTCTAGTTGCAGATTCCTTACTGTAGAATTTCCCCAAGGCGTTAGTCTGGATCCGAAGATTTTTCTTCGAGCAATACCCTTCCGTGTCGGTAGGTGGCGTCGGTCAACTCCGCGGGTGTCATTGGCGCCTTAGTTGCCGTGATGACATCGGGAGTAATACATAGACGCCGCCCTTGCGCAGTAACATCAGTTCTTTTCTTTCTGCGCCACGCGCTGATCCGGAGAAGAACTACCCTGGTTATTTTTTGCCCAAACTCAACCATATTGTCGAGGTTTTCTGTGAAAATTTGGTGCATCGAGGATGTCCCCGAAGACCGGTTTCAAGCCGTGTGAGTACTGTCATCGCACAATGTCAGTGACGGATCCTCATTGAGTTTGTCTGTGGTGTCTCGAGAGCGACCCGAAAGTTGTGCTCCGAGTGCCGGGCCATGCACCCGAAGGCTTTGAGGAAGCGGTCCCTAAAGCTCCTGGCAGCCCGGCACTCAACTCCAAGTAGGTCCCGGTCTCGCTCGAGAGGAAGGTCTCGAGATCGGTCGCGGAGTCATCACCACTCGTCTACTTCCAAATCCTCGGGTCAAGGTAAGAAGAAGAAGTCCCATTGCTCTCTGATTTTGCCCCTTTGCTCGGCCAACGCGACACAGGAGGAGCGTCCACGCATAAGGCCTTTGCCCTCAGAGCCTGCGTCTGGGTTGGCTCTGCGCTTCCCCGAGTTTCCCGGAGTCGGAGGGCCCCCCGGCCAGCTTAAAGAGTTTTATGAGGCCATGCGCCTCATCTTTGGGCAGTCTGACCCCGATACAGAGCCTTTGGGTTCCGCGCCGGTGGCTTCGGCTCCGGCCACCGAGGTCACCTCCAGATCTGCATGCAGATCCGCACCGGCGTCGGGTCGTTTGTTGACCCAATTCACATCCGCGACGACTTGGAGTCGGAGCGGCATCGGCCGACGCCGCCTTCGACTTCGATGGGGCCTATAAGCCCCAGGTCAGATTCGGACCCTTTTCCTTATGGGTACGAACATGTGGAGGGATAGAGGGCTCCCTGGACCCTTATGAATACCAGGATGACCCTTCTATGGACTGGGCTCAGGAATTGGGTAAAACCAGTGGGCTGGATACTTCTCCTGACACTGGCATGCTGTCTCCTCTTACCGTGGTTACGGCGGAGGGAGCAACTTACGGTATGGTGGTCAGCTGAGGTCCTTGGTCTCGAGCTTCCCACTGTTGAGGTCAGGTCTAATCTCTTGTCAAAGGTGCTTCAGTCTGGGGCTTCTACTTCAGAATCCCTTTTGCCGTTTAATGACGCCCCCACCAATGTCCTTTTGGATACCTGGTCCAAACCCAACACGGGATCCTGTCCGGCCCGCTCCAAACGACCCTAAATTCCGGTCCCAACACGACATGCCTGAGAGTCTTGTTTTCCAGGCTTCCTCTTCTTCAAGTGCATTCCCTTCCACATCCCCGGATAGGGAATCCAAAAGGCTGGAACAGTTTGGCAAGAAGTTGTTTTATTCCTCCAGTCTTGCGCTGCGGTCTGTGAACACTGCATGCCTTTTGGGCCACTATACCCACTCTTTGTGGGATACAGTTGTGCACGTCCTGCTGCAGATACCAGAGGAGGCCCGTGCTATCACCTCCCAAGCTGTGAACGATGGGAGAGATGCGGCAAAGTTCACAATCCATTGTGGGCTGGACACAACAGACTCTCTGGGCAGATCGGTTGCTATGACGGTGGCCTTACGATGCCACGCCTGGTTGTGTACTTCTGTTTTTTCTGGGGAAGTCCAGCAGTCACTCATGGATATGCTCTTTGATGGCTCACGTCTCTTCGGAGACAAAGAGGACTCGGCCTTGGAGGGATTCATGGATTCCCGGGCTATGGCTCGGTCCCTCGGTCTTTCCTCTGCCCCTCGCCCTCCACAGTCCACTTTTTGCTTCTTTTGTGGCCACGGAAAGGGCTCCCTGTCGCATCCGCCACCCAGCCACTGTGCCGCCCACGCTGTTCAGCCTCTTCGTGGCCAGGGACGCGGAATCCCATGAGGCCGTGGGACAGGGCTGCCCAGTTCACCTCTGCCCCCGCTGCAGCCTCCAAACCCTCCTATTCCGTCCCCTCACTCCCGTCCAGTTGGTGGCAGGATTCGCCATCACCTGCCCCACTGGGTAAACCTCAACACAGACAGGTAGGTTTTGCAGATAGTTCAAAAGGGCTACTTCCTTCCTTTCGAATCTACTCCACCAACCATGCCACCATCCTTCAGTCACTTTCCAGAGGATCATTTGGCGCTTCTCCACCAGGAAGTCGCATCTCTCTTGGCCAAGGGAGCTATAGAAAAGGTCCCTGTGCCAGAAGTAGGTTGTGGTTGTTATTCCCACTACTTCCTGATATCAAAAAAGGACAAGGACTTACGTCCTATCCTAGACCTTCGGGACCTAAACTACTTCATCAAGAAGGAGAAATTCTAAATGCTCACCCTGGCTCAGGTTCTGTCTGCCTTGGACTAAGGAGACTGGATGGTTGCGTTGGACTTGCAGGACGCTTATTTCCACATCCCCATCCTGCCTGCCCACAGACATTACCTATGATTTGTGGTAGGTCACAAGCACTTTCAGTTTACCGTGCTCCCCTTCGGCCTTACCAGCACCCCTCCGGTGTTTCCGAAAGTGATGGCGGTGGTTGCAGCTCATCTGCACAGGTTAGGGGTCTCAGTCTTCCCCTACCTCGATGACTGGCTGTTGAAGGCGGACTCGCCCCAGAAAGTCGTCTCCCACCTTCAGACTACGGCAAACCTCCTGCACACGCTGGGGTTCACTATAAACGTGCCAAAGTCACACCTGACTCCCTCTCAGACACTCCCTTTCATCGGAGAGGTTCTGGACAGAGTGCAGTTTCTGGCTTATCCTCCCGAAAAACAAGTCCAAGACATTCAGGCTATGATTCCGATCATTCAGCCTCGGTTTGGGTTTTGGTGAGACTGACTATGAGGCTTCTGGGCCTCATGGCCTCCTGCATCCTGCTAGTAGCACATGCCAGATGGCATATGTGGGCTCTGCAGTGGGACCTGAAGTTCCAGTGGTCGCAGCATCAGGGGAATCTCTCCGACATGGTCCAGATCTCGGAGAGGACTGCGAAAGACCTGCAGTGGTGGCTTTCGAATCTGCATTGGGTCCACAGCAGATCCCTCTCCCTTCCCCAACGAGATCTCTCTATATTGACAGATGCGTCACTTCTGGGTTGGGGCGGCCACATGGGGGAGGCGAAGATCAGAGGACCCTGGACTTTGGCGGAGTCTGGGCTCCATATCAATCTTCTGGAGCTCTGGGCGATCAGGCTTGTGCTGAAAGCATTCCTTTCCTCTCTCAAAGGGAAAGTGGTGCAGATGTTCACGGACAATACTACTGCCATGTGTGACTGCAACAAACAGGGCGGAGTAGGGTCCTGGACCCTTTGTCAGGAGGCACTTCACCTCTGGACATGGCTGAAACATCAGGGCATTACCCTGATGGTTCAACATCTGGCGGTCTCCCTCAACGCCAGAACGGACAAACTCAGCCCTCGAAAGCACAGCCGATCACGAATGGCGTCTCTATCCGGAGGTGGCGCAAGGTCTCTTTCAGCAGTGGGTAGAGCTTTGGTTAGAGCTGTTTGCTTCCGCAGAGAACGCGCAATGTCAGCTGTTTTGCGCGTTGGACTTTCCAAGGCGGCACTCGCTCAGAGAACTCCAGCCTCCTTTCTGCCTTTCCGCCTAAATGTCTTCTGTCCAGAGTTCTCAAGAAAATCAGGAATGACCGGGCCCAAGTGATCTTGGTGGCTCTGGACTGGGCACGGAGGGTATGGTATCCAGAGCTATTGAGCATGTCCATCGATCCTCCACTCAGACTGCCTCTTCGGGCAGATCTTCTGTTGCAGCAACAAGGGACGGTTCTTCACCCAAACCTGTCCAACCTCCGCCTTCATGCATGGACATTGAGCGGTGACAGTTGGCGGCTTTTGCCCTTCCACCCGAAGTCTGCAATGTTATCTTGGCAGCCAGGCGTCCATCAACCAAAACTGTATACGTCTGTCTTTGGAATAAATTTGTGGCATGGTGTACCAACAAATCTGTTGATCCCCTTTCTGCCCCTCTGTCCGAGGTTCTTCTGTTCATTCTTTCTTTGGCCCAGCAGAGCTCTGCTTTGGGCACCCTTAAAAGGTATTTATCTGCCATTTCGGCCTTTCTGAGGATACCTGATCAACCCTCACTCTTTAAATCTCCTATTGCGATTAGATTCCTAAAGGGACTCACCCATTTATTTCCTCCCACTCCATTAATCATGCCTCAGTGGGACCTCAATCTTGTACTTACTTATTTGATGTGTACTCCCTTTGAGCCAATGCATAGTTGTCCCTTGCGGCTCCTCACCTTCAAAACTGTCTTTCTTGTTGCTATAAGCTCTGCTCGCAGGGTGAGTGAGCTTCAGGCCCTTTCCTCAGGGCCTCCATACTTGTCTGTGCACCCTGACAAAGTAGTGTTGCGCACTAAGGCTTCTTTCCTTCCTAAGGTGATTACACCCTTTCATGTAAGCCAGTCCATCACTCTGCCTACTTTCTATGCACTCCCACATTCTTCCCATGAGGAGGAGAGGCTCCACCATCTGGACCCAAAAAGAGCGTTGGCATTCTACCTCAATCGTACTAAAGTTTTCCGTGTGAATGATCAATTCTTCGTTGGGTATGTGGGTGCGATAAAGGGAAGGCGGTGCAAAAGAGTACCATTTCTCGATCGGTGCTTCTTTGCATCAAAATGTGCTGCGCTCTGGCCAAGATGCAACCTCCTGAGGGCTTGCGTGCTCATTCCACCAGAGCAACTGCTGCTTCCACTGCATTATCACGCGGAGTTCCTGTCCTTGATATCTGCCAGGCAGCTACGTGGGCGTCCCTGCACACATTTGATAAGCACTACTGTCTGGACAGTCAGGTCTGTCGGGACAGCTACTTTGGTCGTTCAGTCCTGCAGGACTTCCTAGTATGATCTTGGTTCGCAGCCCACCACCGAGGATGGCATTGCTTTGGTATCTATTCTAAGGTAAGGAATCTGCAACTAGAAGTCTCTATCAGATGTACAAGTTACTTACCTTCGGTAACAACATATCTGGTTGTGACATATTCTAGTTGCAGATTCCTTACCGCCCACCCATCCTCCCCGCGTGCAAACTGATTTCTAGGGACAGGGATTCCCCCTTTCAGGTCCTTAGCTCTGGCACACCAATCTCAGTGTTCTTAGCGGCTCTGTGCTTTGGCATGGAAAGTCGTGAAAAGAAACTGACGTCACTGCATGAGGGCGGCGTCTATGTACTACTCCCGATGTCATCACGGCAACTACAATGTCAACGACACCCGCAGAGTCGACCAACGCCACCTACCGAGGGTATTGCTCAAAGAAAAATCTCCAGATCCAGTCTGATGCCTGCCGGGAAATTCTACGGTAAGGAATCTACAATTGTTGATGATGCTTCAACCCTTAATGACGGTACCAGGTTCTCATCAGGACACAAAGTAACCTGAGCAATGGTTGTCTTACAATAAGGATGCAATTGAAAATGATTCTTGATGTAAAAGCCACATTTTGGACTAGTCTGTGGTATCAAGGTAATGCTTATAAAGATTATCAGTGGGTTAGATCCAGCAATTTGGAAGGGGTGCTCACTGGAGGCCTCCAATGGCGAGGGGCGGCTTAGAAACAAATTGATGCAGAAAGTAATTCCTTTATTGCTTATGGTGCCTAAAACAGCACATCCTCCAGATCAGAGTCAAGATGCAAAGGCCAGAATAAAGCCTTTTTTGCCTGTTCTGACATTTAAAGAGTCTGATTTGGAGCAGGACAACAGACAAATGTGAATATATATACATATATATATATACATATATATATATATATATATATATATGTTTATACTTTTTTCCGCAAAAAAAAAAACAAAGGCTACAGGAACATCATAGTTAGGTTCAAATTTTACACACTACACACACAACCATAGACATTCCGCTGTTATAGTTAGTTACTTCAAGTATGTATAACTCATGCCCTTAGGTAACTATAGCCCTCACCATGCACAGTTTCCTCATCAATAATTTTACTGCAAATGTTACAGTGATATTATCAATGATGTCATAGAAGATGTCATGAGTGATGTAATATCTGTGGCAATTAGCAGTGCATGGCGAGGGTGCGAGTTATAGTTACCTTAGGCTGCGAGTTATAGTTACTTGAAATAACTAACTATAATTGCTGAATTTCTATGGTCTTGTGCAAGTAAATTCGGAAGCTAACTATAATGTCCCTGTAACCTTTGTTTTTTTTAAGTGAATTTCTCAGGTTTTTAAATTCTATTTATTAACTATAACCTGAATTTCAATTTTTTTTAACATAAAGTAATTTTCATTACTATATTAATCCAACCAACCCCCTATAACCACCCAACCCTGCGCCTCACACAGCCAACCCCCTGCGGCCAAACCCCCCCAACTGGCCAACCAGCCGCATGGCCGGTCTCTCTGGGTTTGAGAATTGGTGTGAGAGGGTGTGCCTGTGTGTGAGACTAGTCATGAGTGTCTGTCTGAGTGTAAGAGTGTCTGATTGCGTTCCAATAGATGAAAGATGCATTCACTTCCCCAAAGGACTTCAGATCGTTTTTCAATATAGAATCGAGGAGTAAACACACTTGCTTTGCCTTCACCAAGCCCAGGAGTTAGGATTACTTGTCCTTTGCAGAAGTGAAGCTTCAACTGCGGCACCTGGTATGTTTCTAGTTGTAAATGCCTGCTGTTGAGGTTTCATTTCTGTGAAATGAACATCTAGGCCAGAGCAGCCTGGCCTTTTATTTTTTGGGGGGGATATGGGGAAAGGGTGGGAGTGAGAGTGCGAGCCCTCCCCCAGGCAATTTCTGACCCGGGCACCCCAACCCCAGGGCCAAGCCTTCTATTATTTCTTTTCATTTTAGGGTGAGGGGGCAGGGTGCCCTCCTCCCACGGCCAATTTTGGCCCCAGGTAGCCCATCCTCTGGGGCCAGGGCTTTCATTATTAATGTTTTTTTGGAAGAGGGATCCTCGTGACCCCCCCCCTCCCCTGACTGATTTTAGGCCCGAACCCCCAGTGCCTGGTGGGGGTCGTGTGGTCCCCACCCAGGGCTCCAAGGGAGGGTTGGGGATCTCACACTCTCCACCCACCCGGGGGAGGTGGGGGCGTTGATTTGCTTGGTCCCCACTGACCCAGGGCTGCAGGGGGGTTGGGGTGGGGAGGTGAGTCGCGTAGTCCCCACCGACATGGGGGAGGGGTCGTGTGGTCCTCCACCAAGGGCTGCAAGGGGGAGAGTCCCGATCTCCACCCAGGGCTGCAGATGGGACGGGGGTGGCATGGCCCACACCCACCCACTGCACTGTGAAGTGAGACACCTGTCGGAGAGGGTCAGGGATGTCATCTACCTGGCCTAACCAGTCTGATGCTCCCATGGGCCTCCGCCTACCTTGTTAGATAGTGAGGTCTGCCTTTTTCAAGGCCTCAAGTATACTCCTGAGGTGGACCAGGTGGTCCTGCCAGGTGGAGCTAAAGCCAGCAATGTCCTCAAGATATGCTGTACTAAGGTATTCCAGGCATGCTAGAACTTGATTCACCAACCTCTGAAATGTGGCAAGTGCATTTTGCAGACCAAAGGGCATCACTGTGAAGTGATAATGCCCACCAGGTGTGGAAAATGCTGTTTTAGACTTGGCAGCATCAGTTAGCTTAATATGCTAATAACCTGCTGTCAGATCAAAAGTGCTGAGGTAGTTGGCTGAAGCCAGTGTATCAAACAGCTCATTTCCCTAGGAATCAGATGGTCATCAGCCTTAGTGACTGCATTGAGGCCTCTGTAGTGTACACAGAACCTAATTTCTTTCTTTCCACCCTGGGAATGAGGCTTTGGTACAAGGACTAATAGGCTAGCCATTTGAAGGCTTAATCACCCCCAAATCCTGGATCTTTTGGACTTTGCCCTGATGCAATCTTTGACATGGTCAGGCTGCCTGTAGATTTTACTCTCGGGCAGACTATTGCATGTGCACACCAGGTTGTCTGACAGGTTGTCAGGGAAAAGAGTTCAGAGAACTCACTGAGGACTTGCCTGCAATCAGCTTGTTGTTCAGAGAAGCAATCTGCAAAGACTACCCCATCTACTGAACCATCAACACAGTTGTGGGAGAGAAGATCAGAGAGAGAATGTAGGAAAGTACCATCTTTCTTGGCATGTTACCCCCAATTTTGCATGCATGTCAGTATGTTTCTGCCTGTCTCACTGGAATCCTGCTAGCCAGGACCTCAGTGCTCATAGTTTGTGGCCTAAATGTGTATGCCTGTGTAGTGCCTAACTGTGTCACTGAGGCTGTGCTGATCAGAACCTCAGTGCTCATACTCTCTCTGCCTTTAAATTTGTCACCATAGGCTAGTGACTACATTTACCAATTCCAATTGGCATACTGGACCCCCCTTATAAGTCCCCAGTATATGGTACCTAGGTACCCACGGCATTGGGGTTCCAGGAGATCCATATGGGCTGCAGCATTTCTTTTGCCACCCATAGGGAGCTCAAACAAACCCCTACACAGGACTGCCACTGCAGCCTGCGTGAAATAACGCACACGTTATTTCACAGCCATTGTCACTGCACTTAAGTAACTTATAAGTCACCTGTATCTCTAAACCTCACTTAGTGAAGATTAGGTGCAGAGTTACTAAGTGTGAGGGCACCCTGGCACTAGTCAAGGTGCTCCCACATAGTTCAGGGCTATTTCCCTGGACTTTGTGAGTGCGGGGACACCATTACACATGTGCACTACATATAGGTCAATACCTATATGTAGCTTCACAATGGTAACTCCGAATATGGCCATGTAGCATGTCTAAGATCATGGAATTGTCCCCCCATGCCAAATTTGGTACTGGGGTGCCAATCCCATGCATCCCCGGGGCTCCAGCATGGACACTGGGTACTGCCAAACTAGCTATCTGGGGTTTTCACTGCAGCTACCACTGCTGCCAACCCACAGACAGGCTTCTGCCCTCCTGGGGTCTGGGCAGCCCTGTCCCAGGAAGGCAGAACAAAGTATTTCCTCTGAGAGAGGGTGTTACACACTCTCCCTTTGAAAATAGGTGTTAAGGGCCTGAGAGGAGTAGCCTCTCCTGGCCTCTGGGAATCCTTTGAAGGGCACAGATGGTGCCCTCCTTGCATAAACCAGTCTACACCGGTTCAGGGATCCCCCAGCCCCTGCTCTGGTGCGAAACTGGACAAAGGAAAGGGGAGTAACCACTCCCATGTCCATCACCACCTCAGGTGAGGTGCCCAGAGTTCCTCCAGTGTGTCCCAGACCTCTGCCATCTTGAATGCAGAGGTGTGAGGGCACAATGGAAGCCTCTGAGTGGCCAGTGCTAGCAGTGACGTCAGAGACCCCTCCTGATAGGTGCTTACCTGGTTAGGTGGCCAATCCTCTTGTGAGGGCTATTTAGGGTCTCTCCTGTGGGTTTCTCGTCAGATAATGACTTGCAAGAATTCACCAGAGTTCCTCTGCATCTCCCTCTTTGACTTCTGCCAAGGATCGACCGCTGACTGCTCCAGGACGCCTGCAAAACTGCAACAAAGTAGCAAGACAACTACCAGCAACATTGTAGAGGCTCATCCTGCTGGCTTTCTTGACTGTTTCCTGGTGGTGCATGCTCTGAGGGCTGTCTGCCTTCACCCTGCACTGGAAGCCAAGAAGAAATTTCCCGTGGGTCGACAGAATCTTTCCCCTGCTAACGCAGGCACCAAACTTCTGCTTCACCGGTCCTCTGGGTCCTCTCTCATCTTGACGAGCGTGGTCCCTGGAACACAGGAGCTGGATGCAAGTGACTTCGACAGTCCAGTGGTCCATCTGTCCAAATTTGGTGGAGGTAAGTCCTTGCCTCCCCACGCCATACAGTAATCCTGTGTACTGCGTGGATTGCAGCTGCTAGGGCTTCTGTGCACTTTTGCAAGGAATCCTTTGTGCACAGCACAGCCCAGGTCCTCAGCACTCCGTCCTGCATTGCTCAACTCGCTGAGTTGACCACCGGCTTCGTGGAACTCTCCTTTGTAGTGCTGAGACGACCGCTGTGCTCAGTTTTATTGAACCCCTGTTCTAGTGCTTCTGCGGGTGCTTCCTGCTTCTGTGTGGGCTCTCTGTGGTTCTGAGCATCCCCTCTGTCTCCTCCTCCAAGGGGCGACCCCCTGGTCCTTTCTGGGCCCGGGCAGCACCCATTTTCTTCAACCGCAACCCTTGCAGTTAGCAAGGCTTGTTTGTGGTCCTTCTTCATGGAAACAACTCTGCGTCCTCCAGCATGCCGTGGGACATCATCTTTGCAAAAGAGAAGTTCCTGGCATCTTCCGTTGTTGCAGAACTTCAGCTTCTTCCAACCGGAGACAGCCATTTTGCACCTTCATCCGGGGTTTAGTGGTCTCCTGCCCCCCTCCCGGACACTTTTGGGACTCTTGGACTTGGTCCCTTTCCTTTACAGGTCCTCAGGTCCAGGAATCCGTGTTCAGTGCTTTGCAGTCAGTTGTTTGCAGAATCTCCTATCACGACTTTAGTGTGTTTCTGGGGAAGTAGGGTAACTTTACTCCTACTTTTCAGGACCTTGGGGGGGGGGTATCGTGGACACCCTTAGTGCTTTCTAAGACTCCCAGCGACCCTCTACACACTACACTTGTACTGGGGTCCCTAAGTGGTTCACATTCCACTTTCTTAGTATATGGTTTGTGTTGCCCCTAGGCCTATTGCATCCTGTTGTAATCTACAGTGTTTGCTCTACTTTTCTAACTGTTTACTTACCTGATTTTGGTTTATGTGTATATTTTGTGTATTTTCCTAAGGGAGTATATCCTCTGAGATATTTTTGGCACACTGTCACTAAAATAAAGTACCTTTATTTTTAGTTACTCTGAGTGTTGTGATTCTTATGATATAGTGCTATATGATATGAGTGGTCTAGTAGGAGCTTTGCATGTCTCCTAGTTCAGCCTAAGCTGCTTTGCCATAGCTACCTCTATCAGCCTAAGCTGCTAGAACACTACTAATCTACTAATAAGGGATAACTGGACCTGGCACAAGGTGTAAGTACCATCAGGTACCCGCTATAAGCCAGGCTAACCTCCTACAAACCCTCCTTTACAAGAGTAAGAGGACCCCTAACTGGATATCCAAATAGAAGTTCAAATGGACTGTAACCCACTCCCTTCTGCGGAACCTCTGTATAGGTAAAAAGAAGGCAAGGTAATAGGTCATCCCATCTTCTCAGTTTGTCTGAGAGACCCATAATCATACCTTTGAGGGTTTTGTTAAATCTCTCAACCCATTTCCTTGTGTATGATAAGGAGTGGTGAATGTTATATGCTACACCACATTCCTTCCAAACTGCACTGAGGTATCCAGACATAAAGTTTGCTCCCATGTCAGATTCAACCTCCTTAGGGAAGTCCACCCTGGAGATTCCCAGGAGGGCCTTGGCCACTGCAGAAGCTCTAGTGGTCATAATGGCAATGGCCACTGGGTACCTGGTGGCATGGTCCACCACCACCAGAATACATCTGTTCCCAGATGCTTTAGGAGGGAAAGGGTATCTCAACCACTGGTAGTGGAATTAAATGGGCCTTTGTAGTGCTACCTGACTTGCCACTGGCTTGGCAGGTGACACAGGAGCGAGAAGACTCCTTGGTGTCTTCAGAAATGTGGGGCCAGGAAATGTGTGGGACAAGTCTTTCCCAAGTCATGCTTTTCCCAAGATGTCCTGAAAGGGGACTGTCATGTGCCAGGGTCATTAAAAACTCCCTAAACTTCTGGGGTATGCCAAACCGCCTGGCGTCACCAGGTTTAGGGTCCCTAGCCTCAAAGTAAAGGAGACCATTTTCTCAGTAGACCCTGTGGTACCCACTGACATCCCCTGCCTCTTTGGCAGCAGCTTGCTGTCTGAAGCCTTCAAGAGAGGGGCAGGATTTCTGCTCCAGATTCAATTCCTTCCTGAAGGGTCCTCCTACACCCAAGAGCTCTGCTGTGTCAGGTCCAAGCTCCCCTGGTATATGTTCCTCACAGGGGGCAAGATCATCTCCCTCAGGAGTCTGATCCTCACATGAAGACTGAGTAGAGGTTAATTTCATACTCTTCCCACCTCTCTTTTTGGGAGTTTCCTGGGCCATTATTCCAGGCTCCACTGCTCCTTGCTCTACCTGTTTCTTGGCCTGTGCCCTTGTAGCTACAAAAACACTTTCAGGGATGCCCAGCATTGCTGTATGTGCATGTAAGTCCACTTCAGCCCTAGCTGAGGTCTCCAAATAGTTGCCTAATAGACATTCTACAGGGACAGAAGAAGCCACTACAACGTGTGTAGGGCCAGTAACTCCCCAGCTAAGCTTAACAACTGCCAAAGGGTGACACTGTGTGATGTTAGGAGTGTCAGTTACTTGGTAAGTTTGCACAAGTAGGAGATGCTCAGAAGATACCAGTTTTTTCAGTCACCATGGTGACACTTGCACCTGTGCCCCTGTAAGTCTCTGCCTCGATTTCATTGATAAGAGGGTACTACCTGTATTTCCTCATCTTAGGAGGCCAGGCAGCCAGAGTGGCAAGGTCTATCCCACCCTCAGATATTAGGGCAGCCTCAGTGTTTTCTCTGACTAGGCCAGAGTCCGCTGCAGTACCCAAGCTATACCCTCAGTTGTGATACTACTACCAGTGTTCTTGCTAGGGGCATTGGGGGGAGTGGTAGTAGTGCTCTTGGTGCTTTTCTTAGGAAGGTTGCTATCACCTGCCTTATGGCCTTTTTCCTTACACAGGAAGCACCAAGGTTTATTTTTGGAAGAGGAGGAAGAGGATTTGGACCCACCCCCGGAAGAATGTTTTGGGCCTGATGAAGACTCTTTATCCTTTTCATTAAGCTTTTCCTCATCTTTCTCCTGGGCCTTAGAGGAACCCTTCTTTTGGTCACCACCACTGTGATTTCTTACCCTGCTGCGAAGACATTTGTCTGCTTTATTTCCCAATTCTTGTGGAGAGGGCACATAAGAGTCCACCAGGTAATGGTGCAGTTTGTCAGACACACAATTGTTAAGGATATGCCCTCTCATGATAAGAGTGTACAGCCCTTCATAATCATGCACATTACTGCCAAGTAACCTGCCTTCCAGAGCCTGAACTGCACAGGCAACAAATTCTACCCAATCTTGAGAGGACACCTAGGTTTCCCTGAAATTAGTCCTATACTCGTCATTTGGGAGCCCTAACATATCAATCAGAGCCTCTTTCAAAACCTGGTAGTTGTCTGCATCTTCCTACGTAACAGTTAAAGGTCTGTCTCTGCCTTTGTCTGTAAAAGAGAGCCACAGGACAGCTGCTCGTTGCCTCTCAGGGACCTTCTGAGCTTTACAAGCCCTCTCTAAAGCAGTGATCCACTTATGGATTTCATCCCGAGCCTTGTAAAGAGGGACTATCCTGCTGAGATTTCTGGAATCAAAGGTGTCTTCCCTGACCCTGGTCTCTTATGCTGCCACCATGGGGTTCTAACCCCAAATTCTTTCTTTCCCTTTCTATCTCTAGGGCCTCTCTCTCCATAGCCAGCTGCTGCTTTTTCAACTTGAGCGGATGGTGGCAACAGCACATGCTGAGGCAAGTAAATATAAGGATGCCATGGATACCGTTTTTACCAACCCCCTCTCGTGCTAACAGCACAGCTCCCTGCAGGTGCAAGGTTATCTCCAGAAACCTCACGGTTCTGCTCAGTGTGGTCATATGAAGAACAGAGTACCTCCTTTTCCAACACTGGGGACTCACCCTCATCATCTAATTCTCTTTCCCTATAAGGATACTGAAGGTCATCCTGAATAAGTAAGTCTAGGAGAATAGATATGGTAGGGTTGCTACCTGTCCTACGTTTCCTACCTGTACACAGGGTCCTAAGTTCCTGGAACTTAGGACCTCCATACCTAGACTCCTGAGTCTGGTCAGCCTCTTTAACTAAGGACATAGTGTTAGAGTAGATTTTGTAGTGTACCTACTTACTATAAAGTTCTAAACTTTAAAAGGCTTGGAGAAAGGGCTATGCTAGACCCCTGCCTACCCAAGCAAAAGGTTTAGAAGTTGCTGAAGTTTACTAGTGTAGTGTGTAATCATTAGTTAGTAGTGATCTTTCTCATGGAAAGTCACTGCTGACCAAGTGGTAAAGCAATGAAAGTGTCTTATCCCACCGCTGCACCACCAATGTAAGAGGCTGGCTCAGTTTATAGTGTACACCAATGGCGTGGCACCCTATACTGAGTCCAGGCAACCCTTAGTGATACTGTTTAGATGTCCAGATGGCAAAACCTTTCTAGACATGGCTGAGGCGAGCAGCTAAAGCTTATCCAGGAGGAATGTAAAGCACTTGCAAACCCACAGTATTCAGACAGTAACTCTCACATAAGAAAGACCACACAAGTGCAAAAATAAAGGATTTTTTATTACAACACTAACTACTAGTCTAGCATTGGTATATCTCCCTTTGGTAATATTTACACACAATATATACACAAAATAACAAGCAGAAATAGCATAAAATGTACAGGGCCTTATGCGGTGGCCAAACCATATACTAAGTGGAATGCGAAATAGTGAACCCAAACAAGGTAAGTGTGGCAGTTAGCTAGGGGCTGGGGAAGAATGAAAACACCAGAGGTAAGTACAGCAAGTGTCCCCAGCGACCAAGTGCAGAGTGGTTACCTACCTAGTCGTCCCATGGACTAACACAGGTAAGTCACGGTTGGGATTTGTGAGTTTTAGGACCCTTCCCAGTGGACCCAAAGGAAACCCACAGACAGGAGGAAGATTTGAGTGTGTCCCCACCCACGGATACCCAGCAGACAGGGGAACCTACACCAGGGGACCCAGATGCATAGGGGTGAATGGACGTTGGAAACCCTCACTGAAGTTAATGGAGGCCTTAGTTGTCCAGCTGCTGTCGTAACCTGTGGACCAGGCCGGTGGAATCCAAGGATGGATTAGGCATGTAGAGGACCTGAAAAGGAAGGGGACAGAGTCCAGTATCCTCTGAGGTGCCCAAGTGGTGTAGGTGGCAATGCCCGGCCTCCTAGAGTTGGAGTTCCTCTACGTTGGTGAAGGAAGGAGTCCAGCTGCGGAGTCCAGGAGCTGCAGAAGAGCCTAGGAGTCACCTACAAGCTGCCCCACATCTGTCGCCAGATTGCAGGAGGGTCAGTGACCAGCGAGGCCACCAACAAGCACTGGCAAAAGGAGCTGAAGTTGGATTTCAAGATTTGTGGGGACCAGCAAGGTCAAGGAGACTCTACCCTCAAGGGGGAGTCTGGGCTGGCCCTCAGCACACACAGAGGCCAGCAGAAGTTGTTGGAGCCCCCTCGAGTGCCCCACAAGCAATGGACACAGGAAGTCACAAGCAAGCTTCAACACCACAACAAAACAGAAGTCCCACGTTGCAGGAGTTGCAGAACGGAGGCTGATCATTGGATTGAAGAGTACTGGAGGCTGGAGATTCTCGATGTTGGAAGATATCTTTGAGGAAGAGCCAACAAGCCTAGGAAGGATCAACGGTCATGAAGCACAGGGGTTCCAGTCCAGTGGCAGGAGCAGGGGCCCACCATCTCCCAAGTTGGTCAGAGGATAGGCTTGACGTAGAGAAGGCCACAAAACCACCACCTGTGATGAAAAGCTTTTCAATGTCCGTGGGACAGCAGACCCCACCAGACAGTTGACGCTGTCTTGAGGTGCCTGGTTGATGCAGAGGAGTGACACCTTCACTCCAAGGGAAATTCCTTTGTGCTTCCAGGTGCAAACACAGTCCTTATGACCCTGGAGGATGCATAGCCTTGGATGCAGCAGAATTTGTGTAGTATCTGGAGAAATAATGTTGCATTTGGAGCTCTCCCAACTGGATAAGTCGTCTTTCAGTTCCTAAGGCAGAATCGCAGTGGTTCTGGAGGTCGAAAGCAGAAGAGTCTTGCAGAGAGTTCCTTTGTAGAAGCTTGTTCATTTAATCGAAGGACCCACCCTCGGGGAAGCCCTTAAATATCCCTGAAAGGGGGTTGGTCACAATCTGCAGAGACCTATCTATCAGAGCGGGTCAGGCCTGGCCTAACTAGTCGAATGTTCCCAGGAGCCTCTGTCTACCTTGTTTCCAAGATGGCAGAATCAACCGGCCACCTTGCAGAGCTATGTGCAACTCCCCAGGGGAGGAGCTGGACAGGGGGAGTAGTCACTCCCCTGTTCTTTGTGTGGTTTCACGCCAGAGTGGGAACCAGGGGTTTCTGAACTGGTGAAAACCAGATTATGCAAGGAGGGCACCAAATGTGCCCTTCAAAGCAGTTTGGTGGTGCTCAGAGGCCACCTCACTCCACCCCAGCCGATCGACACCTAATACAAAGGGGGAGGTGGTTGCACCTCTCCCTTGCAGGAAATCCTTTGTTCTGCCTTCTGTTGCTTCAGTCCGGCTTACCAGCAGGAGGGCAGAGTAGTGTCTGGGGTCAGCAGCAGCCAGACCCCCTAGGGCTGCACAGGCAGAAGGAACCCCCAGAGTACAGGGGATCATGCAACTAGCACTGGAATCGGTATAGTTGCATGATTCCAACATATTTGATGCCAAACATGCCTAGGTTAGGAGAAGCCATTAAGTAGTTGGACCACTTGTGTTGAGCAGTGCCCACTACAGGCCTTAAGATGGCTTTCCCGTAATTACAATTCCCAGGGAATGGAATCTGGGGGTTTGTAGGGGTACCCTGCTCATGGAAGGGTGCACTCACACCTAGGAACACGCACCCAGCACTTAGGCTGAAGGGCCTACCAGAGAGATGACTTATAGTGTCTAAGTGCAGTGACCAGGATATAAGGTAGACCTTATATAGGTGGTGAAAGGATGCATGCCCCATTTCACGCAGGCTGCAATGGCAGGCCTGCAGACAGTTTGCATGGGATCCCAGAAACAGGTAAGTACACAGTAGGAAAACAGCGCAAAACACAATAGGATGCAATGGGCATGGGGGAACACAAACCATGTACTAAAATAGTGGAATGCGGAAGTCGGTTTCGCACCTAGGCTAGTGTAGTGTGAGAGGGGTGCTGGGAGTATAAGAAAACACCAAAGGTAAGTAATATACCCCACCTCGGAGCCCAGGAAAGCAGGAGTAAAACACAGCAAGTTTCCTAAAACACACTAGAAGTCGTGATAGAAGATAATGCAAGAACCAGAAGAGACGACATGACACCAATGATCGATTCCTGGACCTGAAGACCTATGTAAGAAAGGGACCAAGTTCAAGAAGCACTGAAGAGTCCAGGGTGAACAGGAGCCCCTGCTAACCCAGATGAGGGTGCAAAAGTGGAACCACTGGTGAGAAGTCTGCATTACACCAAAGAAGACAGATGCAGGTTCCTGGTTGGTGCAGAAGTTGTCCCACACTGGATGGATGAATGCAGTCTGGTTTGCGTCACTGGATTTAGCCAACAAGCCTTGCCACACGGTGTAGGAGGCTGGCCTGGTTTGTAGTGGGTACCAGGTCCAGTTATCCCTTGTTAGTGAAATGTAGTAGTGTTCTAGCAGTTTAGGCTGATAGAGCTAGCTATAGCAGAGCAGCTTAGGCTGAACTAGGAGACATGCAAAGCTCCTGCAATACCAATTATAGTTACACAGTACTTATAAGACAAGTAAAGACAATACTCAGTGCTACCAAAAATAAAGGTAGTTTATTTGGATGACACAAGGCCAAAAATATCTTAGAAGCAATATTCCTTCTGGAGGTAAGTATTATACACAATACATACACTAGCCACCAAAATAAGGTAGGTAATTAGACATAGGATAGTGCAAACAATAGGAAATGCTATAGAATGCAATGGGAGAAAATATGTCTAGGGGCAACACAAACCATATACTATGAAAGTGGAATGTGAATCACAAATTCCCCCCTAGACAAGTGTAGTGTTTAGAGAATCGCTAGAAGAGTAACAAAACCACAAAGGTGAGTAAAATACCCCACCAGAGATCCCAGTAAAGTAGGAGTAAAGTACTGCAAGTTTCCTTGGCACACAATACAAGTCGGGATTCAAGTTATTGCAAGAACCAAGCAAGACTTGTAGGAGGCTGGCCTGGCTTATAGTGGGTAACTTGTGGTACTTACACCTTGTGCCAGGTCCAGTTGTCCCTTATTAGTAGATTAGAGGTGTTCTAGCAGCTTAGGCTGATAGAGGTAGCTATAGCAGAGCAGCTTAGGCTGAACTAGGAGACATGCAAAGCTCCTACTATACCACTTATATCACTTACCACTATATCATAAGAAAACACAATACTCAGAGTTACTTTAGTGACAATATGCCAAAAGTATCTCAGAGGATATACTCTCTTAGGAGGTAAGTAATATACACAAAATATACACACACAAACCAAATCAGGTAAGTAAACAGAAAGGTAATGCAAACACTGTAGAACACAATAGAATGCAATAGGAGGAAATAGGCCTAAGGGCAACACAAACCATATACTCCAAAACTGGAATGCGAACCACTTAGGGACCCCAGGCCTAGTGTAGTGTGTAGAGGGTCACTGGGAGTGTAAGAAAACACTAAGGGTGTCCGAGATACCCCACCCCAAGACCCTGAAAGGTAGGATTAAATTTACCCTACTACCCCAGAAAGACAGTAAAGTCGAGATAGGGGATTCTGCAAGAACAACAACTGACTGCAAAGCACTGAAGATGGATTCCTGGACCTGAGGACCTGTAAAGTAAAGGAAGGGGACCAAGTCCAAAAGTCACACAGGTGTCGGGGGGGCAGAAGCCCACTAAACCCCGGATGAAGGTGCAATAGGGCTGCCTTCGGGTGGAAGAAGCCAAAGATTCTGCAACAACAGAAGGTGCCAGGAACTTCTCCTTTGGTCAGAAGATGTCCCAGGGTGTGTTGGAGGACGCAGAAAGACCGCAAACAAGCCTTGCTAGCTGCAAGAGTCGCGGTCGAAGGTTTTTGGTGCTGCCAGGGCCCAGGAAGAACCAGGAGGTCGCCCCTTGGAGGAGGAGACAGAGGGGCCGCTCAGCAACAGAGAAAGCCCACGCAGAAGCAGGCAGCACCCGCAGAAGCACCTGAACAGGTATTCAGAAGATCTGAAGACAATGGTCGACTCAGCACAACAAAAGGGAGTCCCACAAAGTCGGAGTCCAACTGAGCGAGTTGGGCAATGCAGGACGGAGTGCTGGGGACCTGGGCTAGGCTGTGCACGAAGGAAGTCTTGCAAGAGTGCACAGAAGCCCTAGCAGCTGCAGTTCACGCAGTACACAGGATTACTGTCTGACGTGGGGACGCAAGGACTTACCTCCACCAAATTTGGACAGAAGGGCCACTGGACTGTCGGAGACACTTGGACCCAGCACCCTTACCAGCACTACGCCCGTCAGGATGAGAGGGGACCCAAAGGACCAGTGATGCAGAAGTTTGGTGCCTGCGTTGGCAGAGGGAAGATTCCGTCGACCCACAGGAGATTTCTTCTTGGCTTCCAGTGCAGGGTAAAGGCAGACAGCCCTCAGAGCATGCACCACCAGGAAACAGTCGAGAAAGCCGGCAGGGTGAGGCGCTACAATGTTGCTGGTAGTCTTCTTGCTACTTTGTTGCGGTTTTGCAGGCGTCCTGGAGCAGTCAGCGGTCGATCCTTGGCAGAAGTCGAAGAGGAAAGTGCAGAGGAACTCTGGTGAGCTCTTGCATTCGTTATCTGGTGAGATACCCACAGGAGAGACCCTAAATAGCCCTCAGAGGAGGATTGGCTACAGAGAAAGGTAAGCACCTTTCAGGAGGGGTCTCTGACGTCACCTGCTGGCACTGGCCACTCAGAGCTGTCCATTGTGCCCTAACACCTCTGCATCCAAGATAGCAGTGGTCTGGGGGACACTGGAGGAGCTCTGGGCCCCTCCCCTGGGAGGTGCTGGTCAGGGGAGTGGTTACTTCCCTTTCCTTTGTCCAGTTTCATACCAGGGCTGGGCGGATCCCTGAACCGGTGTAGACTGTCTTATGCAAGGAGGGCACCATCTGTGCCCTTCAAGGCATTTCCAGAGGCTAGGAGAGGCTACTCCTCCCAGGCCCTTCACACCTATTTCCAAAGGGAGAGGGTGTAACACCCTCTCTCGGAGGAAATCCTTTGATCTGCCTTCCTGGGACCAGGCTGCCCAGGCCCCAGGGGGGCAGAAACCTGTCTGAGGGTTGGCAGCAGCGGTAGCTGCAGAGAAAACCCCGGTAAGTTAGTTTGGCAGTACCCAGGCTCTATGCTGGAGACCCAGGAATGCATGGAATTGTCCCCCAATACCAGAATGGTATTGGGGTGACAATTCCATGATCCTAGACATGTTACATGGCCATGTTCGGAGCTACCATTGTGATGCTACATATAGGTACTGACCTATATGTAGTGCACGTGTGTAATGGTGTCCCCACACTCACAAACTCTGGGGAATTTGCCCTGAACAATGTGGGGGCACCTTGGCTAGTGACAGGGTGCCCTCACACTACGTAACTTTGCACCTAACCTTCACTAAGTGAGGGTTAGACATATAGGTGACTTCTAAGTTACTTAAGTGCAGTGTAAAATGGCTGTGAAATAACGTGGACGTTATTTCACTCAGGCTGCAGTGGCAGTCCTGTGTAAGAATTGTCTGGGCTCCCTATGGGTGGCAAAGGAAATGCTGCAGCCCATAGGGATCTCCTGGAACCCCAATACCCTAGGTACCTAGGTACCATATTCTAGGGAATTATAAGGGTGTTCCAGTGTGCCAATCAGAATTGGTAAAATTAGTCACTAGCCTGCAGTGACAATTTTAAAAGCAGAGAGAGAATAAACACTGAAGTTCTGGTTAGTAGAGCCTCAGTGATACATTTAGGCACCACACAGGGAGCACATATAGGCCACAAACTTATGAGCACTGGGGTCCTGGCTAGCAGGATCCCAGTGACACATATCAAACACACTGACAACATAGGGTTTTTACTATGAGCACTGGACCCTGGCTAGCAGGATCCCAGTGAGACAGTAAAAATACCCTGACATATACTCACAAACAGGCCAAACGTGGGGGTAACAAGGCTAGAAAGAGGCTACCTTCCTACAAGACTGCAAGCAACAAATGGTGGATTCCTGGACTTGAAGACCTGCAAAGGAGGAGACCACGTCCAGAAGTCAGAAGAAGTTACAGGAAGGATAGGAGCCCTTGCCATCCTAGAAGAGGGTGCAAAACACGAGTCCCCGGTTAGACAAAGACTGCAGAAATGCAACAAAGGAAGATGGCTACGGGTTCCTGCATGATACAATGGATATCCCACGAAGAGATGTTGGATCCAGGCGAGTTTCGGCACTGGATTCGTCCAACAAGCCTTGTTCAAGCAAAGTCCCGTTTTGCGTCAAAGTAGTGCTGCCTGGACCAAGGAGGGACCTGGGGCCTCAACTCAGACTGAGGAGGCAGAGGGGCCTCCCAACACTGGAGGGAACCCACAGATGACCAGGCCGCACTCACAGAAGTCCCAGAACACGGGGACAAAGAAGGTGCAAATTGCGGTTTGTGCAGCACTACAAAAGAAGGTCCCAAGCCGCCGGAGGTCAACTTAGCGAGTTGAGCATCACAGGATAGAGGGCTGGGGACATGGGCCAGGCTGTGCATGAAGGATTCTTGCAAATAGTGCACAGAGGCCCCAGGAGGTGAAGATGACACGGTGCACAGGGGTACTGTCACTAACGGGGAAGTGTAGGAGGCTGGACTGGCTTGTAGTGAGTACCAAGGGGTACTTGCACCTTGCACCAGGCCCAGTTATCCCTTATTAGTGTATAGGGTGTCTAGCAGCTTAGGCTGATAGATAATGGTAGCTTAGCAGAGCAGCTCAGGCTGAACTAGGAGACGTGTGAAGCTACTACAGTACCACTTAGTGTCATATGCACAATATCATAAGAAAACACAATACACAGTTATACTAAAAATAAAGGTACTTTATTTTTATGACAATATGCCAAAGTATCTTAGAGTGTACCCTCAGAGAGAGGATAGGAAATATACACAAGATATATATACACAATAGCAAAAATATGCAGTATAGTCTTAGAAAACAGTGCAAACAATGTATAGTTACAATAGGATGCAATGGGGAAACATAGAGATAGGGGCAACACAAACCATATACTCCAAAAGTGGAATGCGAACCACGAATGGACCCCAAACCTATGTGACCTTGTAGAGGGTCGCTGGGACTATTAGAAAATAGTGAGAGTTAGAAAAATAACCCTCCCCAAGACCCTGAAAAGTGAGTGCAAAGTGCACTAAAGTTCCCCTAAGGACAAAAGAGTCGTGTTAGAGGAATAATGCAGGAAAGACACAAACCAGCAATGCAACAACTGTGGATTTCCAATCTAGGGTACCTGTGGAACAAGGGGACCAAGTCCAAAAGTCACAAGCAAGTCGGAGATGGGCAGATGCCCAGGAAATGCCAGCTGCGGGTGCAAAGAAGCTTCGACTGGACAGAAGAAGCTGAGGTTTCTGCAGGAACGAAAAGGGCTAGAGACTTCCCCTTTGGTGGACGGATCCCTCTCGCCTTGGAGAGTCGTGCAGAAGTGTTTTCCCGCCGGAAGGACGCCAACAAACCTTGCTACACGCAAATCGTGCGTTTGGCGTTTTTGGACGCTGCTGGGGCCCAGGAGGGACCAGGAGGTCGCAAATTGGACCTGAAGAGAGAGGAGACGTCGAGCAAGACAAAGAGCTCTCACTGAAGCAGGTAGCACCCGGAGAAGTGCCAGAAACAGGCACTACGAGGATGCGTGAAACGGTGCTCGCCGAAGTTGCACAAAGGAGTCCCACGTCGCCGGAGACCAACTTAGAAAGTCGTGCAATGCAGGTTAGAGTGCCGTGGACCCAGGCTTGGCTGTGCACGAAGAATTTCCGCCGGAAGTGCACAGGGGCCGGAGTAGCTGCAAAGTCGCGGTTCCCAGCAATGCAGCCCAGCAAGGTGAGGCAAGGACTTACCTCCACCAAACTTGGGCTGAAGAGTCACTGGACTGTGGGGGTCACTTGGACAGTGTCGCTGGATTCGAGGGACCTCGCTCGTTGTGCTGAGAGGAGACCCAAGGGACCGGTAATGCAGCTTTTTGGTGCCTGCGGTTGCAGGGGGAAGATTCCGTCGACCCACGGGAGATTTCTTCGGAGCTTCTGGTGCAGAGAGGAGGCAGGCTACCCCCACAGCATGCACAAGCAGGAAAACAGTCGAGAAGGCGGCAGGATCAGCGTTACAGAGTTGCAGTAGTCGTCTTTGCTACTATGTTGCAGGTTTGCAGGCTTCCAGCGCGGTCAGCGGTCGATTCCTTATCAGAAGGTGAAGAGGGAGATGCAGAGGAACTCGGCTGAGCTCATGCATTCGTTATCTAAAGTTTCCCCAGAGACAGAGACCCTAAATAGCCAGAAAAGAGGGTTTGGCTACCTAGGAGAGAGGAAAGGCTACTAACACCTGAAGGAGCCTATCAGCAGGAGTCTCTGACGTCACCTGGTGGCACTGGCCACTCAGAGCAGTCCAGTGTGCCAGCAGCACCTCTGTTTCCAAGATGGCAGAGGTCTGGAGCACACTGGAGGAGCTCTGGACACCTCCCAGGGGAGGTGCAGGTCAGGGGAGTGGTCACTCCCCTTTCCTTTGTCCAGTTTCACGCCAGAGCAGGGGCTAAGGGGTCCCTGAACCGGTGTAGACTGGCTTATGCAGAATTGGGCACATCTGTGCCCAACAAAGCATTTCCAGAGGCTGGGGGAGGCTACTCCTCCCCTGCCTTCACACCATTTTCCAAAGGGAGAGGGTGTCACACCCTCTCTCAGAGGAAGTTCTTTGTTCTGCCATCCTGGGCCAGGCCTGGCTGGACCCCAGGAGGGCAGCTGCCTGTCTGAGGGGTTGGCAGCAGCAGCAGCTGCAGAGAAACCCCAGGAAGGGCAGTCTGGCAGTACCAGGGTCTGTGCTACAGACCACTGGGATCATGGAATTGTACCAACAATGCCAGGATGGCATAGAGGGGGCAATTCCATGATCATAGACATGTTACATGGCCATATTCGGAGTTACCATGGTGAAGCTACATATAGGTAGTGACCTATGTGTAGTGCACGCGTGTAATGGTGTCCCCGCACTCACAAAGTTCAGTGAATTGGCTCTGAACAATGTGGGGGCACCTTGGCTAGTGCCAGGGTGCCCTCACACTAAGTAACTTTGCACCTAACCTTTACCAGGTAAAGGTTAGACATATAGGTGACTTATAAGTTACTTAAGTGCAGTGTAAAATGGCTGTGAAATAACGTGGACGTTATTTCACTCAGGCTGCAGTGGCAGGCCTGTGTAAGATTTGTCTGAGCTCCCTATGGGTGGCAAAAGAAATGCTGCAACCCATAGGGATCTCCTGGAACCCCAATACCCTGGGTACCTCAGTACCATATACTAGGGAATTATAAGGGTGTTCCAGTAAGCCAATGTAAATTGGTAAAAATGGTCACTAGCCTGTCAGTGACAATTTGGAAAGAAATGAGAGAGCATAACCACTGAGGTTCTGATTAGTAGAGCCTCAGTGAGACAGTTAGTCACTACACAGGTAACACATTCAGGCACACTTATGAGCACTGGGGCCCTGGGTTACCAGGGTCTCAGTGACACATACAACTAAAACAACATATATACTGTGAAAAATGGGGGTAACATGCCAGGCAAGATGGTACTTTCCTACACAACCCCCCCCCAAACGAAGGACAATAAGACTAGCCATTACCTGATGAGTCTTCATTGTCTAAGTGGAAATATCTGGAGAGTCCATCTGCATTGGAGTGGCTACTCCCAGGTCTATGTTCCACTGTATAGTCCATTCCCTGTAGGGATATGGACCACCTCAACAATTTAGGATTTTCACCTTTCATTTGTTTTAGCCAAAGTAGAGGTTTGTGGTCTGTCTGAACAATGAAGTGAGTGCCAAACAGGTATGGCCTCAACTTCTTCAGAGCCCAGACCACAGCAAAGGCCTCCCTCTCAATGGCAGACCAACGCTTTTCTCTAGGGGTCAACCTCCTACTAATAAAAGCAACAAGTTGATCCTGGCCATCTGAGTTAAGTTGTGATAGTACTACCCCTACCCCTAATTCAGAAGCATCTGTTTGGACAATACATTTTTTGGAGTAGTTTGGGTTTTTCAAGACAGGTGCAGTGCACATGACCAGCTTAAGCTCCTCAAAAGCTTTCTGACAGCTACCTGTCCACCATAATTTTTTAGGCATTTTCTTTGAGGTGAGGTCATTAAGTGGGGCAACAAAGGAGCCATAGTTCTTAATGAACCTCCTGTATACCCAGTGAGACCTAAGAAGGCTCTAGCCTGGATCTGTGTAGTGGGGGAGCCCAGTCCATAATGGTCAGGATATTCCCCTGTAGTGGTTTATTCTGTTCTCCACCTACCAGGTGGCCCGAATAAACCACTTTCGCCTGCCCTATCTGGCACTTTGAAGCCATCATAGTTAGGCCTGCCTTTTGCAGGGCCTCCAAAACTTTCCATAGGTGGACCAGATGGTCATCCCAGATGGAGCTAAATATAGCAATATCATCTAAGTATGCTGCACTAAAAGCTTCCAAGCCTTGGAGGACTGTATTCACCAGCCTCTGGAAAGTGTCAGGGTGCATTTTGCAAACCAAAGGGCATAACAGTGAATTGATAATGCCCTCCTATGGTAGAAAATGCAGTTTTTGCTTTAGCATCCTCTGATAACTTGATCTGCCAATACCCTGCAGTCAAATCAAAGGTGCTTAGATACTTGGCAGAAGCCAGTGTATCTATTAGCTCATCTGCCCTGGGTATAGGGTGAGCATCCGCTTTGGTTACATTATTAAGACCCCTATAGTCCACACAAAACCACATTTCTCTCTTTCCTTATTTGCTATGCATTTTGGGGACAAGCACCACGGGGTCAGGCCAGGGGCTATCATAAGGCTCAATAACTCCTAGATGCAACATTTTCTGTACCTCTGTTTTAATGCAATCTTTGCCATGGTCAGGCAACCAGTAAATTTTACTTTTGACAGGTAAACTGTCTCCAATATCAATTGAATGTTCAACCCAGGTAGTTGTACCAGGTATGAGGGAAAAGAGGTCAGAAAACTGTCCTAGGAGATTTCTGCAGTCCTCCCTCTGCACAGCAGTGAGACAGTCTGCAATCACCACTCCTTCCACTAAGCCATCAGCTTCAGTGTTGGAGAAGAGGTCAGGAAGATAGTCACTCTCTTCTTCCTGCCCCTCATCTGTGGCCATGGGCAGGGTTAAGTCAGCCCTGTCATTATAAGGCTTAAGGCGATTGACATGAATCACCCTAAGGGGGCTTCTGGCTGTGCCCAGGTCCATCAGATAGGTGACCTCACCTTTCTTCTCCACAATGAGATGGAGTCCACTTCATTTGTCCTGGAATGCTCTTGGGGCCACAGGCTCCAATACCCACACCTTCTGTCCTGGTTGGTACTCTATCAAGACAGACCTCTGGTCATGCCACTGCTTTTGGAGCTCTTGGCTGGCCTGAAGGTTTTTAGTGGCCTTTTTCATGTACTCAGCCATTCTAGATCTTAGGCCAAGTACATAGTCCACAATGTCTTGCTTTGGAGGTTTTAAAGGTTGTTCCCAACCCTCCTTAACAAGAGCAAAGGAGACCCCTAACAAGGTGACCAAAGAGGAGCTCAAAGGGGCTGTAGCCCACTCCTTTTTGGGGTACCTCCCTGTAGGCGAAAAGGAGTTTCTCAGAGAGTCCCATGATCATGCCTTAGGGATTTTTATTAAACCTCTCAACCAATCCATTTGTTTGTGAATGATAGGGGTGGTGAACTTGTAAGTTACACCACACTCCTTCCACATTGCCTTGAGGTATGCAGACATGAAGTTACTACCTTTGTCTGAAACAACTTCCTTAGGGAAACCCACCCTCAAAAATATCCCCAGGAGGGCCTTTGCCACTGTAGGTGCTGTAGTGGTCCTTAAGGGGATAACTTCTGGATACCTTGTGGCATGGTCCACTACCAAAAGGATGAATCTATTGCTAGAAGGTGTTGGAGGGTCAAGGGGGCAACTATGTCAACCCCTAATCTCTCAAAGAGCACCCCAACCACTGGCAGTGGGATTAAGGGGGCCTTTGGGGTGCCACCAGTCTTGCCACTGGCTTAACAGGTGACACAGGAGCGACAAAACTCCTTTGTGTCTTCTGACATATGAGGCCAGTGAAAATGGGGAACAAGTCTATCCCATGCTTTACTTTGGCCCAAATGCCCAGCCAAGGGAATGTCATGAGCTAGAGTTAGGAGTAATTCCCTATACTGGAGGGGGATGACCAGTCTTCTGGTGGCACCAGGTTTAGGGTCCCTTGCTTCAGTATAGAGGAGATTATTCTCCCAGTAAACTCTGTGGCTGGCACTGACATCCCCATTCTGCTGTTTGACAGCTTGCTGTCTGAGACCCTCTAGTGTGGGACAGGTCTGCTGTGCCACACTCAGTTCCTCACTGGCAGCCCCCCTAAACCCAAAAGCTCAGCTGTGTCAGCTTCAAGCTCCTCTGGTGTAGGTTCTGCACAGGGAGAAGACTCCTCCTCATGAAACGGGGAATCATCTGGAGAGGGAGAGATAGTGGACAAGGGTTTGCCCTTTCTACCCAAAGTTTTTGGGAGCACTTGGTCCATTGTTCCAGGATCCAAGAATCCCTGTCCTCTTTGCTTCTTGGCCTGAGCCCTAGTAGGAGCAATGATATGCCCAGGAATGCCCAGCATTGCTGCATGGGCTCCAACTCCACTTCAGCCTAAGCTGAAGTCTCCAAATCATTTCCTAATAGACACTCTACAGGTAAGTCAGTGGATACCACAACTTTCTTTGGACCAGTAGCCCCCCTCCCCCCAAGTTGAGATTCACAACAGCCATGGGGTGGCTAACGGTGTTGTTATGGGTGTCTGTCACTTGGTACTGATGACCAAGTAGGTGTTGCTGAGGGGCAACCAGTTTCTCCATCACCATAGTGACACTGGCACCTGTGTCCCTGTAGGTCTCAACCTGAATACCATTAATTAAGGGCAGTTGCTTGTACTTATCCATATTAAGGGGACAAGCAACTAAGGTGGCAAGGTCAATGCCACCATCAGAGACTAAAACAGCCTCAATGGTCTCCCTAACTGGACCAACCCCCAATACATTACCAAAAGTGAGCCCAGCTACATCCTTTGACGGGCTATTTGTAGTGTTCTTCCCACCACTACTGCTATTAGTAGGGGCACTAGTGGAAGCAGTGGGGGTTGTGGTGGTGGGAGGTTTGGTGTTTCTTTTTGGACAAGTGGAGTCACTTGCCCAATGACCTTTGGCTTCACAGAGATAACACCATGGCTTTTTCTGATTGTGTGAAGAGGATTTGTGCCCACCACCCGCAGAGGATTTTTGTGGGCCTGATGAAGACTCAGAAGATTTTTTATCTTGGTCCCTGTAAGGAAATGCCTCCTTGGCATGGTTACCCCCTGACTTTTTGCCTTTGCTGATGCCAAGTTATGATTTCAAAGTGTGCTGGGACCTGCTAACCAGGCCCCAGCACCAGTGTTCTTTCCATAAGCTGTACCTTTGTCTCCACAATTGGCACAACCCTGACACCCAGGTAATTCCCTTGTAACTGGTACCCCTGGTACCAAGGGCCTTGATGCCAGGGAAGGTCTCCAAGGGCTGCAGCATGTCTTATGCCACCCTGGGGACTCCTCACTCAGCACATACACACTGCTTGCCAGCTTGTGTGTGCTGGTGGGGAGAAAATGACTACGTCGACATGGCACTCCCCTCAGAGTGTCATGCCAACCTCACACTGCCTGTGGCATAGGTAAGTCATCCCTCTAGCAGGCCTTACAGCCCTAAGGCAGGGTGCACTATACCACAGGTGAGGGCATAGGTGCATGAGCATTATGCCCCTGCAGTGTCTAAACAAAACCTTAGACATTGTAAGTTCAGGGTAGCCATAAGAGTATATGGTCTGGGAGTCTGTCATACACAAACTCCACAGCACCATAATGGCTACACAGAAAACTCTGAAGTTTGGTATCAAACTTCTCAGCACAATAAATGCCCACTGATGCCAGTGTGCACTTTATTGTAAAAAATACACCCAGAGGGCATCTTAGAGATGCCCCCTGAAAACATACTCGACTTCCAGTGTGGGTTGACTAGTTTTTTCCAGCCTGCCACACACTAGACACGTTGCTGGCCACATGGGGAGAGTGCCTTTGTCCCTCTGTGGCCAGTAACAAAGCCTGTACTGGGTGGAGGTGCTTCTCACCTCCCCCTGCAGGAACTGTAACACCTGGCGGTGAGCCTCAAAAGCTCACTCCCTTTGTTACAGAGCCACAGGGCATCCCAGCTAGTGGAGATGCCCGCCACTCCGGCCACTGCCCCAACTTTTGGCGGCAAGGCTGGAGGAGATAATGAGAAAAACAAGGAGGAGTCACACCCCAGTCAGGACAGCCCCTAAGGTGTCCTGAGCTGAGGTGACTCTTACTTTTAGAAATCCTCCATCTTGTAGAAGGAGGGTTCCCCCAATAGGATTAGGGATGTGCCCACCTCCCCACAGGGAGGAGGCACAAAGAGGGTGTAGCCACCCTCAAGGGCAGTAGCCATTGGCTACTGCCCTCCCAGACCTAAACACAACCCTAAATTGAGTATTTAGGGGCTCCCAAAACCAAGGAAAATAGATTCCTGCAACCTAAAGAAGAAGAAGGACTGCTGACCTGAAGCCCTGCAGTGAAGACGGAGACGACAACTGATTTGGCCCCAGCTCCACCGGCCTGTATCCCTACTTCCAAGAAAAACTGTAACAGTGACGCATCGAACAGGGTCCAGCGATCTCTGAAGCCTCAGAGGACTACCCTGCAAAGGACCAAGAAGCTCCCGAGAACAGCGGCCCTGTTCAAGAAACTTCAACTTTTTGAAACAAAGAAACAACTTTTAAAGACCACACATTTCCCGCTGGAAGCGTGAGACTTTCCACTCTGCACCCGATGCCCCCGGCTCCACCTGCGGAAAACCAACACTACAGGGAGGACTCCCTGGTGACTGCGAGACCGTGAGTAGCCAGAGTTGACCCCCCTGATCTCCCACAGCGACACCTGCAGAGGAAATCCAGAGGCTCCCCCGACAGCGACTGCCTGTAACAAGGAACCCGACGCCTGGAACCAGCACTGCACCGGCAGCCCCCAGGACCTGAAGGAACCGAACTCCAGTGCAGGAGCGACCCCCAGGAGACCCGCTGCCTAGCCCAGGTGGTGGTACCCTGAGGAGCCCCCCCTGTGTCTGCCTGCATCGTTGAAGAGACCCCTGGGTCACCCCATTGATTCCTATCGGAAACCCGACACCTGTTTGCACTCTGCACCCGGCCGCTCCTGTGCTGCTGAGGGTGTACTTTCTGTGCCTGCTTGTGTCCCCCCCGGTGCCCTACAAAACCCCCCTGGTCTGCCCTCTGAGGACGCGGGTACTTACCTGCTGTCAGACTGGAACCGGGGCACCCCTATTTCCATTGAAGCCCATGTGTTTTGGGCACCACTTTGACCTCTGCACCTGACCGGCCCTGAGCTGCTGGTGTGGTAACTTTGGGGTTGCCCTGAACCCCGAACGGTGAGCTTCCTTGAACCCAACTTTGAACCCTGTAAGTGTTTTACTTACCTGTGAACTTAACATTTACTTACCTCCCCCAGGAACTGTTGATTTTTGCAGTGTGTCCACTTTTAAAATAGCTTATTGCCATTTTCGTCAAAACTGTACATGCTATTGTGATTATTCAAAGTTCCTAGAATATCCGAGTGAAATACATTTCATTTGAAGTATTACTTGTAAATCTTGAACCTGTGGTTCTTAAAATAAAGTAAGAAAATATATTTTTCTATATAAAAACCTATTGGCTTGGAATCAGTCTTTGAGTGTGTGTTCCTCATTTATTGCTTGTGTGTGTACAACAAATGCTTAACACTACCCTCTGATAAGCCTACTGCTCGACCACACTACCACAAAATAGAGCATTAGAATTATCTCTTTTTGCTACTATCTTACCTCTAAGGGGAACCCTTGGACTCTGTGCACACTATTTGTTACTTTGAAATAGTATATACAGAGCCAACTTCCTACATTGGTGGATCAGCAGTAGGGTACAAGACTTTGCATTTGCTGGACTACTCAGCCAATACCTGATCAGACGACTAAATTGCAAAAAGTGTCATTAGAAACTGATTTTTGAAATTTTAGCTATTTTTCTAAATGTTTAAAAGTCCTGCTAGGGCCTTGTGTTAGTCCCTGTTAGCATTTCTTTTAGAGTTTAAAAAGTTTTGTAAAAGTTTGGATTAAGTTCTAGAGATAGTTTTAGATTCTTAAAAAGTATCCCAACTTTTAGAGACATAGGGGGTCATAACAACATTGGCGGTAAAAGCCGCTTACCGCCGTGCAGAAGACCGCCAACACACCGCCGAGACCGTGCAATTCCGCCACAGTCATTATGACCCAAAGCCCGGAATCTGCCAAAATGTAGACACCCACACAAGGCCACCACACCAAAGGTCAGTGATAAACTGGCGATAAGAAATCGTCCACCGTCACGCCAACAGGAATATGCCCACACTATCATGACCCACTAATCCACGCAGCGGTCTTTCAACCGCGGTATTCCATTGGCGGTACACACCGCCGCGCTCAAAATACAAACACTTTTACAAAACACTACCACATTGGACAATTTGAAATACACCCACCTGATACACATACACAAACCACTCCCACACACCCAATACAATATAAAACACACACCCACATCACCCACAAACCCCTACAACAACAATTGCGTCTGAAGGGCAAAGAGAGACACCACCATCTACAAACGAGCATCCATAGGCACTCAATACCATCACCCACATAACATCCACTCACCTCACACAACACAACACTAAATAGTACCCCACACATCACAACACACACCACCCCACATATCACCAACACCACCCCATAGCACCGCTAAGACACCCCAGGTTTTCTGAGGAGGAGCTCAGGGTCATGGTGGAGGAAATCATTCGGGTAGAGCCACAGCTATTCGGATCACAGGTGCAGCACACCTCCATAGCTAGGAAGATGGAGCTATGGCGAAGAATCGTGGACAGGGTCAACGCAGTGAGACAGCACCCAAGAACTAGGGAGTACATCAGGAAGAGGTGGAACGACCTACGGGGAAAGGTGCGTTCCGTGGTCTCCAGACACCACATTGCGGTACAGAGGACTGGCAGCGGACCCCTACCTCCTCCCCCACAACTAACAACATGGGAGGAGCAGGTCTTGGCTATTCTGCATCCTGAGGGCCTCGCAGGAGTAGCTGGAGGAATGGACTCTGGTAAGTCAAATCTTTCACTACTTCATCCCCCACCCTACCTGCATGCTATCACATACCCCCACCCTCGCCCTCACCCCCATCACTCCTACTCCTCACACATGTCCCAATATCACAAACCACCCATCCCAACACCAAGCCCTGCATGCAACACCAAAGCATGGACACCCATCACCAAAGCATGGCCACTGCACATACACCCCCCTAAACCATCATCACACAAGGTCCTACACAGGAATGCAATCACTGGGGTACACAGTCACCCACACATTGCACACCATGGCACACACAGATGCAATAATCATGCTTTTACACCCCTGCAGGACCCCTACCCAACGTCACCAAACAGGAGGGTCCAGAAATGTCCACTCCACCCACAGAAGAGGCCCACAGTGATGACAGCAGCTCTGTCCAACTGGATCTAGACGACCAGCCCGGCCCATCTGGGACCTCAGGACAGTCGGTTCCCCTCACACTGGCACAAGCCACTACAGGGTTTCCCCCCTCTGGAAAAACCAGCACAACACCCACCCAGCGGGCCCATACCTCTGTCCCGAGGACACGTCAAGCAGCAGTGTGTCCACCACTACAGGGAACCCAGGCTAACCCCCCACCCCAACAACAACAGGGACCTGGGGGCAGTGGCAGTGGGAACAAGGTTCAGGGGACAGAGGCCCAGGAACACAGGGGAACTGGGAGGGCTGCTGTGCGACAGTGGGCGGACAGGCCCAGGGAACCCACTCTCCACGAGGCCCTCTCCAACATCATGGGAGCCTACCACTATTCCCAGGAAACTATGGCAATGGTACTGGCCAAGTTTCAGGAGACCCAGCGGCTGCAGGAGGAACAGTATTTGGGCTTCAAGGAGGAACACAAATCCATCAATTCCACCCTGGGCACCATTGTGCTGAAGGAACTCGTCAACACCAGGAGGGACACTGTGGCACAACAAGGGGCCCCTGACACTAGCCTGGACGATGAACTGCCCACCACCTCCGCCGGCGCCAGTGGACAGGAGGCACCGCCACAGGACCACCACACCAGCACCCCACCCCCTGCAGAGGGAGAACCACCCTGCAAACAGTCCCTGAGATCCAGGACAAAGACAGAGAACGATGCCAAGACCCCCGCCAAGAAATGAGACCACCCTGATTGTCATCCATTTGTCCCACCTTGTCACCCTGTCCATCCTTAAACTGCCCCAGCTCCACTTCCCATGCCCCTTTGGACAATGCACCTGTGAGACTAATAGACTGGACTCTGCCATGGACATTCCTCCACCATCACCCCTCACCATTTTACAACGCCCCCCCCAATATTGAGCACTTAAATAAACTCTCTTAAAGCACAAAACAATCTGGAGTCTGTCTGTGATTTCGAAATAGTGTACAGTGCCAAAATGCTCTTTCAAATGTAATGTCAACATGCCTATGTCACACAGCTATAGTCCATGAGGAAACAAAGCAGATGTCACACAGTGGGACCCACATCTGTGAAATCGTAAGAGAAAGTGACAACTCAGAGACCATACACTGGCTGAAAAAGACAGACAGTAGAGAGGTATTAGATTTAAATTAGATGTAGCAGGCAGTGTTGTCTTCTTACCTGTGTCTCACTGGAAGTATTTCAGGATCACCGTGTTCCTGTTGTCGATCTCTTCTTCTTCTGCTCCTCGTCTTCACTGTCCACAGGCTCCACAGCTGCCACAACACCTCCATCTGGACCATACTCCTGCAGAAAAGGCACCTATCGTCGCAAAGCCAAGTTGTGAAGGATACAGCAGGCAACGATGATCTGGCATACCTTCTTTGGTGAGTAGAATGGGGAACCACCTGTCATATGGAAGCACCGGAACCTGGCCTTCAGGAGGCCGAAGGTCCGCTCTATAATCCTCCTAGTTCACCCAGGGGCCTCATTGTAGCGTTCCTCTGCCCTTGTCCTGGGATTCCTCACTGGGGTCAGTAGCCATGACAGGTTGGGGTAACCAGAGTCACCTGCAAATGGCGAGGGACAACTGTTAGACACACACTAACTCTTAGGGACATCCCCAGACTCAGACACCTAGTCACAATGTATTGGGTCCATGTCCTCACCTAATAGCCACACCCGGTGCCTCTGTAGTTGCCCCATCACATAAGGAATGCTGCTATTCCGCAGGATGTAAGCGTCATGCACTGACCCAGGAAATTTTGCATTAACATGGGAGATGTACTGGTCTGCCAAACACTCCATCTGCACATTCATGGAATGGTAACTCTTCCGGTTTCTGTACACCTGTCCAATCCTGCGGGGGGTACCAAGGCCACACGTGTCCCATCAATGGTACCTATGATGTTGGGGATATGTCCCAGGGCATAGAAGTCACCTTTCACTGTAGGCAAATCCTCCACCTGAGGGAAAACGATGTAGCTGCGCATGTGTTTTTAGCAGGGCAGACAACACTCTGGACAACATGTTGGAAAACATAGGCTGGGACATCCCTGATGCTATGGCCACTGTTGTTTGAAAAGACCCACTTGCTAGGAAATGGAGTACTGACAGAACCAGCACTTGAGGGGGGATTCCTGTGGGATGGCGGATAGCTGACACCAAGTTTGGCTCCAACTGGGCACACAGTCCCAGGATTGTGGCACGATCAAGCCTGTAGGTGATGATCACATGTCTTTCCTCTATTGTCGACAGGTCCACCAGCGGTCTGTACACCGGAGGATGATGCCATCTCCTCACATGCCCCAGTGGACGGTGCCTATGGAGGAGAACAGCGAGCACAGAGTCAACCAACTCTGAGGTACGTAAACACAGCTTACTCTGAAAATATTCATAAATCAAAATTTGCCTATATGAGTGTTTAGGCAAGGCCTAGGTATTTGTGATGCAGTCAAAAATAATGCCATGTGGGCCCCTGAAATGGCGGCTGCCTGACCTGTAAGGTGGGACAAGGGGATATGAGGTAACTGCGCTGGCGTTGTACACCGTTGCGGTAGGCGGTCAAAGACCGCGGCGCAATTCTGCATTGGTTAACATTGGACCCTATGGGTCCCAGGAGCCAATGACGATGTACGCCGGCAGTGACGGTACGCACCGCCGCGGACGTGACTGCCATTTTCTCTCTGTTCAATCACTCGATACCTGATCTTCGACAGGAGAGGACCTCCACTGCAACTGCTGCTGTGACCTCAGTCTGGAAGAGACAATGGCTCGTGTGTCTGGGGAAAGGGCCCCTGCCTTCAGCACAGAGGATTTGGAGAAACTCGTGGATGGAGTCCTCCCCCAGTACACGCTACTCTACGGTCCTCCAGACAAACAGGTAAGTACACTGTGAGCATGCTGCATGGGCAATGCCTGTGTGGAGTGGGGTAGATGAAAGATAGGGGGGGGGTGAGAATGAGGCGTGCATGAAACAACGGTGAGTGCATGTGCGTCATTGCAAGGGTAGGGATGCGGGCCAATGACTTTGACGGTGCAGTTGGTAATTACTTCTCTTTTTCCCCTGTACAATTCCTGTAGGTCAGCGCCCACCAGAAGAAGGACATCTGGCGTGCCATAGCAAAGGAAGTCCAGACCCTGGGGGTCTACCACAGACAGAGCACCCACTGCCGGAAAAGATGGGAGGACATTCGCCGCTGGAGCAAGAAGATGGCGGAGGCCCAGCTGGAGATGGCCTCCCAACGTGGCAGGGGTGCCTGTCGCACCATGACCCCCCTGATGTTCAGGATCCTGGCAGTGGCGTACCCGGAGTTGGATGGGAGTTTGAGGGCATCACAGCAGCAACATGGGGGTGAGTACACTCTCATTCTGCTGATTCAGCGTGTATTGTAGGCATCTGGGTGGGGGAGGTGGGCTGTGGGTCCCCCTAGGCCAGGGCGAGTTTGGTAGTTAAGTTCCCTTCTTCAGGCAGGCCCTGTAGCACCCCACCCCACCTGTGTACAGTGCCAACTACACCTAGTCAGGCTCCTGAGGCATCCATGTGTGCAGAAATCGGCCATAGCCTTGTAAGCCATGTCTCAGGGATTAAATATTGGACCCCAAGTGCGAGGCGTAGTGCAGGGGGCTTCTGTGTCTGTCGTGTCCGCCAACGGTAGTGGTATTGAACGCACTGAACATGTCTTTCTTCTGTTCCCCCCCCCCCTTTTTGTGGTCTCCCTGTTCTTGTGTGCATTAGCATCATCAGGCGGAGGAGCAGTGGCACCGGAGCAGGAGGGAGCTGCATCCCACATGACCCTGGAGGGTGACACTACGGAGTCTGAATACATCAGTGGGACGGAGGGCGAGGGGAGCTCCACGGCGGGGACAGGAGCTGACACCAGCGATACGGACTCCTCCTCTGATGTGAGCTCCCTTGCGGTGGCTGCCCCATCTGTGCCCCCTGCATCTACAGGTACAGCCGCCACCCCCCCTACCAGCACCACCCTCCCAGCAGCCCCTCAGCATTTGCCTCGTGCCCGCTCACCCAGGATGGTGAGCATCACCTTCGCCCCAGGCACCTCAGGCCCTGCCCCAGTCACCCCTGCTGCCCTCAGTGAGGAGGCCATTGACCTACTCAGGTCCCTCACTGTTGGGCAGTCTACCATTTTGAATGCCATCTAGGGTGTAGAGAGGCAGTTGCAACAACCCAATGCATACCTGGAGGGCATTCACTCTGGTCAGGCAGCCCTTCAGCGAGCTTTTCAGACTCTGGCCTCAGCACTGATGGCAGCCATTGTCCCTGTCTCTAGCCTCCCCCTCCAACTTCCTCCACCCAGAGCCACACCCCTGTACCTCAGCCTATCCCAAGCACACCTTCAGACCAGCATGCACACATCTCAACAGACAAGGGAAGCTCTGGCAAACATAAGCACCACACATCCCACAGGCACTCACGCAAGCATCACACACATGCAGACACAACAACATCCACAGCCTCCACTGTGTCCCCATCCTCCTCGTCTCCCTCCTCCCTCCCAGTCCCGTCTCCACTCACACCTGCATGCACTACATCGTCAGCCACTACATCCATCACCAGCACACATACCACCACACCCCACTCATGTGCAGTCACCACTCCCTCTACCATTAACACATCCCCTGTGTCCTCTCCCAGCGTGTCTGTGAGGCCACCTCCCAAGGTACACAAACGCAGCCACACACCCACCTAACAGCCATCCACCTCACGACAGCCTCCATCCCATGCACCTTCACCCAAAGTCAGCAAATGTACACCTCCTATAACCACAACCTCTTCCTCCACTCCCAAACCCCCTCCAGCTACCCGTCCCAGTGTCCCTAAGAAACTTTTCCTGTCCAACCTTGACCTCTTTCCCTCACCTCCCCCACCCCTTCAGTCTCCTAGGGCCCGACTCTCCAAGTCCCAACATAGCACCTCAGGCACAACATCGGCGGGACCAGTGGTGCCAGTAGTCTCCGGATTATGGAGTGCACCAGGCAGCAGGGCAGCGAGTGTGGCAAGGAGCCACAGCCCGGACAGCCCCCCACCTGTCAAGCATAAAAGTTGGACAGTGCCCGGCGGGAGAGGGGAAAGAAATCAGCCACCAAAGCCGGTCCCAGCGGTACAGTTGGGAGCGTGGAGACAGCTGCGACACCATCCAATGTGGGGAAGGTGCACACTAAAACCGGCAAGTCTGGGAAGATCAGAACGGCGGACAAGACCGCCAGCAGCCCCGCTAACCAGGAGACGACCCCCAGCAGCCCCGCTACCAAAGACAGGACCGCCAGCAGCAGCCCGCTGCCAAAGACAGGACGCCAGCAGCAGCCCCACTGCCCAGGAGACGACCACCCGCAGCCCCGCTGCCAAAGACAGGACCGCCAGCAGCAGCCCTGCTGCCAAAGACAGGACCGCCAGCAGAAGCCCCGCTGCCAAAGACAGGACCGCCAGCAGCAGCCCCACTGCCCAGGAGACGACCGCCAGCAGCCCCGCTGCCAAAGACAGGACCGCCAGCAGCAGCCCCGCTGCCCAGGAGACGACCGCCAGCAGCCCCGCTGCCAAAGACAGGACCGCCAGCAGCAGCCTCGCTGCCCAGGAGACGACTGCCAGCAGCCCAGCTGCCACAGACAGGACCGCCAGCAGCAGCCCCGCTGCCCAGGAGACGACTGCCAGCAGCCCCGCTGCCAAAGACAGGAACACCTGCAGCTGAACCGCTGCCCAAGACAAGACCGCCACCAGCTGAACCGCTGCCCAGGACACCGTTGCCAGCAGCACCGCAGGCCAGGACAAGAACGCCAGCAGCTGAACTGCTGCCCAAGACAGGACAGCCAGCGGCTGAACCGCTGCCCAGGACACCGCCACCAGCTGAACAGCTGCCCAGGACACCGCCACCAGCAGCACCACAGGCCAGTGAGTGCCAATGATTCTGATGCTACTGAGTCCGCCACAGGCAGGATAAAGCACTCTGGGCACAAAGCCTCCTCCAGAACCGGTGGAGAAAGGCATCCACTACCTCTGTCCTTGGCAGGATGAAGCACTCTGGGCACAAAGCCCCCTCCAGAACCAGTGGAGTATCACATCCACTACCTCAGTCCCTGGCAGGATGAAGCACTCTGGGCACAAAGCCCCCTCCAGAACCAGTGGAGAAAGGCATCCACTACCTCTGTCCTTGGCAGGATGAAGCACTCTGGGCACAAAGCCCCCTCCAGAACCAGTGGAGTATCACATCCACTACCTCTGTCCTTGGCAGGATGAAGCACTCTGGGCACAAAGCCCCCTCCAGAACCAATGGAGAAAGGCATCCACTTGAGAGACTGTGGCTTTGCACTCCCCAGGATAAAGCAGTGGGCAAACCACCCACTGGAGAGACTTGAGAGACTGTGGCTTTGCACTCCCCAGGATGCAGCAGTGGGCAAACCACCCACTGTAGAGACTTGTGAGACTGTGGCTTTGCACTCCCCAGGATTGAACAGTGGGCAAACCACCCACTGTAGAGACTTGTGAGACTGTGGCTTTGCACTCCCCAGGATTGAACAGTGGGCAAACCACCCACTGTAGAGACTTTGAGACTGTGGCTTTGCACTCCCCAGGATTGAACTGTGGGCATGGAGCCCCCTCGTGGATCTTGCGTCGTGCACTCAACCGACTGAGGTGCCCCCTCCTTCCCTTCCCCGAGGTGCCTGTTTTATTTCTAACTGATGCCCCTGCAGTGTTCTCTCTGTTTGGGGTCTGGTATTGAGTGTGGGCCTCGTCCATGCCTTTTGGGCCCAGTGATCCACGGACTATGATGGTGGAATCCCTTGGACTTGTGTTCTTAGTGTATATAATTGTATATGGTATAAATGTATATATTTGTAACTATTTTTGATGTATGTAATTGAATATATCACAATTATTCTACTAATTTCCTTTTGTCCTTTCATTCTTCCAGGGGGGTTGGGGGGTGTAACTGTTATGTATCAATATGTACTAGCGTGTGTGTTGTAGTGGGTGAGGGTGGGGGTGTTGCGTGTTGCGTGTGTCTCACTGTTTTTTCCCTTACCCCTCCCCTGTGTCGTAGGTGCAGTACTCACCGTGGTCTTCACCGCCGGCATTCGTGCTCCTGGTAGAGGAGCAGGAAGATAAAGGCTGGCAGAATCTGGAGCTCGGGTTCCATGGCGTCCTGATTCCTCGTGGAGTGTGTAGAGGTGAGCGTTTTCCCTTCGAAGTCCTTTTTCCGCCGTTTTGTTGTTCGCTGTGAATCCGTCCCAGAAAAGGTGGCGGATTGGTGGGTTGTAATAGTGTGGGTGGTACATTGTCCTCCGCCTGTCTGTTGGCGGTAACCGCTGCGTTGTTTGTTTGTACCGCCGTGGCGGTCAGAGTGTTAAAGTGGCTGTCTATGTTGGTGGTTTCTGTCACAGTCGTGATTAAAAAAAATTCCGCCGGCCTGTTGGCGGTTTTACCGCCGCTTTAACACCGACCGCCAGGGTTGTAATGAGCACCATAATGTCTACTGCAGAAGAGATGGTGGTGGAGCTCAACCTCACCCCCTACCTGCATCTTTGGATGTCAGAGTTAAGGACTCTCTGCAAAATCAAAAAGATAAAAACTGGATCAAACCCTACCAAAGTACAGCTCCAGGAGCTCTTGGCAGAGTTTGCTAGAGACAATCCCTCTGAAGAGACCCTTACAGAGGATGATGCTAGTGAAGTGGAGGACAATCTCCTCCCTCCACTCCTAGTTAGGGAGACCAGGGCTCCTCCAACCCTGACTCCACAAGTGATAGTCAGAGATGCTGCTTCTCCCACATGGGAGTGCAGCAACTCTGGAAGCATTGAGGGCAGCCTCAATGAAGATGACCTCCTGTTGGCCAGGATGGCCAAAAGATTGGCTTTGGAGAGACAGCTCCTAGCCATAGAAAGGGAAAGACAAGAGATGGGCTTAGCTCCCATTAATGGTGGCAGCAATTTAAATAGGGTCAGAGATACTCCTGACATGCTAAAAATCCCCAAAGGGATTGTAACAAAATATGAAGATGGTGATGACATCACCAAATGGTTCACAGCTTTTGAGAGGGCTTGTGCAACCAGAAAAGTAAACAAATCTCACAGGGGTGCTCTCCTTTGGGAAATGTTCACTGGAAAGTGTAGGGATAGACTCCTCCCACTCTCTGGAAAAGATGCAGAATCATATGACCTCATGAAGGCTACCCTGATTGAGGGCTTTGGATTCTCAACTGAGGAGTACACAATTAGGTTCAGGGGGGCTCAAAAATCCTCGAGCCAGACCTGGGTTGATTTTGTTGACTTCTCAGTCAAAACACTGGATGGTTGGATTAATGGCAGTGGTGTAAATGATTATGATGGGCTGTACAATCTGTTTATGAAAAAACACCTTTTAAGTAATTATTTCAAAAATAAACTGCATCAGCATCTGGTAGACCTAGGTCCAATTTCTCCCCAAGAATTGGGAAAGAAGGCAGACCATTGGGTCAAGACTTGGGTGACCAAGTCTTCCACAGGGGTGACCAAAAGAAAGGGGTCACAAAGGCTCCCCAGGGGAAGAGTGTTGAGACATCCAAGGGTAAAAGTAAAGAGTCTTCTACAGGGCCCCAAAAACCTGCTGAGGAGGGAGGCTCCAAAGCCTCTTCACAATCCAATTTTGGGTACAAGGGTAAAAACTTTGACCCTGAAAAGGCCTGGTGTCGTAGCAGGGACATCAAACTGGAGACAAGGCCTGTCCCAAGAAAGGTTCCACTTCTACTACTACTCCAGTTGGCACTGGAATAGCCAGTCTCCAGGTGGGATCAACAGTGTGCCCAGAGCAAATCAGGGTTCACACTGAAGCTAAATTAGTTTATGAGGGTGGGATGGACTTAGCCACACTGGCTGCCTGCCCCCCTAATATGCAAAAATACAGGCAGCAACTCTTAATTAATGGGACTAGTATAGAAGCCCTGATGGATACAGGTGCCAGTGTCACAATGGTGACAGACAAACTGGTTTCCCCAGGACAATACCTGAATGGACAAACTTATCCAGTCACCAACGCTGACAATCAGACTAAAGTACATCCCATGGCTATGGTAACATTAGAATGGGGAGGGGTCACTGGCCTGAAAAAGGTGAAAATCCAAAACTGTTGAGGTGGTCCATCTCCCTACAGGGAATGGACTTTATAGTGGAACACAGACCTGGGACTGCCCAGGTCAATGCTGATGGCCTTTCCAGGTTCTTCCACTTAGAAAATGAAGACTCTCTTGGGAAAGGTTAGTCTCATCCTCTTTCGTTTGGGGGGTGGGGGTGTGTGTAAGGAAATGCCTCCTTGGCATGGTTACCCCCTGACTTTTTGCCTTTGCTGATGCCAAGTTATGATTTGAAAGTGTACTGGGACCTGCTAACCAGGCCCCAGCTCCAGTGTTCTTTCCCTAAACTGTACCTTTGTCTCCACAATTGGCACAACCCTGGCACCCAGGTAAGTCCCTTGTTACTGGTACCCCTGGTACCAAGGGCCCTGATGCCAGGGAAGGTCTCTAAGGGCTGCAGCATGTCTTATGCCACCCTGGGGACCCCTCACTCAGCACATACACACTGCTTGCCAGCTTGTGTGTGCTGGTGGGGAGAAAATGACTAAGTCGGCATGGCACTCCCCTCAGAGTGCCATGCCAACCTCACACAGTCTGTGGCATAGGTAAGTCACTCCTCTGGCAGGCCTTACAGCCCTAAGGCAGGGTGCACTATACCACAGGTGAGGGCATAGGTGCATGAGCACTATGCCCCTACAGTGTCTAAACAAAACCTTACAAAATGTAAGTGCAGGGTAGCCATAAGAGTATATGGTCTGGGAGTCTATCATACACGAACTCCACAGCACCATAATGGCTACACTGAAAACTGTGAAGTTTGGTATCAAACTTCTCAGCACAATAAATGCCCATTGATGCCAGTGTGCACTTTATTGTAAAAATACACCCAGAGGGCATCTTAGAGATGCCCCCTGAAAACATAACCGACTTCCAGTGTGGGCTGACTAGTTTTTGCCAGCCTGCCACACACCTGACATGTTGCTGGCCACATGGGGAGAGTGCCTTTGTCACTCTGTGGCCAGGAAGAAAGCCTTTACTGGGTGGAGGTGCTTCTCACCTCCCCCTGCAGGAACTGTAACACCTGGCGGTGAGCCTCAAAGGCTTACCCCCTTAGTTACAGCGCCACAGGGCATCCCAGCTAGTGGAGATGCCCGCCCCTCCGGCCACTGCCCCCACTTTTGGCGGCAAGGCTGGAGGAGATAATGAGAAAAACAAGGAGGAGTCACCCCCCAGTCAGGACAGTCCCTAAGGTGTCCTGAGCTGAGGTGACTCTTACTTTTAGAAATCTTCCATCTTGTAGAAGGAGGATTCCCCCAATAGGATTAGGGCTGTGCCCCCTTCCCCACAGGGAGGAGGCACAAAGAAGGTGTAGCCACCCTCAAGGACAGTAGCCATTGGCTACTGCCCTCCCAGACCTAAACAACCCCCTAAATTGAGTATTTAAGGGCTCCCAGAACCGAGGAAGATAGATTCCTGCAACCTAAAGAAGAAGAAGGACTGCTGACCTGAAGCCCTGCAGTGAAGACGGAGACGAAAACTGATTTGGCCCCAGCCCCACCAGCCTGTCTCTCTACTTCGAAGAAAAAGTGTAACAGCAACGCATCCAACAGGGTCCAGTGACCTCTGAAACCTCATAGGATTACCCTGCATCTAAAGGACCAAGAAGCTCCAGAGAACAGCGGCCCTGTTCAAGAAACTGCAACTTTTTGAAGCAAAGAAACAACTTTTAAAGACCACACATTTCCCACGGGAAGCGTGAGACTTTCCACTCTGCCCCCGACGCCCCCGGCTCGACCTGCGGAAAACCAACACTACAGGGAGGGCTCTCCCCGACCGCGACTGCCTGTAACAAGGAACCTGACGCCTGGAACCAGCACTGCACCCGCTGCCCCCAGGACCTAAAGGAACCAAACTCCAGTGCAGGAGCGACCCCCAGGAGACCCGCTGCCTAGCCCAGGTGGTGGCTATCCCGAGGAGCCCCCCCTGTGCCTGCCTGCATCGTTGAAGAGACCCCCGGGTCTCCCCATTGATTCCTATCAGAAACCCGATTGCACTCTGCACCCGGCCGCCCTGTGCTGCTGAGGGTGTACTTTCTGTGCCTGCTTGTGTCCCCCCCGGTGCCCTACAAAACCCCCCTGGTCTGCCCTCCGAGGACGCGGGTACTTACCTGCTGGCAGACTAGAACCGGGGCACCCCTATTTCCATTGAAGCCTATGTGTTTTGGGCACCACTTTGACCTCTGCACCTGACCGGCCCTGAGCTGCTGGTGTGGTAACTTTGGGGTTGCCTTGAACCCCTAACGGTGGACTACCTTGGACACAACTTTGAACACTGTAAGTGTTTTACTTACCTGTGAACTTAACATTTACTTACCTCTCCCAGGAACTGTTGATTTTTGCACTTTGTTCACTTTTAAAATAGCGTATTGCCATTTTTGTCTAAACTGTACATGCTATTGTGATTATTCAAAGTTCCTAGAATACCTGAGTGAAATATCTTTCTTTTGAAGTATTACTTGTAAATCTTGAACCTGTGGTTTTTAAAATAAACTAAGAAAAGGTATTTTTCTATATAAAAACCTATTGGCCTGGAATCAGTCTTTGAGTGAGTGTTCCTCATTTATTGCTTGTGTGTGTCCAATAAATGCTTAACACTACCCTCTGATAAGCCTACTGCTCGACCACACTACCACAAAATAGAGCATTAGAATGATCTGTTTTTGCCACTATCTTACCTCTAAGGGGAACCCTTGGATTCTGTGCACACTATTTCTTACTTTGAAATTGTATATACAGAGCCAACTTCCTACAGTCCCCACCCTTGTCATGAGACTTACCATCCTTCTTCTTGTTGTCTTTGTCACCCCCTCTATGACCTTTTCTGCTCACCCTTGTTCTGATCCATTAGACTGCCTTCTTTCCCAATTCTTGGGGAGAGGTCAGATCTGAGTCCACAAGATACGGATGCAACAAATCAGACACACAATTGTTCAATATATGCTCTCTCAGAATTAAGTTACACAGGCTTTCATAGTCAGTCACCTTACTGCCATTTAACCAACCTTCTAGGGCCTTCACTGAACAGTCTACAAAATCTGTCCAATCTTTTGATGACTCCTTTCTGGTCTCTCTGAATTTTATCTTGAATTGTTCAGTGGCTTGAGGAAATTCGATTTTTAATACGATCGTATCGACCCGCCATTTTGTGGCCCGCCGCCATTTTATGTTGCCTTCACTCAGGCAGCACAGCGAACGAAGTCCATTCTGCCTTTTCTGCTTATTCTGCAACATGGTGTTCAAAACAGCCTTCTGCCTCTACCTTTACAAGGCTGGTATTAAGGTCTGACCGAGTACACTAATCCCTGTCTGGTTTTCTAATCCTTGTTTCAACTATGTGTAGGCTCACACTATTCTCCGCCGATCTTATCTTATCGTCTGGCCTTCGCTGTCCTTTGCTAGTATTCTCTCATTTCACAACTGTCCTCCAAACGCACACAAACTTATCGCACCACATGCAACTTCGTTGTGGATCGGTTAATGAATTAGTTCAAGGGAGGGGTGACAAACACAGCTGGAGGGGAGGCAACCTTAAGTCACTTGATACTTTGTTTTCTAATTCCTTCTATTGGTGCTGTCTTGTTTTCCGACATTTCTATTGGCTCTGTTCTATCTTTACGTTATTCTTACTGGCTCCTTTCTATGTGTTCTGGGAGTGTATGTAGTTAATAAATGGTTTTTATACGGTATATAAGATTGTGCGCCACAAAGTAAAGTGGCAGTCTCCTGAGAACATACCTTGTGTACTTCTTGGACAACTGTACTAGCTGCAGCTAATAAAATCTGATCTTTTACGCCTGACAGAGTGTCCCGTGTCTCTGTTAGTTGAGGCAGGTGAATCCAAGGAGATTTCAGGCGTACCCTGCGCCGCCAGGCCCATAAGGTTCTGGTTCTTCAACTGGCGCCCAACGTGGGGCGGCTTCAGCGGTACCGGTTCTGCCTGAAGGTCGTGAGGAACCCCGCAAGAAAATTCTGGAGGAATCGCGAGCCACGTCAAGCGACCCCTGTATGTCGAAGTGGTCCGAAGGTCTTTTTCAGCGCGGTTACTCCTTCCTGACGGCTACTGACGACTGCTGCCCTGACTGCCGCCCTGCCTTGGCCCTTTCTTTGATGATGTATGGTAAAGCGAGACGATAGACGGGCCTCTGTTGGTGTAAGAAGACATCCTTAGTTAAGTATTTGGTGGGTCGCGCCCACAAATTTTGGTCTTTGTTTTGTCCTTAGGTCCTTAGATTTGGCCATTGCAGTGGCCAAAGCCGAGGGGTAAGTGCATTTGTGCTGTGTAAACTGAAAGTTTTACCCCCTTGATGTTTGTGAACAGCCAGTAAAAATCGTGAGATGTCTGGTCTGACTAAGTTTGGAAAACTTTGTTGCTTTGGTTGTAATAGGGACTCCCAGCTTGAGGACTCCTGTCCGATTCCTTCGGTTGGAACTCCCACATATGAGCTCTATTCTAAACATGGTGTTGGTCCTATTGCTTTTAATAAGACATGGACCCGATATACAAAGAAAGATGGTGTTTTAAAATGGCCAGAAAATGGTAGTTTCGAAACTGATGTGCTAGACAATTTAGAAGCAACGTTATTTAAAAGAAAAGCCCGGCCGGCAATGTTTGACTCTTTTCGCCTTTGGCGTAAGGAAGCCAAACAGAGAGAAATTAAACAAGCGAAACGAGATAGGAAAACACAGGGAATGACGATTATACAGGCTGCTCAGCAATTCAAAGATGATGAAATAGATAATGCAATGGAAATTTCAGACAGACAGCATCGAATGGCAATAGATAAGTGCTATCCGACGTTGCCTATCTCTTCCCTTGATAAAAGAAAAGATTTTGAGGAAGATTCCTTAATGTCCCACTTATTGAAATTGCCTCCGCCCTATGTACAAGGTGCTAATGCACCCCCGATGTTACAGCCTGTTCAGCCGCCAGTTGTGCTTCCGCCTGCTCCAGCTTTTCCACATTTGCCTCCTCAAGTATTGCCTATGCCAGCTTTGCCTTTAACTCCTTTGCCTTCTGCTCCTTTGGCAATTCCTAATGCTCCTTTAGTTAATTCACCTAATACCTTGTCCCCTATCTTTATGTCAAATTCTCCATCTATGCGTAAGCGATTTACCGATACTGTCTCTGGTCTCTTATCACCTTTCTTTGAAGCTTTAAACGTGTCTCCAGCTTTTTCTCGAAGACAGTCTCGTAGTCAATTCCCAGACTCCGAAGAGCGAGAAAAATTGGACTCACTTGCTTGTAGATGGATCAAGAAGGGTCCCCAATATAGTACGTCTGATATTATGTCCACCTTTCTGCAATGGAATGCACCTACACAGAGATATGTTTTTAAAGTTATGTGCGATACTCTCGCTAAAGAATGGGAGGATATGAATTTGGGTTCGGTCCCACAGGATCTGTTAGATGTTCAGGCTGACTTTGACAAAGGACTTATTGTGGGTCCTAAGGTTGAAAACGCTGTCAGAACACTTATTTCTTTCAGATCCCTATTGTTCTCACAGACTTTTCCTGATTCTGATCCTTCAGTTAGGACAGCACTGAAAAACTATCCCATGAGAGAGGTTTCTCCAATATGGAAGGAAGAAGTTGCAGCAGCAGGTGCTAATCCAGCTATTCCTGCGCATTTTCAGCGCATATGGATACATGTCCCCTGGAAAAGGTCTGAAGTTTTAGCACTTAAACAGTCACTACCAGATCCACGCAAAAATCCTGCTGGTTACTATAAAGAGTTGTCGCAAACAGTTGATGCATGTACTATGAATCTAGCAGATATTGACATGTTGATGGGAAATGTAGTTCCACAGACAATATGGGCTAAAATTCGTAGAGAGGATCACGCTCAAGAATTAGGCGGCGATTGGAACGCTATTATTGCCGCAGATAGAGGTCAAGTAGGTGGTGCAAAGCCCGACGCTTTGATCTCAGAACTCCCTGGTAGGATTATTACATTAATGAAAACAATGATGCCTGCTTTGAGAGTTAATTGGGATAAGCTAGCAGCATGTAAACAAAAGAAAGATGAAAGTGTTTCCGATTTCTTTACCCGATTCGAGGAGACATTCATTGATCACAGTGGTCAAGATATGGCTACAGAAGGGGGACAGCGATTATTTGTGGATAAGTTCGTATATAACTTGCTTCCTGAACTATCACACAAGCTAAAAGACTCCGAGAGTTCATGGGCAGTTTCTTCTTCCGCCCAGATATTGGCTACTGCACAATATTATGAAAATAGAGACAAAGAAGAAAGGGAAAACAAGAGAAAAAGACGAAAGAATTAAAAACTAAAGTTCTCTTGCAACAGGCTTATCCTCCTCGTTATGTTCAGCCTCAGTTTCAACAGCCTCCGCAGTTTCAGAGGTTGTATCAAAAGCCTGAACCATTCATTCCAAGACCTTTGCTAGGTCCCAATCAATGTGCTTATTGTAGGGAGGAAGGTCATTTTAAGAACAGTTGTCCGGCTTTGTTGCAGCGTAATGGAGCAACAACTGCTTCACGAGGTCGTGGTGGTCTTCAGTCAGCAAATAGAGGTAGAGGTCGAGGTGTGTTAACCCAAGAGCAGCGTTCTTTTGTTCCTCCAAATTCCGGAAATTACTTTGACCAGCAAAATGTTAGGTCTACACAGTATTACAGTGAGGATCAGTATATTGAAGGAGGGAATGAAAGTCTTCATTTTGAATAGGACAGCCATGGACAAAGTAAGGGGGTTACGTCAATTCCAGTGGATCAGAATGGACCTTATGTTAATGTCACTACAATGGGTGTTTCAGAGCCATTTCTTTTAGATACTGGTGCCATGAGAAGCTCTATCATTCATTCTAAACTCCCTGGCGCACCTTTGTCTGGCTTAACGAATGTATCTGTAGGATTTTCTGGCGCCCCTGTTCGCAATCCAGTTTCTTGCCCTTTGCCTGTTTCAATAGGCCCTTATGACTTAGAAGCTCCGCTTCTTCTGACGAATGGTTGTGGTGAAAATCTGTTGGGTTTAGATCTATTAAAAAGAATGCATGCTACGATATATTGTTCACCTTCTGGTGTATACCTCACTCTAGGACAGAAAATGACTAGTCCAATGTACTTAGCAAAAGATCAATTCCCACCTGAATTGCTTTCTCTTCCCGAAACGCTTTGGGCTACGGGTCCGAATGACGTTGGTTGTCTTGAGATCCCACCTTATGTTGTTACTCTTAAGCCCAATGCTGAAATGCCACGTATTCCGCAATACAGAATCTCTACTGAAGGTGAGAAAGCACTTCTGGAAATTGTCCATGATTTGATTCAGAAGGGTGTGGTTGAGGAAACGAGAGGAAATACATGTGACAGTCCTGTTCTTCCGGTTCTTAAACGCACTGATCCTTCTCAGCCTCCTGTTTATCGTTTTGTAATTGATCTTCGGGAGGTAAACAAGATTGTCGTACCGCAGTTTCCTGTAGTCCCAGATATCACTGCTCTGTTGACGATGATACCTTCTACAGCGACTTGGTTTTCAGTTGTTGATTTAAAGAATGCTTTCTTTAGTATTCCCATCGCCGAAGAGAGTAGAGATATTTTTGGTTTTTCCCTCGGAGGCCGAAGCTTCCGGTTTAAACGCGCACCTCAAGGTTATTGTGAAAGTCCCTCTATTTACAGTCAAGCTCTAAAATGTCATCTTGATGCCTTTTCCTTACCGTCCGGTGCCGCTCTCATTCAGTACATGGATGACTTATTAGTTGCCGCTGATTCAGAGGAGATTTGCAAAAACGTGACCGTTGCACTGTTGCGTCATTTGTTTGATCTGAATCACAAGGTTTCTCCTTCTAAATTACAATATGTCTGTCGCGAGGTGACTTATTTGGGTCATCTCTTGTCAAAGGAGGGACGACGATTGACCCCCGAACGAATTCAGGCAATTGCACAAATGTCAGTGCCATCCACACAAAGAGAGGTACGTGCCTTTTTGGGCATTACTTCTTATTGTAGACAGTGGATTCCGAGTTTCTCTTTATTGGCTAAACCGCTGTTGGCGCTAACTTTAAAAGATACGCCTCAGCCTCTTCCGTGGACTGACGAATGTCAGAAGAGTTTTACTGATTTGCGTATTGCTTTGTGTTCTGCTCCTGTATTGGGTACTCCTGATTACAGTAAGCCCTTTACGCTCTATGTCCACGAAAGAGAGGGTTGTGCATTGTCAGTCTTAACGCAGCGTTTTGGAGATCAACAGCGACCATGCGCATATTTCTCAGCTACGTTAGATCCAGTAGCTAAAGCATTGCCTAGTTGTCTTAAGGCGACAGCGGCAGCAGCAATTTCTATTCGACAGTCTGCTGGAGTAGTGCTAGATAATACTCTCATTGTTATGGTGCCACATGCAGTGGATATTTTACTAAATAGGACAAAAACGCAGCATCTTACGAGTGCTCGGTTGTCCGGATATGAGCTGACGCTTTTGGCTAGTCACATACACATCAAACGATGTAATACCCTGAATCCAGCTACTTTGTTGCCTCTTCCAGAAGAGAGAGATGTCTCTGAACAGCATGATTGTTTTCTCCGTACTGAAGAAGAGACTAAGGGTAGAATTGACCTAAAAGACACGCCATTAGTGAATCCAGATGGAACACTATGGGTAGATGGTTCTTGTTTCAAGCTCCCGAATGGAGATACAGTTTCAGCCTACGCTATTACTACTTTGCATACGATTGTGGAGACAGCACGCATTAGACATAATTCAGCTCAGGCAGCTGAATTGATAGCCTTAACTAGAGCGTGTGTGTTATCCAAAGGAAAAAGAGTAAACGTGTACACTGATAGCCAATACGCTTTTGGTGTAGCGTTTAACTTTGGGCGCTTATGGAAGGAAAGAGGATTCTTTACTTCCCATGGTACTAAGATACAACATGGTCAATTAGTGACTGAACTTCTTGAGTCACTTACAATGCCTACTCAGATAGCGATCGTGAAGTGTAGTGCACACAAAAAGATTGTGGACGATGTTGGTCGAGGAAATGCATTTGCAGATGAGGTAGCGAAAAAGACAGCCAGAGACAACACAAGTCGAATGTATGTTGCAGGTCCCGCAAACTGCGTAAGAGAAAAGGGAATGTGTGAAGATACAGTAGAGAGTGTGAAATCAATTCAAGGAGAGGCTACGGAGAATGAGTTGAGAAAGTGGAAGGAAAGTACAGGAATGTTAGATGAGATGGGATGTTGGGTTGAATTATCAGAACATCAACGTTGGCTGTTACCAGATGCTTATGTACTACCTGTAGTTACTATGGCACATGGTCCAGCTCACCTAAGTGCAAAGGGAATATGTAAACTTCTGGCTCCAGTGTGGCAAAATGAGGGGATCCCAAAGTGTGCAAATAATGTAGTAAAACATTGTATTGTTTGCTTGATGTACAATCCGGGAAAGGGAACCCCAACTCCAGCAGGTCATTTTGCTCCTCCAACATATCCATTTGAGGTGTTGCAGATCGATTATATTCACATGGAACGATGCAACAACCTCAAATATGTTCTGGTGGTAGTATGTGCTTTTTCTAGATGGGTAGAAGCCTACCCTCTGAAGGACAATACTGCTTTATCAACTGCCAAAATACTTTTGAAAGAATTCTTCCCTAGGTTTGGTTTGCCGCGCATTGTCTGGAGTGACAATGGGAGCGAATTTGTGGGTCAAGTCATGCAAAAAGTTTGTGCAGGTCTTGGCATAAAACAGAAGTTCCACGCGGCGAATCACCCACAGTCGGCTGGTTTAGTAGAATGCTACAATGGAACCTTGAAGCTTAAAATTGCTAAGGTGCAAGCTAGCACAGGACTTAATTGGCCTGATGCTTTACCATTGGCTCTTCTGTCCACCAGAACAGCAGTACACTCTCGTTTGGGGCTTAGCCCTTACGAAGTGATATTTGGTCGCCCAGCTAATGTATGGGGAGTTCCTCGCCCTAAGAAATACTCAGACTTGCCATACCCGATGTTGATTGACTACTTGCATGACCTTACAACTAAATTGCGTGTTCTTCATCAACAGGTTCAGAGTGCTCTACCAGAGGCTTCCACAGACCCAGGTCATTCCATCCGACCAGGTGACTGGGTCTGCACGAAAAATTTCCAACGACAGAGAAATTTGGAGCCCAGATGGAGAGAGCCACGCCTGGTTCTTTTGACCACAAGAACAGCAGTTAAAGTCGAAGGAAAGAAAAACTGGGTGCATGCCGTGCACTGCAAGAAAGTGCCTTTGCCCTTGCCTTTCGATCAGTGGGTCCGTAGAGGCATCAGTGACTCTGAAAGTGAGAAAGTTCCGCAATTTGTACCATTCAGTGATGCGCGTCTAATTGGAACACTTTCTGAGAAAGAGGACGACGACATCCTTCAAGAAGCAATACCATCGCATCGTCGCTTGAACACGACAAATCCAGGAACATTGTTTCAAAACCAGACTGCCTCTGGACAGGAACGCTATAATTTGAGACCAAGACCAAAGAACTTGTAAATTTCTCTCCTATGTAGTACTCTATCCCGGTTGCAGGGTCACGGTAGGAGTCTTAGTTACGACCTGAGTAAGTGGCAATAGGCCTGCAGGACCTCACAGTGTCATAGGACGGTAGATAATCGTGACTACAGTGATTGAGGAAGATTGCCGTGAGCATCCACTTAGAAAGATGGAGGCTACATTAGATAAAAGAGAAAGTAAAAATGTAAAGAATAATTGTAAAGAAATATGTAGTCGTTGTAGTATTGCTCTATGCGTCATTATATTGTCGTGTATTCTTTTGGCATCTGTAAACTGGATCATTATTACTCTGCAGCAAAAAGTTGTCTCTTCTCCTACCTCTACATCTTCTTCTACTATCTCTCCGCACCTATTTCACACTCTTCCCCAGCATGAACTCATCAGAAGAACTGAATACTTTAACAATTCCTTCGTCCAGTTGTTACATCAACATCAGTTAGTGATCAATACAACTGACTGTTGGGTGTGTGGACTCATACCACATACGGTAGAAAAAGGAATGCCATATTTAGTTCTTCCATTCTCCTATGAAGGTTCCGCTTGGGCTTATTTTGTCATTTTCAATAATGCATATCAAAGTAAAATTAAACAACCTGTCAGTTCACATAGTGTTGGTTCAGATTTCAGTCATAGTTTATTGATAAAGGGAATGGTAGCTATGGCTAAAATCATGGAAAAAAGTGAAGCTTCCATAGATGAAAGAAAAGCATATACCAATTGGAACATAACTAATTACATTTCCAGCCTCAATGATAAGGTTAAGCAAGGAAAATCTCCTCCGATACGGGTCATACCCCAACAAGGAAATTTCTGTCTGCAAATAAATGATAGAACTCCAAACACCGGACAAAGAGAAAGTTTATGTTCCCATACATATGTTTATTCAGCCCTGAATTCACCGCCGTTAGTACCATCTCAAGGTACATACTTCGTTTGCCACAATAGGGCTTATACATGGTTGCCAGCTGATTTCTCTGGTACTTGTTATATAGCCTTTCTTCTTCCCCCTACATACACCGCTCCTGCGAACCATCATAAAAATAGATATGGCAGAGGGATTGTGGATTCGAAAGACACAGCAGGACAAGAGGGAGGAGATTTCCTCAAAGGATTTCTTCCCTTCTGGGGTCCAATGGCCAACAGCAGAAATATAAGGCAATTGGTTCGTGTCGTAGAAACCACCATAGACATCACTGTAGGAGCTTTAAGTAACATTACAGCTGAACTACAGGCTGATCGTCTTATGACCTTGCAGAGCCGTGTTGCCTTAGACTTTGTTCTTGCGGACCGTGGTGGAGTATGCAAATTGATCGGATCAAGTTGCTGTATTTTCATACCTAATGACGCTCCGACAGTATACCAAGCTATCTCTAAGTTACACATAATCTCCGAGTCGATTCATCAGGACGAAGGAGATTGGTCCTTTTCAGAGTGGTTTTGGGAATTACTGTCCAAATGGGGTTAGAAGGTATTGACATTCTTTGGAGTAATTTTAGCTTTTATATTCTCTTGTTGTCTTTGTATGCACTGCGGTCCTGCCATCTGCAACCTATGTGCTACTGCATGTATTCCCAAACCCAAGTCACAAAGAGCAGAGAATATCAAAATGATGGTACAGCAACAGCTTGATGACCTCATGGCCATAGACATCGACTCAGATTAACATGAGTTTGTGTATCTTGCCTGAGTTCTGGCAAAAGGAGGGTCTGAGGAAATTCGATTTTTAATACGATCGTATCGACCCGCCATTTTGTGGCCCGCCGCCATTTTATGTTGCCTTCACTCAGGCAGCACAGCGAACGAAGTCCATTCTGCCTTTTCTGCTTATTCTGCAACATGGTGTTCAAAACAGCCTTCTGCCTCTATCTTTACAAGGCTGGTATTAAGGTCTGACCGAGTACACTAATCCCTGTCTGGTTTTCTAATCCTTGTTTCAACTATCTGTAGGCTCACACTATTCTCCGCCGATCTTATCTTATCGTCTGGCCTTCGCTGTCCTTTGCTAGTATTCTCTCATTTCACAACTGTCCTCCAAACGCACACAAACTTATCGCACCACATGCAACTTCGTTGTGGATCGGTTAATGAATTAGTTCAAGGGAGGGGTGACAAACACAGCTGGAGGGGAGGCAACCTTAAGTCACTTGATACTTTGTTTTCCAATTCCTTCTATTGGTGCTGTCTTGTTTTCCGACATTTCTATTGGCTCTGTTCTATCTTTACGTTATTCTTACTGGCTCCTTTCTATGTGTTCTGGGAGTGTATGTAGTTAATAAATGGTTTTTATACGGTATATAAGATTGTGCGCCACAAAGTAAAGTGGCAGTCTCCTGAGAACATACCTTGTGTACTTCTTGGACAACTGTACTAGCTGCAGCTAATAAAATCTGATCTTTTACGCCTGACAGAGTGTCCCGTGTCTCGATTAGTTGAGGCAGGTGAATCCAAGGAGATTTCAGGCGTACCCTGCGCCGCCAGGCCCATAAGGTTCTGGTTCTTCAGGCTAAGCCCAGACCATCTAAGAGTACACTTTTGAGTATATGGTAGTTATCTGCATCTCACTTCCTGACAATAGGGAATCTCTCTCTCCCCTTGCCAGTGAAAGATAGCCACAGGATAGCAGCCCAATGAACTTGAGGGACCCTCTGAACTTTACAGGCCCTCTCAAGTGCAGCAAAACACTTGTATATGTCATCTCCATCCTTGTAAGGAGGGACAACTTTGTGCAGATTTCTTGAATCAAATGTAGGTTCCCTAACATTGGAATTCCTGAAACTGCTGCTGCCACCATGGGGAACTAACCCCAACCCCTGCCTTTCCCTTTCCACAGCCAGGGATTCCCTGTCTAAGGCCAACTGTTGCTGGTGTAGCCTCAGTCTGGCCTCGTCTAACCTCAGCTTTCTGAGTTCCCTATCTAGGGAATAGTCCTCAGGGTTAGAAGTGTGGGATGCTTCTGAAACAGAAGTAACATTGGAATGTGCAGAGGCTGATCTTTCCTTAACTTGAGCCACCCTAGTGACCTGGCCTCTAGGTGTGAAGGGAGCCCTAATAGTGTGTGAACCCTTCGCACTCCCAGTTACACTAGGGGGTTTGTTGACAGAAAGATCAGTGGAAAGACCTTCCCCAGGATTATCAGTGTGCTCCTCTGAGCCTGCCTGGTTGGAATCTTCCTCAACTTCCCCATCTGGCTGATCATGACCACTGCTAAGTCCCTGGTCATCCTTCAGGAGAAGATTTAAAAGGAATTCCTTATTGGGGTTCTTCCCAATCCCTAAACCCCTTTCAACGCAGAGACCCCTCAAACTTTTAAAGTTAAGATTCTCATATGGTGTTTTCACAACTCTAGGGGTAGCTTCTACAGTAGACATGTTGAAAGAAAAAGAGTTTAGGAAAAAAAGTAAAAGGTTAGTGGGATAGCAGGCCTAACTTTTTAGAGAAAAGGAGAAACTTTTCGGAAACTTTGTAAAAGTTTTGTAAAGTTTAAAGAACTTTTTAGAAAGTTCGAAATTACTTCTATGTACAATTATGTATAGCTCTGAGTACTGGAGTAAGCTTTTCTTGTGAAAAGCACTAGTAACAAAGTGGTAAATCAATTGCAAGTACTTATCCCACCCCTGCACCACTAATGTAGGAGGCTGGCCTGGTTTGTAGTGGGTACCTTGGGTACTTACACCTTATACCAGGTCCAGTTATCCCTTATTAGTGAAATGTAGTAGTGTTCTAGCAACTTAGGCTGATAGAGGTAGATATAGCAGAGCAGCTTAGGCTGAACTAGGAGACATGCTTATCTCCTGCAATACCACTTATAGTTACACAATACTTATACACAAGTAAAGACAATATTCAGTGTTACCAAAAATAAAGGTAGTTTATTTGGGTGACCCAAGGCCAAAAATATCTTAGAGGCAATACTCCTTCTGAAGGTAAGTATTATACACAATGTATACACTAGACACCAAAATACGGTAAGTAATTAGACAAAGGATAATGCAAACAGTAGGAAATGCTATTGAATGCAATGGGAGAAAAAAGGGCTAGGGGCAACACAAACCATATACTATGAAATTTGAATGTGAATCACAAATTCCCCCTAGACAAGTGTAGTGTGTAGAGAATCGCTAGGAGAGTAAGAAAACCACAAAGGCGAGTAAAATACCCCACCCCAGAGCCCAGGAAAGTAGGAGTAAACTACTGCAAGCCTCCTTAGGACACACTCTAAGTCGTGATTAGAGTTGCAAACAACAACTGGTACATTCCTGGACCTAAAGACCTGCAAAGAGAGGAGACCGATTTCAGAAGTCAGAAAAAGTTCCAGGAAGGAGCCCCTGCCAACCTAGAAGAGGGTGCAAAAGAAGAGTCCCCGGTTGGACGAAGACTGCAGCAATGCACCAAAGGAAGATGGCTGCAGGTTCTTGCATAATACAATGGATGTCCCATGAAGAGATGTTGTATCCAGGCGAGTTTCGGCGTTGAAATTCGTCCAACAAGCCTTGGTTCAAGCAAAGTTGTGTTTTGCATCAAAGTGGTGCTGCCTGGACCCAGGAGGGACATGAGGATCTCAACTTGGATTCAGGAGGCAGAGGGGGCTCCCAGCATTGGAGGGAACTGACAGATGACCAGGCAGCACCCACGGAGGTCCCAGGACACGGGGACAAAGAAAGTGCAAATTGCGAATGGTGCAGCACTTCAAGAGAAGGTCCCACGCAGCCGGAGGTCAACTCAGAAAGCTGAGCATCACAGGATAGAGTGCCAGGGACCTGGGCAAGGCTGTGCACGAAGGATTCTTGCAGATAGTGCACATAGGCCCCAGCAGGTGAAGAGGACATGGTGCACAGGGGTACTGTCGCTAACTGGGAAGGCAAGCTCTTACCTCCACCAAATTTGGACAGCAGGACCTTAGGACAGTTTGTGTTAAAGGGGTTCACCACCTGTGTTCCAAGGAGCACGCTCGTCACCAGGAGAGGAGTCCAAGAGAACCAGTTGTCGACTTAGAAGGTGCCTGCAAGAGCAGGGAAGTGACTCTGTCACTCCACTGGAGATTTCTTCGGCCCTTCTGGTGCAGGGGGAAGACAGGGAGTCCCCAGAGCGTGCACACCATGGAAACAGTTGCAGTTGCTGGCTGGAGCTGAAGTTGCAGAGGAAAAGTAGCCCTTCTGGATACTTTGTTGCTGTTACAGCGGTTCCTGGAGCAGTCTGCGGTCGATCCACGTTCAGAGGATGAAGTAGTAGTTGCAGAGGATTCTAGCTGGAAACTTGCAAGTAGAATCTGAAGAGAAACCCACAGGAGAGACCCTAAATAGCTCTGAGAGGGGGATTGGCTACCTTATCAGGTATGGACCTATCAGGAGGGGTCTCTGACGTCTCCTGCTGGCACTGGCCACTCAGAGGCCTCCAGAGTGTCCCCACACCTTGGAAAACAAGGTGGCTGACATCTGGGATACACTGGAGGAGCTCTGGGCACCCCCCCTGGGGTGGTGATGGACAGGGGAGTGGTCACTCCCCTTTCCTTTGTCCAGTTTCATGCTAGAGCAGGGGCTGGGGGGTCCCTGAAACAGTGTAGACTGGATTATGCAAGGAGGGCACCATCTATGCCCTTCAAAGCATTGCCAGAGGCTCTGTGAGGCTACCCCTCACATGCATGTAAGACCTATTTCCAAAGGGAGAGGATGTAACACCCCTCTCCCAAAGGAAATTCTTTGTTCTGCCTTCCTGGGCTCGAGCGTCTTGAACGACAGGAGGGCATAAACTCGTCTGTGATGTGGTAGCAGCTGGGGCTGCCTGAAAAACCTCCGAAGGCTGGTATGGCAGTACTGGGGGTCCTCTAAGGAGCCCCCAGAGTGTATGGAATCATACAAGGAATGCTTGCAAAAGCCTTGGGGTATGATTCCACCATGTTTGATACCAAACATGGCCTTATTCAGAGTTACCATTGTGAAGATGTACATAGGTAGTGAGATATGTCCGGTGCACTCGTAAAATGGCGTGCCCACACTCATGAAGTCCGATAAAATGGTCCTGGAGGTCTTGGGGGCACCTCTGCTAGTGCAGAAGTGCCCTCACACACAGGTACTTTTCACCCAGCCTTTAGGGCTGGAAGGCCTGACATATAGGTGACTTATAAGGGACCTGGTGCAGTGTAAAAGGCTGTGAAATGGTGCATGCACCATTTCACACAGGCTGCAATTACAGTCCCATAGAAGCCTTTTCATGGGCTCCCTATAGGGATCCACTAGAACCCCAATTCCCTGGGTACCTAGGTACCATATACTAGGGACTTATAAGGGTGCACCAGTATGCCAATTGTGGGTGGAATACTGGATTACCAGTATCCTATAACCATAATTTAGGGGAGAGAGCATATCTAATGGGGACCTGATTTGCAGGATCCCAGTAGACACAGACAAACATACTGACAAACAGGCCAAAAGTGGGGGTAAACATGCTAGAAAGAAGCTTCTTTCCTACAGATTTATACTAGGAAATCTTGAAGGACCTTTAGGGCAAAGTGCCTGTGTCACCAGACCTGACTGTCTAGACAGTAGTGCTTTGTAAAAGTGTGCAGGGAAGCCAATGTTGCTGCCTAACAGATATCCAGGACAGACACTCTGCGAGCTAACACAGTGGTTGCAGCTTTGGCTCTGGTGGAGTAAGTATGCAAAATTTCAGGAGGTTGCTTTAAGGCCAATGCTTAGATTTTGAAGCAAAGCACTATCCATTCTGAGATGGTCTGTTTCTGTACCGCCTTTCCTTTTTTGGCTCCAACATACCCCACAAACAGTTGATCATCTACCCAGGACTCTTATATAGTCAAGGTAGAACGAGAACGCTATTTTTAGGTCCAGGTGACTAAGGTGATCATTACAACCCTGGCAAACGGTTTTTTAGCAGCGGTAAGACCGATAACAGGCCGGCGGTAAAAAAATTGCAATTACGACCGTGGCGGAAACCGCCAACAAAGACAGCCACTTTAACACTCAGACCGCCACGGCGGTACAAACAGCTTGGCGGTCACCGACAACAGACAGGCGGGAGACAATGTATCGCCCACACTATTATGACAGGCCAATCCGCCACCTTTTCCGGGGTGGATTCACCGCGGATAAAAACACGGCGGAAACTGGAATTTCGAAGGGAAAACGATCACCTCTACACACCCCACGAGGAACAAGGACGCCATGGAACCGGAACTCCAAATTCTACCTGCAATAGTCTTCCTGCTCCTCTACCAGGAGCACGAACGCCGGTGGCGAAGACCACGGTGAGTACTGCACCTACAACACAGGGGAGGGGGAGGCATAAAACAGGGACACACACACGCAACACCCCCACCCTCACCCACTACAACAAACACACTAATACATGTTGATACATTACAGTTACACCCCCCAAGCCCCCTGGAAGAATGCAAAGACAAAAGGAAATGATTGTAACAATTGTAATCTATTAAAATACAGTACTCCAAAATATATATACTTTAAAAACAAATATATACACCAATAATACAAGTCCAGGTATTGCACCATTTATAGTCCGTGGACCACTGGGCCCAAAATGCATGGGCGAGGCCCACACTCGATACCCGATCAAAACAGAGAGAACACTGCAGGGGCATCAGATAGAAATACAACAGGCACCTCAGGGGGAAGGGAAGGGGGGGCACCTCAGCCGGATGAGTGCACAACGCCAGATCCACGAGGGGGCTCAATGCCCACTGATGTATCCTGGGGACTGCAAAGCCACAGTCTCTCAAGTCTCTAAAGTCGGTGGTTTGCCCACTGTTCAATCCTGGGGAGTGCAAAGCCACAGTCTCACAAGTCTCTACAGTGGTTGGTTTGCCCACTGTTCAATCCTGGGGAGTGCAAAGCAACAGTCTCACAAGTCTCTACAGTGGGTGGTTTGCCCATTGTTCAATCCTGGGGAGTGCAAAGCCACAGTCTCTCAAGTCGATAACAGTGGGTGGTTTGCCCACTGTTCAATCCTGGGGAGTGCAAAGCCACAGTCTCTCAAGTCGATAACAGTGGGTGGGTTGCCCACTGTTCAATCCTGGGGAGTGCAAAGCCACAGTCTCTCAAGTCTCTACAGTGGGTGGTTTGCCCACTGTTCAATCCCGGGGAGTGCAAAGCCACAGTCTCACAAGTCTCTACAGTGGGTGGGTTGCCCACTGTTCAATCCTGGGGAGTGCAAAGCCACAGTCTCTCAAGTGGGTAACAGTCTCCACTGGTTCTGGAGGGGGACTGGTGCCCAGAGTGCTTCATCCTGTGAAGGACAGAGGTAGTGGATGGATGTCTCCACTGGTTCTGGAGGGGGACTGGTGCCCAGAGTGCTTCATCCTGTGAAGGACAGAGGTAGTGGATGGATGTCTCCACTGGTTCTGGAAGGGGACTGGTGCCCAGAGTGCATCACTCACCCTGTGATGGACCCAGTTGCGTCAGTGCCATGCCGCTCATGGGCTAGCGGTGCTTGAGTTGGCGGTGCCCTGTTCAGCGGTGCTTGAGTTGGCGGTGCCCTGTTCAGCGTTGCTTGTGCTGGCGGTGCCCTGTTCAGCGGTGCTTGTGCTGGCAGTCCTTCATGGCCCAGCTGTGCTTGTGCTGACGGTCCTTCATGGCTCAGTGGGGCTTGTGCTGGTGGTCCTTCATGGCCTAGCGGGGCTTGTGCTGGCGGTCCTTCACGGATCAGCTGGGCTGGGGCTGGCGTGCCCTCCAGGGCAGCTGGGCTGGGGCTGGCGGTGGCCTCCTGGGCAGCTGGGCTGGGGCTGGCGGTGGCCTCCTGGGCAGCTGGGCTAGTGCTGGTGGTGGCCTCCTGGGCAGCTGGGCTGGGGTTGGCGGTGGCCTCCTGGGCAGCTGGGCTGGGGCTTGCGGTGGCCTCCCCCGCAGGTGGGCTGGGGCTGGCGGTGGCCTCCTGGACAGCAGGGATGATGGCCGTGCAGCTCTTCCCAGACTTGCCGGGTTTCTTGTGGCCCTTCCCCACCTTGGGAGGTGTCATAGCTGACTCCATACTCCCACCGGGACCCCTGGGAGCGGCTTTGGTGGCTGGAGTCTTAACCCTCTCCCACCGGGCACTCGCAAACTTCTGATGCTTCACAGGTGGGGGACTGGCTGTGCTGTGGCTCCTTGCCACACTGGCTGTCCTGGTGGCCGGTGCACTCCACATATCGGTGACTACAGGCACCACTGGTCCCGGAGATGTTGTGGCTGAGGTGCTACTTTGGGACTTATCAGATGGAAGGGGTGGGGGGGGGGTGGGAAAAAGGTCAAGGGTGGACAGGAAATATTTCTTAGACACACTGGGATGGGTAGCTGGAGGGGTTTGGGAGTGGAGGAAGAGGTGGTGGTAGTAGGAGGTATATGTTTGGTGACTTTGGGTGCAGGTGCATGCGCTGGAGGCTGTCATGAGGTGGATGGCTGTTGGGTGGGTGTGTGGCTGCGTTTGTGTATCTTGGGAGGGGGCGTCACAGACACACTGGGAGAAGACACAGGGGACGTGTGAATGGTAGTGGGGTGGTGACTGCACGTGAGCGGGGTGTGCTGGTGAGGGACGTAGTGGCTGTAGAGGTAGTGCATGCAGGTGTGAGTGTAGACGAGACTGGGAGGGAGGAGGGAGACGATGAGGAGGGGGACACAGTGGAGGCATGTGTGTGTTGCTTGCGTGAGTGCCTGTGTGGTGCTTATGTTTGCCTGAGCTTCCCTTGTGTGGTGAGGTGTGTGCAGGCTGGTCTGATGGTGTGCTTGGGATAGGCAGAGGTACAGGGGATTGGGTCTGGGTGGAGGAAGTTGGAGGGGGAGGCTGCCATCAGTGCTGAGGCCAGAGTTTGAAAAGCTCGGTGAAGGGCCGCCTGACCAGAATGAATGCCCTCCAGGAATGCATTAGTTTGTTGCAACTGCCTTTCTACACCCTGGATGGCATTCAAAATGGTAGACTGCCCAACAGTGAGGGACCTGAGGAGGTCAATGGCCTCCTCACTGAGGGCAGCAGGGGTGATTGGGGCAGGGCCTAAGGTGCCTGGGGCGAAGGTGATGCCCACCCTCCTGGGTGAGCGGGCACGGGTCGAAGGCAGAGGGGCTGCTGGGAAGGTGGTGCTGGTAGGGGGGATGGCGACTGTACCTGTACAGATGTTGCCGCCACCACAAGGGAGCTCCCATCAGAGGACGTGTCCGTGTCGCTGGTGTCAGCTCCTGTCCCCACTGTGAAGCTCCCCTCGCCCTCCGTCCCACTGGTGAATTCCGAGTCGTAGTCTCGCCCTCCAGGGCCATGTGGGATGCAGCTCCCTCGTGCTCCGGTGCCACTGCTCCTCCGCCTGATGATGCTAATGCACACAAGAACAGGGAGACCACAAAAAGGGGGGGGCAACATAAGAAAGACATGTTGAGTGCATGGATTACCGCTACCGTTGGACAAGACAGACACAGAAGCCCCCTGCACTACGCCGCGCTCTTGGGCTCCACTGTTCAATTCCTGGGAAATGGCCTACAAGCCTATGGACGACATCTGCACACATAGATGACACAGGGGCATGAATAGCTGTACTTGGCAGTCTACAGAGGTGGGCTGGGGTGCCACATGGCCTGCCTTATGGAGAGGCCTTGCCTACGGAACTCGCCCTGGCCTAGAGAAACCCACAGCCCTCCTCCCCCACCCAGACAACTCCACTGCGCGCAAAGTCAGCAGAATGAGAGTGTACTCACCCCCTTGTGTCTGCTGTGATGCCCTCAAGCGCCCATCCAACTCCGAGTAGGCCACAGCCAGGATCCTGAACATCAGGGGGGTCATGGTGCGACGGGCACCCCTCCCACGTTGGGAGGCCCTCCCCAGCTGAGCCTCCGCCGTCTTCTTGCTCCAGCGGCGAATGTCCTCCCATCTTTTCTGGCAGTGGGTGCTCCGTCTGTGGTAGACCCCCAGGGTCCGGACGTCCTTGGCGATGGCACGCCAAATATCTTTCTTCTGGTGGGCACTGACCTACATGAAATGTACAGGGGAAGAAGAGAAGCCATTACCAACTGCACCGTCAAAGTGATTGGCTCCCATCCCTACCCTTGCCATGTGGCACATGCATTCACCGTCTTTCATGCATGCAGCACTCTGCCCCCTTCCTTCTTACATCCAGCATTCTCCACACAGGCATAGCCCATACAACATGCTCCCTGTGTACTTACCTGTTTGTCTGGAGGACCGTAGAGTAGCGTGTACTGGGGCAGGAACCCATCCACGAGCTTCTCCAAATCCTCCGATATGAAGGCAGGGGCCCTTTCCCCAGATGCACAAGCCATTGTCTCTTCCAGACCGAGGTCACAGCAGCACTTGCAGTGTAGGTCCTCTCCTGTCGAAGATCAGGTATCGAGTGATTGAACAGATAGAAAATGACGGTCATGTCCGCGGCGGTCACGTCAGCGGCGGTGCGTACCGTCACCGCCGGCGTACATCGTCATTGGCTCCTGGGACCCATAGGGTCCAATGTTAACCAATGCAGCATTGCGCCACTGTCTCCGACCGCCTACCGCGACAGTGTACAACGCCAGCGCAGTTACCTCACATCCCACTGTCCCACTTTACAGGTCAGGCAGCTGCGATTTAAGGGGCCCACATGGCTTCATTTTCAACTGCGTCACACATACCTAGGCCTACTCTCAACACACATACAGGCCACCTTTTGTGTATGATTGGTGTTCTGTGTAAACTGTGGGTATGTACCTCTGAGTTGTTTGACTCTGTGCTTGCTGTTGTCCTTCATAGGCACCGTCTGCTGGGACATGTGAGGAGATGGCGGCATCCTCCGGTGTACCGACCATTGGTGGACCTGTCGACAATGGAGGAGCGACATTTGATAATCACCTACAGGCTTGACCGTGCCACAATCCAGGAACTGTGTACCCAGTTGGAGCCAGACCTTATGTCAGCAATCCGCCATCCCACAGGAATCCCCCCTCAAGTGCAGGTGCTGTCAGTGCTCCATTTCCTTGCAAGTGGGTCTTTTCAAACAACTGTGGCCATGGCATCAGGGATGTTCCAGCCTATGTTTTCCAACGTATTGTCCAGAGTGTTGTCTGCCCTTCTGAAACACATGCGGAGCTACATCGTTTTTCCTCAGGTGGAGGATTTGCCTACAGTGAAAGGTGATTTATATGCCCTGGGACACATCCCCAACATCATAGGTGTCATTGATGGGACCCATGTGGCTTTGGTCCCCCCCCCCCACAGGAGTGAACAGGTGTACAGAAACCGGAAGAGTTATCATTCGATGAATGTACAGATGGTATGTTTGGCAGACCAGTACATCTTCCATGTGAATGCTATGTTCCCTGGCTCAGTGCATGACACCTACATCCTGCGGAATAGCAGCATCCCTTATGTGATGGGTCAACACCAAAGGCACCGTGTGTGGCTATTAGGTTAGCACCTGGAAGCAAGTCAGTGGGAATGGTTGTCTGGGTCTGGGGTTATCCCTTCAGGTTAGTATGTGTCTAACAGTTGCCCCTCACCATTTGCAGGTGACTCTGGTTACCCCAACCTGTCATAGCTACTGACCCCAGTGAGGAATCCCAGGACCAGAGCAGAGGAACGCTACAATGAGGCCCATGTCGAACTAGGAGGGTGATCGAGCGGACCTTCAGCCTCCTGAAGGCCAGGTTCAGGTGCCTCCATATGACAGGTGGATCCCTATTCTACTCACCAAAGAAGGTGTGCCAGATCATCGTGGCCTGCTGTATGCTTCACAACTTGGCTTTGCGACAACAGGTGCCTTTTCTGCAGGAGGATGGTCCAGATGGCGGTGTTGTGGCAGCTGTGGAGCCTGTGGACAGTGATGAGGAGGAAGCAGAGGAAGAAGACATGCACAACAGGGACTCAGTGATCCAGCAATATTTCCAGTGAAACACAGGTAAGAATGCAATCCTGCCTACTACATGTACTTTTACACTACTACCTCTCTCCTGTCTGTCGTTTTCACCCAGTGTATGTTCACTGAGTTGTCACTTTCCCTTACGGTTTCACAGATGTGGGTCCCACTGTGTGACATCTGCTTAAATTCATCATGGACTAGAGCTGTGTGACATAGGTATGTTGACACTACTATTTCAAAAACATTTTGTCACTGTAATTACTAATACACTATTTCGAAATCACAGACAGACTCCAGATCATTTTGTGCTTTAGGTGTGTTTATTTAAATGCAAAATATTGGAGGGGGTAGGTAAATGGTGAGGGTGATGGCGGAGGAGTGTCCATGGCAGAGTCCAGTCTATTAGTCTCAAAGGTGCATTGCCCATATGGGCATAGGAAGTGGAGCTGGGGCAGTTTATTTATGGACAGGGTTACAAAGTGGGACACTAGGATGACAATCAGGGTGGTCTAATTTCTTGGCATGTGTCTTGGCATCGTTCTCTGTCTTGTTCCTGGATCTCAGGGACCGTTTGCGGGGTGGTTCTCTGTCTGCAGGGGGTGGGGTGCTGGTGTGGTGGTCCTGTGTCGGGGCGTCCTGTCCACTAGCGCCAGCGGAGGTGGTGGGCAGTTCATCGTCCATGCTAGTGTCAGGGGCCCCTTGTAGTGCCACAGTGTCCCTCCTGGTGTTAAGTACTTCCTTCAGCACCCCTACGATGGTGCCCAGGGTGGAGCTGATGGTTCTGAGTTCCTCCCTGAAGCCCATATACTGTTCCTCCTGCATGCGCTGGTTCCGTTGCCATCGTCTCCAGGGAGTGGTGGCATGCTCCAATGATGGAGGAGAGGGCCTCGTGGAGAGTGGGTTCCCTTGGCCTGTCCGCCCCCTGTCTCACGGCAGCCCTCCCAGTTCCCCTGTGTTCCTGGGCCTCCGTCCCCTTGACCGTGTGCCCACTGCCACTGCCCCCAGGTCCCTGTTGTTGTTGGGGTGGTGGGTTATCCTGGGTTCCCTGTAGTGGTGGACACACAGCTGATTGACGTGTCCTGGGGACGGAGGTATGGGCCCGCTGGGTGGGTCCTGTGCTGGTGTTTCCAGAGGGGGGAAGATCTGTGGTGGCCTGTGCCTGTGTGAGGGGAACCGACTGTCCAGAGGTCCCTGATGGTCCGGGCTGGTCATCTAGATCCAGTTGGACAGAGGTGCTGTCATCACTGTGGGCCTCTTCTGTGGTGTGGACATGTGTGGACCCTCCTGTCCGGTGACGTTGGGTAAGGGTCCTGCAGGTGTATAAAAGGATGTTTGTTATATCTGTGTGTGTAATGATGTGCAATGAGTGGGTGACCGTGTACCCCAGTGCTAGCATATTATGTGTGGGAGCTTGTGTGATGGTGGTTTAGGGGGGTGTATGGGTATGTGCAGTGGGCATGCTTTGGTGATGGGTGTCCATGCTTTGTAGTTGCATGCAGGGCTTGGTGTTGGGATGTGTGGTTTGTGATGTTGGGACATTTGTGAGGAGTTGGGGTGCTGGGGGTGAGGGAGAGGGTGGGTGTATGTGCTGGCATGCAGGTAGGGTGGGGGATCTAATAGTTAAGATTTGACTTACTAGAGGCCATTCCTCCACCTACTCCTGCGAGGCCCTCAGGATGCAGAATCGCCAAGACCTGCTCCTCCCTTGTTGTTAGTTGTGGAGGAGGAGGTGGGGGTCTGCCGCCAGTCCGCTGAACCGCCAGGTGGTGTCTTGAGACCACGGAACACACCTTCCCCCGTAGGTCGTTCCACCTTTTCCTGATGTCCTCCCGATTTCTTGGGTGCTGTCCCACTGCGTTGACCCTGTTCACTATTCTTCGCCATAGCTCCATCTTCCTTGCAATTGAGGTGTGCTGCACCTGTGCTCCGAATAGCTGTGGCTCTACCCTGATGATTTCCTCCACCATGAACCTGAGCTCCTCCTCTGAGAACCTGGGGTGTCTTTGTCATGCCATGGGGTTGTGTAGGTGATGTGTGGGGTGGAGTGTGTGGTGATAAGTGTGGTGATATGTAGTGGTGTGTTGTGTGAGGTGCGTGGAAGTTGTGTGGGTGATGGTGTTGTGTGCCTGTGGATGCTGTTGTTCTTGCTGGTGGTGTCTCTCTCTGGCCTTCTTTCTGAATATTTTGTTGTGGGGGTTTGTTGGTGATGTGGGGGGGTGTTTTATATTGTAATGGGTGTGTGGGAGTGGTGTGTGTATGTGTCTCAGGTGTGTGTATTTTGAATTGTCCAATGTGGGGATGTTTTGTAAGAGTGTGTGTATTTTGAGCGCGGCGGTGTGTACCGCCAATGGAATACCACGGATGAAAGATCGCTGTGTGGATTCGTGTGTCGTGATAGTGTGGGCGTATTTCTGTTGGCGTGACGGTGGAGGATTTGTTTTCACCAGTTTATCACTGACCTTTGGTGTGGCGGACTTGTGTGGGTGTCTGAATTTTGGCGGATTCAGAGATGTGGGTCATAATAGCTGTGGCGGAATTCCGCGGCTTCGGCGGTGTGTTGGCGGTATTCAGCACGGCGGGAAGCGTCTTTTACCGCCAATGTTGTAATGACCGCCTAAGTCTCTCCTCTTTAGAGGAGTGAGGGAGAGTGTAATAAGTAGGCAGGGTGATGGACTGGCCTAAATGAAAGAGAGTTAGCACCATCGGTAGGAAGAATGCTCTAGCCCAAAGGTCCAGTTTGTCTGGATAGATGATAAGGTACAGAGGCTCAGAAGACAAAGACTGTGGCTCATTTACCCTCCCGGCAGATGTTATCACCACTAGGAATGCCATTTTGATGGTGAGGAGCCTGATAGGGCAGTTCAGTAACGGCTCGAAATGAGCACACATTAGAAGTGTGAGGACTACATCAAGGTCCCATTGTGGCATATTGAAGGGAGCAGGTGGGAACATGTGTTGGAGACGTTTCAAAAATCTATGTACAATAAGAGGCTTGAAGAGGGATGGCTGGTCTGGTAACCAAGAAATGCTGCAACGGCAGAAAGATAATCTTTCAAAGTGCCCAAAGCAGACCCATTCTGGGCCAATGCAAGAAAAACAAGAGAACCTTGGAAAGGAGTGTAGAGAGAGGATCAGCGGATCTGTTTGCAAACCATTCCATGACCTTCCTCCAATAGCAGGCACATAGGCCCTCATTACAACCCGGGCGGTTGGCAACAAAGTGGCGGTAACACCGCCAACAGGCTGGCGGTAAATACTGCCAAATAATGACCATGGTGGAAACAGCTCAGACAGACAGCCACTTTAACACACCACAGGGTAACTGCCTACAGCCAAGCGGAAGACAATGTTCCGCCCGCTGTATTAATAGTCCAATCCACCACCTTTTCCGGAGCTGTACCAACGACATCAAAAGCCTGGCGAAAACACTGCACAGAAGGGAAACAACTCACCTGTGGAGACTCTGGGAAGAACCACGCCACCATGGAGCCCGAGCTGCATATCTTCCCACTGATCTTCTATGTGCTGCTGCACTACAAACACCAACAATGGTGAAGACGACCATGGTGAGTACAGCCGCTTAGCACACAGGGGAGGGGGGAAAGAGAGTGACACACACGCAACACACAACATGCAACACCTCCACCCCAACCACATTACATGCATACAGCTACAGTAACATAACATATACACCCCGTACCTCTCAGAAACAATGCAAGGACAACTACTATAGAATAGAAAGAGTGTAATAAGACAAAATAGTAGCAATACGTGCATCCAAATAAAAAAGTATATACATATTTACAAATGTAGGGACACTGCCCAGTCCTCAATGTTCATGGGCCACAGGGTCACATTACAAAGTCCAAGGCGCCACTTCACTCCTGCACCAACACGGAGTGAACACTGAAGGGGCATCATTTGGAAAATAGGCAGGCACCTCAGGGGGACGGGGAACGGGGGAGCACCTCAGCCAGCAGATGGAACACCACCACTGGTCCTGGAGGGGGCAACATTCCCATTGCTCTTTGTCCAGGGGAGTACAAGGCCACAGTCTCCCAAGTGGGTGACTTGCCCACTGGCACTGGAGGGGGTATCGTACTGTGTGCTTTGTCTTTGGGAGTGCAAGGCCACAGTCTCTCAAGTAGGTGACTTGCCCACTGGCACTGGAGGGGGCATTGTGCCCTGTGATCTTCATCCTGAGGAGGATGGGGTGAGTGGATGGGGATTCTCCACTGGTTCTGGAGGGGTCATCGTGCCCTGTGATCTTCATCCTGGGGATGATGGGGTGAGTGGATGGCATCTCCACTGGATCTGGAGGGGGCATCGTGCCCTGTGATCTTCATCCGGGGAGGATGGGGTGAGTGGATGGCATCTCCACTGGTTCTAGAGGGGGCATCGTGCCCTGTGATCTTCATTCTGGGGAGGATGGGGTGAGTGGATGGCTTCTCCACTGGTTCTGTGATGCAGATCTTGGGGAGTGCAAGGTCACAGTCTCTCAGGTGGGTGTCATACCCACTGGATTTGCAGGGGGAAGGCCGCACAACAGCCAATTGACGCAGGTCTACAGAATGTCTGCCGGCGGTGATGGCTGCTCAGTGGTGGCAGTGGTGCTGCTGCAGCTGCTGCTAGTGGTGGTGGGGGGAAGCTCCAGCCCATCCCCTGCAGCCTCGAACAGCTACCCACTGGTGCTGCTGGTGGCAGCGCTGCTGGTGGAGCTGGTTGTGGGGGCTGGCTCTAGCCCATCCCCTGCAGCCTCAGACGGCTGCCCACTGCTGGTGGTGGGGGTGCTGCTGGTGGAGCTGGTGGTGGGGGGAAGCTCCACCCCATCCCCTGCAGCCTCAGACAGCTGCCCACTGGTGCTGCTTCTGCTAGTGGTAGTGCTAGTGGCGGTGCTGGTGGTGGAGCTGGTGGTGGGGTGAGACTCCATCCCATCCCCTGCAGCCTTGGATGGCAGCCCACTGCTGGTGGTGGAGGTGCTGCTGGTGGAGCTGGTGGTGGGGGGAGGCTGCAGTTCATCCCCTGCAGCCTCGGACAGGTGCCCAGTGTGCTGCTGCTGCTGGTGGTAGTGCTGGTGGGGGTGCTGCTGGTGGAGCTAGTGGTGGGGGGAGGCTCTAGCCCATCCCCTGCAGCCTTGGACGGCTGCCCACTGCTGGTGGTGGCGGTGCTGCTGGTGGAGCTGGTGGAGCTGGTGGTGGGGGGGAGGCTCCAGCCCATCCCCTGCAACCTCGGACGGCCGCTCACTGGTGCTTCTGCTGGTGGTAGTGGTGCTGGTGGCGGTGCTGCTGGTGGAGCTGGTGGTGGGGGGAGGCTCCAGCCCATCCCTGGCAGCCTCTGGCGGCTGCATCACCATGGTTGGTAGTGGGGTCTCTGACTGAGTCCCACAGCACCAGGCCCTTTGTCCTTACTGCCTGCTGGTGCAGGCCCATTGCCCTCCCTTTCTGCAGCTGGGGCTGGCTCCTTCCCCTTCCTTCCCTGAGCTGGGGCTGGCTCCTTGCCCTTCCTTCCTGCAGCACCTAGGGCTGGCTCCTTGCCTTTCCTTCCTGCAGCACTCGGTCCTGGATCCTTGTCCTTCTTTCCTGCAGCACTTGGGGCAGGCACCCTTTCTGTCTGTCTAGCTGGTGGCCGGGATCCTTTACCACCTGGATTTGCTGGGGACACTGCTGTGCCCGTGGACTGGGTGGCTGAGGTGCTTGCCTGGGGTTTGACCACCCTAGGCTGAGGTGAAGGACGGGGGGGAGGGGTAGGGAAGAGGTCAATGGTGGAGAGGAAAAGCTTCTTAGGGACATTGGGGCGGGAAGAGGGAGAAGGTTTGGGAGTGGTTTAGGAGGTGTCAGTCTGCTGTGTTTGGATGCAGGTGCATGGGCTGGATTCTGTTGTGAAGTGGATGGCTGTTGGGTGTCTGAGTGCTTGCATTTGTGTACTTTGGGAGGAGGGGGCACAGACACAGTGGGAGAGGACATAGGGGACATGTGCATGGATGTGGGGGTGATGACTGCCAGTGAAGTGTGTGTTCTGATAGGTGTGCTGGTGATGGGGGTAGTGGATGAGGATGTAGTGCATGCAAGTGTGAGTGGAGACGCAACTGGGAGGGAGAAGGAGGAGGGGGTCACAGTGGAGGCAGTGGATGTTGGTATGTCTGCATCTGGATGTTGTTTGTGTGAGTGCCTGTGGGATGAAGTGTGGTGCTTGTGCTTATCTGTGCCACTCTTGTGTGTTGTCCTGTGTGCATGCTAGTCTGCCTGTGTGCTTGGGATAGGTTGGGGGTGAGGGGAATGGGTAGAGAATTTGGAGGGGGAGGGTGGAAACAGGGACAATGTTTGCAATCAAAGAGGAGGCCAGAGCCTGGATTGATCTCTGTTGGGCCGCCAAGCCAGTGTGAATGCCCTCCAGAAATGCATTGGACTGTTGCATTTGGGTTGCCAGCCTCTAGATGTCATTTGCAATGTTTGACTGACCAACAGAGATGGATCGCAGGAGGTCAATAGCCTCCTCACTCAGGGCAGCAGGGCTAACTGGGACAGGGCCTGAGGTGCCTTTGGGCGAAGGAGATGCCCACTCTCCAGGGTGAGCAGGCAAGGTCAACTCGCTGAGGGCCTGCTGGGAAGGCGGTGCTGGTACAGGAGGTGGCGGCTGTACCTGTAGCTGGGGTGGGCACAGAGGTGTCCGCCACCACCAGGAAGCTTTCATCGGAGGAGGTATCTGTGTCCGAACTGTCCCCTACAGTCTCCACTGTGGTGCTCCCCTTGCCCTCCATCCCACTGGTGCCCTCAGCGTCGGTGGACTCTGCCTCCTGGGTCCTGTGGGATGCCGCTCCCTCTGTCGCAGGTGCCACTGCTCCTCCGCCAGATGATGCTAATGGACATGAGGACAGGGTGACAAAACAAAAATGGGGGGGAGAGACAAAGGATATACTTGGTCAATGGCAGCACCAACACCACCGTTGGTGTACACAACACACTCACACACAGGGAACAGCCCTACGCACTAGGCAATGCACTACCAGTTACAATGCTAGTCACCAGGCCATGGGTAGGGACACATACCGCCAACTGCAGCATACCTGAGACCCACACACCCCTGCCTAGTAGTGGATGCCTACTAGCTAGGTTGGAGGAATTTCACATCAGAACCCTGGCCAACATGGGACCTACTCTGCAATGTCAGGCCTGGCCTAGGGGCACCCACAGACGCACATCCCCCACCCGGATACCACCCCACCAGGCGTAAGTAGAAATGAAGGGCACTGTACTCACCCCCTTGTTGCTGCTGTGATGCCCCCAAGCGCCCATCCAGCTCCGGATAGGCCACCACCAGTATGCGGGCCATCAGAGGGGTCAGGGTTCCACGGGCACCCCTTTCTCGTTGGGAGGCCATCCCCAGCTGGACCTCCACCGTCTTCCATGCCCAGCGTCTCAGGTCCTCCCACCGTTTGCAACAGTGGGTGCTCCGCCTATCGTAGACCCCCAGGGTCCACACGTCCTTGCTGATGGCACGCCATATACCCTTCTTTTGATGTGCGCTGACCTGCAGAGAAATACACACAGGGAAAGGTATTAGTAAGACCATCCTGCCTGTTACACTCATGGCCCACCATGCCCCTTCCCATCCCCATTAGCACAAACATGGCCCAGCATACATGCTGCACACTGTCCAGGGGCCATCCACCATCCCCCCACACAAGGCCTTCACACCCACCACTACATGCATTCATGCCCCTGCATCGTACTCACAGTGCACTCACCTGTTGGTCTGGAGGATCATACAGCAGTCGGTACTGGGGTAGGACCCTATCCACTAATCGCTCCAACTCCGCCGAGGTGAAGGCAGAGGCCCTTTCCCCAATTACATCTGCCATGGTAGGTTCCAGACACAGGTCACAGCAGCACATGCAGTATAGGTCCTCTCCTGTTGAAGGTCAGGTAGCAAGTGAATGAACAGATAGAAAATGGCGTTCACATCCGAGGCGGCGCATACCGTCACCGCCGGCGTAGATCACTATTGGCCACTGTATCCCATAGGGCCCAATGATAACCAACAAGGATTTGCATCGCTGTTCCCGACCGCCTCCTGCAACGGCACACAATGTCAGCAGAATTAACTCATTTCCACCTGTCCCTCCATACTGGACAGGCGGATGCCATTTCTAGGGGGGGGGAAGCCATGGATCCTAACTGCGTCATAGTTCACAATTTCACAATCTGGACATATTTCACCAAAATATTGTAACAATCACAATATGCATTGAACTGAAGTGGTTACAATGTACAGATAATGACCAGCTGCTCACTATTTCACCCCATAGTTTGCAACTGCTGTGGATGAATAGGAGATGGAGACATCCCCCCGTGTACAGACCCCTGGTGGTTTTGGCAACAATGGAGGACAGGCACATTATCCTCACCTATGGACTGGACAGGGCCAATGGATATCCACCGCACCTGCGGTATGTTGGCAGCAGTCAGCATGGCGGTAAGTGGGATTTACCACCGATGTCATAATGAGGGCCATAGTGTTTAGGTGGAGGCAGGCCTTGCTGCCAAGATAACATTAAAGACTTACAGGCAGAAGATTGAAAACTGTCAACTTTTTCAGCTCAATATTCAAGCAAGAAGGTGAAGTGTTTTCAGATTCAGGTGCAGAACCCTGCCCTGTTGCTGTGACAAAAGATCCTCCCAAAGAGGCACCTAATCAGATGACCCCTGTTCATGTTCAATAGCCTGGGATATTGAGTCTCTCTGCCCAATCTGGAGCCACAAGAATAACTTGGGCCAGGCCATTCCTGATCTTTGTGAGCACTCTGGACAGGAATAGGTTTGTCCGAAAGGCGTACAGGAGGCCTGAGCTTCACTTGAGAGATCTCAGAGTGAGAGTTGTCTTGGAAACTACAGTGTGCAAAACTGCTGACATTGCGCATTCTCGATAGAGGCGAATAGTTCCAACTAAGGCTTTCTTCATCCTTGGTAGAGACCTTGCGCACCTTCAGAAGGAGACGCCATTTGTGAACTACTAAGCATTCAAAGATGAGTTTGTCGACCCTGGCACTCAGAAAGCCTGCCAGGTAATGAAAATCCAGGGACATGCCTATACATTCCAGCCATGTCCAAAGGTGCATGGCAGTGGTGTTGTCCGTGAACATCTGTACCAGCCTTCCCCTGACTGAAGGAAGAAATGCCTTCAATACCAACCGGGTCACTCAGATCTCCAAGAGGTTGATGGGGGGTCCTGATTCTGCTGGAGACTAGAGTCCTCTGATCTCCATCTCTCCCAGACAGCTGTTCCACCCCAGAACTGATGCATTTGTCACTACAACCAGCTTAGTTAGGGAAGGGAGAGGGGTCTGCCACTGACCCAATCACAGTTTGTTAGCCACCACTGCAGGTATTTTGAAGTTCCCTCCAGCATCTGGACCATGTTGAAGAAATTTCCCTGATGCTGAGCGCCACTGGAACTGAGTTCCCACTGAAGAGCCCACATAGGCCAATAGGCATGTGTCACAAGAGGGATCCAGGAAGCCATGAGGCCCAACAGCATAAGAATCAGTCCCAACAACATCCAGGATAGAGGCAGAAATATTGGTATCACAGCCTGAATATCCTGGATTCGTCACTCGGAAGAACAGGTCTGAAACTGCACTGTGTCCAGAACAGCTCAGATGAAAAGGGGCATCTAATAGAGAGCCAGGTATGACTTTGGCACATTGATAGTGAACCCCAGCGAGTGCAGAAAGTTCGCAGTAATCTGAAGGTGCGTGATGACTGCCTGGGGTGAACCCACCTTCAACAGCCAATTGTCGAGGTAGGGAAATACTGGAATCCCTGACCTCCGTTGATGGGCTGCAACTACCACCATCACTTTCATGAACACTCGAGGTATGCTGGTAAGGCCAAAGGGGAGCACAGCAAACTGAAAGTGCTCATCTCTGACTCCAAACTGCAGGTAACGTCTACAGACAGGGAGGACAGAAATGTGAAAATAATCACCCTGTGAGTCCAGCGATACCATCCAGTCTCCTGGGTCCACAGCTGACAGAACTTGCGCAAGCATGAGTATTTTGAATTTCTCCTTTTTCAGACAGAGAATGCACACGCCTAAAATAGGATAGAAGTCTAAGTCCTTTTTGGGCATCAGAAAGTAGCAGGAATAGCATCCACAACCTACTTCTGATGTCAGGAATCTCTCTATAGCCCCCTTGGCTAAACAAGCAGACACCTGCTGATGATCCAAGGAGAGGTGGTCCTTCCTCAGCTTGTCACAAGTAGGTGGCACGGGCAAAGCAGGGTTGTCACAAAGGCGAGGAAGTAGCCCCTTTCGACTAGCTGTAAAACCCAATGATCGGAGGTTATTGATCTCTAGTGGTGCAGGAGATGGTATATCCTTCCACCTACTGGATGCCCATGATGGCAGGAGGGCATTCTAAAGGGTTTTTAATGTGGTGGCTGCTAGGGGGGGCAGGGTGGAAGCTCCTCCTGTGGCCACGAAAAGGACGGAAGGCAGACTGGGGTTGACGAGGGGCCATCAAAATGCCCAGGGACCTGGTCATAGCTCTGCTGTCCTTAAAGCGTTTGAGTGCAAAGTCTGCTGTTTCTCCAAACAATGAGAACCATCAAAGGCATGTCCATGAGCGAGACCTGGACATTCCCCGAAAAGCCTGTGGTTCTCACCCAGGCATGGCGCAGAAGGGCCACCGATGATAATATTGCTCTGCCCAGCGAGTCAGTGGTATCCAGCCCACATTGTATAGTGAACTTGGCTGTGTCCCTCACATCAGCAATTGATTTAGAGAGTATGGCTTCGGCCTCCTTCGAGACCATCGACAGCACTTGAACAACTGTGTCCCAAATGGTATGGCATTTTCAGCGGTGTATACCGACCACAGTGCCAAGTTGGCAGAAGAAAACATCCTCTTCCTGAAGGTATCCAGCCTTTGGGATTCCAGTGGAGTGGTATGGAACATGCCAGGTTTAACTTTGGAGATGTTGGCTTGAACCCCCAAGCTCTCCTTGATGGGGTACTGGGTGAGGAAGCTGGGGTCACCATGTATGGGTTCAATGGCAGCGGGCAATTGTCCTATGTACAGGAGACCCTGTGCAAGGTTTGAACCAGGCCCTGAGTAAGACATCAGTAAGGGCTTCATTGAATGGGAGTAATGGTTCTGTGGGGGCAACTCCTTACTGAAGCACCTCCGTCATGATGTTTGTCTTGACTGGCACTAAATGCAGTGCAAGGTCCAGGATCTCAGCCACCCTCCGCTCCACCACTGCGAATGAGGCACCCTCCTCCATAGCTATGGTAAAGACCAGGCCAGTGCCTGGGTAGGTGTCCAGTCCACTGGCATCTGCCGGATCCCTGTACCAATTCTCCTCTGTCTCTTCTAACTAGTATCCACAGGGGTACACAGACCCCCCTCCCACTGTCCCCCAAGCCAGGCCTGTCATACGAATAAGGCCCTAGTTCCCATTGGAGCTGGAGTCAGACAAAGCCTGCCTGGCTCCATGTCAGAGCCGGGGAAGATGATGGGGATGGTGGCGCCATGTGGTATCAGCAACACCGGGGGCGTTAGCCCCATGGCAGTTGCCAGGAAAGGTCAAGGTGGCTTGACTAGTGCTGCTCCAGAACCATCAACATATCCAAGGGGCCTGAATGGGGTCAGGGGTGAACCTGCAGGTGGGAGACCAGTAGGTCCCCCTCCTGAACCTCAGGGGCCAAAGGCACTACAGTGTGGATAGGCTATCCAAATCTGAGGTACATGGCCTCATAAATATATGCATAACTGGGTGGGGGTCGCTCCCAGAAACTCTGGAAAGCTTGGAGACGGCACAGGCTCCACCACAAAGCTAGGCCTCGAGTGCTGACACTCCCTTGTCTCATCAGATGTCTTCAACGGATGGGGCAAAGTCAAAGATCTCTTCCACTTTTTGCTCTTTCTTTCCGAATAAACCACTTTCGCCTGCCCTATCTGGCACTTTGAAGCCATCATAGTTAGGCCTGCCTTTTGCAGGGCCTCCAAAACTTTCCATAGGTGGACCAGATGGTCATCCCAGATGGAGCTAAATATAGCAATATCATCTAAGTATGCTGCACTAAAAGCTTCCAAGCCTTGGAGGACTGTATTCACCAGCCTCTGGAAAGTGTCAGGGTGCATTTTGCAAACCAAAGGGCATAACAGTGAATTGATAATGCCCTCCTATGGTAGAAAATGCAGTTTTTGCTTTAGCATCCTCTGATAACTTGATCTGCCAATACCCTGCAGTCAAATCAAAGGTGCTTAGATACTTGGCAGAAGCCAGTGTATCTATTAGCTCATCTGCCCTGGGTATAGGGTGAGCATCCGCTTTGGTTACATTATTAAGACCCCTATAGTCCACACAAAACCACATTTCTCTCTTTCCTTATTTGCTATGCATTTTGGGGACAAGCACCACGGGGTCAGGCCAGGGGCTATCATAAGGCTCAATAACTCCTAGATGCAACATTTTCTGTACCTCTGTTTTAATGCAATCTTTGCCATGGTCAGGCAACCAGTAAATTTTACTTTTGACAGGTAAACTGTCTCCAATATCAATTGAATGTTCAACCCAGGTAGTTGTACCAGGTATGAGGGAAAAGAGGTCAGAAAACTGTCCTAGGAGATTTCTGCAGTCCTCCCTCTGCACAGCAGTGAGACAGTCTGCAATCACCACTCCTTCCACTAAGCCATCAGCTTCAGTGTTGGAGAAGAGGTCAGGAAGATAGTCACTCTCTTCTTCCTGCCCCTCATCTGTGGCCATGGGCAGGGTTAAGTCAGCCCTGTCATTATAAGGCTTAAGGCGATTGACATGAATCACCCTAAGGGGGCTTCTGGCTGTGCCCAGGTCCATCAGATAGGTGACCTCACCTTTCTTCTCCACAATGAGATGGAGTCCACTTCATTTGTCCTGGAATGCTCTTGGGGCCACAGGCTCCAATACCCACACCTTCTGTCCTGGTTGGTACTCTATCAAGACAGACCTCTGGTCATGCCACTGCTTTTGGAGCTCTTGGCTGGCCTGAAGGTTTTTAGTGGCCTTTTTCATGTACTCAGCCATTCTAGATCTTAGGCCAAGTACATAGTCCACAATGTCTTGCTTTGGAGGTTTTAAAGGTTGTTCCCAACCCTCCTTAACAAGAGCAAAGGAGACCCCTAACAAGGTGACCAAAGAGGAGCTCAAAGGGGCTGTAGCCCACTCCTTTTTGGGGTACCTCCCTGTAGGCGAAAAGGAGTTTCTCAGAGAGTCCCATGATCATGCCTTAGGGATTTTTATTAAACCTCTCAACCAATCCATTTGTTTGTGAATGATAGGGGTGGTGAACTTGTAAGTTACACCACACTCCTTCCACATTGCCTTGAGGTATGCAGACATGAAGTTACTACCTTTGTCTGAAACAACTTCCTTAGGGAAACCCACCCTCAAAAATATCCCCAGGAGGGCCTTTGCCACTGTAGGTGCTGTAGTGGTCCTTAAGGGGATAACTTCTGGATACCTTGTGGCATGGTCCACTACCAAAAGGATGAATCTATTGCTAGAAGGTGTTGGAGGGTCAAGGGGGCAACTATGTCAACCCCTAATCTCTCAAAGAGCACCCCAACCACTGGCAGTGGGATTAAGGGGGCCTTTGGGGTGCCACCAGTCTTGCCACTGGCTTAACAGGTGACACAGGAGCGACAAAACTCCTTTGTGTCTTCTGACATATGAGGCCAGTGAAAATGGGGAACAAGTCTATCCCATGCTTTACTTTGGCCCAAATGCCCAGCCAAGGGAATGTCATGAGCTAGAGTTAGGAGTAATTCCCTATACTGGAGGGGGATGACCAGTCTTCTGGTGGCACCAGGTTTAGGGTCCCTTGCTTCAGTATAGAGGAGATTATTCTCCCAGTAAACTCTGTGGCTGGCACTGACATCCCCATTCTGCTGTTTGACAGCTTGCTGTCTGAGACCCTCTAGTGTGGGACAGGTCTGCTGTGCCACACTCAGTTCCTCACTGGCAGCCCCCCTAAACCCAAAAGCTCAGCTGTGTCAGCTTCAAGCTCCTCTGGTGTAGGTTCTGCACAGGGAGAAGACTCCTCCTCATGAAACGGGGAATCATCTGGAGAGGGAGAGATAGTGGACAAGGGTTTGCCCTTTCTACCCAAAGTTTTTGGGAGCACTTGGTCCATTGTTCCAGGATCCAAGAATCCCTGTCCTCTTTGCTTCTTGGCCTGAGCCCTAGTAGGAGCAATGATATGCCCAGGAATGCCCAGCATTGCTGCATGGGCTCCAACTCCACTTCAGCCTAAGCTGAAGTCTCCAAATCATTTCCTAATAGACACTCTACAGGTAAGTCAGTGGATACCACAACTTTCTTTGGACCAGTAGCCCCCCTCCCCCCAAGTTGAGATTCACAACAGCCATGGGGTGGCTAACGGTGTTGTTATGGGTGTCTGTCACTTGGTACTGATGACCAAGTAGGTGTTGCTGAGGGGCAACCAGTTTCTCCATCACCATAGTGACACTGGCACCTGTGTCCCTGTAGGTCTCAACCTGAATACCATTAATTAAGGGCAGTTGCTTGTACTTATCCATATTAAGGGGACAAGCAACTAAGGTGGCAAGGTCAATGCCACCATCAGAGACTAAAACAGCCTCAATGGTCTCCCTAACTGGACCAACCCCCAATACATTACCAAAAGTGAGCCCAGCTACATCCTTTGACTGGCTATTTGTAGTGTTCTTCCCACCACTACTGCTATTAGTAGGGGCACTAGTGGAAGCAGTGGGGGTTGTGGTGGTGGGAGGTTTGGTGTTTCTTTTTGGACAAGTGGAGTCACTTGCCCAATGACCTTTGGCTTCACAGAGATAACACCATGGCTTTTTCTGATTGTGTGAAGAGGATTTGTGCCCACCACCCCCAGAGGATTTTTGTGGGCCTGATGAAGACTCAGAAGATTTTTTATCTTGGTCCCTGTAAGGAAATGCCTCCTTGGCATGGTTACCCCCTGACTTTTTGCCTTTGCTGATGCCAAGTTATGATTTCAAAGTGTGCTGGGACCTGCTAACCAGGCCCCAGCACCAGTGTTCTTTCCATAAGCTGTACCTTTGTCTCCACAATTGGCACAACCCTGACACCCAGGTAAGTCCCTTGTAACTGGTACCCCTGGTACCAAGGGCCTTGATGCCAGGGAAGGTCTCCAAGGGCTGCAGCATGTCTTATGCCACCCTGGGGACTCCTCACTCAGCACATACACACTGCTTGCCAGCTTGTGTGTGCTGGTGGGGAGAAAATGACTACGTCGACATGGCACTCCCCTCAGAGTGTCATGCCAACCTCACACTGCCTGTGGCATAGGTAAGTCATCCCTCTAGCAGGCCTTACAGCCCTAAGGCAGGGTGCACTATACCACAGGTGAGGGCATAGGTGCATGAGCATTATGCCCCTGCAGTGTCTAAACAAAACCTTAGACATTGTAAGTTCAGGGTAGCCATAAGAGTATATGGTCTGGGAGTCTGTCATACACAAACTCCACAGCACCATAATGGCTACACAGAAAACTCTGAAGTTTGGTATCAAACTTCTCAGCACAATAAATGCCCACTGATGCCAGTGTGCACTTTATTGTAAAAAATACACCCAGAGGGCATCTTAGAGATGCCCCCTGAAAACATACTCGACTTCCAGTGTGGGTTGACTAGTTTTTTCCAGCCTGCCACACACTAGACACGTTGCTGGCCACATGGGGAGAGTGCCTTTGTCCCTCTGTGGCCAGTAACAAAGCCTGTACTGGGTGGAGGTGCTTCTCACCTCCCCCTGCAGGAACTGTAACACCTGGCGGTGAGCCTCAAAAGCTCACTCCCTTTGTTACAGAGCCACAGGGCATCCCAGCTAGTGGAGATGCCCGCCACTCCGGCCACTGCCCCAACTTTTGGCGGCAAGGCTGGAGGAGATAATGAGAAAAACAAGGAGGAGTCACACCCCAGTCAGGACAGCCCCTAAGGTGTCCTGAGCTGAGGTGACTCTTACTTTTAGAAATCCTCCATCTTGTAGAAGGAGGGTTCCCCCAATAGGATTAGGGATGTGCCCACCTCCCCACAGGGAGGAGGCACAAAGAGGGTGTAGCCACCCTCAAGGGCAGTAGCCATTGGCTACTGCCCTCCCAGACCTAAACACAACCCTAAATTGAGTATTTAGGGGCTCCCAAAACCAAGGAAAATAGATTCCTGCAACCTAAAGAAGAAGAAGGACTGCTGACCTGAAGCCCTGCAGTGAAGACGGAGACGACAACTGATTTGGCCCCAGCTCCACCGGCCTGTATCCCTACTTCCAAGAAAAACTGTAACAGTGACGCATCGAACAGGGTCCAGCGATCTCTGAAGCCTCAGAGGACTACCCTGCAAAGGACCAAGAAGCTCCCGAGAACAGCGGCCCTGTTCAAGAAACTTCAACTTTTTGAAACAAAGAAACAACTTTTAAAGACCACACATTTCCCGCTGGAAGCGTGAGACTTTCCACTCTGCACCCGATGCCCCCGGCTCCACCTGCGGAAAACCAACACTACAGGGAGGACTCCCTGGTGACTGCGAGACCGTGAGTAGCCAGAGTTGACCCCCCTGATCTCCCACAGCGACACCTGCAGAGGAAATCCAGAGGCTCCCCCGACAGCGACTGCCTGTAACAAGGAACCCGACGCCTGGAACCAGCACTGCACCGGCAGCCCCCAGGACCTGAAGGAACCGAACTCCAGTGCAGGAGCGACCCCCAGGAGACCCGCTGCCTAGCCCAGGTGGTGGTACCCTGAGGAGCCCCCCCTGTGTCTGCCTGCATCGTTGAAGAGACCCCTGGGTCACCCCATTGATTCCTATCGGAAACCCGACACCTGTTTGCACTCTGCACCCGGCCGCTCCTGTGCTGCTGAGGGTGTACTTTCTGTGCCTGCTTGTGTCCCCCCCGGTGCCCTACAAAACCCCCCTGGTCTGCCCTCTGAGGACGCGGGTACTTACCTGCTGTCAGACTGGAACCGGGGCACCCCTATTTCCATTGAAGCCCATGTGTTTTGGGCACCACTTTGACCTCTGCACCTGACCGGCCCTGAGCTGCTGGTGTGGTAACTTTGGGGTTGCCCTGAACCCCGAACGGTGAGCTTCCTTGAACCCAACTTTGAACCCTGTAAGTGTTTTACTTACCTGTGAACTTAACATTTACTTACCTCCCCCAGGAACTGTTGATTTTTGCAGTGTGTCCACTTTTAAAATAGCTTATTGCCATTTTCGTCAAAACTGTACATGCTATTGTGATTATTCAAAGTTCCTAGAATATCCGAGTGAAATACATTTCATTTGAAGTATTACTTGTAAATCTTGAACCTGTGGTTCTTAAAATAAAGTAAGAAAATATATTTTTCTATATAAAAACCTATTGGCTTGGAATCAGTCTTTGAGTGTGTGTTCCTCATTTATTGCTTGTGTGTGTACAACAAATGCTTAACACTACCCTCTGATAAGCCTACTGCTCGACCACACTACCACAAAATAGAGCATTAGAATTATCTCTTTTTGCTACTATCTTACCTCTAAGGGGAACCCTTGGACTCTGTGCACACTATTTGTTACTTTGAAATAGTATATACAGAGCCAACTTCCTACATTGGTGGATCAGCAGTAGGGTACAAGACTTTGCATTTGCTGGACTACTCAGCCAATACCTGATCAGACGACTAAATTGCAAAAAGTGTCATTAGAAACTGATTTTTGAAATTTTAGCTATTTTTCTAAATGTTTAAAAGTCCTGCTAGGGCCTTGTGTTAGTCCCTGTTAGCATTTCTTTTAGAGTTTAAAAAGTTTTGTAAAAGTTTGGATTAAGTTCTAGAGATAGTTTTAGATTCTTAAAAAGTATCCCAACTTTTAGAGACATAGGGGGTCATAACAACATTGGCGGTAAAAGCCGCTTACCGCCGTGCAGAAGACCGCCAACACACCGCCGAGACCGTGCAATTCCGCCACAGTCATTATGACCCAAAGCCCGGAATCTGCCAAAATGTAGACACCCACACAAGGCCACCACACCAAAGGTCAGTGATAAACTGGCGATAAGAAATCGTCCACCGTCACGCCAACAGGAATATGCCCACACTATCATGACCCACTAATCCACGCAGCGGTCTTTCAACCGCGGTATTCCATTGGCGGTACACACCGCCGCGCTCAAAATACAAACACTTTTACAAAACACTACCACATTGGACAATTTGAAATACACCCACCTGATACACATACACAAACCACTCCCACACACCCAATACAATATAAAACACACACCCACATCACCCACAAACCCCTACAACAACAATTGCGTCTGAAGGGCAAAGAGAGACACCACCATCTACAAACGAGCATCCATAGGCACTCAATACCATCACCCACATAACATCCACTCACCTCACACAACACAACACTAAATAGTACCCCACACATCACAACACACACCACCCCACATATCACCAACACCACCCCATAGCACCGCTAAGACACCCCAGGTTTTCTGAGGAGGAGCTCAGGGTCATGGTGGAGGAAATCATTCGGGTAGAGCCACAGCTATTCGGATCACAGGTGCAGCACACCTCCATAGCTAGGAAGATGGAGCTATGGCGAAGAATCGTGGACAGGGTCAACGCAGTGAGACAGCACCCAAGAACTAGGGAGTACATCAGGAAGAGGTGGAACGACCTACGGGGAAAGGTGCGTTCCGTGGTCTCCAGACACCACATTGCGGTACAGAGGACTGGCAGCGGACCCCTACCTCCTCCCCCACAACTAACAACATGGGAGGAGCAGGTCTTGGCTATTCTGCATCCTGAGGGCCTCGCAGGAGTAGCTGGAGGAATGGACTCTGGTAAGTCAAATCTTTCACTACTTCATCCCCCACCCTACCTGCATGCTATCACATACCCCCACCCTCGCCCTCACCCCCATCACTCCTACTCCTCACACATGTCCCAATATCACAAACCACCCATCCCAACACCAAGCCCTGCATGCAACACCAAAGCATGGACACCCATCACCAAAGCATGGCCACTGCACATACACCCCCCTAAACCATCATCACACAAGGTCCTACACAGGAATGCAATCACTGGGGTACACAGTCACCCACACATTGCACACCATGGCACACACAGATGCAATAATCATGCTTTTACACCCCTGCAGGACCCCTACCCAACGTCACCAAACAGGAGGGTCCAGAAATGTCCACTCCACCCACAGAAGAGGCCCACAGTGATGACAGCAGCTCTGTCCAACTGGATCTAGACGACCAGCCCGGCCCATCTGGGACCTCAGGACAGTCGGTTCCCCTCACACTGGCACAAGCCACTACAGGGTTTCCCCCCTCTGGAAAAACCAGCACAACACCCACCCAGCGGGCCCATACCTCTGTCCCGAGGACACGTCAAGCAGCAGTGTGTCCACCACTACAGGGAACCCAGGCTAACCCCCCACCCCAACAACAACAGGGACCTGGGGGCAGTGGCAGTGGGAACAAGGTTCAGGGGACAGAGGCCCAGGAACACAGGGGAACTGGGAGGGCTGCTGTGCGACAGTGGGCGGACAGGCCCAGGGAACCCACTCTCCACGAGGCCCTCTCCAACATCATGGGAGCCTACCACTATTCCCAGGAAACTATGGCAATGGTACTGGCCAAGTTTCAGGAGACCCAGCGGCTGCAGGAGGAACAGTATTTGGGCTTCAAGGAGGAACACAAATCCATCAATTCCACCCTGGGCACCATTGTGCTGAAGGAACTCGTCAACACCAGGAGGGACACTGTGGCACAACAAGGGGCCCCTGACACTAGCCTGGACGATGAACTGCCCACCACCTCCGCCGGCGCCAGTGGACAGGAGGCACCGCCACAGGACCACCACACCAGCACCCCACCCCCTGCAGAGGGAGAACCACCCTGCAAACAGTCCCTGAGATCCAGGACAAAGACAGAGAACGATGCCAAGACCCCCGCCAAGAAATGAGACCACCCTGATTGTCATCCATTTGTCCCACCTTGTCACCCTGTCCATCCTTAAACTGCCCCAGCTCCACTTCCCATGCCCCTTTGGACAATGCACCTGTGAGACTAATAGACTGGACTCTGCCATGGACATTCCTCCACCATCACCCCTCACCATTTTACAACGCCCCCCCCAATATTGAGCACTTAAATAAACTCTCTTAAAGCACAAAACAATCTGGAGTCTGTCTGTGATTTCGAAATAGTGTACAGTGCCAAAATGCTCTTTCAAATGTAATGTCAACATGCCTATGTCACACAGCTATAGTCCATGAGGAAACAAAGCAGATGTCACACAGTGGGACCCACATCTGTGAAATCGTAAGAGAAAGTGACAACTCAGAGACCATACACTGGCTGAAAAAGACAGACAGTAGAGAGGTATTAGATTTAAATTAGATGTAGCAGGCAGTGTTGTCTTCTTACCTGTGTCTCACTGGAAGTATTTCAGGATCACCGTGTTCCTGTTGTCGATCTCTTCTTCTTCTGCTCCTCGTCTTCACTGTCCACAGGCTCCACAGCTGCCACAACACCTCCATCTGGACCATACTCCTGCAGAAAAGGCACCTATCGTCGCAAAGCCAAGTTGTGAAGGATACAGCAGGCAACGATGATCTGGCATACCTTCTTTGGTGAGTAGAATGGGGAACCACCTGTCATATGGAAGCACCGGAACCTGGCCTTCAGGAGGCCGAAGGTCCGCTCTATAATCCTCCTAGTTCACCCAGGGGCCTCATTGTAGCGTTCCTCTGCCCTTGTCCTGGGATTCCTCACTGGGGTCAGTAGCCATGACAGGTTGGGGTAACCAGAGTCACCTGCAAATGGCGAGGGACAACTGTTAGACACACACTAACTCTTAGGGACATCCCCAGACTCAGACACCTAGTCACAATGTATTGGGTCCATGTCCTCACCTAATAGCCACACCCGGTGCCTCTGTAGTTGCCCCATCACATAAGGAATGCTGCTATTCCGCAGGATGTAAGCGTCATGCACTGACCCAGGAAATTTTGCATTAACATGGGAGATGTACTGGTCTGCCAAACACTCCATCTGCACATTCATGGAATGGTAACTCTTCCGGTTTCTGTACACCTGTCCAATCCTGCGGGGGGTACCAAGGCCACACGTGTCCCATCAATGGTACCTATGATGTTGGGGATATGTCCCAGGGCATAGAAGTCACCTTTCACTGTAGGCAAATCCTCCACCTGAGGGAAAACGATGTAGCTGCGCATGTGTTTTTAGCAGGGCAGACAACACTCTGGACAACATGTTGGAAAACATAGGCTGGGACATCCCTGATGCTATGGCCACTGTTGTTTGAAAAGACCCACTTGCTAGGAAATGGAGTACTGACAGAACCAGCACTTGAGGGGGGATTCCTGTGGGATGGCGGATAGCTGACACCAAGTTTGGCTCCAACTGGGCACACAGTCCCAGGATTGTGGCACGATCAAGCCTGTAGGTGATGATCACATGTCTTTCCTCTATTGTCGACAGGTCCACCAGCGGTCTGTACACCGGAGGATGATGCCATCTCCTCACATGCCCCAGTGGACGGTGCCTATGGAGGAGAACAGCGAGCACAGAGTCAACCAACTCTGAGGTACGTAAACACAGCTTACTCTGAAAATATTCATAAATCAAAATTTGCCTATATGAGTGTTTAGGCAAGGCCTAGGTATTTGTGATGCAGTCAAAAATAATGCCATGTGGGCCCCTGAAATGGCGGCTGCCTGACCTGTAAGGTGGGACAAGGGGATATGAGGTAACTGCGCTGGCGTTGTACACCGTTGCGGTAGGCGGTCAAAGACCGCGGCGCAATTCTGCATTGGTTAACATTGGACCCTATGGGTCCCAGGAGCCAATGACGATGTACGCCGGCAGTGACGGTACGCACCGCCGCGGACGTGACTGCCATTTTCTCTCTGTTCAATCACTCGATACCTGATCTTCGACAGGAGAGGACCTCCACTGCAACTGCTGCTGTGACCTCAGTCTGGAAGAGACAATGGCTCGTGTGTCTGGGGAAAGGGCCCCTGCCTTCAGCACAGAGGATTTGGAGAAACTCGTGGATGGAGTCCTCCCCCAGTACACGCTACTCTACGGTCCTCCAGACAAACAGGTAAGTACACTGTGAGCATGCTGCATGGGCAATGCCTGTGTGGAGTGGGGTAGATGAAAGATAGGGGGGGGTGAGAATGAGGCGTGCATGAAACAACGGTGAGTGCATGTGCGTCATTGCAAGGGTAGGGATGCGGGCCAATGACTTTGACGGTGCAGTTGGTAATTACTTCTCTTTTTCCCCTGTACAATTCCTGTAGGTCAGCGCCCACCAGAAGAAGGACATCTGGCGTGCCATAGCAAAGGAAGTCCAGACCCTGGGGGTCTACCACAGACAGAGCACCCACTGCCGGAAAAGATGGGAGGACATTCGCCGCTGGAGCAAGAAGATGGCGGAGGCCCAGCTGGAGATGGCCTCCCAACGTGGCAGGGGTGCCTGTCGCACCATGACCCCCCTGATGTTCAGGATCCTGGCAGTGGCGTACCCGGAGTTGGATGGGAGTTTGAGGGCATCACAGCAGCAACATGGGGGTGAGTACACTCTCATTCTGCTGATTCAGCGTGTATTGTAGGCATCTGGGTGGGGGAGGTGGGCTGTGGGTCCCCCTAGGCCAGGGCGAGTTTGGTAGTTAAGTTCCCTTCTTCAGGCAGGCCCTGTAGCACCCCACCCCACCTGTGTACAGTGCCAACTACACCTAGTCAGGCTCCTGAGGCATCCATGTGTGCAGAAATCGGCCATAGCCTTGTAAGCCATGTCTCAGGGATTAAATATTGGACCCCAAGTGCGAGGCGTAGTGCAGGGGGCTTCTGTGTCTGTCGTGTCCGCCAACGGTAGTGGTATTGAACGCACTGAACATGTCTTTCTTCTGTTCCCCCCCCCTTTTTGTGGTCTCCCTGTTCTTGTGTGCATTAGCATCATCAGGCGGAGGAGCAGTGGCACCGGAGCAGGAGGGAGCTGCATCCCACATGACCCTGGAGGGTGACACTACGGAGTCTGAATACATCAGTGGGACGGAGGGCGAGGGGAGCTCCACGGCGGGGACAGGAGCTGACACCAGCGATACGGACTCCTCCTCTGATGTGAGCTCCCTTGCGGTGGCTGCCCCATCTGTGCCCCCTGCATCTACAGGTACAGCCGCCACCCCCCCTACCAGCACCACCCTCCCAGCAGCCCCTCAGCATTTGCCTCGTGCCCGCTCACCCAGGATGGTGAGCATCACCTTCGCCCCAGGCACCTCAGGCCCTGCCCCAGTCACCCCTGCTGCCCTCAGTGAGGAGGCCATTGACCTACTCAGGTCCCTCACTGTTGGGCAGTCTACCATTTTGAATGCCATCTAGGGTGTAGAGAGGCAGTTGCAACAACCCAATGCATACCTGGAGGGCATTCACTCTGGTCAGGCAGCCCTTCAGCGAGCTTTTCAGACTCTGGCCTCAGCACTGATGGCAGCCATTGTCCCTGTCTCTAGCCTCCCCCTCCAACTTCCTCCACCCAGAGCCACACCCCTGTACCTCAGCCTATCCCAAGCACACCTTCAGACCAGCATGCACACATCTCAACAGACAAGGGAAGCTCTGGCAAACATAAGCACCACACATCCCACAGGCACTCACGCAAGCATCACACACATGCAGACACAACAACATCCACAGCCTCCACTGTGTCCCCATCCTCCTCGTCTCCCTCCTCCCTCCCAGTCCCGTCTCCACTCACACCTGCATGCACTACATCGTCAGCCACTACATCCATCACCAGCACACATACCACCACACCCCACTCATGTGCAGTCACCACTCCCTCTACCATTAACACATCCCCTGTGTCCTCTCCCAGCGTGTCTGTGAGGCCACCTCCCAAGGTACACAAACGCAGCCACACACCCACCTAACAGCCATCCACCTCACGACAGCCTCCATCCCATGCACCTTCACCCAAAGTCAGCAAATGTACACCTCCTATAACCACAACCTCTTCCTCCACTCCCAAACCCCCTCCAGCTACCCGTCCCAGTGTCCCTAAGAAACTTTTCCTGTCCAACCTTGACCTCTTTCCCTCACCTCCCCCACCCCTTCAGTCTCCTAGGGCCCGACTCTCCAAGTCCCAACATAGCACCTCAGCCACAACATCGGCGGGACCAGTGGTGCCAGTAGTCTCCGGATTATGGAGTGCACCAGGCAGCAGGGCAGCGAGTGTGGCAAGGAGCCACAGCCCGGACAGCCCCCCACCTGTCAAGCATAAAAGTTGGACAGTGCCCGGCGGGAGAGGGGAAAGAAATCAGCCACCAAAGCCGGTCCCAGCGGTACAGTTGGGAGCGTGGAGACAGCTGCGACACCATCCAATGTGGGGAAGGTGCACACTAAAACCGGCAAGTCTGGGAAGATCAGAACGGCGGACAAGACCGCCAGCAGCCCCGCTAACCAGGAGACGACCCCCAGCAGCCCCGCTACCAAAGACAGGACCGCCAGCAGCAGCCCGCTGCCAAAGACAGGATGCCAGCAGCAGCCCCACTGCCCAGGAGACGACCACCCGCAGCCCCGCTGCCAAAGACAGGACCGCCAGCAGCAGCCCTGCTGCCAAAGACAGGACCGCCAGCAGAAGCCCCGCTGCCAAAGACAGGACCGCCAGCAGCAGCCCCACTGCCCAGGAGACGACCGCCAGCAGCCCCGCTGCCAAAGACAGGACCGCCAGCAGCAGCCCCGCTGCCCAGGAGACGACCGCCAGCAGCCCCGCTGCCAAAGACAGGACCGCCAGCAGCAGCCTCGCTGCCCAGGAGACGACTGCCAGCAGCCCAGCTGCCACAGACAGGACCGCCAGCAGCAGCCCCGCTGCCCAGGAGACGACTGCCAGCAGCCCCGCTGCCAAAGACAGGAACACCTGCAGCTGAACCGCTGCCCAAGACAAGACCGCCACCAGCTGAACCGCTGCCCAGGACACCGTTGCCAGCAGCACCGCAGGCCAGGACAAGAACGCCAGCAGCTGAACTGCTGCCCAAGACAGGACCGCCAGCGGCTGAACCGCTGCCCAGGACACCGCCACCAGCTGAACAGCTGCCCAGGACACCGCCACCAGCAGCACCACAGGCCAGTGAGTGCCAATGATTCTGATGCTACTGAGTCCGCCACAGGCAGGATAAAGCACTCTGGGCACAAAGCCTCCTCCAGAACCGGTGGAGAAAGGCATCCACTACATCTGTCCTTGGCAGGATGAAGCACTCTGGGCACAAAGCCCCCTCCAGAACCAGTGGAGTATCACATCCACTACCTCAGTCCCTGGCAGGATGAAGCACTCTGGGCACAAAGCCCCCTCCAGAACCAGTGGAGAAAGGCATCCACTACCTCTGTCCTTGGCAGGATGAAGCACTCTGGGCACAAAGCCCCCTCCAGAACCAGTGGAGTATCACATCCACTACCTCTGTCCTTGGCAGGATGAAGCACTCTGGGCACAAAGCCCCCTCCAGAACCAATGGAGAAAGGCATCCACTTGAGAGACTGTGGCTTTGCACTCCCCAGGATAAAGCAGTGGGCAAACCACCCACTGGAGAGACTTGAGAGACTGTGGCTTTGCACTCCCCAGGATGCAGCAGTGGGCAAACCACCCACTGTAGAGACTTGTGAGACTGTGGCTTTGCACTCCCCAGGATTGAACAGTGGGCAAACCACCCACTGTAGAGACTTGTGAGACTGTGGCTTTGCACTCCCCAGGATTGAACAGTGGGCAAACCACCCACTGTAGAGACTTTGAGACTGTGGCTTTGCACTCCCCAGGATTGAACTGTGGGCATGGAGCCCCCTCGTGGATCTTGCGTTGTGCACTCAACCGACTGAGGTGCCCCCTCCTTCCCTTCCCCGAGGTGCCTGTTTTATTTCTAACTGATGCCCCTGCAGTGTTCTCTCTGTTTGGGGTCTGGTATTGAGTGTGGGCCTCGTCCATGCCTTTTGGGCCCAGTGATCCACGGACTATGATGGTGGAATCCCTTGGACTTGTGTTCTTAGTGTATATAATTGTATATGGTATAAATGTATATATTTGTAACTATTTTTGATGTATGTAATTGAATATATCACAATTATTCTACTAATTTCCTTTTGTCCTTTCATTCTTCCAGGGGGGTTGGGGGGTGTAACTGTTATGTATCAATATGTACTAGCGTGTGTGTTGTAGTGGGTGAGGGTGGGGGTGTTGCGTGTTGCGTGTGTCTCACTGTTTTTTCCCTTACCCCTCCCCTGTGTCGTAGGTGCAGTACTCACCGTGGTCTTCACCGCCGGCATTCGTGCTCCTGGTAGAGGAGCAGGAAGATAAAGGCTGGCAGAATCTGGAGCTCGGGTTCCATGGCGTCCTGATTCCTCGTGGAGTGTGTAGAGGTGAGCGTTTTCCCTTCGAAGTCCTTTTTCCGCCGTTTTGTTGTTCGCTGTGAATCCGTCCCAGAAAAGGTGGCGGATTGGTGGGTTGTAATAGTGTGGGTGGTACATTGTCCTCCGCCTGTCTGTTGGCGGTAACCGCTGCGTTGTTTGTTTGTACCGCCGTGGCGGTCAGAGTGTTAAAGTGGCTGTCTATGTTGGTGGTTTCTGTCACAGTCGTGATTAAAAAAAATTCCGCCGGCCTGTTGGCGGTTTTACCGCCGCTTTAACACCGACCGCCAGGGTTGTAATGAGCACCATAATGTCTACTGCAGAAGAGATGGTGGTGGAGCTCAACCTCACCCCCTACCTGCATCTTTGGATGTCAGAGTTAAGGACTCTCTGCAAAATCAAAAAGATAAAAACTGGATCAAACCCTACCAAAGTACAGCTCCAGGAGCTCTTGGCAGAGTTTGCTAGAGACAATCCCTCTGAAGAGACCCTTACAGAGGATGATGCTAGTGAAGTGGAGGACAATCTCCTCCCTCCACTCCTAGTTAGGGAGACCAGGGCTCCTCCAACCCTGACTCCACAAGTGATAGTCAGAGATGCTGCTTCTCCCACATGGGAGTGCAGCAACTCTGGAAGCATTGAGGGCAGCCTCAATGAAGATGACCTCCTGTTGGCCAGGATGGCCAAAAGATTGGCTTTGGAGAGACAGCTCCTAGCCATAGAAAGGGAAAGACAAGAGATGGGCTTAGCTCCCATTAATGGTGGCAGCAATTTAAATAGGGTCAGAGATACTCCTGACATGCTAAAAATCCCCAAAGGGATTGTAACAAAATATGAAGATGGTGATGACATCACCAAATGGTTCACAGCTTTTGAGAGGGCTTGTGCAACCAGAAAAGTAAACAAATCTCACAGGGGTGCTCTCCTTTGGGAAATGTTCACTGGAAAGTGTAGGGATAGACTCCTCCCACTCTCTGGAAAAGATGCAGAATCATATGACCTCATGAAGGCTACCCTGATTGAGGGCTTTGGATTCTCAACTGAGGAGTACACAATTAGGTTCAGGGGGGCTCAAAAATCCTCGAGCCAGACCTGGGTTGATTTTGTTGACTTCTCAGTCAAAACACTGGATGGTTGGATTAATGGCAGTGGTGTAAATGATTATGATGGGCTGTACAATCTGTTTATGAAAAAACACCTTTTAAGTAATTATTTCAAAAATAAACTGCATCAGCATCTGGTAGACCTAGGTCCAATTTCTCCCCAAGAATTGGGAAAGAAGGCAGACCATTGGGTCAAGACTTGGGTGACCAAGTCTTCCACAGGGGTGACCAAAAGAAAGGGGTCACAAAGGCTCCCCAGGGGAAGAGTGTTGAGACATCCAAGGGTAAAAGTAAAGAGTCTTCTACAGGGCCCCAAAAACCTGCTGAGGAGGGAGGCTCCAAAGCCTCTTCACAATCCAATTTTGGGTACAAGGGTAAAAACTTTGACCCTGAAAAGGCCTGGTGTCGTAGCAGGGACATCAAACTGGAGACAAGGCCTGTCCCAAGAAAGGTTCCACTTCTACTACTACTCCAGTTGGCACTGGAATAGCCAGTCTCCAGGTGGGATCAACAGTGTGCCCAGAGCAAATCAGGGTTCACACTGAAGCTAAATTAGTTTATGAGGGTGGGATGGACTTAGCCACACTGGCTGCCTGCCCCCCTAATATGCAAAAATACAGGCAGCAACTCTTAATTAATGGGACTAGTATAGAAGCCCTGATGGATACAGGTGCCAGTGTCACAATGGTGACAGACAAACTGGTTTCCCCAGGACAATACCTGAATGGACAAACTTATCCAGTCACCAACGCTGACAATCAGACTAAAGTACATCCCATGGCTATGGTAACATTAGAATGGGGAGGGGTCACTGGCCTGAAAAAGGTGAAAATCCAAAACTGTTGAGGTGGTCCATCTCCCTACAGGGAATGGACTTTATAGTGGAACACAGACCTGGGACTGCCCAGGTCAATGCTGATGGCCTTTCCAGGTTCTTCCACTTAGAAAATGAAGACTCTCTTGGGAAAGGTTAGTCTCATCCTCTTTCGTTTGGGGGGTGGGGGTGTGTGTAAGGAAATGCCTCCTTGGCATGGTTACCCCCTGACTTTTTGCCTTTGCTGATGCCAAGTTATGATTTGAAAGTGTACTGGGACCTGCTAACCAGGCCCCAGCTCCAGTGTTCTTTCCCTAAACTGTACCTTTGTCTCCACAATTGGCACAACCCTGGCACCCAGGTAAGTCCCTTGTTACTGGTACCCCTGGTACCAAGGGCCCTGATGCCAGGGAAGGTCTCTAAGGGCTGCAGCATGTCTTATGCCACCCTGGGGACCCCTCACTCAGCACATACACACTGCTTGCCAGCTTGTGTGTGCTGGTGGGGAGAAAATGACTAAGTCGGCATGGCACTCCCCTCAGAGTGCCATGCCAACCTCACACTGTCTGTGGCATAGGTAAGTCACTCCTCTGGCAGGCCTTACAGCCCTAAGGCAGGGTGCACTATACCACAGGTGAGGGCATAGGTGCATGAGCACTATGCCCCTACAGTGTCTAAACAAAACCTTACAAAATGTAAGTGCAGGGTAGCCATAAGAGTATATGGTCTGGGAGTCTATCATACACGAACTCCACAGCACCATAATGGCTACACTGAAAACTGTGAAGTTTGGTATCAAACTTCTCAGCACAATAAATGCCCATTGATGCCAGTGTGCACTTTATTGTAAAAATACACCCAGAGGGCATCTTAGAGATGCCCCCTGAAAACATAACCGACTTCCAGTGTGGGCTGACTAGTTTTTGCCAGCCTGCCACACACCTGACATGTTGCTGGCCACATGGGGAGAGTGCCTTTGTCACTCTGTGGCCAGGAAGAAAGCCTTTACTGGGTGGAGGTGCTTCTCACCTCCCCCTGCAGGAACTGTAACACCTGGCGGTGAGCCTCAAAGGCTTACCCCCTTAGTTACAGCGCCACAGGGCATCCCAGCTAGTGGAGATGCCCGCCCCTCCGGCCACTGCCCCCACTTTTGGCGGCAAGGCTGGAGGAGATAATGAGAAAAACAAGGAGGAGTCACCCCCCAGTCAGGACAGTCCCTAAGGTGTCCTGAGCTGAGGTGACTCTTACTTTTAGAAATCTTCCATCTTGTAGAAGGAGGATTCCCCCAATAGGATTAGGGCTGTGCCCCCTTCCCCACAGGGAGGAGGCACAAAGAAGGTGTAGCCACCCTCAAGGACAGTAGCCATTGGCTACTGCCCTCCCAGACCTAAACAACCCCCTAAATTGAGTATTTAAGGGCTCCCAGAACCGAGGAAGATAGATTCCTGCAACCTAAAGAAGAAGAAGGACTGCTGACCTGAAGCCCTGCAGTGAAGACGGAGACGAAAACTGATTTGGCCCCAGCCCCACCAGCCTGTCTCTCTACTTCGAAGAAAAAGTGTAACAGCAACGCATCCAACAGGGTCCAGTGACCTCTGAAACCTCATAGGATTACCCTGCATCTAAAGGACCAAGAAGCTCCAGAGAACAGCGGCCCTGTTCAAGAAACTGCAACTTTTTGAAGCAAAGAAACAACTTTTAAAGACCACACATTTCCCACGGGAAGCGTGAGACTTTCCACTCTGCCCCCGACGCCCCCGGCTCGACCTGCGGAAAACCAACACTACAGGGAGGGCTCTCCCCGACCGCGACTGCCTGTAACAAGGAACCTGACGCCTGGAACCAGCACTGCACCCGCTGCCCCCAGGACCTAAAGGAACCAAACTCCAGTGCAGGAGCGACCCCCAGGAGACCCGCTGCCTAGCCCAGGTGGTGGCTATCCCGAGGAGCCCCCCCTGTGCCTGCCTGCATCATTGAAGAGACCCCCGGGTCTCCCCATTGATTCCTATCAGAAACCCGATTGCACTCTGCACCCGGCCGCCCTGTGCTGCTGAGGGTGTACTTTCTGTGCCTGCTTGTGTCCCCCCCGGTGCCCTACAAAACCCCCCTGGTCTGCCCTCCGAGGACGCGGGTACTTACCTGCTGGCAGACTAGAACCGGGGCACCCCTATTTCCATTGAAGCCTATGTGTTTTGGGCACCACTTTGACCTCTGCACCTGACCGGCCCTGAGCTGCTGGTGTGGTAACTTTGGGGTTGCCTTGAACCCCTAACGGTGGACTACCTTGGACACAACTTTGAACACTGTAAGTGTTTTACTTACCTGTGAACTTAACATTTACTTACCTCTCCCAGGAACTGTTGATTTTTGCACTTTGTTCACTTTTAAAATAGCGTATTGCCATTTTTGTCTAAACTGTACATGCTATTGTGATTATTCAAAGTTCCTAGAATACCTGAGTGAAATATCTTTCTTTTGAAGTATTACTTGTAAATCTTGAACCTGTGGTTTTTAAAATAAACTAAGAAAAGGTATTTTTCTATATAAAAACCTATTGGCCTGGAATCAGTCTTTGAGTGAGTGTTCCTCATTTATTGCTTGTGTGTGTCCAATAAATGCTTAACACTACCCTCTGATAAGCCTACTGCTCGACCACACTACCACAAAATAGAGCATTAGAATGATCTGTTTTTGCCACTATCTTACCTCTAAGGGGAACCCTTGGATTCTGTGCACACTATTTCTTACTTTGAAATTGTATATACAGAGCCAACTTCCTACAGTCCCCACCCTTGTCATGAGACTTACCATCCTTCTTCTTGTTGTCTTTGTCACCCCCTCTATGACCTTTTCTGCTCACCCTTGTTCTGATCCATTAGACTGCCTTCTTTCCCAATTCTTGGGGAGAGGTCAGATCTGAGTCCACAAGATACGGATGCAACAAATCAGACACACAATTGTTCAATATATGCTCTCTCAGAATTAAGTTACACAGGCTTTCATAGTCAGTCACCTTACTGCCATTTAACCAACCTTCTAGGGCCTTCACTGAACAGTCTACAAAATCTGTCCAATCTTTTGATGACTCCTTTCTGGTCTCTCTGAATTTTATCTTGAATTGTTCAGTGGCTTGAGGAAATTCGATTTTTAATACGATCGTATCGACCCGCCATTTTGTGGCCCGCCGCCATTTTATGTTGCCTTCACTCAGGCAGCACAGCGAACGAAGTCCATTCTGCCTTTTCTGCTTATTCTGCAACATGGTGTTCAAAACAGCCTTCTGCCTCTACCTTTACAAGGCTGGTATTAAGGTCTGACCGAGTACACTAATCCCTGTCTGGTTTTCTAATCCTTGTTTCAACTATGTGTAGGCTCACACTATTCTCCGCCGATCTTATCTTATCGTCTGGCCTTCGCTGTCCTTTGCTAGTATTCTCTCATTTCACAACTGTCCTCCAAACGCACACAAACTTATCGCACCACATGCAACTTCGTTGTGGATCGGTTAATGAATTAGTTCAAGGGAGGGGTGACAAACACAGCTGGAGGGGAGGCAACCTTAAGTCACTTGATACTTTGTTTTCCAATTCCTTCTATTGGTGCTGTCTTGTTTTCCGACATTTCTATTGGCTCTGTTCTATCTTTACGTTATTCTTACTGGCTCCTTTCTATGTGTTCTGGGAGTGTATGTAGTTAATAAATGGTTTTTATACGGTATATAAGATTGTGCGCCACAAAGTAAAGTGGCAGTCTCCTGAGAACATACCTTGTGTACTTCTTGGACAACTGTACTAGCTGCAGCTAATAAAATCTGATCTTTTACGCCTGACAGAGTGTCCCGTGTCTCTGTTAGTTGAGGCAGGTGAATCCAAGGAGATTTCAGGCGTACCCTGCGCCGCCAGGCCCATAAGGTTCTGGTTCTTCAACTGGCGCCCAACGTGGGGCGGCTTCAGCGGTACCGGTTCTGCCTGAAGGTCGTGAGGAACCCCGCAAGAAAATTCTGGAGGAATCGCGAGCCACGTCAAGCGACCCCTGTATGTCGAAGTGGTCCGAAGGTCTTTTTCAGCGCGGTTACTCCTTCCTGACGGCTACTGACGACTGCTGCCCTGACTGCCGCCCTGCCTTGGCCCTTTCTTTGATGATGTATGGTAAAGCGAGACGATAGACGGGCCTCTGTTGGTGTAAGAAGACATCCTTAGTTAAGTATTTGGTGGGTCGCGCCCACAAATTTTGGTCTTTGTTTTGTCCTTAGGTCCTTAGATTTGGCCATTGCAGTGGCCAAAGCCGAGGGGTAAGTGCATTTGTGCTGTGTAAACTGAAAGTTTTACCCCCTTGATGTTTGTGAACAGCCAGTAAAAATCGTGAGATGTCTGGTCTGACTAAGTTTGGAAAACTTTGTTGCTTTGGTTGTAATAGGGACTCCCAGCTTGAGGACTCCTGTCCGATTCCTTCGGTTGGAACTCCCACATATGAGCTCTATTCTAAACATGGTGTTGGTCCTATTGCTTTTAATAAGACATGGACCCGATATACAAAGAAAGATGGTGTTTTAAAATGGCCAGAAAATGGTAGTTTCGAAACTGATGTGCTAGACAATTTAGAAGCAACGTTATTTAAAAGAAAAGCCCGGCCGGCAATGTTTGACTCTTTTCGCCTTTGGCGTAAGGAAGCCAAACAGAGAGAAATTAAACAAGCGAAACGAGATAGGAAAACACAGGGAATGACGATTATACAGGCTGCTCAGCAATTCAAAGATGATGAAATAGATAATGCAATGGAAATTTCAGACAGACAGCATCGAATGGCAATAGATAAGTGCTATCCGACGTTGCCTATCTCTTCCCTTGATAAAAGAAAAGATTTTGAGGAAGATTCCTTAATGTCCCACTTATTGAAATTGCCTCCGCCCTATGTACAAGGTGCTAATGCACCCCCGATGTTACAGCCTGTTCAGCCGCCAGTTGTGCTTCCGCCTGCTCCAGCTTTTCCACATTTGCCTCCTCAAGTATTGCCTATGCCAGCTTTGCCTTTAACTCCTTTGCCTTCTGCTCCTTTGGCAATTCCTAATGCTCCTTTAGTTAATTCACCTAATACCTTGTCCCCTATCTTTATGTCAAATTCTCCATCTATGCGTAAGCGATTTACCGATACTGTCTCTGGTCTCTTATCACCTTTCTTTGAAGCTTTAAACGTGTCTCCAGCTTTTTCTCGAAGACAGTCTCGTAGTCAATTCCCAGACTCCGAAGAGCGAGAAAAATTGGACTCACTTGCTTGTAGATGGATCAAGAAGGGTCCCCAATATAGTACGTCTGATATTATGTCCACCTTTCTGCAATGGAATGCACCTACACAGAGATATGTTTTTAAAGTTATGTGCGATACTCTCGCTAAAGAATGGGAGGATATGAATTTGGGTTCGGTCCCACAGGATCTGTTAGATGTTCAGGCTGACTTTGACAAAGGACTTATTGTGGGTCCTAAGGTTGAAAACGCTGTCAGAACACTTATTTCTTTCAGATCCCTATTGTTCTCACAGACTTTTCCTGATTCTGATCCTTCAGTTAGGACAGCACTGAAAAACTATCCCATGAGAGAGGTTTCTCCAATATGGAAGGAAGAAGTTGCAGCAGCAGGTGCTAATCCAGCTATTCCTGCGCATTTTCAGCGCATATGGATACATGTCCCCTGGAAAAGGTCTGAAGTTTTAGCACTTAAACAGTCACTACCAGATCCACGCAAAAATCCTGCTGGTTACTATAAAGAGTTGTCGCAAACAGTTGATGCATGTACTATGAATCTAGCAGATATTGACATGTTGATGGGAAATGTAGTTCCACAGACAATATGGGCTAAAATTCGTAGAGAGGATCACGCTCAAGAATTAGGCGGCGATTGGAACGCTATTATTGCCGCAGATAGAGGTCAAGTAGGTGGTGCAAAGCCCGACGCTTTGATCTCAGAACTCCCTGGTAGGATTATTACATTAATGAAAACAATGATGCCTGCTTTGAGAGTTAATTGGGATAAGCTAGCAGCATGTAAACAAAAGAAAGATGAAAGTGTTTCCGATTTCTTTACCCGATTCGAGGAGACATTCATTGATCACAGTGGTCAAGATATGGCTACAGAAGGGGGACAGCGATTATTTGTGGATAAGTTCGTATATAACTTGCTTCCTGAACTATCACACAAGCTAAAAGACTCCGAGAGTTCATGGGCAGTTTCTTCTTCCGCCCAGATATTGGCTACTGCACAATATTATGAAAATAGAGACAAAGAAGAAAGGGAAAACAAGAGAAAAAGACGAAAGAATTAAAAACTAAAGTTCTCTTGCAACAGGCTTATCCTCCTCGTTATGTTCAGCCTCAGTTTCAACAGCCTCCGCAGTTTCAGAGGTTGTATCAAAAGCCTGAACCATTCATTCCAAGACCTTTGCTAGGTCCCAATCAATGTGCTTATTGTAGGGAGGAAGGTCATTTTAAGAACAGTTGTCCGGCTTTGTTGCAGCGTAATGGAGCAACAACTGCTTCACGAGGTCGTGGTGGTCTTCAGTCAGCAAATAGAGGTAGAGGTCGAGGTGTGTTAACCCAAGAGCAGCGTTCTTTTGTTCCTCCAAATTCCGGAAATTACTTTGACCAGCAAAATGTTAGGTCTACACAGTATTACAGTGAGGATCAGTATATTGAAGGAGGGAATGAAAGTCTTCATTTTGAATAGGACAGCCATGGACAAAGTAAGGGGGTTACGTCAATTCCAGTGGATCAGAATGGACCTTATGTTAATGTCACTACAATGGGTGTTTCAGAGCCATTTCTTTTAGATACTGGTGCCATGAGAAGCTCTATCATTCATTCTAAACTCCCTGGCGCACCTTTGTCTGGCTTAACGAATGTATCTGTAGGATTTTCTGGCGCCCCTGTTCGCAATCCAGTTTCTTGCCCTTTGCCTGTTTCAATAGGCCCTTATGACTTAGAAGCTCCGCTTCTTCTGACGAATGGTTGTGGTGAAAATCTGTTGGGTTTAGATCTATTAAAAAGAATGCATGCTACGATATATTGTTCACCTTCTGGTGTATACCTCACTCTAGGACAGAAAATGACTAGTCCAATGTACTTAGCAAAAGATCAATTCCCACCTGAATTGCTTTCTCTTCCCGAAACGCTTTGGGCTACGGGTCCGAATGACGTTGGTTGTCTTGAGATCCCACCTTATGTTGTTACTCTTAAGCCCAATGCTGAAATGCCACGTATTCCGCAATACAGAATCTCTACTGAAGGTGAGAAAGCACTTCTGGAAATTGTCCATGATTTGATTCAGAAGGGTGTGGTTGAGGAAACGAGAGGAAATACATGTGACAGTCCTGTTCTTCCGGTTCTTAAACGCACTGATCCTTCTCAGCCTCCTGTTTATCGTTTTGTAATTGATCTTCGGGAGGTAAACAAGATTGTCGTACCGCAGTTTCCTGTAGTCCCAGATATCACTGCTCTGTTGACGATGATACCTTCTACAGCGACTTGGTTTTCAGTTGTTGATTTAAAGAATGCTTTCTTTAGTATTCCCATCGCCGAAGAGAGTAGAGATATTTTTGGTTTTTCCCTCGGAGGCCGAAGCTTCCGGTTTAAACGCGCACCTCAAGGTTATTGTGAAAGTCCCTCTATTTACAGTCAAGCTCTAAAATGTCATCTTGATGCCTTTTCCTTACCGTCCGGTGCCGCTCTCATTCAGTACATGGATGACTTATTAGTTGCCGCTGATTCAGAGGAGATTTGCAAAAACGTGACCGTTGCACTGTTGCGTCATTTGTTTGATCTGAATCACAAGGTTTCTCCTTCTAAATTACAATATGTCTGTCGCGAGGTGACTTATTTGGGTCATCTCTTGTCAAAGGAGGGACGACGATTGACCCCCGAACGAATTCAGGCAATTGCACAAATGTCAGTGCCATCCACACAAAGAGAGGTACGTGCCTTTTTGGGCATTACTTCTTATTGTAGACAGTGGATTCCGAGTTTCTCTTTATTGGCTAAACCGCTGTTGGCGCTAACTTTAAAAGATACGCCTCAGCCTCTTCCGTGGACTGACGAATGTCAGAAGAGTTTTACTGATTTGCGTATTGCTTTGTGTTCTGCTCCTGTATTGGGTACTCCTGATTACAGTAAGCCCTTTACGCTCTATGTCCACGAAAGAGAGGGTTGTGCATTGTCAGTCTTAACGCAGCGTTTTGGAGATCAACAGCGACCATGCGCATATTTCTCAGCTACGTTAGATCCAGTAGCTAAAGCATTGCCTAGTTGTCTTAAGGCGACAGCGGCAGCAGCAATTTCTATTCGACAGTCTGCTGGAGTAGTGCTAGATAATACTCTCATTGTTATGGTGCCACATGCAGTGGATATTTTACTAAATAGGACAAAAACGCAGCATCTTACGAGTGCTCGGTTGTCCGGATATGAGCTGACGCTTTTGGCTAGTCACATACACATCAAACGATGTAATACCCTGAATCCAGCTACTTTGTTGCCTCTTCCAGAAGAGAGAGATGTCTCTGAACAGCATGATTGTTTTCTCCGTACTGAAGAAGAGACTAAGGGTAGAATTGACCTAAAAGACACGCCATTAGTGAATCCAGATGGAACACTATGGGTAGATGGTTCTTGTTTCAAGCTCCCGAATGGAGATACAGTTTCAGCCTACGCTATTACTACTTTGCATACGATTGTGGAGACAGCACGCATTAGACATAATTCAGCTCAGGCAGCTGAATTGATAGCCTTAACTAGAGCGTGTGTGTTATCCAAAGGAAAAAGAGTAAACGTGTACACTGATAGCCAATACGCTTTTGGTGTAGCGTTTAACTTTGGGCGCTTATGGAAGGAAAGAGGATTCTTTACTTCCCATGGTACTAAGATACAACATGGTCAATTAGTGACTGAACTTCTTGAGTCACTTACAATGCCTACTCAGATAGCGATCGTGAAGTGTAGTGCACACAAAAAGATTGTGGACGATGTTGGTCGAGGAAATGCATTTGCAGATGAGGTAGCGAAAAAGACAGCCAGAGACAACACAAGTCGAATGTATGTTGCAGGTCCCGCAAACTGCGTAAGAGAAAAGGGAATGTGTGAAGATACAGTAGAGAGTGTGAAATCAATTCAAGGAGAGGCTACGGAGAATGAGTTGAGAAAGTGGAAGGAAAGTACAGGAATGTTAGATGAGATGGGATGTTGGGTTGAATTATCAGAACATCAACGTTGGCTGTTACCAGATGCTTATGTACTACCTGTAGTTACTATGGCACATGGTCCAGCTCACCTAAGTGCAAAGGGAATATGTAAACTTCTGGCTCCAGTGTGGCAAAATGAGGGGATCCCAAAGTGTGCAAATAATGTAGTAAAACATTGTATTGTTTGCTTGATGTACAATCCGGGAAAGGGAACCCCAACTCCAGCAGGTCATTTTGCTCCTCCAACATATCCATTTGAGGTGTTGCAGATCGATTATATTCACATGGAACGATGCAACAACCTCAAATATGTTCTGGTGGTAGTATGTGCTTTTTCTAGATGGGTAGAAGCCTACCCTCTGAAGGACAATACTGCTTTATCAACTGCCAAAATACTTTTGAAAGAATTCTTCCCTAGGTTTGGTTTGCCGCGCATTGTCTGGAGTGACAATGGGAGCGAATTTGTGGGTCAAGTCATGCAAAAAGTTTGTGCAGGTCTTGGCATAAAACAGAAGTTCCACGCGGCGAATCACCCACAGTCGGCTGGTTTAGTAGAATGCTACAATGGAACCTTGAAGCTTAAAATTGCTAAGGTGCAAGCTAGCACAGGACTTAATTGGCCTGATGCTTTACCATTGGCTCTTCTGTCCACCAGAACAGCAGTACACTCTCGTTTGGGGCTTAGCCCTTACGAAGTGATATTTGGTCGCCCAGCTAATGTATGGGGAGTTCCTCGCCCTAAGAAATACTCAGACTTGCCATACCCGATGTTGATTGACTACTTGCATGACCTTACAACTAAATTGCGTGTTCTTCATCAACAGGTTCAGAGTGCTCTACCAGAGGCTTCCACAGACCCAGGTCATTCCATCCGACCAGGTGACTGGGTCTGCACGAAAAATTTCCAACGACAGAGAAATTTGGAGCCCAGATGGAGAGAGCCACGCCTGGTTCTTTTGACCACAAGAACAGCAGTTAAAGTCGAAGGAAAGAAAAACTGGGTGCATGCCGTGCACTGCAAGAAAGTGCCTTTGCCCTTGCCTTTCGATCAGTGGGTCCGTAGAGGCATCAGTGACTCTGAAAGTGAGAAAGTTCCGCAATTTGTACCATTCAGTGATGCGCGTCTAATTGGAACACTTTCTGAGAAAGAGGACGACGACATCCTTCAAGAAGCAATACCATCGCATCGTCGCTTGAACACGACAAATCCAGGAACATTGTTTCAAAACCAGACTGCCTCTGGACAGGAACGCTATAATTTGAGACCAAGACCAAAGAACTTGTAAATTTCTCTCCTATGTAGTACTCTATCCCGGTTGCAGGGTCACGGTAGGAGTCTTAGTTACGACCTGAGTAAGTGGCAATAGGCCTGCAGGACCTCACAGTGTCATAGGACGGTAGATAATCGTGACTACAGTGATTGAGGAAGATTGCCGTGAGCATCCACTTAGAAAGATGGAGGTTACATTAGATAAAAGAGAAAGTAAAAATGTAAAGAATAATTGTAAAGAAATATGTAGTCGTTGTAGTATTGCTCTATGCGTCATTATATTGTCGTGTATTCTTTTGGCATCTGTAAACTGGATCATTATTACTCTGCAGCAAAAAGTTGTCTCTTCTCCTACCTCTACATCTTCTTCTACTATCTCTCCGCACCTATTTCACACTCTTCCCCAGCATGAACTCATCAGAAGAACTGAATACTTTAACAATTCCTTCGTCCAGTTGTTACATCAACATCAGTTAGTGATCAATACAACTGACTGTTGGGTGTGTGGACTCATACCACATACGGTAGAAAAAGGAATGCCATATTTAGTTCTTCCATTCTCCTATGAAGGTTCCGCTTGGGCTTATTTTGTCATTTTCAATAATGCATATCAAAGTAAAATTAAACAACCTGTCAGTTCACATAGTGTTGGTTCAGATTTCAGTCATAGTTTATTGATAAAGGGAATGGTAGCTATGGCTAAAATCATGGAAAAAAGTGAAGCTTCCATAGATGAAAGAAAAGCATATACCAATTGGAACATAACTAATTACATTTCCAGCCTCAATGATAAGGTTAAGCAAGGAAAATCTCCTCCGATACGGGTCATACCCCAACAAGGAAATTTCTGTCTGCAAATAAATGATAGAACTCCAAACACCGGACAAAGAGAAAGTTTATGTTCCCATACATATGTTTATTCAGCCCTGAATTCACCGCCGTTAGTACCATCTCAAGGTACATACTTCGTTTGCCACAATAGGGCTTATACATGGTTGCCAGCTGATTTCTCTGGTACTTGTTATATAGCCTTTCTTCTTCCCCCTACATACACCGCTCCTGCGAACCATCATAAAAATAGATATGGCAGAGGGATTGTGGATTCGAAAGACACAGCAGGACAAGAGGGAGGAGATTTCCTCAAAGGATTTCTTCCCTTCTGGGGTCCAATGGCCAACAGCAGAAATATAAGGCAATTGGTTCGTGTCGTAGAAACCACCATAGACATCACTGTAGGAGCTTTAAGTAACATTACAGCTGAACTACAGGCTGATCGTCTTATGACCTTGCAGAGCCGTGTTGCCTTAGACTTTGTTCTTGCGGACCGTGGTGGAGTATGCAAATTGATCGGATCAAGTTGCTGTATTTTCATACCTAATGACGCTCCGACAGTATACCAAGCTATCTCTAAGTTACACATAATCTCCGAGTCGATTCATCAGGACGAAGGAGATTGGTCCTTTTCAGAGTGGTTTTGGGAATTACTGTCCAAATGGGGTTAGAAGGTATTGACATTCTTTGGAGTAATTTTAGCTTTTATATTCTCTTGTTGTCTTTGTATGCACTGCGGTCCTGCCATCTGCAACCTATGTGCTACTGCATGTATTCCCAAACCCAAGTCACAAAGAGCAGAGAATATCAAAATGATGGTACAGCAACAGCTTGATGACCTCATGGCCATAGACATCGACTCAGATTAACATGAGTTTGTGTATCTTGCCTGAGTTCTGGCAAAAGGAGGGTCTGAGGAAATTCGATTTTTAATACGATCGTATCGACCCGCCATTTTGTGGCCCGCCGCCATTTTATGTTGCCTTCACTCAGGCAGCACAGCGAACGAAGTCCATTCTGCCTTTTCTGCTTATTCTGCAACATGGTGTTCAAAACAGCCTTCTGCCTCTATCTTTACAAGGCTGGTATTAAGGTCTGACCGAGTACACTAATCCCTGTCTGGTTTTCTAATCCTTGTTTCAACTATCTGTAGGCTCACACTATTCTCCGCCGATCTTATCTTATCGTCTGGCCTTCGCTGTCCTTTGCTAGTATTCTCTCATTTCACAACTGTCCTCCAAACGCACACAAACTTATCGCACCACATGCAACTTCGTTGTGGATCGGTTAATGAATTAGTTCAAGGGAGGGGTGACAAACACAGCTGGAGGGGAGGCAACCTTAAGTCACTTGATACTTTGTTTTCCAATTCCTTCTATTGGTGCTGTCTTGTTTTCCGACATTTCTATTGGCTCTGTTCTATCTTTACGTTATTCTTACTGGCTCCTTTCTATGTGTTCTGGGAGTGTATGTAGTTAATAAATGGTTTTTATACGGTATATAAGATTGTGCGCCACAAAGTAAAGTGGCAGTCTCCTGAGAACATACCTTGTGTACTTCTTGGACAACTGTACTAGCTGCAGCTAATAAAATCTGATCTTTTACGCCTGACAGAGTGTCCCGTGTCTCGATTAGTTGAGGCAGGTGAATCCAAGGAGATTTCAGGCGTACCCTGCGCCGCCAGGCCCATAAGGTTCTGGTTCTTCAGGCTAAGCCCAGACCATCTAAGAGTACACTTTTGAGTATATGGTAGTTATCTGCATCTCACTTCCTGACAATAGGGAATCTCTCTCTCCCCTTGCCAGTGAAAGATAGCCACAGGATAGCAGCCCAATGAACTTGAGGGACCCTCTGAACTTTACAGGCCCTCTCAAGTGCAGCAAAACACTTGTATATGTCATCTCCATCCTTGTAAGGAGGGACAACTTTGTGCAGATTTCTTGAATCAAATGTAGGTTCCCTAACATTGGAATTCCTGAAACTGCTGCTGCCACCATGGGGAACTAACCCCAACCCCTGCCTTTCCCTTTCCACAGCCAGGGATTCCCTGTCTAAGGCCAACTGTTGCTGGTGTAGCCTCAGTCTGGCCTCGTCTAACCTCAGCTTTCTGAGTTCCCTATCTAGGGAATAGTCCTCAGGGTTAGAAGTGTGGGATGCTTCTGAAACAGAAGTAACATTGGAATGTGCAGAGGCTGATCTTTCCTTAACTTGAGCCACCCTAGTGACCTGGCCTCTAGGTGTGAAGGGAGCCCTAATAGTGTGTGAACCCTTCGCACTCCCAGTTACACTAGGGGGTTTGTTGACAGAAAGATCAGTGGAAAGACCTTCCCCAGGATTATCAGTGTGCTCCTCTGAGCCTGCCTGGTTGGAATCTTCCTCAACTTCCCCATCTGGCTGATCATGACCACTGCTAAGTCCCTGGTCATCCTTCAGGAGAAGATTTAAAAGGAATTCCTTATTGGGGTTCTTCCCAATCCCTAAACCCCTTTCAACGCAGAGACCCCTCAAACTTTTAAAGTTAAGATTCTCATATGGTGTTTTCACAACTCTAGGGGTAGCTTCTACAGTAGACATGTTGAAAGAAAAAGAGTTTAGGAAAAAAAGTAAAAGGTTAGTGGGATAGCAGGCCTAACTTTTTAGAGAAAAGGAGAAACTTTTCGGAAACTTTGTAAAAGTTTTGTAAAGTTTAAAGAACTTTTTAGAAAGTTCGAAATTACTTCTATGTACAATTATGTATAGCTCTGAGTACTGGAGTAAGCTTTTCTTGTGAAAAGCACTAGTAACAAAGTGGTAAATCAATTGCAAGTACTTATCCCACCCCTGCACCACTAATGTAGGAGGCTGGCCTGGTTTGTAGTGGGTACCTTGGGTACTTACACCTTATACCAGGTCCAGTTATCCCTTATTAGTGAAATGTAGTAGTGTTCTAGCAACTTAGGCTGATAGAGGTAGATATAGCAGAGCAGCTTAGGCTGAACTAGGAGACATGCTTATCTCCTGCAATACCACTTATAGTTACACAATACTTATACACAAGTAAAGACAATATTCAGTGTTACCAAAAATAAAGGTAGTTTATTTGGGTGACCCAAGGCCAAAAATATCTTAGAGGCAATACTCCTTCTGAAGGTAAGTATTATACACAATGTATACACTAGACACCAAAATACGGTAAGTAATTAGACAAAGGATAATGCAAACAGTAGGAAATGCTATTGAATGCAATGGGAGAAAAAAGGGCTAGGGGCAACACAAACCATATACTATGAAATTTGAATGTGAATCACAAATTCCCCCTAGACAAGTGTAGTGTGTAGAGAATCGCTAGGAGAGTAAGAAAACCACAAAGGCGAGTAAAATACCCCACCCCAGAGCCCAGGAAAGTAGGAGTAAACTACTGCAAGCCTCCTTAGGACACACTCTAAGTCGTGATTAGAGTTGCAAACAACAACTGGTACATTCCTGGACCTAAAGACCTGCAAAGAGAGGAGACCGATTTCAGAAGTCAGAAAAAGTTCCAGGAAGGAGCCCCTGCCAACCTAGAAGAGGGTGCAAAAGAAGAGTCCCCGGTTGGACGAAGACTGCAGCAATGCACCAAAGGAAGATGGCTGCAGGTTCTTGCATAATACAATGGATGTCCCATGAAGAGATGTTGTATCCAGGCGAGTTTCGGCGTTGAAATTCGTCCAACAAGCCTTGGTTCAAGCAAAGTTGTGTTTTGCATCAAAGTGGTGCTGCCTGGACCCAGGAGGGACATGAGGATCTCAACTTGGATTCAGGAGGCAGAGGGGGCTCCCAGCATTGGAGGGAACTGACAGATGACCAGGCAGCACCCACGGAGGTCCCAGGACACGGGGACAAAGAAAGTGCAAATTGCGAATGGTGCAGCACTTCAAGAGAAGGTCCCACGCAGCCGGAGGTCAACTCAGAAAGCTGAGCATCACAGGATAGAGTGCCAGGGACCTGGGCAAGGCTGTGCACGAAGGATTCTTGCAGATAGTGCACATAGGCCCCAGCAGGTGAAGAGGACATGGTGCACAGGGGTACTGTCGCTAACTGGGAAGGCAAGCTCTTACCTCCACCAAATTTGGACAGCAGGACCTTAGGACAGTTTGTGTTAAAGGGGTTCACCACCTGTGTTCCAAGGAGCACGCTCGTCACCAGGAGAGGAGTCCAAGAGAACCAGTTGTCGACTTAGAAGGTGCCTGCAAGAGCAGGGAAGTGACTCTGTCACTCCACTGGAGATTTCTTCGGCCCTTCTGGTGCAGGGGGAAGACAGGGAGTCCCCAGAGCGTGCACACCATGGAAACAGTTGCAGTTGCTGGCTGGAGCTGAAGTTGCAGAGGAAAAGTAGCCCTTCTGGATACTTTGTTGCTGTTACAGCGGTTCCTGGAGCAGTCTGCGGTCGATCCACGTTCAGAGGATGAAGTAGTAGTTGCAGAGGATTCTAGCTGGAAACTTGCAAGTAGAATCTGAAGAGAAACCCACAGGAGAGACCCTAAATAGCTCTGAGAGGGGGATTGGCTACCTTATCAGGTATGGACCTATCAGGAGGGGTCTCTGACGTCTCCTGCTGGCACTGGCCACTCAGAGGCCTCCAGAGTGTCCCCACACCTTGGAAAACAAGGTGGCTGACATCTGGGATACACTGGAGGAGCTCTGGGCACCCCCCCTGGGGTGGTGATGGACAGGGGAGTGGTCACTCCCCTTTCCTTTGTCCAGTTTCATGCTAGAGCAGGGGCTGGGGGGTCCCTGAAACAGTGTAGACTGGATTATGCAAGGAGGGCACCATCTATGCCCTTCAAAGCATTGCCAGAGGCTCTGTGAGGCTACCCCTCACATGCATGTAAGACCTATTTCCAAAGGGAGAGGATGTAACACCCCTCTCCCAAAGGAAATTCTTTGTTCTGCCTTCCTGGGCTCGAGCGTCTTGAACGACAGGAGGGCATAAACTCGTCTGTGATGTGGTAGCAGCTGGGGCTGCCTGAAAAACCTCCGAAGGCTGGTATGGCAGTACTGGGGGTCCTCTAAGGAGCCCCCAGAGTGTATGGAATCATACAAGGAATGCTTGCAAAAGCCTTGGGGTATGATTCCACCATGTTTGATACCAAACATGGCCTTATTCAGAGTTACCATTGTGAAGATGTACATAGGTAGTGAGATATGTCCGGTGCACTCGTAAAATGGCGTGCCCACACTCATGAAGTCCGATAAAATGGTCCTGGAGGTCTTGGGGGCACCTCTGCTAGTGCAGGAGTGCCCTCACACACAGGTACTTTTCACCCAGCCTTTAGGGCTGGAAGGCCTGACATATAGGTGACTTATAAGGGACCTGGTGCAGTGTAAAAGGCTGTGAAATGGTGCATGCACCATTTCACACAGGCTGCAATTACAGTCCCATAGAAGCCTTTTCATGGGCTCCCTATAGGGATCCACTAGAACCCCAATTCCCTGGGTACCTAGGTACCATATACTAGGGACTTATAAGGGTGCACCAGTATGCCAATTGTGGGTGGAATACTGGATTACCAGTATCCTATAACCATAATTTAGGGGAGAGAGCATATCTAATGGGGACCTGATTTGCAGGATCCCAGTAGACACAGACAAACATACTGACAAACAGGCCAAAAGTGGGGGTAAACATGCTAGAAAGAAGCTTCTTTCCTACAGATTTATACTAGGAAATCTTGAAGGACCTTTAGGGCAAAGTGCCTGTGTCACCAGACCTGACTGTCTAGACAGTAGTGCTTTGTAAAAGTGTGCAGGGAAGCCAATGTTGCTGCCTAACAGATATCCAGGACAGACACTCTGCGAGCTAACACAGTGGTTGCAGCTTTGGCTCTGGTGGAGTAAGTATGCAAAATTTCAGGAGGTTGCTTTAAGGCCAATGCTTAGATTTTGAAGCAAAGCACTATCCATTCTGAGATGGTCTGTTTCTGTACCGCCTTTCCTTTTTTGGCTCCAACATACCCCACAAACAGTTGATCATCTACCCAGGACTCTTATATAGTCAAGGTAGAACGAGAACGCTATTTTTAGGTCCAGGTGACTAAGGTGATCATTACAACCCTGGCAAACGGTTTTTTAGCAGCGGTAAGACCGATAACAGGCCGGCGGTAAAAAAATTGCAATTACGACCGTGGCGGAAACCGCCAACAAAGACAGCCACTTTAACACTCAGACCGCCACGGCGGTACAAACAGCTTGGCGGTCACCGACAACAGACAGGCGGGAGACAATGTATCGCCCACACTATTATGACAGGCCAATCCGCCACCTTTTCCGGGGTGGATTCACCGCGGATAAAAACACGGCGGAAACTGGAATTTCGAAGGGAAAACGATCACCTCTACACACCCCACGAGGAACAAGGACGCCATGGAACCGGAACTCCAAATTCTACCTGCAATAGTCTTCCTGCTCCTCTACCAGGAGCACGAACGCCGGTGGCGAAGACCACGGTGAGTACTGCACCTACAACACAGGGGAGGGGGAGGCATAAAACAGGGACACACACACGCAACACCCCCACCCTCACCCACTACAACACACACACTAATACATGTTGATACATTACAGTTACACCCCCCAAGCCCCCTGGAAGAATGCAAAGACAAAAGGAAATGATTGTAACAATTGTAATCTATTAAAATACAGTACTCCAAAATATATATACTTTAAAAACAAATATATACACCAATAATACAAGTCCAGGTATTGCACCATTTATAGTCCGTGGACCACTGGGCCCAAAATGCATGGGCGAGGCCCACACTCGATACCCGATCAAAACAGAGAGAACACTGCAGGGGCATCAGATAGAAATACAACAGGCACCTCAGGGGGAAGGGAAGGGGGGGCACCTCAGCCGGATGAGTGCACAACGCCAGATCCACGAGGGGGCTCAATGCCCACTGATGTATCCTGGGGACTGCAAAGCCACAGTCTCTCAAGTCTCTAAAGTCGGTGGTTTGCCCACTGTTCAATCCTGGGGAGTGCAAAGCCACAGTCTCACAAGTCTCTACAGTGGTTGGTTTGCCCACTGTTCAATCCTGGGGAGTGCAAAGCAACAGTCTCACAAGTCTCTACAGTGGGTGGTTTGCCCATTGTTCAATCCTGGGGAGTGCAAAGCCACAGTCTCTCAAGTCGATAACAGTGGGTGGTTTGCCCACTGTTCAATCCTGGGGAGTGCAAAGCCACAGTCTCTCAAGTCGATAACAGTGGGTGGGTTGCCCACTGTTCAATCCTGGGGAGTGCAAAGCCACAGTCTCTCAAGTCTCTACAGTGGGTGGTTTGCCCACTGTTCAATCCCGGGGAGTGCAAAGCCACAGTCTCACAAGTCTCTACAGTGGGTGGGTTGCCCACTGTTCAATCCTGGGGAGTGCAAAGCCACAGTCTCTCAAGTGGGTAACAGTCTCCACTGGTTCTGGAGGGGGACTGGTGCCCAGAGTGCTTCATCCTGTGAAGGACAGAGGTAGTGGATGGATGTCTCCACTGGTTCTGGAGGGGGACTGGTGCCCAGAGTGCTTCATCCTGTGAAGGACAGAGGTAGTGGATGGATGTCTCCACTGGTTCTGGAAGGGGACTGGTGCCCAGAGTGCATCACTCACCCTGTGATGGACCCAGTTGCGTCAGTGCCATGCCGCTCATGGGCTAGCGGTGCTTGAGTTGGCGGTGCCCTGTTCAGCGGTGCTTGAGTTGGCGGTGCCCTGTTCAGCGTTGCTTGTGCTGGCGGTGCCCTGTTCAGCGGTGCTTGTGCTGGCAGTCCTTCATGGCCCAGCTGTGCTTGTGCTGACGGTCCTTCATGGCTCAGTGGGGCTTGTGCTGGTGGTCCTTCATGGCCTAGCGGGGCTTGTGCTGGCGGTCCTTCACGGATCAGCTGGGCTGGGGCTGGCGTGCCCTCCAGGGCAGCTGGGCTGGGGCTGGCGGTGGCCTCCTGGGCAGCTGGGCTGGGGCTGGCGGTGGCCTCCTGGGCAGCTGGGCTAGTGCTGGTGGTGGCCTCCTGGGCAGCTGGGCTGGGGTTGGCGGTGGCCTCCTGGGCAGCTGGGCTGGGGCTTGCGGTGGCCTCCCCCGCAGGTGGGCTGGGGCTGGCGGTGGCCTCCTGGACAGCAGGGATGATGGCCGTGCAGCTCTTCCCAGACTTGCCGGGTTTCTTGTGGCCCTTCCCCACCTTGGGAGGTGTCATAGCTGACTCCATACTCCCACCGGGACCCCTGGGAGCGGCTTTGGTGGCTGGAGTCTTAACCCTCTCCCACCGGGCACTCGCAAACTTCTGATGCTTCACAGGTGGGGGACTGGCTGTGCTGTGGCTCCTTGCCACACTGGCTGTCCTGGTGGCCGGTGCACTCCACATATCGGTGACTACAGGCACCACTGGTCCCGGAGATGTTGTGGCTGAGGTGCTACTTTGGGACTTATCAGATGGAAGGGGTGGGGGGGGGGTGGGAAAAAGGTCAAGGGTGGACAGGAAATATTTCTTAGACACACTGGGATGGGTAGCTGGAGGGGTTTGGGAGTGGAGGAAGAGGTGGTGGTAGTAGGAGGTATATGTTTGGTGACTTTGGGTGCAGGTGCATGCGCTGGAGGCTGTCATGAGGTGGATGGCTGTTGGGTGGGTGTGTGGCTGCGTTTGTGTATCTTGGGAGGGGGCGTCACAGACACACTGGGAGAAGACACAGGGGACGTGTGAATGGTAGTGGGGTGGTGACTGCACGTGAGCGGGGTGTGCTGGTGAGGGACGTAGTGGCTGTAGAGGTAGTGCATGCAGGTGTGAGTGTAGACGAGACTGGGAGGGAGGAGGGAGACGATGAGGAGGGGGACACAGTGGAGGCATGTGTGTGTTGCTTGCGTGAGTGCCTGTGTGGTGCTTATGTTTGCCTGAGCTTCCCTTGTGTGGTGAGGTGTGTGCAGGCTGGTCTGATGGTGTGCTTGGGATAGGCAGAGGTACAGGGGATTGGGTCTGGGTGGAGGAAGTTGGAGGGGGAGGCTGCCATCAGTGCTGAGGCCAGAGTTTGAAAAGCTCGGTGAAGGGCCGCCTGACCAGAATGAATGCCCTCCAGGAATGCATTAGTTTGTTGCAACTGCCTTTCTACACCCTGGATGGCATTCAAAATGGTAGACTGCCCAACAGTGAGGGACCTGAGGAGGTCAATGGCCTCCTCACTGAGGGCAGCAGGGGTGATTGGGGCAGGGCCTAAGGTGCCTGGGGCGAAGGTGATGCCCACCCTCCTGGGTGAGCGGGCACGGGTCGAAGGCAGAGGGGCTGCTGGGAAGGTGGTGCTGGTAGGGGGGATGGCGACTGTACCTGTACAGATGTTGCCGCCACCACAAGGGAGCTCCCATCAGAGGACGTGTCCGTGTCGCTGGTGTCAGCTCCTGTCCCCACTGTGAAGCTCCCCTCGCCCTCCGTCCCACTGGTGAATTCCGAGTCGTAGTCTCGCCCTCCAGGGCCATGTGGGATGCAGCTCCCTCGTGCTCCGGTGCCACTGCTCCTCCGCCTGATGATGCTAATGCACACAAGAACAGGGAGACCACAAAAAGGGGGGGGCAACATAAGAAAGACATGTTGAGTGCATGGATTACCGCTACCGTTGGACAAGACAGACACAGAAGCCCCCTGCACTACGCCGCGCTCTTGGGCTCCACTGTTCAATTCCTGGGAAATGGCCTACAAGCCTATGGACGACATCTGCACACATAGATGACACAGGGGCATGAATAGCTGTACTTGGCAGTCTACAGAGGTGGGCTGGGGTGCCACATGGCCTGCCTTATGGAGAGGCCTTGCCTACGGAACTCGCCCTGGCCTAGAGAAACCCACAGCCCTCCTCCCCCACCCAGACAACTCCACTGCGCGCAAAGTCAGCAGAATGAGAGTGTACTCACCCCCTTGTGTCTGCTGTGATGCCCTCAAGCGCCCATCCAACTCCGAGTAGGCCACAGCCAGGATCCTGAACATCAGGGGGGTCATGGTGCGACGGGCACCCCTCCCACGTTGGGAGGCCCTCCCCAGCTGAGCCTCCGCCGTCTTCTTGCTCCAGCGGCGAATGTCCTCCCATCTTTTCTGGCAGTGGGTGCTCCGTCTGTGGTAGACCCCCAGGGTCCGGACGTCCTTGGCGATGGCACGCCAAATATCTTTCTTCTGGTGGGCACTGACCTACATGAAATGTACAGGGGAAGAAGAGAAGCCATTACCAACTGCACCGTCAAAGTGATTGGCTCCCATCCCTACCCTTGCCATGTGGCACATGCATTCACCGTCTTTCATGCATGCAGCACTCTGCCCCCTTCCTTCTTACATCCAGCATTCTCCACACAGGCATAGCCCATACAACATGCTCCCTGTGTACTTACCTGTTTGTCTGGAGGACCGTAGAGTAGCGTGTACTGGGGCAGGAACCCATCCACGAGCTTCTCCAAATCCTCCGATATGAAGGCAGGGGCCCTTTCCCCAGATGCACAAGCCATTGTCTCTTCCAGACCGAGGTCACAGCAGCACTTGCAGTGTAGGTCCTCTCCTGTCGAAGATCAGGTATCGAGTGATTGAACAGATAGAAAATGACGGTCATGTCCGCGGCGGTCACGTCAGCGGCGGTGCGTACCGTCACCGCCGGCGTACATCGTCATTGGCTCCTGGGACCCATAGGGTCCAATGTTAACCAATGCAGCATTGCGCCACTGTCTCCGACCGCCTACCGCGACAGTGTACAACGCCAGCGCAGTTACCTCACATCCCACTGTCCCACTTTACAGGTCAGGCAGCTGCGATTTAAGGGGCCCACATGGCTTCATTTTCAACTGCGTCACACATACCTAGGCCTACTCTCAACACACATACAGGCCACCTTTTGTGTATGATTGGTGTTCTGTGTAAACTGTGGGTATGTACCTCTGAGTTGTTTGACTCTGTGCTTGCTGTTGTCCTTCATAGGCACCGTCTGCTGGGACATGTGAGGAGATGGCGGCATCCTCCGGTGTACCGACCATTGGTGGACCTGTCGACAATGGAGGAGCGACATTTGATAATCACCTACAGGCTTGACCGTGCCACAATCCAGGAACTGTGTACCCAGTTGGAGCCAGACCTTATGTCAGCAATCCGCCATCCCACAGGAATCCCCCCTCAAGTGCAGGTGCTGTCAGTGCTCCATTTCCTTGCAAGTGGGTCTTTTCAAACAACTGTGGCCATGGCATCAGGGATGTTCCAGCCTATGTTTTCCAACGTATTGTCCAGAGTGTTGTCTGCCCTTCTGAAACACATGCGGAGCTACATCGTTTTTCCTCAGGTGGAGGATTTGCCTACAGTGAAAGGTGATTTATATGCCCTGGGACACATCCCCAACATCATAGGTGTCATTGATGGGACCCATGTGGCTTTGGTCCCCCCCCCCCACAGGAGTGAACAGGTGTACAGAAACCGGAAGAGTTATCATTCGATGAATGTACAGATGGTATGTTTGGCAGACCAGTACATCTTCCATGTGAATGCTATGTTCCCTGGCTCAGTGCATGACACCTACATCCTGCGGAATAGCAGCATCCCTTATGTGATGGGTCAACACCAAAGGCACCGTGTGTGGCTATTAGGTTAGCACCTGGAAGCAAGTCAGTGGGAATGGTTGTCTGGGTCTGGGGTTATCCCTTCAGGTTAGTATGTGTCTAACAGTTGCCCCTCACCATTTGCAGGTGACTCTGGTTACCCCAACCTGTCATAGCTACTGACCCCAGTGAGGAATCCCAGGACCAGGGCAGAGGAACGCTACAATGAGGCCCATGTCGAACTAGGAGGGTGATCGAGCGGACCTTCAGCCTCCTGAAGGCCAGGTTCAGGTGCCTCCATATGACAGGTGGATCCCTATTCTACTCACCAAAGAAGGTGTGCCAGATCATCGTGGCCTGCTGTATGCTTCACAACTTGGCTTTGCGACAACAGGTGCCTTTTCTGCAGGAGGATGGTCCAGATGGCGGTGTTGTGGCAGCTGTGGAGCCTGTGGACAGTGATGAGGAGGAAGCAGAGGAAGAAGACATGCACAACAGGGACTCAGTGATCCAGCAATATTTCCAGTGAAACACAGGTAAGAATGCAATCCTGCCTACTACATGTACTTTTACACTACTACCTCTCTCCTGTCTGTCGTTTTCACCCAGTGTATGTTCACTGAGTTGTCACTTTCCCTTACGGTTTCACAGATGTGGGTCCCACTGTGTGACATCTGCTTAAATTCATCATGGACTAGAGCTGTGTGACATAGGTATGTTGACACTACTATTTCAAAAACATTTTGTCACTGTAATTACTAATACACTATTTCGAAATCACAGACAGACTCCAGATCATTTTGTGCTTTAGGTGTGTTTATTTAAATGCAAAATATTGGAGGGGGTAGGTAAATGGTGAGGGTGATGGCGGAGGAGTGTCCATGGCAGAGTCCAGTCTATTAGTCTCAAAGGTGCATTGCCCATATGGGCATAGGAAGTGGAGCTGGGGCAGTTTATTTATGGACAGGGTTACAAAGTGGGACACTAGGATGACAATCAGGGTGGTCTAATTTCTTGGCATGTGTCTTGGCATCGTTCTCTGTCTTGTTCCTGGATCTCAGGGACCGTTTGCGGGGTGGTTCTCTGTCTGCAGGGGGTGGGGTGCTGGTGTGGTGGTCCTGTGTCGGGGCGTCCTGTCCACTAGCGCCAGCGGAGGTGGTGGGCAGTTCATCGTCCATGCTAGTGTCAGGGGCCCCTTGTAGTGCCACAGTGTCCCTCCTGGTGTTAAGTACTTCCTTCAGCACCCCTACGATGGTGCCCAGGGTGGAGCTGATGGTTCTGAGTTCCTCCCTGAAGCCCATATACTGTTCCTCCTGCATGCGCTGGTTCCGTTGCCATCGTCTCCAGGGAGTGGTGGCATGCTCCAATGATGGAGGAGAGGGCCTCGTGGAGAGTGGGTTCCCTTGGCCTGTCCGCCCCCTGTCTCACGGCAGCCCTCCCAGTTCCCCTGTGTTCCTGGGCCTCCGTCCCCTTGACCGTGTGCCCACTGCCACTGCCCCCAGGTCCCTGTTGTTGTTGGGGTGGTGGGTTATCCTGGGTTCCCTGTAGTGGTGGACACACAGCTGATTGACGTGTCCTGGGGACGGAGGTATGGGCCCGCTGGGTGGGTCCTGTGCTGGTGTTTCCAGAGGGGGGAAGATCTGTGGTGGCCTGTGCCTGTGTGAGGGGAACCGACTGTCCAGAGGTCCCTGATGGTCCGGGCTGGTCATCTAGATCCAGTTGGACAGAGGTGCTGTCATCACTGTGGGCCTCTTCTGTGGTGTGGACATGTGTGGACCCTCCTGTCCGGTGACGTTGGGTAAGGGTCCTGCAGGTGTATAAAAGGATGTTTGTTATATCTGTGTGTGTAATGATGTGCAATGAGTGGGTGACCGTGTACCCCAGTGCTAGCATATTATGTGTGGGAGCTTGTGTGATGGTGGTTTAGGGGGGTGTATGGGTATGTGCAGTGGGCATGCTTTGGTGATGGGTGTCCATGCTTTGTAGTTGCATGCAGGGCTTGGTGTTGGGATGTGTGGTTTGTGATGTTGGGACATTTGTGAGGAGTTGGGGTGCTGGGGGTGAGGGAGAGGGTGGGTGTATGTGCTGGCATGCAGGTAGGGTGGGGGATCTAATAGTTAAGATTTGACTTACTAGAGGCCATTCCTCCACCTACTCCTGCGAGGCCCTCAGGATGCAGAATCGCCAAGACCTGCTCCTCCCTTGTTGTTAGTTGTGGAGGAGGAGGTGGGGGTCTGCCGCCAGTCCGCTGAACCGCCAGGTGGTGTCTTGAGACCACGGAACACACCTTCCCCCGTAGGTCGTTCCACCTTTTCCTGATGTCCTCCCGATTTCTTGGGTGCTGTCCCACTGCGTTGACCCTGTTCACTATTCTTCGCCATAGCTCCATCTTCCTTGCAATTGAGGTGTGCTGCACCTGTGCTCCGAATAGCTGTGGCTCTACCCTGATGATTTCCTCCACCATGAACCTGAGCTCCTCCTCTGAGAACCTGGGGTGTCTTTGTCATGCCATGGGGTTGTGTAGGTGATGTGTGGGGTGGAGTGTGTGGTGATAAGTGTGGTGATATGTAGTGGTGTGTTGTGTGAGGTGCGTGGAAGTTGTGTGGGTGATGGTGTTGTGTGCCTGTGGATGCTGTTGTTCTTGCTGGTGGTGTCTCTCTCTGGCCTTCTTTCTGAATATTTTGTTGTGGGGGTTTGTTGGTGATGTGGGGGGGTGTTTTATATTGTAATGGGTGTGTGGGAGTGGTGTGTGTATGTGTCTCAGGTGTGTGTATTTTGAATTGTCCAATGTGGGGATGTTTTGTAAGAGTGTGTGTATTTTGAGCGCGGCGGTGTGTACCGCCAATGGAATACCACGGATGAAAGATCGCTGTGTGGATTCGTGTGTCGTGATAGTGTGGGCGTATTTCTGTTGGCGTGACGGTGGAGGATTTGTTTTCACCAGTTTATCACTGACCTTTGGTGTGGCGGACTTGTGTGGGTGTCTGAATTTTGGCGGATTCAGAGATGTGGGTCATAATAGCTGTGGCGGAATTCCGCGGCTTCGGCGGTGTGTTGGCGGTATTCAGCACGGCGGGAAGCGTCTTTTACCGCCAATGTTGTAATGACCGCCTAAGTCTCTCCTCTTTAGAGGAGTGAGGGAGAGTGTAATAAGTAGGCAGGGTGATGGACTGGCCTAAATGAAAGAGAGTTAGCACCATCGGTAGGAAGAATGCTCTAGCCCAAAGGTCCAGTTTGTCTGGATAGATGATAAGGTACAGAGGCTCAGAAGACAAAGACTGTGGCTCATTTACCCTCCCGGCAGATGTTATCACCACTAGGAATGCCATTTTGATGGTGAGGAGCCTGATAGGGCAGTTCAGTAACGGCTCGAAATGAGCACACATTAGAAGTGTGAGGACTACATCAAGGTCCCATTGTGGCATATTGAAGGGAGCAGGTGGGAACATGTGTTGGAGACGTTTCAAAAATCTATGTACAATAAGAGGCTTGAAGAGGGATGGCTGGTCTGGTAACCAAGAAATGCTGCAACGGCAGAAAGATAATCTTTCAAAGTGCCCAAAGCAGACCCATTCTGGGCCAATGCAAGAAAAACAAGAGAACCTTGGAAAGGAGTGTAGAGAGAGGATCAGCGGATCTGTTTGCAAACCATTCCATGACCTTCCTCCAATAGCAGGCACATAGGCCCTCATTACAACCCGGGCGGTTGGCAACAAAGTGGCGGTAACACCGCCAACAGGCTGGCGGTAAATACTGCCAAATAATGACCATGGTGGAAACAGCTCAGACAGACAGCCACTTTAACACACCACAGGGTAACTGCCTACAGCCAAGCGGAAGACAATGTTCCGCCCGCTGTATTAATAGTCCAATCCACCACCTTTTCCGGAGCTGTACCAACGACATCAAAAGCCTGGCGAAAACACTGCACAGAAGGGAAACAACTCACCTGTGGAGACTCTGGGAAGAACCACGCCACCATGGAGCCCGAGCTGCATATCTTCCCACTGATCTTCTATGTGCTGCTGCACTACAAACACCAACAATGGTGAAGACGACCATGGTGAGTACAGCCGCTTAGCACACAGGGGAGGGGGGAAAGAGAGTGACACACACGCAACACACAACATGCAACACCTCCACCCCAACCACATTACATGCATACAGCTACAGTAACATAACATATACACCCCGTACCTCTCAGAAACAATGCAAGGACAACTACTATAGAATAGAAAGAGTGTAATAAGACAAAATAGTAGCAATACGTGCATCCAAATAAAAAAGTATATACATATTTACAAATGTAGGGACACTGCCCAGTCCTCAATGTTCATGGGCCACAGGGTCACATTACAAAGTCCAAGGCGCCACTTCACTCCTGCACCAACACGGAGTGAACACTGAAGGGGCATCATTTGGAAAATAGGCAGGCACCTCAGGGGGACGGGGAACGGGGGAGCACCTCAGCCAGCAGATGGAACACCACCACTGGTCCTGGAGGGGGCAACATTCCCATTGCTCTTTGTCCAGGGGAGTACAAGGCCACAGTCTCCCAAGTGGGTGACTTGCCCACTGGCACTGGAGGGGGTATCGTACTGTGTGCTTTGTCTTTGGGAGTGCAAGGCCACAGTCTCTCAAGTAGGTGACTTGCCCACTGGCACTGGAGGGGGCATTGTGCCCTGTGATCTTCATCCTGAGGAGGATGGGGTGAGTGGATGGGGATTCTCCACTGGTTCTGGAGGGGTCATCGTGCCCTGTGATCTTCATCCTGGGGATGATGGGGTGAGTGGATGGCATCTCCACTGGATCTGGAGGGGGCATCGTGCCCTGTGATCTTCATCCGGGGAGGATGGGGTGAGTGGATGGCATCTCCACTGGTTCTAGAGGGGGCATCGTGCCCTGTGATCTTCATTCTGGGGAGGATGGGGTGAGTGGATGGCTTCTCCACTGGTTCTGTGATGCAGATCTTGGGGAGTGCAAGGTCACAGTCTCTCAGGTGGGTGTCATACCCACTGGATTTGCAGGGGGAAGGCCGCACAACAGCCAATTGACGCAGGTCTACAGAATGTCTGCCGGCGGTGATGGCTGCTCAGTGGTGGCAGTGGTGCTGCTGCAGCTGCTGCTAGTGGTGGTGGGGGGAAGCTCCAGCCCATCCCCTGCAGCCTCGAACAGCTACCCACTGGTGCTGCTGGTGGCAGCGCTGCTGGTGGAGCTGGTTGTGGGGGCTGGCTCTAGCCCATCCCCTGCAGCCTCAGACGGCTGCCCACTGCTGGTGGTGGGGGTGCTGCTGGTGGAGCTGGTGGTGGGGGGAAGCTCCACCCCATCCCCTGCAGCCTCAGACAGCTGCCCACTGGTGCTGCTTCTGCTAGTGGTAGTGCTAGTGGCGGTGCTGGTGGTGGAGCTGGTGGTGGGGTGAGACTCCATCCCATCCCCTGCAGCCTTGGATGGCAGCCCACTGCTGGTGGTGGAGGTGCTGCTGGTGGAGCTGGTGGTGGGGGGAGGCTGCAGTTCATCCCCTGCAGCCTCGGACAGGTGCCCAGTGTGCTGCTGCTGCTGGTGGTAGTGCTGGTGGGGGTGCTGCTGGTGGAGCTAGTGGTGGGGGGAGGCTCTAGCCCATCCCCTGCAGCCTTGGACGGCTGCCCACTGCTGGTGGTGGCGGTGCTGCTGGTGGAGCTGGTGGAGCTGGTGGTGGGGGGGAGGCTCCAGCCCATCCCCTGCAACCTCGGACGGCCGCTCACTGGTGCTTCTGCTGGTGGTAGTGGTGCTGGTGGCGGTGCTGCTGGTGGAGCTGGTGGTGGGGGGAGGCTCCAGCCCATCCCTGGCAGCCTCTGGCGGCTGCATCACCATGGTTGGTAGTGGGGTCTCTGACTGAGTCCCACAGCACCAGGCCCTTTGTCCTTACTGCCTGCTGGTGCAGGCCCATTGCCCTCCCTTTCTGCAGCTGGGGCTGGCTCCTTCCCCTTCCTTCCCTGAGCTGGGGCTGGCTCCTTGCCCTTCCTTCCTGCAGCACCTAGGGCTGGCTCCTTGCCTTTCCTTCCTGCAGCACTCGGTCCTGGATCCTTGTCCTTCTTTCCTGCAGCACTTGGGGCAGGCACCCTTTCTGTCTGTCTAGCTGGTGGCCGGGATCCTTTACCACCTGGATTTGCTGGGGACACTGCTGTGCCCGTGGACTGGGTGGCTGAGGTGCTTGCCTGGGGTTTGACCACCCTAGGCTGAGGTGAAGGACGGGGGGGAGGGGTAGGGAAGAGGTCAATGGTGGAGAGGAAAAGCTTCTTAGGGACATTGGGGCGGGAAGAGGGAGAAGGTTTGGGAGTGGTTTAGGAGGTGTCAGTCTGCTGTGTTTGGATGCAGGTGCATGGGCTGGATTCTGTTGTGAAGTGGATGGCTGTTGGGTGTCTGAGTGCTTGCATTTGTGTACTTTGGGAGGAGGGGGCACAGACACAGTGGGAGAGGACATAGGGGACATGTGCATGGATGTGGGGGTGATGACTGCCAGTGAAGTGTGTGTTCTGATAGGTGTGCTGGTGATGGGGGTAGTGGATGAGGATGTAGTGCATGCAAGTGTGAGTGGAGACGCAACTGGGAGGGAGAAGGAGGAGGGGGTCACAGTGGAGGCAGTGGATGTTGGTATGTCTGCATCTGGATGTTGTTTGTGTGAGTGCCTGTGGGATGAAGTGTGGTGCTTGTGCTTATCTGTGCCACTCTTGTGTGTTGTCCTGTGTGCATGCTAGTCTGCCTGTGTGCTTGGGATAGGTTGGGGGTGAGGGGAATGGGTAGAGAATTTGGAGGGGGAGGGTGGAAACAGGGACAATGTTTGCAATCAAAGAGGAGGCCAGAGCCTGGATTGATCTCTGTTGGGCCGCCAAGCCAGTGTGAATGCCCTCCAGAAATGCATTGGACTGTTGCATTTGGGTTGCCAGCCTCTAGATGTCATTTGCAATGTTTGACTGACCAACAGAGATGGATCGCAGGAGGTCAATAGCCTCCTCACTCAGGGCAGCAGGGCTAACTGGGACAGGGCCTGAGGTGCCTTTGGGCGAAGGAGATGCCCACTCTCCAGGGTGAGCAGGCAAGGTCAACTCGCTGAGGGCCTGCTGGGAAGGCGGTGCTGGTACAGGAGGTGGCGGCTGTACCTGTAGCTGGGGTGGGCACAGAGGTGTCCGCCACCACCAGGAAGCTTTCATCGGAGGAGGTATCTGTGTCCGAACTGTCCCCTACAGTCTCCACTGTGGTGCTCCCCTTGCCCTCCATCCCACTGGTGCCCTCAGCGTCGGTGGACTCTGCCTCCTGGGTCCTGTGGGATGCCGCTCCCTCTGTCGCAGGTGCCACTGCTCCTCCGCCAGATGATGCTAATGGACATGAGGACAGGGTGACAAAACAAAAATGGGGGGGAGAGACAAAGGATATACTTGGTCAATGGCAGCACCAACACCACCGTTGGTGTACACAACACACTCACACACAGGGAACAGCCCTACGCACTAGGCAATGCACTACCAGTTACAATGCTAGTCACCAGGCCATGGGTAGGGACACATACCGCCAACTGCAGCATACCTGAGACCCACACACCCCTGCCTAGTAGTGGATGCCTACTAGCTAGGTTGGAGGAATTTCACATCAGAACCCTGGCCAACATGGGACCTACTCTGCAATGTCAGGCCTGGCCTAGGGGCACCCACAGACGCACATCCCCCACCCGGATACCACCCCACCAGGCGTAAGTAGAAATGAAGGGCACTGTACTCACCCCCTTGTTGCTGCTGTGATGCCCCCAAGCGCCCATCCAGCTCCGGATAGGCCACCACCAGTATGCGGGCCATCAGAGGGGTCAGGGTTCCACGGGCACCCCTTTCTCGTTGGGAGGCCATCCCCAGCTGGACCTCCACCGTCTTCCATGCCCAGCGTCTCAGGTCCTCCCACCGTTTGCAACAGTGGGTGCTCCGCCTATCGTAGACCCCCAGGGTCCACACGTCCTTGCTGATGGCACGCCATATACCCTTCTTTTGATGTGCGCTGACCTGCAGAGAAATACACACAGGGAAAGGTATTAGTAAGACCATCCTGCCTGTTACACTCATGGCCCACCATGCCCCTTCCCATCCCCATTAGCACAAACATGGCCCAGCATACATGCTGCACACTGTCCAGGGGCCATCCACCATCCCCCCACACAAGGCCTTCACACCCACCACTACATGCATTCATGCCCCTGCATCGTACTCACAGTGCACTCACCTGTTGGTCTGGAGGATCATACAGCAGTCGGTACTGGGGTAGGACCCTATCCACTAATCGCTCCAACTCCGCCGAGGTGAAGGCAGAGGCCCTTTCCCCAATTACATCTGCCATGGTAGGTTCCAGACACAGGTCACAGCAGCACATGCAGTATAGGTCCTCTCCTGTTGAAGGTCAGGTAGCAAGTGAATGAACAGATAGAAAATGGCGTTCACATCCGAGGCGGCACATACCGTCACCGCCGGCGTAGATCACTATTGGCCACTGTATCCCATAGGGCCCAATGATAACCAACAAGGATTTGCATCGCTGTTCCCGACCGCCTCCTGCAACGGCACACAATGTCAGCAGAATTAACTCATTTCCACCTGTCCCTCCATACTGGACAGGCGGATGCCATTTCTAGGGGGGGGGAAGCCATGGATCCTAACTGCGTCATAGTTCACAATTTCACAATCTGGACATATTTCACCAAAATATTGTAACAATCACAATATGCATTGAACTGAAGTGGTTACAATGTACAGATAATGACCAGCTGCTCACTATTTCACCCCATAGTTTGCAACTGCTGTGGATGAATAGGAGATGGAGACATCCCCCCGTGTACAGACCCCTGGTGGTTTTGGCAACAATGGAGGACAGGCACATTATCCTCACCTATGGACTGGACAGGGCCAATGGATATCCACCGCACCTGCGGTATGTTGGCAGCAGTCAGCATGGCGGTAAGTGGGATTTACCACCGATGTCATAATGAGGGCCATAGTGTTTAGGTGGAGGCAGGCCTTGCTGCCAAGATAACATTAAAGACTTACAGGCAGAAGATTGAAAACTGTCAACTTTTTCAGCTCAATATTCAAGCAAGAAGGTGAAGTGTTTTCAGATTCAGGTGCAGAACCCTGCCCTGTTGCTGTGACAAAAGATCCTCCCAAAGAGGCACCTAATCAGATGACCCCTGTTCATGTTCAATAGCCTGGGATATTGAGTCTCTCTGCCCAATCTGGAGCCACAAGAATAACTTGGGCCAGGCCATTCCTGATCTTTGTGAGCACTCTGGACAGGAATAGGTTTGTCCGAAAGGCGTACAGGAGGCCTGAGCTTCACTTGAGAGATCTCAGAGTGAGAGTTGTCTTGGAAACTACAGTGTGCAAAACTGCTGACATTGCGCATTCTCGATAGAGGCGAATAGTTCCAACTAAGGCTTTCTTCATCCTTGGTAGAGACCTTGCGCACCTTCAGAAGGAGACGCCATTTGTGAACTACTAAGCATTCAAAGATGAGTTTGTCGACCCTGGCACTCAGAAAGCCTGCCAGGTAATGAAAATCCAGGGACATGCCTATACATTCCAGCCATGTCCAAAGGTGCATGGCAGTGGTGTTGTCCGTGAACATCTGTACCAGCCTTCCCCTGACTGAAGGAAGAAATGCCTTCAATACCAACCGGGTCACTCAGATCTCCAAGAGGTTGATGGGGGGTCCTGATTCTGCTGGAGACTAGAGTCCTCTGATCTCCATCTCTCCCAGACAGCTGTTCCACCCCAGAACTGATGCATTTGTCACTACAACCAGCTTAGTTAGGGAAGGGAGAGGGGTCTGCCACTGACCCAATCACAGTTTGTTAGCCACCACTGCAGGTATTTTGAAGTTCCCTCCAGCATCTGGACCATGTTGAAGAAATTTCCCTGATGCTGAGCGCCACTGGAACTGAGTTCCCACTGAAGAGCCCACATAGGCCAATAGGCATGTGTCACAAGAGGGATCCAGGAAGCCATGAGGCCCAACAGCATAAGAATCAGTCCCAACAACATCCAGGATAGAGGCAGAAATATTGGTATCACAGCCTGAATATCCTGGATTCGTCACTCGGAAGAACAGGTCTGAAACTGCACTGTGTCCAGAACAGCTCAGATGAAAAGGGGCATCTAATAGAGAGCCAGGTATGACTTTGGCACATTGATAGTGAACCCCAGCGAGTGCAGAAAGTTCGCAGTAATCTGAAGGTGCGTGATGACTGCCTGGGGTGAACCCACCTTCAACAGCCAATTGTCGAGGTAGGGAAATACTGGAATCCCTGACCTCCGTTGATGGGCTGCAACTACCACCATCACTTTCATGAACACTCGAGGTATGCTGGTAAGGCCAAAGGGGAGCACAGCAAACTGAAAGTGCTCATCTCTGACTCCAAACTGCAGGTAACGTCTACAGACAGGGAGGACAGAAATGTGAAAATAATCACCCTGTGAGTCCAGCGATACCATCCAGTCTCCTGGGTCCACAGCTGACAGAACTTGCGCAAGCATGAGTATTTTGAATTTCTCCTTTTTCAGACAGAGAATGCACACGCCTAAAATAGGATAGAAGTCTAAGTCCTTTTTGGGCATCAGAAAGTAGCAGGAATAGCATCCACAACCTACTTCTGATGTCAGGAATCTCTCTATAGCCCCCTTGGCTAAACAAGCAGACACCTGCTGATGATCCAAGGAGAGGTGGTCCTTCCTCAGCTTGTCACAAGTAGGTGGCACGGGCAAAGCAGGGTTGTCACAAAGGCGAGGAAGTAGCCCCTTTCGACTAGCTGTAAAACCCAATGATCGGAGGTTATTGATCTCTAGTGGTGCAGGAGATGGTATATCCTTCCACCTACTGGATGCCCATGATGGCAGGAGGGCATTCTAAAGGGTTTTTAATGTGGTGGCTGCTAGGGGGGGCAGGGTGGAAGCTCCTCCTGTGGCCACGAAAAGGACGGAAGGCAGACTGGGGTTGACGAGGGGCCATCAAAATGCCCAGGGACCTGGTCATAGCTCTGCTGTCCTTAAAGCGTTTGAGTGCAAAGTCTGCTGTTTCTCCAAACAATGAGAACCATCAAAGGCATGTCCATGAGCGAGACCTGGACATTCCCCGAAAAGCCTGTGGTTCTCACCCAGGCATGGCGCAGAAGGGCCACCGATGATAATATTGCTCTGCCCAGCGAGTCAGTGGTATCCAGCCCACATTGTATAGTGAACTTGGCTGTGTCCCTCACATCAGCAATTGATTTAGAGAGTATGGCTTCGGCCTCCTTCGAGACCATCGACAGCACTTGAACAACTGTGTCCCAAATGGTATGGCATTTTCAGCGGTGTATACCGACCACAGTGCCAAGTTGGCAGAAGAAAACATCCTCTTCCTGAAGGTATCCAGCCTTTGGGATTCCAGTGGAGTGGTATGGAACATGCCAGGTTTAACTTTGGAGATGTTGGCTTGAACCCCCAAGCTCTCCTTGATGGGGTACTGGGTGAGGAAGCTGGGGTCACCATGTATGGGTTCAATGGCAGCGGGCAATTGTCCTATGTACAGGAGACCCTGTGCAAGGTTTGAACCAGGCCCTGAGTAAGACATCAGTAAGGGCTTCATTGAATGGGAGTAATGGTTCTGTGGGGGCAACTCCTTACTGAAGCACCTCCGTCATGATGTTTGTCTTGACTGGCACTAAATGCAGTGCAAGGTCCAGGATCTCAGCCACCCTCCGCTCCACCACTGCGAATGAGGCACCCTCCTCCATAGCTATGGTAAAGACCAGGCCAGTGCCTGGGTAGGTGTCCAGTCCACTGGCATCTGCCGGATCCCTGTACCAATTCTCCTCTGTCTCTTCTAACTAGTATCCACAGGGGTACACAGACCCCCCTCCCACTGTCCCCCAAGCCAGGCCTGTCATACGAATAAGGCCCTAGTTCCCATTGGAGCTGGAGTCAGACAAAGCCTGCCTGGCTCCATGTCAGAGCCGGGGAAGATGATGGGGATGGTGGCGCCATGTGGTATCAGCAACACCGGGGGCGTTAGCCCCATGGCAGTTGCCAGGAAAGGTCAAGGTGGCTTGACTAGTGCTGCTCCAGAACCATCAACATATCCAAGGGGCCTGAATGGGGTCAGGGGTGAACCTGCAGGTGGGAGACCAGTAGGTCCCCCTCCTGAACCTCAGGGGCCAAAGGCACTTCAGTGTGGATAGGCTATCCAAATCTGAGGTACATGGCCTCATAAATATATGCATAACTGGGTGGGGGTCGCTCCCAGAAACTCTGGAAAGCTTGGAGACGGCACAGGCTCCACCACAAAGCTAGGCCTCGAGTGCTGACACTCCCTTGTCTCATCAGATGTCTTCAACGGATGGGGCAAAGTCAAAGATCTCTTCCACTTTTTGCTCTTTCTGTGCCTATGGAACTTACCTGATTTTCCTGAAGACCCCAACAGGTGTTTGGAGTGGCTCCGCGATTGATCTCAGGATCTTCGTCTTGACAGAGAGCATGAACTTGAGAGACCGCTTCCTCAATGTCTTGGAGTGCATGGCACAGCAATCGATGCAGGTTGTTGCTTGGTGGTCAAGCTCTAAACACCAGAGGATCACCAAATATTGGTCAGTCACTGACATCTGTCAGTGAAAGGGACCACAGGGTTTGAAACCAGCTCTCCTAGCTGGCATCCTGATGCACCAGGAGAAAGTCTAAAAACACATCTGAGTGTGTGCTGGGAATTTGCTAATCAGGCCCCAGCACCTGGGTTCTTTCTCTACACTGTACCAATGGTACCACAATTGGCACACATCTATGTACCTTGCCAAAGGTACCAGTGGCCCTGTGGCCAGAAAGAATCCCTAAGAGCTGCAGCATGCACTGTGCCACCCTAATGGACCCCTCACCAAACACATGCACACTGCCATTGCTGATAAGTCACCCCTCTAGCAGGCCTTCCATCCCTAAGGCAGGGTGCACTACACCACAGGTGAGGGCATAGCTGCATGAGCAATATGCCCCTACTGTATCAACGTTCATTCTTAGGCATTGTAAGTGCAGTGTAGCCATGTTGGACGTGGCTCTTTTTGCAGGGTCATCCCCAAACTTTTTGCCTTCCTCCTCCTATTTTTCTGACCTCTTTTGTTGGCTCTAGGACTCTGAGCACTTTATCACTGCTGATCAGTGCTAAAGTGCATGTGCTCTCCCTTCTAAACTTGGTATGATTGGCTTACACCTGATTGGCATATTTAATTTACCTCTAAGTCGCTTGTACAGTGGTAGCCCTTATACCCAGGGCCTGTAAATTAAATGCTACTAGGGGGCCTGCTTGTGCCAACCACTGAAGTAGCCTTTCAAACCTGTCTCAGGCCTGCCACCACAGGGCCAGCGTGCGCAGTTTACTGCCACAGGGACCTGTCATCTAAATTTACTTCCCTTTTACTACACATAAGTCACCCCTAAGGTAGGCTCTAGCTGGCCCTATGGGCAGGGTGCTGTTTATGTAAAAGGAAGGACATATGTCTTTATGTACTACATGGCCTAAGAGTGACAAACCACCTATTTAGTTTCTTACTACTGCTAACGCTACTCATCTCAAACGATTGCATTAGAAATGCCTTAACATATGTCTAAGTGGTATTGTCTGATCTGAGAGGTGGTGTGGCCATTTTTGGTATGGTTGGAATGGTAATGAGAAATGCTGCATACTGGTGTAGGTGGATTTTTTACTACCACTGTAGAAATGCCACGTTTAGAAAGTGAGCATTTCTCTGTGCTTATGACTGGTGTTTTGCAGCTTGACTCCAATCAATGTCTGGGGCAGAGTGACAGCTGTCTTTGTGCATACTTTTCAGACAGCCTGTACACAGGGAGGGTGGAGGTGCAACAAGAGTACATCTGCATAATGAATGGTTTTCCTGGACTGGTAGAGGTGGGGCACACCTAAATCTGTAAAGGCTGTGCCCTGGCCTCACACAAAGGGCTGGTTCACCCCTACTGATGTCTAGAGCCAGTGTTGGAGGAGAAAGGGGACATTCCTGGAACTGGTTAGTGCTGGTTGGAACCCCGCTCCCCCTTTTGTGAAAATTGTGCACAATGAGTATAAGTACAGGGGGTTGTCCCCCACATTTTTAGAAACTGTGTGGATCTGCCAGAGGAACCTATTATGCTGCTATGAGGAACCGCCATCAGATCTAACCAGCTATGTCACTGACCTGTAGCCTACTGGGTAACAAGGAGGACTGTTGCTTTGCCCCAAGGACCCTGATGTGCTGGTCTATTGCTTGCTTTACTTTCCCTTGGACCTTCCAAAGTGATATCCAGGTATTGAGAGGTGTGTCCCTCTTCCCTCCCTGCTTCATTACTTCAATCCGGAAAGAATGCTTCGGTGTTTCCTTGCTTCAGCGCAAGGGTAGGGCTTTGTGTCTCCCTATTTCAGTGCGAGGAAAGCGCTTTATTTCCTTGTATTTACAGTACCTGAAGAGTGCTTAAATCTTTGTCCCTCCAGTGCATGGAGAGTGCTTTTGTTTTGAATCTAGCCAGCATGGAGGCACAGAGAAGCGCTGTGTTGTTGTGGCTGTAGACTTCCCGCTCTCTGACACAGGAGAAGAGAAGAAGAGCCGCCCGCAGTGAATTCATTGGTACAGATGAGGTGCGCTCTTGGAGGTGCCCCCGGGGCACAGACAGACACCTGCTTTGGTGCTCTCACTGCCACGAACCACGAGGAAGAGCATCAAGGCCCTTCCGCCGGTCCCAGGAGACTGCCACAACCCACTGATGTAGGAGCAAGCAAGGCCTGAAAGAAGTGCTGTGCCTTCACCCTCAGGCTTGAGAGACTGATGGGAGAGCCTGAGACAGAAGGAGTCGGTGGGCCATCCGCCAGCAGTTGGAAGCAGTGCTGCATGTCCACAGGTCGCCCGCCCTGGTGAGTGGGGATCCCTGATAGCAGGGAGGACCAAGGGAGGCCTCCCCGCTGGCACCAGAGGTGTGGGGGCCCTATCTCACATGGGACTTAACTTTAGGAGCGCCAGTGCTCTGACGATCTATGGAGCGTGGAGCTTCATTGCCTTAGGTGCCACCTGCGGGGGCCTTGTGTAAGGAAGACCCATTGTTCCCTATGTGGGGAGACCAGGAGAGGTCTCCCTGGCCGAGGGAGTAGGTATCGGGGTCCCTTTTCCCCCCTGATGTTGCCCATACTGTGAGGGGAAGCCTTGACTGACTCTGGAGAAGGAAGAGATTGTTAGTTTGCAGCATGTTACAGCTAGCAGGACAGGAGGAGAACCTCAGCGGAGGTCCAGTGCCTGCCCAGATGCCTCTAATTACTGCATTACACAAAAGAGGAGCGCAGGGGCGCCTGGATGGGGACAAGTGTGTTCCGGTTGGCCCTCATTGTCTTTACGTCACTCGCATAACCTCAATGTCGTAATTTCCCTGTTGGGAGGGGAGTGTATATTTGCAGGAGGGGTATTACCGAATTAGTTTATGACCTGCCATATAGGAATGTTTCCATGAAATGTGTATTCAGGATGATGTCTTGGCCTTCATGATAATGTGTTTGTTATGACGTGCATGTTTGGTGACAATGACAACCTGACTACTGCTTGTGTTCCAGAATGGTAGCAGCCTATGTGTTTACCTGACTACTGCTGGCTTTCATGGAGTACTAGTCATCTATGTAATGTTCTGACAACTGCTTGTGATACATGTTGTGTTTGGTCTAATGATTTATGTGCAATACAGTTTATTTTTTTACGTTACATGTTGTAGCGTTTCCTTTGGGGTGTATTTATTGTGTCACATGTGTTGTGCGTGTTGTGCAAACACTTTACACATTGACCCTGGGATAAGCCTGACTGCTCGTGCCAAGCTACTAAGGGGGTGAGCAGGGGTTATCTTGGGTGTGCAGCTCTCTCGCCAAGACTAGAGTGGTGGGTTCTGCCTGGCTAAAATGCATACCATAGCCAACCAGAAGCCCCATTTCTAACAAGCTATAATGAGTACATGGGCTGGGAGTTTGTCATTACGAACTCCACAGCTCCATGATGGCTTCACTGAAGACATGGAAGTCTGGTATCAAACTTTGCAGCTCAATAAACCCACACTGATGCCACTGTTGGATTTATTGTGAAGTGCACCCAGAGGGCATCTTAGAGATGCCCCCTGAAATTCACCCAACTCTGTGGCTGAACTGTCTTTGCCATCTAGCCACCACCAGACAAGTTTCTGGCCTAATGGGGTGAGAGCCTTTAAGCTTTCAGGAGTCAGGGACAAAGTCTACACTGGGTGGATGTGGTTCACACGTCCCCCTTGCAAGAACAGCAACACTTGCGGTGAGCCTCAGTCTCCTGCCTTTTGTTCTGCTGCCTCAGGTCACTCCACCTAATGGAGATGCCTGCCCTCCGAACCAGGCCCCAGTTTTTGCCGGCAGGTCTGGTGGGAAAATTAGTAAACACCAGGAAGAGTGTCCACCCCAGTTGGGACCACCCCAAGGGTGCCGAGAGCTGAGGTGAACCCCTGCTGGCAGAATCCTCCATCTTGTTTTGGAGGGAGATACCCAATAGGGTTAGATATGTGTCCCCCTCTCCAAAGGGAGTGGGCACAGGTAGGGTGTAGTCATCCTCAGGTAGTAACCATTGGCTACTTACCTTTGACCCCTGTAAATCCCCCAAATCTAGTATTTAGGGGTACCCTTGCGCTTCAGATTCCTGGCAACCTAAAGAAGGACTGAAGAGCTGTACCAGCCGTAAGCACTCCAGAAAACAACTGACTTGACCCCAGCCCTACTGCCCTGTCTGCAGGTTCAAGACTACGGCTAGAAGAAGACAACTCAACTTGCAGGACCAGCAACCTCTACAAACCCTCAGAAGACTGTCAGCCTTCCCATAAGACTGTATCTCCAGAGGACAGTAGTCCTGAACACAGAAAAACCTGCAAACAAGGACTCCAGAGCCCTCCAGATAAGCAAGTCTTGCCCACTTTGCACCTGAAGCCCATGTCATGAGTCCTGGAGGTCCACCTGACCAGAAAGAGTATCTGGGTGAATCCGACCTCAAGTCCACCCTAGGTTGCTCCTCCTGCCCACCACGACAATGCCTGCATCCTGAAACCAGAGGACACCCCCTGACCACGACTGGATCCGGTAAACGTACCCGATGCTTAAAGGTACCCCTGCGCCCGCAGCCCCCTGGCCTTGGGGAACCTAGCTGATGGTACATCGACATCCAGAAAAGCCTCAGCTTACCTGTCCAGCTGTTAGTCTTCTTCAGCTGACCCTCCTGGATCAACTCTGCAGCCTCTTTGTGAACCTGGTGTTCCTCACTGAAAAGCACTGGGCGCCCGATGCTGTGTTTGCACACTGAGGCCCCTGAGCAACTGAGGATGTGTGTTTGGTGATGACCTGTGGCACCCCAGGTGCTAATCTAAACCCCCCAGGACCTTACCTGAAAACCGTTCACTTCTGAGTGCCCCAAGTATCCATAGGATTCCATTGGGTGTCCGACACCAACTTTGAACTCTGCACCCAGACACCGTTGGTGTCTTCCTAAACTTTGCCCTGTAGACTCCCCAAAGACTGGGACCGTAAGTGTAGTACTTATCTGTAAACCGTGTATGTTTTTTTCCCCCCCGGGACTGCATGCCCTCAATGAAAATTGCACAGCCTACTTTTGATATTGAAAAGTATTACTTACCTGAAACCTGTCTTAGTTGTGAATTACAAACAAAGTGCATCTGCTACTTAAAAGTGATATATTCTTGAAACTGTACTTACCAGCAACAAAGATCCTTTTGATTCTAGAAATAAAGTAACAAAGTATATTTTTGATATAAAAAACATTGGTCTGGAGTTAGTCATTGAGTGTGTGCCTCATTTCTTGACTGTGTGTACAACAAATGCTTTGCACTACCCTCTGACGAGCCTAACTGCTCGACCACACTACCACAAAAGAGAGCATTAGTATTATCTATGTTAGCTTCTGTTAAGCCTCTGGGGAACCCCTGGACTCTGTGCACACTATACCTAATTTTGGTATAGTATGTACAGAGTCAGCTTCCTACGGAACAGATCTAACCAAGGCTTTCCCCCACTGCAGAAAGAGACCTGGTGCCACCTCTGGATGGAGACGTCATTTGTGATCAACCAGGCATCAACGGCTAAGTTCGTCCACTCTGATGTACAGAGAACCCACGTTATGGAGGAGGGACGCCTGGCTGCCAAGATAACATCACAGACTTCAGGCGCTGCAGCTCAATCTCCATGCAAGGAGGCGGAAACTGGACAGGTTCGGGTAAAGGACTGTCCCCTGCTGCTGCAACAGAAGATCCTCCCAAAGGGACAGTCTGATCAGAGGATCGATGACCATGCTCAATAGCTCAGGATACCAGACTTTTCGTGCCAATTTCGGAGCCACCAGGATTACTTGGGCCGGTTGTGCCTGATCTTCTTCAGAACTCTTGGCAGAAGTGGTATTGGTGAGAAGGCATAAAGGAGGCCTGAGCTCCACTTGTGCCGAAAATCATCACCAAGCGAGTGCCACCTTGGAAACTCCAAACGTGCAAAACAGATGACATTGTGCTTTCTCTGCGGAGATGAACAGATCGAACCAAGACTTCTGTTAAGCCTCTGGGGAACCCCAGGACTCTGTGCACACCATACCTCATTTTGAACCAAGGTTCTCCCCACTGCTGAAAGAGACCTTGCGCCACCTCTGGATGAAGACACCATTCGTGACCACCTATGCATCGAAAGCTGAGGTTGTCTTCTCTGGTGTTAAAAGAGCCCACCAGATGTTGAACCACCAGTGAAATGCCCTGGCGTTCCAGCCATGTCCAGAGGTGAAGAGACTCTGGACAGAGGGTCCACGACCCCACTCGGGCCTGCATGTTGCAGTACCACATGGCGGTGGTATTGTCGGTGAACACCTGTACCACTTTTTCTAATTGTTTTTTTACGCTAATTCGACGCAAACTTAACACCATATTTATATTTTGATGCTAGACCCGTCTAAAGTCAAAATATTGACTTTCAATAGACTATGGTTCTAAGAGTTCTCATACTGTGACCATGGATAACCTAAGAAGTGACTTTAACTAGACCTCAAGAAATCCAGGTGCCTGGAAAAAATCAAGAATGGGTTTATACAATGTTTCATATGAGCTTTTCATGAAATATCACATACTGTCTAGAAATACAAGAACCTTCTAGAATAATGTTTCAGAATTAACATTACATTTTTACATGAGGACAAAAGGCTATCTGAAACATTCCCTTGAAAACAATAGGGATTGTACTAGGGGCTTAGTTTGCACAAAGAATGTCACATTTTGAATTTAGCATCTTCACAGAAAATCCCAAAAGTTCGGGATAAATGTGTGCACCTCATCAAACACAACACACCAAAGTTTTAATTGCCATGAAATGATTGCGCACACTGTTGCCAATCTGAACGCCAAGTTTTACATGCTGGAATTGAATCGCGCACACTGCCGATTCGAACAAGAATATGCAAATGCCATGAAATGATTGCGCACACTGTTGCCGATCTGAACATCAAGTTTTACATGCTGGAAAGGAATCGCGCGCACTGCCGATTTGAACAAGAATATGCAAATGCCATGAAATGATGGCGCACACTGTTGCCGATCTGAACATCAAGTTTTACATGCTGGAAATGAATTGCGCACACTGACGATTCGAACAAGAATATGCAAATGCCATGAAATGATCGCGCATGCTGTTGCCGATCTGAACATCAAGTTTTACATGCTGGAAATGAATCGCACACACTGCCAATTCGAACAAGAATAGGCAAATGCCATGAAATGATTGTGCAAGCTGTTGCCGATCTGAACATAAAGTTTTACATGCGGGAAATGAATCGCGCACACTGCCGATTCGAACAAGAATATGCAAAGGCCATGAAATGATCGCGCACACTGTTGCCGATCTGAACATCAAGTTTTACATGCTGGAAAGGAATCGCGCGCACTGCCGATTTGAACAAGAATATGCAAATGCCATGAAATGATGGCGCACACTGTTGCCGATCTGAACATCAAGTTTTACATGCTGGAAATGAATTGCGCACACTGACGATTCAAACAAGAATATGCAAATGCCATGAAATGATCACGCATGCTGTTGCCGATCTGAACATCAAGTTTTACATGCTGGAAATGAATCGCACACACTGCCAATTCGAACAAGAATAGGCAAATGCCATGAAATGATTGTGCAAGCTGTTGCCGATCTGAACATAAAGTTTTACATGCGGGAAATGAATTGTGCACACTGCCGATTCGAACAAGAATATGCAAAGGCCATGAAATGATCGCGCAAGCTGTTGCCGATCTGAACATCAAGTTTTACATGAGGGAAATTAATCGCGCACACTGCCGATTCAAACAAGAATATGAAAATGCCATGAAATGATCACGCACCCTGTTGCCGATCTGAACATCAAGTTTTAGATGCGGGAAAAGAATCGCGCACACTGCTGATTTGAACAAGAATATGCAAATGTCATTAAATTATTGCGCAAGCTGTTTCTGATCTGAATGCCAAGGCTTACATGAGAGCAATGAATCACGCACTCTGAAAGTTTCACAAGTAGGCCCAAAACTCGAGTCTTTGAGAACGGGGTGGGGGGGCCAGCCCGACCTCGGCCTTACCGCCCTGCTCAAGGATTACCAATATAATGAGGGCAGACCTGGAACATCAAGGTAGGCCTCCAGAACAGGAGCTCAGGAAGTTGCTGCTGCTCTGCACCGGGACCTCTGAATAGTGAGCATGTGGAGCTGGGCTGGCTCCAATATATAGAGTCTGGCCCAGCCCACAAACCACACCCAGTCATGCTGCAGGGAAAGCTTCTAGAAGGTCCTAGAAAGGGACCACACCCCAACACACTCAGTAAGCCTGCAGCAATACCTTGCAAATGAACAGTTCTTGCACACATCATTAATAGTGTTTTTCAAGGTTAAAGTCTGCAATGCAAAAGGTTAACATACTGCATATAAACACAATGCATGAATTATGCTCTTGCATGAAGGCTGGGTTTTTGCATTTTTGTCGCCCGTAGAGCGCGCACTGTCTTGATGTTGACAATGTGTGAAACCGCCTTGCGTCAATGAGATGCAAGGTAAGCTTTCCCATCCCAAAATAACACCTGTGCGCCATATTTATCCAACCGCGCAAAAATGGCGCATGTCTGGTAGGCGGAGCCGGAACATGGTGCAAATCACGATTTGCGCCACAATTTAACGCCTGGGTCAGGGCAGGCATTAAAATGGGACAAACACACCACTACTTAAGGAAAACTCACACAAGCAACATCATAGCTCAAAAAGGTAGACATGGAGGTTATACTCATGCAGCATGCACGATGACGCAGAGCACAGGAGCAGCTACCACCACACCAACATGGACCCCAAAGGCAACACAGAAGGCAGGAGAGGATATTCAGGACCAGGACAACCCTTCAAGTCCTCAGGGAACATGACATCATCCAGAGGTTCAGACTAAACTGGCAAGCCATACAGCAGCTGCTGCGCCACATTGAGCCACAGTTGGCACCCAGCCTGCAGACATCCCACATCATTCCACCGGAGACCAAGTTGCTATCTGTCCAGCACATGTTGGCGAGTGGCTCTTTTCAAACCACTGGTGCCCTGGTTGCCGGGATCTTACAGCCCTCATTCTCTGCCTTCCTTCCCATGGTACTTGATGCCCTCATCTCCCTCACCCCACCACATCAGCTTCCCCAACACACAGCAGTACAAGCAGCAGGAGACCAAACAGGGGTTTTATCAAATTCATGGCTTCCCACACGTGCTTGGTGCCATTGACTGCACACATGTCCGGATTGTGCCACCTGCTGTAACCGGGCACCTATACCGCAACAGGAAGCACACACACTCCATCAATGTGCAGGCCACTGTGGATCACCATGGATTGTTCACCAACATCATGGCAAGGTATCCTGGGAGTGTACATGATTCATTCATCTTCCACCACAACACCATCAATCGGCACTTCCAGGATGAACAATATGGTAATGGCCTACTTGTTGGTAAGTACAGAAACCTAGTTATTTACACATAGCACAGCAACCCTGTAGGACACCCAACACATACACCACTACATTGACACGTGGCCAGGAAGACACTGAGGTGTAACACTGGTAGTCATGTTTGATATTCTGACCCAATGGGATACACACCTATGGACAAATGACTGATGCAAATAACAAGAGATGCCACTCTAGAGCCACACAGGACCAATTTAAAACCATACATTGACAATGACATGGCCTTAACTAGCAGTACAACTTGGAAGATGAACCTTTCAATATCACATCAATAACACTCAGTTCCACACCCTTCCAAGCAATACGTCCCGTGTGTGCGTAATGTGTGTTGCTGCAGGTCAAACACTATGAGACACATAGCATGATGACGCTGACTCTAATGAAGGTGACATGGAATTATTGAGGCAGTACCAACATCTCACATCACTCCAGGGGTGACATTGCCAGCTAGCATTAAGGAAGTGGACTGTGCTATGAAAACATGTGGATGTGACACTAATGCTAAGTGCACACTGCTACACATATGGATTGAGACAATTCCCAATATACATAACAGATGTACAGGTAGATGGACCTTCCGACACTAAAACCTTCACCCCCACAACCAAGTTAGCCAGCTTACCTGGAGCAAGTTCAGTAGTGTAGGTACACGTTTGCACATGAGCCAACTCGGTGAGGGTACAAAAATAGGGTTTCATAGAACTTGTCACACATGGGATAATTGTACGTTGTCAATTGTGAACACTTCAGTACTGCCAACTTATGGAGATGTGTTGTACATTGTCACGTAGCCAAATCAAAGAGCCTCACTGTTGCATTTCACCTTCAATTATATATGTTGAATTGAATGGGATGTTCAGGCCATATAGTGCAACCATGTTACCACCACAGTGGAATCGATTGTGTGTGTGGAAGTATCATGTCACCTCCAGTGAAGGCACACAGACACTTCTTTCACATTACATAACGCATGGGAGATACACACTGAACAGCAAGTTTCTAAATATACCACTGATATCATGTCAATCAGCCAAACGCCAGTTTTGATAGTTAAACAAGCCAATGCAGAAATAACATCACAGAAGCCTGGGATCCCACACAATACCACAAACACAGATAATTCACAGACGACACAAGATAACAACTGCCATGCAAAGTGACAATCACAGTGCAACCAACAACCAAATACTTACCCTCATTTTCTCTTTCAGCTGATCAGGGTTACTGGATCCAGCCATGGATCATGACCCCAATTGCCAACTCAAGCACAGCAGCAGAGCGTGCCTATAATGAGGCACATCATAGGACTCGCACCATAGTTGAGAGGACTTTTGGCATCCTGAAGTCCAGATTCAGGTGCCTGGACATCACCGGAGGCAGCCTCCTATATTCCCCTGAAATGGTCTGCAAGATCATTTTGACCTGTGCCATCCTGCACAACATTTGTGTTAGGAGGAACATTCCCCTCTATGAACTGGATCAACAAATGCCTGAAGAGGAGGAAGAGGAGGATGCTGTCTGTGAAAATGAGAGGGAACATCCAAAACAGCTGCAGGATTGCGTCCGAGACAACACATCATACAAAACTTCTTCTAACTAAAGTCACCATCACCACTTTGTTATGATATGTAATTAAACACCTCACTTCATCACTCAATCATGCTCTGGGTAATTATTTATGCATCACATGATCCCTAAGAATCATAATCAGAGCTTAGCCTCATGGAACACTGCAGAAATCCAAATTTGCATACTGAAAAAGCCACATCACATTTGATGGGTATGAATGTACAGCAAACATCACACACATTGTTAATGACATATATCCTGTCTATTTCACATTTGCAGGGCAATATCAGAGGACCACAGCTATGAGACACATCCATGTTGCCAACATGGTCCATTGCAGCATCTGACTTACAACTAAGACACCATCAATCATAAGGTAAAAAAGTGCTTCATACATGAGGCAGTGGAAGTGCAATTGCATTGGTAACAGGAATGTATGACCAGACCCTTGACAGCAGTAAGTGTGACATCAGCTTTCTCTGCAAGGAGCATGTGTGAGAAGAAGTGCCTCAAACCTGAAAATAGATAGCCCAAGTGCCCCAGGTATGACAAGCATTGCTCACAAGACATGCCCTTCGCAGTCCATCCCAGGTTATCAGTCCTGCCACTGACATGTTTTAAGTCTCTCCCCACCCTTCTCTAGGGGGCCTTGTAAATGGACTATCTGTACCCTGATAATCTTCATCTACACACACCCAGACTCCCATTCTGACTCCTGTGTGCTTCCCTCTTCAGTGTGGGATGCCATTGTCATAGTTCATCAGTCTGCATGGACTTCAGGTCTGATAATGCACTACCTGGTAGTCGGTAGGCCCTGTAATCAGCTGTCCATTGCATCCCATGTGAAAGGTCCAGTTGGCCCTTTGAACTTGATTCTCAACTCCAGGACTTGTGAGAGACTGAAGGTGCACACACCTGTGAGCACTTCCATGCAGACCAGCCATTTGAACCTGCCCTGCCCCTGCTGCTGCCTGGAACTGCTTAGCAGCTGCCATTTTCTGAATCTCCTTGTTGTGCATTGGTGTACAAATCACTTGTGTACCAGAACCCTTGGGGGATTGTGTAACGTTGCAGACCACAGCACAAACTGTTTTTAGTTCTCACAGTGTTGTTCCTGCTTGTCCCAGACAGATCTGCTCACTGTGTATTTGCCTTCTTCATGTTTGTTCCTGACAGAGCCTGCATCCTGTTAGCCAGACTGGTTCCAGTCTTTGTGTTAACCATAGAGGTTCCCTGTGGCTACATTTGTCTCATAGCTGCTTTCAATGCCCTCTGTTTCCTCCTGGGGTATTGTGTCTGGTAGGTCTAAGATGAATCCTCAAATGTATAGTATAGTTTAATCAGTTTACTTATCGTATTCTGTTCAGGGACATCTATTCAAATGGCCTAATCCAGCCCCCATCCCTTGTCTGGTTTTGCATGCATTCATTAGTGCCAAACAGTGACAGTGTGCCAGGGCTGTATGCATGGATTTGGAACGGTGCCTACAGCACAACAAACAAGGGTTGCTAATGTGTATGTAAGGACAAAACATGTGTGTGCCCTGACGGTCCACACACAGATTCACTTCTGCCGCCATCTTCTGATGGGGCTTGCGTGGTGACTAGCTGTGAGATTAATCAGCACAGAGGCACTGATGTTCCCTGTTGCAGTGAGAATTTTAGAGCCCACCCGGTGTACAAATGTGATGAAACCTGTCTGTTTCCTATTATTGATCCATAACGTATTTGAGCACACCAAGGTTGATCTGTCGTCAGCCTTATGAAAGTTCTGCAGTGCCATAGCTGGACTATCCCCATGTGTGTCGTTAGTTGATGTTTGGCTTTTGGTCAATTCTGCTTTGAAGGATACTCTGTTAATTCAAGGGTTGGCTCCACAGACTCATGACTAGACCTGCACATAACTGTGACAACATGAAGGCCAATACTGACACAGGGTACACATGGCCACACACTTGAACTGAACACCTTTGTGCAATGAACCACTGGAAATATGTGAACACATGCAGCATGGTCTGCTGGTCCTCCACAGCCACAGGAGAAACATAGGTCATTTACAGGACTCAAACTGTGGTGAACATAACAATTTTAGGATTGCATTTGAGACTCTGTGTTACAAACACTATACCTACCTAGCATGTTCAAATTATGGACTCATGGGTAGTATACACACAAGTGACCATGAAGTGGTATCCAACATTTCATTACATGTGATAGGTAACATACCTTTCATAGCCATTATCAACCATCCTCTATCTAGCCTGTGTATAGTTCATCATGGGAAATGTTTTGTCCCCAATGTCAAGAAAGTACAAACAGCATAAGACGCAACAGATATAACAAACACATATCATGACTGATGTATCTCAACGAATGGCATCTGATGGTTATACACATTTATAACACATTCATACATGCACATTACTGCAACATTTTCTCGTTACGTTCCCACAGGGGCACAACAACAATTTGAAGATCCAATTCACAGACATAAACACACAGGCCAGGAGTCTATTTGTTTAGTTGCGTTGCCTTGCTTTCCTCTATTGATGCAACGCCTGCTCATACTAGGAAATACCAATTTTATTCCCTAAGTTTGTGTTGCTGTTGCGCCAATTGAGAGAGCTAATCCTGCACAACAACATGAGTATTATAGGCTGCAGTAGTATGGTCTGCCACATGTGCCCAAACACTAGAACACACACTGCCGGTCATACCATCCTATCTTTGTATAGTTATAGGCTGCATGCATGTAAAAAATAGAAAAATCACACAAACACAGTTTAAGACAGATTTTTTTATGCAAACGCGTCAAAAAAGACGCATATGCATCAAAATACGCAAATGTGTTAAAAAATGACGCTCACACACATTATACATGATTGGTCCCTAGTGTTAATTCCAACACTGCACCCAAGGGAATCGGTTATCCATTTAAAATGTATTGATCCTTGAATGCGGGGGAATTTTCATGCATATGCGTCAAAAAATATTGACGCAAACCCCGTAAGCGTCATCAAATTACACGCAATACCAAAAAAACGCCCCGCAATTGAGACAGGAAGTGATGTAATAGGATATCCTGTTTACAGAAATGGTACAGTGGGTATACTTTCACTTTCACTTTGCAGTCTGTGATTATTCTAAACTGTGTGGCTGTGTCTTGAGTTGTCTCTGTGAATATTTGTGCTTTTGTCTCCTGTGTGCTATTGCAATTGTATTCTGGTGTTTTGTAAGTGTCTGTGGTAATCTGTGTAAGTGTTTTTTTTGTTATTTATTGTGATTAGATTTGTCTTTGTACTGTTGGGAGTGTGTTTGTGGGTATTGTTGAGCTGTCTGTGGGTTAGTTAAGTTTCCTTTTTTATACCTCCTTTCCCTGTTTTTCCCTATTTACCCTTTTCTTTCCTATTTTGGTTGAGATGTTGGGAAGGCCACGTCTGGGGTGAATGGGTGAGGAGGACCTAGGGGCTTTTGTGTGGCTGGTGTGCCACTTCCTCCGCCTCATGTTGGAGGCTGGGGGCCGGGTGATACAGGGGTATCACACGGAGGCAAGGAGGTTAAGGTGGGCAAAGGTGCTGTTCCACCTAAGAAAAATCATCAACAGGCAGCACAACGACCACCAGTTAAAGCATTGCTGGGCTGACCTGGTGGCCCGAAAGCAGGACCTGCTGGACCACCTGGGTGTGGTGATTGGTGGCCCTGTTGGTGAGTACAAATTTGGCTACTGTGTACAGTACAATGCTCTGGATTGACAGTAGCAGATCTTGTGACATGCTGCATGCAATGTTTGTGGACATGTGGAATGTTAGTTGAACAAACTGTGGCCATGATTTATACAAATTTTGCAACGCATTACCGTCATTTGTTGATGCAAAAGCTGTGCAAACTTACAAAAGACAACTTTATCTTGTAAATGAGTGCTGCTTTGGCGTCAATAGATGATGGTTATGCGGCACAAACAAAATTATGATTCAGGGCCTGTGAGTGTACCAGGAATGGGATGTATTTCACAAGCTAATACAAGGAACCAATGTAGTCCCCAGTTTTTTTAAACCATGTCTGAACAGTATTCATGGCCATACGTACAAAGCTCTTCCTAACCTCTGCTAATATCTTAGGCCGATATTTCTACTTTGTTTGTGCAGCATTTGCGTTATTTCTGGATGCAAAAGTATTGCACACTTGCTACAATCACATTTTTTGTGCCAAGTTCCATAGCTGTAGCGTAAACAAATGAAGCAAATGCAACACAAAAAAAGAAAACACATCTGGCCCTAAGCTCATTGTTTCTGTGTGTTTACGTCTAGACAGATAATCTTTCACATGGCCAAACCCAATTGTGTCAGGATGCTACCAGATTGCAGTAGCACAAAACAGGTTCATCTTGTGGCTTTTCGGAGTATGCATTGCAATCCTATCATTGAGTAGCATGGCCTTACAACATTTTTGCCTTGGGCGCAATTGCTGGCACTGAGCTAGTGCAGTTACCATCTGTGTCTCTTTATAGCCAAACAATTTTGTAAAGTTAATGGCTCATCATGGGATCCCTGCTGTTTGTGAATGCATAGCCACAAACTATTTATTAGCATGATGTTGTGCAAGGGACCACTGACTGCTTCCATTATACCTTTGAAGTGACAAAATAGGTTGTTATTTTACTGTTGGTACACCCCTGCTGATATAGTGCAGCATATGTACAATTATTAACTTCTCAGTCTGAAGGCTATCACAGACATGGTGGTATGCTAAGATCAGCAGGCCAGCATTCCTGTGAGTGCCACTATTCCCAAGGTGCTTTCAAACAGAGACCTACCTCATCAAGGGGCATATTTAGGGGCATATTTATACTCCGTTTGCGCCAAATTAGCGTCGTTTTTTCGACGCAAATTCGGCGCAAAACTAACGCCATATTTATACTTTGGCGTTAGACGCGTCTAGCGCCAAAGTAGGAGTAAAGAGCGTCATTTTTTTGCGTGCACGCCTTCCTTGCGTTAATGAGATGCAAGGTAGGCGTTCCCGTCCAAAAAAATGTCTGCGACGCAAATGCGTCGTATTTATACTCCCGGGCAAAAATCACGCCCGGGAGTGGTCGGGTCAAAAAACCCCGCATTTGCGCCTCTTTTTAACGCCTGGGTCAGGGCAGGCGTTAAGGGACCTGTGGGCTCAAAATGAGCCCACAGCTGCCCTCCCATGCCCCCAGGGACCCCCCCTGCCACCCTTGCCCACCCCAGGAGGACACCCAAGGATGGATGGACCCACCCCAGGGACATTCAGGTAAGTTCAGGTAAGTATAAAAAAAAAAAAATGTATATATTTTTTTTGGCATAGGGGGGCCTGATTTGTGCCCCCCTACATGCCACAATGCCCAATGACCATGCCCAGGGGACATAAGTCCCCTGGGCATGGCCATTGGGCAAGGGGGCATGACTCCTGTCTTTACTAAGACAGGAGTCATGTAAATGGCGTCTGGGCGTCGTTAAAAATGGCGCAAATCGGTTGGAGGCGTTTTTTTGCGTCAACCTGACTTGCACCATTTTTAAGACGCCCTAGCGCCATTTTTCCCAACGCCGGCGCTGCCTGGTGTACGTGGTTTTTTTCCACGCACACCAGGCAGCGCCGGTCTGCTTGCGCCGGCTAACGCCATTCAATAAATACGGCGCCCGCATGGCGCTTCAGAATGACGTTAGCCGGCGCAAATTTTTTTGACGCTAAACTGCGTTAGCGCAGTTTAGCGTCAAAAAGTATAAATACGGGCCTTATACTCCGTTTGCGCCAAATTAGCGCCGTTTTTTTCAACGCAAATTCGGCGCAAAACTAACGCCATATTTATACTTTGGCGTTAGACGCGTCTAGCGCCAAAGTAGGAGTAAAGAGCGTCATTTTTTTGCGTGAACGCCTTCCTTGCATTAATGAGATGCAAGGTAGGCGTTCCCGTCCAAAAAAATGTCTGCGACGCAAATGCGTCGTATTTATACTCCCGGGCAAAAATCACGCCCGGGAGTGGTCGGGTCAAAAAACCCCGCATTTGCGCCTCTTTTTAACGCCTGGGTCAAGGCAGGCGTTAAGGGACCTGTGGGCTCAAAATGAGCCCACAGCTGCCCTCCCATGCCCCCAGGGACCCCCCCTGCCACCCTTGCCCACCCCAGGAGGACACCCAAGGATGGAGGGACCCACCCCAGGGACATTCAGGTAAGTTCAGGTAAGTATAAAAATGTTTTTTTTAATATTTTTTTTTTGGCATAGGGGGGCCTGATATGTGCCCCCCTACATGCCACAATGCCCAATGACCATGCCCAGGGGACATAAGTCCCCTGGGCATGGCCATTGGGCAAGGGGGCATGACTCCTGTCTTTACTAAGACAGGAGTCATGTAAATGGCGTCTGGGCGTCGTTAAAAATGGCGCAAATAGGGTGGAGGCGATTTTTTGCGTCAACCTGACTTGCACCATTTTTAAGACGCCCTAGCGCCATTTTTCCCAACGCCGGCGCTGCCTGGTGTACGTGGTTTTTTTCCACGCACACCAGGCAGCGCCGGTCTGCTTGCGCCGGCTAACGCCATTCAATAAATACGGCGCCCGCATGGCGCTTCAGAATGACGTTAGCCGGCGCAAAATCTTTTTACGCTAAACTGCGTTAGCGCAGTTTAGCGTCAAAAAGTATAAATACAGGCCTTTATGTGCAATGACTATACCTGTGCCCATGCATTCTGTCACGTATGACCAAATTAGACACTGTCAGCATACATATTTTTGTTGTTTTGAATCAGATAAGTGGACAATCGATGTTTAGCGTAACATTGTCATCAAGTAACACAAAGGATCCCTGCCATCATGTTGTCATAGGGGGCATATACGGCTCTTGGTACACTGCCAATGTGGCATATGTAACCTACATACAACTGTCGTGCCGCGGCTGCGAGCACGGGCCGCCGCGGCCCGCCCGGCTCGATTCAGGGGTCGCGGCACTCGCCGCGCCCCTTTTCTCCGGCCGCAGATTCCTGGACAGACGCAGCAGGACTGAAGAACCCAAATCGGGTCACGGTCCTTGCCGCGCTTGGCGCGTTAAGTTTAAATAGCACATGGGGATTCCCGGTACCCCCTCCTTTACACCACTTACCGGTCACACAAGCAAAAGCCGGATGCCTGCACATGATTAACTTCTATGCATGCTTTTCCCCTTCCCAGCATGCTGTTCACTTCCTCTCTTCCCTGCATGCATTGTTTCTCTTTTTCAGGCGCATGTTCTCTATTCTTAGTTATGACCTCTTTCCCAATCCAAGATAGTGGTATTTCTACTTCCTGTTTTCCACTTCCTGTTTAGGGGTTTATAAGGGGAATCTAGCTTCTTTCTCATTGCGTTGCAACACTCCTGTGGTGGTAGTCACGCTCCGTCTGGTTTCCTCTTGTGGAGCCAGTTGTTCTTGATCTGTCTTCTGTCTCCAGAATTCCTGAAGTCCAGAATCTTCAGTCCTAACGTCCTTGTGTCCTCCTTCTGTTTCAGGGAGTTTCTGTTGGAGGTTTTTTACCCTTTCGGGGTTTTTCCTCTAGGACTCATTCTGGAGGGCACGGACTGTTGTGGCTTACTATTGTCAAACAGCACCGTGGCTACCGGAAGGGGTCGCCCCCTACCTCGGGCAAAGCAGGACCTGCAGGAACCGGGGTTGCTCACCACCTCTCTCCAACCTCGACGGTAAGCCCAGGGTGAATCGTGACAACAACACTGGCACACATATAATGGACCATTGAAAGCACAATAATTCCTGAACACAAATCAACCCACATGAGCATCACACAGTAACTCGTTGTCCCTTGATGCACAAGCCAACATACCTGAGTCACTGGTATTGCAGTGCACCAGGAATGTGGCATTGAATGTCTCTCATAATTACAAATGATGAAATGGAGTACCCTCTGGAATAAAGTAAGCACCAAATTGAGTAATCATGTTTGGCACCACATGATTGTTAGGGCCAGTGCAGGTGTGCATATGTGTGTCTATCACTCACTGGACTGGCAGTGTCAATGCATATTTGCAGCAGTATGTCTGTTGGTGTGTCTACATGCCTGATGTGCAGCTCTATCATATAAAATGTCACACACAGTAGTTTGATGTTCCAAGTTTTGTACAGTGAGCAGACATTGAGCACATATCACCCTCCCATGTTATACAATTGGTGAAGTGGCTGAATTTGCGGACCTAGATGTATCCACTAAGTGTTAATATGTTTGTCCTGTGTTGGGTTTGCAGCTGTTGTGTGATTGACTCCTGTGTGTTGGACTCATTGCAAGTTATGATGTGTTGGCACGTGATCTGATATGTGACTTGACTGGAGGTTGACATTTTGTTCCATGTTAGAGTTAGGCATTCTGCGGCGGAGAGTCATATAATGGGAGTCGAGTGCTGCCCTATAGGCATGGGCAGGTGAACAAGGTGATTTGTTGCTACATGTATGCCAATAATTATTTTGGAGGTGGCCAGTGTCATAATTTAGTCAGCAAGTCATATCCTGATTCACACAGACCAGTGATGCATACGTTTTACACACAGACTTGAGCATCCCTGTTAAGTAATGAACATGTAGGACTGTATGGGTGACTTTCCGGCAGCACCTAGCTCCACACGTTGTACTCCATTTATGTGGCACATGAGTGAAATGTCAGAAGCGTGCATGCAGGTCAAGGCCAGATGGGTGCTTGCATGAATGTGCTTGATTTTGGAAATGTGTCAGTGAGATCTAATGATGTTGACAATTGTCCGCAATTAGAAAAATAAATGTAGATGTGATTGTCCAATGGTTGACTGAATCCTAGTTGGCAGGCCTCCTTACCTGTGGTGGACTGACTAAACCCATGGACAGCTGTCCAAAGCTTTGTGGTTGTCCTTGATATTTAAAAAGTATGTGTTGCATGTCCATACCCCCCTGAGGCACAGGGTTAGGTCTAGAAAATATGTGTACCTAGGTGTGATGATCACAGTGTAGATGACAGACATGTAATTCAAGCATTCATGTGTTCCAAACTACAATACCCCCTCATGATTACCAACTGCATACCATTCTGGCAGTTCCATATACAAATCACAGGTCTTCGGTGCCTTGATGTTGATCCTGAAGATAGCTAATAGTCGGCCTGGCACATGTGGAGTACTTGCAGCATTTGTTATGTGACTAATAGCAGTACAAAGATGCACAGATCATTTAATTAAGTACACACCTTGTTGTGCATTGCTGTGCTGTTAGATAGTTGATGGGTAGGCTGCGTTGGCATGTCATTCCTCAGGGATTTCTATCACCTGTACTGTGATTTGGACTGCATGTTCTATTTTTGATGAAGTGTTAGAATATCTCCTGTAGATGTATCACACAATGATGTCACTAATGTTTGGCTTTCTGTATTTTTACAGCTGCCAACATGAATGCCCAGGAGATACGGGAATTTCAGAGGTGGGCAGTGTGTTACCACCACATACTCGATGTGGAGGCTGAGTTCTGCAATATGGCACGTAGATATCGCCATGAGAGAGCCACAGGGGTATGGAGGGCATTTGCACAAGGGGGGCCAGCACTGCCCACAATTGCCACCACCACCACCACAGCTCAGACCACAGTGGCACCAGGGATGACAGCAACTGTAGCAGGTCCCTCAACTTCCTCAGCCCAGGTCCCACAAGCAGCACCTCCTACATCTTCCCCTCCAACCACCGCACCAGCACCAGCTTCTACAAGTGGTACCCAGACAACCCCAGCTGCTGTAGTAGACATTCAAGATTTCCAGACACTAAAATGTGACATGCAACGTATGTTGCGCAGGATGGACAGGCTGCAGCAGGAGGTGTCCCGCAATTGCAGGAGACTGCAGGGTATTAAGAAGATCCTGCGGAGGACCAATTTGTGACTTTTGGATGCTCACCCATGATTCCCTCCCCTCCCTCCTCTTTCCTCCTTCTTTTCTTTAGTGGGTTTAGTGTTAGGTTAGAGTAGGCTGTTAGTTTAGTTAGTATAAGTGGGTTGGGGGTGGAGGTTGTTATATTATTACATGTCTTTTTGTGGGTGGGTGGGTGGGTTGGTGTGTTGGTTGGGGGATGATGTTGGGGTTTATGTGTATAAAAAAATACAAAAAATATATGTATTTGTTTAGGATATGTTAGTATGTGTTTAGGTTAGTATATGTTGTCCTACATGTGTCCCGTCATAAAAGAGGGAGGGGGGTTGATGTTTAGAGTGTTTAGTTAAATGTGGTAAGTAAGTTTAGCTTAGGGTAGTTAGGGCCAGTTGTGGGTAATATATAGTTAGGATAGGTTAGGTTAGGTTAGTTAAGGTGTTTCCCCTAGTTTAAGTTTCCTTTATTACTATAAAATAAAGTTTTAGGTACTCCTTTACAGTATGTGTCATACGGTTGGGGATCAGGGCCTTTGCATGGGTGCTCAGTGTCAATTTAGTATTCACATTTGTGTTCCATCCTTCATCAGAATCCCATTATTGACATGGTATTCCCAATTCCAAATGAGCTGTCACATCGGCAGCTACAACAAAGCTACTTCTCTATGCATCTGCCACCCATTGCACCCACCACTCAAGGTAACTATGGTTCCCAATGTGTTGTAAAGGTTGGTGTGTTTTTAAATCTGTCATCGTTTCATGTTCATGTGAAGCCTGATAAGTTGAGTGATGTTATAATCTTATGAAGTTCTGTATACATAACTCACACCGATCATTTATAACATTGTACTCCCAGGTTACATAATTGTCCATACACTCGTACACATCCATTCTTGCTTTATGGTGTGTGTGTGATTAAAGTGTATAGTCAGATGTCACATACATAAAGATTGTCTTGAAGGGAATGTTGGCCACATTGAGTTTCATTTTATACATACTTTGGAGCTGACATTTTCAGTTCTACACAGCATTATACTATTTGTGATCTTTTAACTTCAGAAATAAGCCTAAGGAAGTACACAATCTCCTACACAGTTGATGTGTCACATTACACAGAGACAAAGTAGTTGTTTAAGTGCTATTTATTTTAAAGTGCTGTCGTGCAATATTTACATAGTCCAGGATTGTAAGTCCATTAGTGTGATGCCTTCTATTGTGATGCAACACAAGTGCAGTGGTGAGGGACATGTCATTGGACATTCTGTGTTGAAGTGTCATTCAGTGCAGAGCAAAATGAATTGCCAATGAGGTAGTGAGAGACAATTACAGTGCATAGCGGTAAGGTAAACAGTGTGCTGGAGAACAATGCATGTTACCAACTGTAGCAAGACTGGCATGTTAACAATCACAGGACCTAGGAAATAAGTGCCCATGTGGCATGGACTTGTGCTACCGGGTTCTCCTACGGGTGAAGGTGATCTGTTCCACGTCTTCATCTTCTCATGTGTGTGTCGTCTCCTCTGCCCTTGGTGGTAGTGGGTTTGAAGGGGCAACACACACTTCAGTGTTTGAAGATGTGAAGTCAGAATTCCGGGTAGCTGACAACTGTGGGGCTATTAAGGGCATTACTGCAGCAAGGAGGAGCTGCTAGTTCTTGAGTATAGCAGCTACATCACTGTGGTAGGCAGCCAGGTCGGCCCTGAGGGGGTCATGATTGCATTCATGCACGCAGTGAAAGGTTTGGGAGGCCAGGTGTTGTGGCAACTCCCTAACTGCTGTGGTGAAATCCCTCACACATTGTTGTAGTCCTTGCAGGAGGGATTGTAGCGCTTGCATGGCTGCTGACTGTTCTGCAGATGACATTATGCACATGTGCATCCCCTCAAGGTTGGCTGCCATATTTTGCATCCCCACCCGCACCTCCTTGGTCAGCTCCCACTGTACTCCCACTACTGTCCTCTCAAAGGTGGCACCAGTGTCCTCAGCTGGGTTGGAGCTGGCAGGTCGTACTATTGGAGTGGTGGGTGGGTCCTCTGTGATGGCTGCTGCATCTGTATGCCTCCTTGCGACTGAAGGTGGGGTCTGGAGGGTTCCAAGGACATCTTGGAGGGTCTGCTGGCTAATGTTTGTCAGCTCGTCATCCATGTCATCAGGGAAGTCCAGGACAGGCATATCCACAGGAGAGCCATCGTCCTCTGCAATGAGATATTGTACAATTAGTGTGTCTGTGTTGTGGCAGTTGTAATGTGACAACACTGACTTCCTATTAGTGAGACATTGTAATCTTGGTTCCTGTTCATTGTTCCTGTCATTAATATTAGCATTCTCACAGGCCTATGCCCCACCTGCATGTCACATGTAGTGTGGGCAGTTTGGAGAATTGTCTGTGTCCCATCCTCTAGGTGTAGGTTCTGTTCAAACTGTATGTTGCTACCTTTTTGTCCTACTCAACCCTCCCTCTACTTCCATTAGCATGGTGAGGCCTTGCAATGGCTGTGGGTGTTCTGATGCCACTTGCACCACACTTAACAATATGGGACTGACCCAGTTTCTGATATTTCACATACACCTATACGTTGGTGAGACCAAGCACATACTATGTATAGCATTGGCATGGCACAATACAGGTGTCAGCATTGGTAGTGTCATATTGATGTCAGCGAATGTGTGCTACATTAGATTGCACTGATGGGCCTGGCAGTGTTCCATTTACTCTTATGACTGTGCGGGTGTGTTTAACTAGCTAGACACACATGTCCTCCCCCTCAATGCTGTTGTCTTAGCAGTATGACAGTTGGGAAGTTCGCATGGTGGCATTGCAGCTATTGTAACACAGGCAAGGGGTAGACCCTGGAATGGGCAGCATGGGTATGACATTACTGCTGTGTACTTCAGAATGTAAGTAACAATACCTGATGTTTATTGTGCCTATAGACATGAGCATTTGACAGGATTTACACTTTGTTAGGGATTAAAGGGGATTGATAAAGTTGTCATCCTGAACCCTTTATTTTGGGTGTGTTTGATCCATGGGCACCTAACTGCCATTTACTACTTGACCAGCACACACAGCACAGTTGGTAGTGGCAACTGTTGTCAATGGTACATGCCACTTGCGGATATGGCCGGAGACTGGAAATTGAGACCTAGATCATGTTGTGACAATACCAGCTGTCCTGTGACAGCAGGCCAGTTTTACATTCTACCCTACCCTCCTGGACTGGCTTTGTCTTTCTAGCAGAGTACCCCCAAGCAAAGGTTGTTGGTGTAGTGTGCAGTGCCCCTGGTTTCCCCTGCACAGCCCATGCACCTGTGCTGTGCTCCTTTGTCCTTTCCACTGCCTGATTTCCATGGCTGACATGCATTGTGTAGTAGGTATGTACCTCCCCCTGCTTGCAGTCAACATTTAGGCGTTTTTGTCCCCCATGCAACTTACCCTGCATCTGTGTTGTTTCCTGGTAGTCTGCGCTGTCCAGTCCTTGAATTCCTGTGATGATCTCCTCTGGGATGATGGCTGTCACCATCTCCTCAATCTGGTCCAGGGCCTCCTGCGGTGCTGGACTCCCACCTCCAGTCTGCAGTGCTGCCTTCCTGTTCCTTGCCATTTTTTCCTTGGTCCTGCGCTTGCAGTCATGCCAGCATTTCTTGCACTCAGTGACTGTTCTCTGTACTTCTGCCATACTGTTTATCTTGTCCACAATTTGTTGCCAAATGGCCTCCCTCCTCCCAATTGGCTTTCACCAGTATTTCCTGCTCCTCTGCACTGAACCAACACTTCCTTTTCTTCTTCTCTCTCTCCTGGGTCTTGTCTGGGTCCTCCTGGCTGGTTCCTGGTCAATTGGGGTCTCCCTGGGATCTCTCCTGGCTTCTGGGATCCATTTTGGGGCTCTTTAGAACATTTTGCTGTGTTTGTGACGCTTTTTGACAGTATTGCGAGGAAAAATGGCGCGTATCCGGTTTGCGACGTCGTAAACCGGATTAGAGTCATTTTGTCCGCGTTAACGTCATTTTGCTTTACAATGTGGCACAATGGTTAGAGTAAAAAAAAATGACTCTAACCAGTGGTTTGTGCCATGGAACGTCAAAGTATAAATTTGACGCCCAGGTGGCGCAGAGAAATGGTGTTAGCCGGCGTTAAACTTTTTGCGCTGGTGCAGTTTTGCATCAAAAAGTATAAATATGGCCCTAGTTGTACAAATATACAGGTACTTTATTTTTGGAACACATCGCCACAAAATACTAGACAGGTAACCCACCCTTAGGAGGTAAGTAATACACTAAATATATGCACTAGTAATCAGAAACAGGTATAGAAAAGGTTACAAAACAGTGCAAATAGCAAAAACCAATAGTGAGCCTAGGGGGAGCACAAACCATATACAAAAAAAATGGAATGTGAATAAGGTACCCCCACTTAGGTAACTAAAATGTGTAGAGTGAAGCTGGGAGTACAAGATAACCACAGAGGTAAGTAACACAGTACTCCCCAGCGACCAGGAATGCAGGAGTAAAACATTTGATTTTCCCCCAAACCACCCAAAGGATGAAAAGAAGAAAAGAAGACACCCAGACGAGCCTTCAAGAAAACCAGCGTGGATTCCTGAAGAAGACCTGTGGAGAGTGGGGACCAAGTCCAAGAGTCACAGTGGAGTACAGGAGGAGTAGGAGATACTACCCACCCAGCTGTGGATGCAGGAGTTGGTCAGCGGTGATGAAGAACATGTCTGCACTGCAGCTCTGGAGCGGGAGAAGAGTTCCTGATGGATACAGATGAAGTCTCATGCTGGAAGGAAGATTGCAGATGGATGTTGGTGCAGGAATTCCAACAACAAGAATTGGCAAAGGCAATCTCACGGTTAGTGGAAAAGAGGTGCTGCTGGGGACCAGCAAGGCCCAGGAGGGCTCAACCCTTGAGGGGGAGTCACAGGGGACACTCAGGATCGCATAGAGTCCACAGGATCAGAGGCAGCACCCACAGAAGTCCCACAGGACGGGGACACAGGAGTCTCAGAAAAAGCCCACGCAGCACTGCAAAAGAGGATCCCACGCTGCAGCAGAACCACGCAGGAGGCTGTGCTTTGCAGGATGGAGTGCTGGAGACTGGAGCTACATGTCTCCTGAAGATCCCTTGGAGGAGATGCAAACAAGCCTTGGCAGCTGCAAGAGATGTGATGCACATGGGTACTGTCCTGCCTGGGAAGGCAAAGTCTTACCTCCACCAAAGTAGGACAGCTGGCAAAGAGGACCAAAAGGACTACTCAGAACACTCAGGACCACCACCTGTGATGCAGAATCCGCACAGCTCAGCAGGAGAGGGGATCCACGCAGCCGGTCTGCGCTTGTTGTAGGTGCCTGCGATTGCAGGGGAGTGACTCCTTGACTCCAGGGGAGATTCCTACTTCTTCTTGTGCAGGGTGAAGAGTTGCAGTCTTCTGAGGATGCAGGGACGGGGAAATGTTGCAAAGCTGGCAGGAGACGTGGAAACAAGTTGCAGAATAGTCTTCTTCATTGTAGCAGCGTTTGTTGGTTCCTGGAGAGTCCAGTCATGGTTCCAGTGCCCAGACGTCAAAGCAGAGGTTGCAGAGGAGTCCTGCTGGAATCTTGCAAGCCGAATCTGAAGACCCACCTAAGAGAGAGACCCTTATTAGACCTGAAAGGCAGCTTTGTCACCTAACCAGGTAAGCACCTATCAGGAGAGGGCTCTGATGTCACCTGCCTGGCCTTGCCACTCAGATGCTACCAGAGTTCCCTGCCAACCTTTGAAACAAGATGGTAGAACCCAGGGAGCCTCTGGAGGAGCTCTGGACACCACCCCTGAGGTGGTGATGGGCAGTTTTGCGCCAGAGCAGGAATTGGGGGGTCCCTGAACCGGTGTTGACTGGTTTATGCACAGAGGGTGCCCTTCAAAACAAACCAGATGCTTGGGGAAGCTACCCTCTCAAGCCAGTCATACCTATTTCCAAAGGAAGAGGATGTTACCTCCCTCTCCCAAAGGAAATCCTTTGTTCTGCCTTCCTGGGCTTGATCAGATCAAGCAGCAGGAGGGCAGAAACCTGTCTGAGGGGTGGCAGCAACTGGGGCTGCTTGGAAATCCCTGTAAGATTGGTAGTGGCAATGCTGGGGGGGTCCTTTAAGGAGCCCCCAGAGTGCATGGAATCATACTTCCAGTACTTGCAACAGTATTGGAGTACGATTCTAACATGTTTGATACCAAACATGCCCAGGTTCGGAGTTACCATTATGTATCTGGACATAGATAGTGACCTATGTCCAGTACACGCGTAAAATGTAGTCCCTGCACTCACAAAGTCCAGGAAAATGGATCTGGAGTTTGTGGGGGCACCTCTGCTAGTGCAGAGGTACCCTCACACACACGTACCTGCACCCTGCCCTCTGGGCTGAGAGGGCCTACCATAGGGGTGGCTTATAGTGACCTGGGGTAGTGACATGTGGTGAAAACGGGTGCAGGAACCCGTTTTACGCAGGCTGCAATGGGAGGCCTGCAGAACCCTTTGTATGGGCCCCCTATGGGTGGCAGAATAACAGCTGCAGCCCATAGCGATGCCCTGGAACCCCAATGCCCTGGGTACCTAGGTACCATATACTAGGGACTTACATGGGGGGGGAACCAGTATACCAATTATGAGAAGAAAAATGTACACTTTAGAGGAGAGAGACAAACTACTGGGGTCCTGGTTAGCAGGAACCCAGTAGACACAGTCAAACATACTGACAACAGGCAGAAAATAGGGGTAACCATGCCAAGAAAGAGCGTAGTTTCCTACAGGTACCTAAGGTACTTACACCTTATACCTGGTACAGGTATCCCCTATTAGTAAAATGTAGGCAGTGTCTAGAAGCCAGGCTCTCTAGAGGTAGCTGTGGATGAGCAGCCAAGGCTTATCTAGGAGAAATGCAAAGCTCATGCAGTACCACTGTAGTCAAACAGCACTTATGCACATGAAGGAATACACTCAGTGTTACAAAGATAAAGGTACTTTATCATGGCAACACAACACCAAAATTACTATAGAGGCAATACTCCCTAAGAGTTAAGTAATACACAAGTTATATACAATAGTTGTCAGAAACAGGCATAGGAATAGTTAGAAAACAGTGCAAATAGTGTAAAACACAATAGAGAATAGTGGACCTCTGGGGCGCACAAACCATACACTGAAAAAATGGAATGCGAGAGTGTCACCCCCAACCAGATAAGTGGAGTGTGTAGAGGGTCGCTGGGGGTACCAGGAAAGTACAAAGATAAGTACCACAACACCCCCCAGCAACCAGGAAAGCAGGAGTAAATTACTAGAATTTCCCCAGAACACCAACTTAGAAAAAAGAAGACTGCAGAACCGAGAGATGACTTACGGTGGATTCCTCAAGAGGAACACCTGTGGAGAGAAGATATCAAGCCCAGAAGACATAGCAGAGTCCATTGGGGAAGGAGCCTCTACCCACCAAGCTGAGGATTGCAGTAGTTGGTCGACAGTGCAGAAGGAAAGTCAGCACTGCATCTCTGGAGTCGGAGTTGAGTTCCTGGAGGATGCAGGTGATGCCCCACACCAGTAATAAGATTGCAGTCCAGTTTGTGTCCAGATTCCACCAACAGGCCTTGGCACAGGCAAAACTCGTAGTTGGCGGAACGTTGTGCTGCCAGGGAACAGAAAGGCTCAGGAGGACTCAACCCAGGAAGGGGAGTCATAGGGGACCCTCAGCATCGCAGAGAGCCCACAGAAGCGCAGGTAGCACTCACAGGAGTCCCACAGGATGGGGACACAGAAGGTGCAAAAGGAGCCCACGCAGCACTAAGAACAGTAATCCCACGCCGCAGGAGAAGGACTCGGGGAGATGTGCGTCGCAGGAAGGAGTGCTGGGGGCTGGAGCTACATGAAGACTGAAGACCCCTTTGAAAAAGTGTCAACAAGCATTGGCAACTGCAAAGGACACAGTGCACTTGGGTACTGTATTGCGTGGGAAGGCAAGGGCTTACCTCCACCCAAGTTGGACAGCTGGTTGAGAGGACTGTCTGGACCACTTTCGACCACCACCCATGTTGCAGTATCAATGCAGCTCAGCTGGTGAGGGGATCCACGCAGCCAGTCATCATTGCTGTTGGTGCCTGCAGATGCAGGGGAGTGACTCCTTCACTCCAAGGTAGATTCCTTCTTCATTCCTGTGCAAACTGAAGACGGGCAGAGGATGCACGACCAGGGAAATGTTGCAAAAGCTGGAAGGAGCCGAAGAAACAATGTTGAGGCCTTGTCTTCGTCTTTGTTGCAGACTGTCGGGTCCTGCAGAGTCCAGATGCAGTTTCTTTGGTCAGAAGTCGAAGTAAGGGATGAAGAGGAATCCTGCAAGCCGAATCTAAGGAACCACCCAAAAGAGAGACCCTAAATAGGCCTGAAAGGGGGATTGGTCACCTAACCAGGTAAGCACCTATCAGGAGGGGGCTCTGGCATCAGCTGCCTGGCCTGGCCACTCAGATGCTCCCAAAGTTATTTGCCAACCTTAGAAATAAGATGGCTGAATGGAGGGACCCTCTGGAGGAGCTCTGGGCACCACCCCTGGGGTGGTGATGGACAGGGGAGTGGTCACTCCCCTTTCCATTGTTCAGTTTCACACCAGAGCAGGGACTGGAGGACCCTGAACCGGTGTAGACTGGTTTATGCATGGAGGGCACCAAATGTGACCTTCAGAGCATACCGGTGGCTTGGGGAGGCTACCCTTTCCAAGCCATGTAACACCTATTTCCAAAGGGAGAGGGTGTAGCACCCTCTCTCGAAGGAAATCCTTTGTTCTGCCTTCCTGGGCTTGAGCTGCTCAATCAACAGGAGGGTAGAAACCTGTCTGTGAAATGGCAGCAGCTGGGGCTGCCTGGAAATCCTCAGAAGGCTGTGGAAACAATGTTGATCTCTAAGATGCCCCCAGAGTGCATGGAATCATACAACCAATACTAGCAAAAGTATTGGGGTATGATTCCAACATGTTTGATACCAAATATGCCTAGGTTTAGCGTTACCATTATGTAGCTGTACCTATGTCAAGTACATGTGTAAAATTGCATCCCCACACTCACAAAGTTCTGTAAAGTGGGGCTGGAGTTTGTGGGGGTACTTCTGGTAGTGCAGGGGTGCCCACACACACAGGGTCATGCACCTTGCCCTCTGGGCTGAGGGCCTACCATAGGGGTGACTTATAGTGACCTGGTGTAGTGACCTATAGTGAAAATGGGTGAATGCACCTGGTTCACGCAGACTGCAATGGCAGGCATGCAGAACCCTCTGAATGGGCTCACTGTGGGTGGCAGAATAACTGCTGAAGCCCATAGGGATCCCCTGAAACCCCAATGCCCTGAGTACCTAGGTACCATATACTAGGGACTTATATGGGGGCACCAGTATGCCAATTGGATGAATACAGAGTTTTGGGAGAGAGAGCATAATCACTGGTGTCCTGGTTAGCAGGATCTCAGTGAACACAGTCAAACGCACTGATATCAGGCAGAAAAAGGGGGTTACCATGCTAAGAAAGATGGTACTTACCTACATGCCCATTCCGGGGGGCACATCTGTCACTACTATGAGGTCTGGTTGGGGAAGGGAGAGAGATCTGCTGTTGACCCAATATGGATTTGATAGCCACCACTGAAGACCTAGTGCAGTTCCCTCCGAGATCTGGGTCTTGTCGGAGAGATTCCCCCGATGCTGCGGCCATTGGATCTTCAGGTCCCACTGCAGAGCCTACATATGGCATCTGGCACGTTGGACCAGCAGGATGCAGGAAGCCATGAGGCCCAGCAGCCTCAGAGTAATTCTCATCAAAATCCAAGATAGAGGCTGAAACATCGGGATCATAGCCCGAAAATCCTGGACTCCCTTTTCAGGAGAATCAGCCCAAAACTGCACTGTGTCCAGAACAACTCCCATGGAAGGGAGCGTCTGAGAGGGAGTCAGGTGCGACTTTGGCACGTTTATAGTGAACCCCAGCAAATGAAGGAGGTTCGCCGTAGTCTGGAGTTAGGGAGACGACAGCCTGGGGCGAGTTCACCTTCAACAGCCAGTCGTCGAGGTGGGGGAAGAGTGAAACCCCTAACCTGCGCAGATGTGATGCAACCACTACCATTACTTTTGTGAACACCCGAGGGGCAATGGTAAGGCCGAAGAGGAGCACGGTGAACTGAAAGTGCTCATAACCTAACATGAATCGCAAGTAATGTCTGTAGGCCGGCAGGATGGGAATGTGGAAATAGGCGACCTGCAGGTCCAACGCTACCATCCAGTCTATAGGGCAGTCAGGACCTGAGCTATAGTTAGCATTTTTAACTTCTCCTTCTTGAGGAAGAGATTGAGGGACTGGAGATCTAGGATAGGGCAAAGAACCTTGTTCTTTTTGGGCACCAGAAAGTAGTGGGAATAACAACCACAACCTACTTCTGGCACAGGCATCCTCTCTATGGCGCCCTTGGTCAAGAGTGCCTTGACTTCCTCACGGAGAAGTGCCAAATGATCCTCCGATAGATGATTGAATGATGGTGGCATGGTCGGAGGGGAAGTCTCGAAGGGAAGGGAGACAACTGGACAATTTGCAACTCCCACCTGTCCTTAGTGATGGATTCCCACTAGTGCAGGTGATTGCAAATCCTGCCCCAACTGGTCCAGGATGTTCCAACATACTAGGCAGGCTTTGAGGCAGTGGGGGGAGTGGGGTTGGACTGGGTGGACCGCTGGCTCTCTTATCCACGAGCACATAGGATCCCACGTCCGCGCAGAGGCTGTGAAGCATGTGCGGGTCGGTGGCTGGGTGGAATTAATGCAGTTCGGTGCCCCTTCTGTATCCACAAAAGGGGCAAAAAGTGGACAGTGGGGGGAGAGGAGCAGCTACAAGGCCAATGGACCGAGCTGTAGCCCGGGAGTCCTTAAACGCTTGAGCGCGGAGTCTGTTTTGTCTTCGAAGAGACAGGTGCCATCAAAGGGCATGTCCATCAGAGATTGCTGGAGATCCCCTGAAAAGCCAGACGTCCTCAACCAGGCGTGGTGCCGCAAGGCTACTGTTGATGCAACCGATCTACCTAGTGAGTCAGTCGTATCCAGTCCACAACGAATCATGAACTTTGCTGTATTTCTCCCGTCAGTAACAGCTTGGGAGAGAAATGCCCGTGCCTCCTCCAGGCCTCGAGGCAGCACCTGCACGACCATTTCCTACAGAGTATCGGCCCAAAAGGCATGCGGTGTTCAAGGACATGTTAGACTGGCAGAAGAAAACATTTTCTTACCAAGGTTATCCAGTCTTTTTGGTCCCTATCCGGGGGAGCAGAAGGGAATGCGCCAGATAATGAAGAAGTAATTTTGGGTTAGTCGGTGTAGGCCGATGGCAGTGGGCAACAGTCCTATTCACAGGAGTCCCTGTGCTGAGTTTGGACCAGGTACCCAGTAGGATGTCCCTAAGGCCTTCATCAAAGGGAAGGAGAGGTTATGAAATGGAAGCCCCAGGCTGAAGCACCTCGGTCAGGAGGTTAGTCCTGACCTCCATAGAAGGAAGCTCGAGGTCCAAAACCTCAGCAGCCATTCTTACCATCATGGAGTATGAAGCTCCCTCCTCTGTAGCCACAGTAGAGGAAGAAAGCATGCCAGCGTCAGGAGAAGTATATAGTCCGCTAGCATCACCCAAATCCTGAACCCAGTCCATGCCAGGGTCAACTTGGTGTTCTAAAGGATCCAGGGACTTCTCTACACTATCCCATATCATTAACCATAGAAAGTAGGGTCTGAATCTGCCCAGGGCCCAGGAGAGCCCATGGAAAACAGAATTGGTGTCGATCTACGACATTCCAGCTCGTCGGGTATAAGTATAGGATTCACATCAATTGCGGGTGCAATCGACGTTGGGAGCGTTGACGTCTGTCCTGACGCCTGGGAAGGTTGTGCTGACACGACCGGCGTCAGTACGGATCCGAGAGCAGATCCGAAGGTGCCAGCCGGGACCAAAACCGCCAGCGTGGAACCTGAGGGGGCTTTCACTGACTCTCCTGGGCCTGAAGGCGTAGAGAAAGGGTTGGTCTGCCCAAAGATGAGGCGCATGGCCTCATAGAACTCTTTCAACTGGGTAGGGGTAGCACCAGCTCTCAGAAAGTCAGGGAGGTTCAGAGCCGACCCAGATGCAAGCTCTGAAGGCAGAGACCCAGAGCGTCAACACTCTTGCCGCGTCACATCGTTCGAGGGATGGGGTGAAGTCAAAGAAAATTTGGCCTTATTCAACCTTTTTTTCTTGTGACCCAGTGATGACTCCACAAGCAGCATTGTGACCTTCCTCTCGAACAAGACCGGGAGTGAAGAGGAGTCGGTGCCAGTCCACCACGAGATTCAGGGACTACTCTCTCAACCCCTTCGGGTTTGTGGCCCGACACTCGGAGCACGACTTCGAGTCGCACTCCACACAGCAAAGGCAGACGAGATGCGGATCCATCACTGACATCATTAGCAGGGTTTAAAACCAGTCTGCCGGGACATCCCTCGACACATGCAAAACTCGTAAAAAAGTATGCGACAGAAGTGTTGCAGTTAGTCAAAAATGTACTACAGTTAAGCTCTTCTCCAGAGCTGTGCGTAGGGTGGCACGGAAAGAAAAAAACGCACGTCTGCGCACCGAGGTGGCGCCTATATATACGACTGCGATGTCATCACAGCGACCAGGATGCCCACGTAGTCAACCGATGCCACCTGACGGCGCACAGGGCTACTGCTTGAAGAAAGATCTCTGGATCCAGTCTGACCCCTGGGGGAAACTCTAAGGTAAGGAATCTCCAACTAGAAGTCTCTATCAGATCTCAATTTCATCCTAATTGCCCCACAGAACAAGAGCAATGAACAAGACTGAGCTATAGTTGAATATTACCAAACAATACAACTATACCAGTTCCCATCTTCAGCAAGAACAGAGGGTGGTGAGCAATGAGTAATCTTTTGGAAAAAGAAATGCTACAAATGGCAAGTACTTACTGCTTATCAAAAGTTCCTTTAAGAACTGCTCCACAGCAGTAAACTGGAGGCAGGAGTTAGGATTATCCAGACATCAAAAAATACATTGGATTGCTGCTTGCCCTCAACTTGCTTCTTCCTGGAATCCTTTAAAGCCATGAAGAGAGCTACATCGGTTTACATACTGGGCAGAAAGTTGTCAGGCTCCCTATCGCCGCCATCGCTCCGAGCTGAATCTAACCAAAACACGTCATGGGACTCTGAAAACGTTTCTAGTGTAGGACTAGTATGAATTTAAAGGAACTTCCTTCTCCTGAAACGTCATGGTCATAGCGGTAATGTATTGAGATTCATATGTATGACTTTTCCATAGTTTCAGTGTTCTTATGAGTGACATTCTGACAATTGTGGGACACTTAGGCCCATATTTATACTTTTTTAGCGCCGCATTTGTGTCACTATTTGACGCAAAAGCAGTGCAAACTTACAAAATACAGGGCCGTATTTATACGTCCATAGCGCCACAGGAGCATCACTTTTTGTGACACTCCTCTGGTGCTAAACGCAGCGCCGTATTTACAGGGTGGCGTTAAGACACTTTTTGTGGCTTAACGGCACCCTGTAAACACGCCCCTTCCAACACAGCACTGTGCGTGGAAGGGGCGTGCAATGGGTGTTGCTGTGGGCGTGCAACAGCAATACCCATTGACTTTTGACGCTACCTCAGATTTATAAAATCACGTAAGCTTGAGGCAGCGCCAAAATCAAATGCCAGCCCCGGGGGTGGTGTTAGCAGGGCGCAACAAGGAATACTTTTATTCCTCCTTGTTTTTGGCTTTTTCTATGCATGCTGCATTCTGCTGCACGCATAGAAAAAGCAAAATGCCAGAAATTATTGTTTATGTGCGGGAAGGTGTCCCTTCCTGCACGTAAACAATCATTTGAAAATGACACTTTGGCACTTCTGTGTGTGCTGTATTGTGCAGCACAACCAGAAGTGCCAAAGTGCCATTAGTGATCATTTATGTGCAGTAAGGGACACCTTCCCGCACATAAACAATCACGCCCATCAACACAGACATCCTTGCACAATGGTGCAAGGATGCCTGCATTGGCGCTGGCAGCTAAATTTAGCACCAGTGCAGGGGGAAACCAGGGGTATGCCGTATTCACTTAAGTAAGTAAGTACGTTTCTAAAGTGACGCAGCACAGCGTTGCCAATTTTGGCCCAGTGCCACTTTTCTTTAAATCTAGCCCACAATTTTATTTTGTAAGTTTGTGCCGCTTTTGCATTAAAAAATCATGCAAAAGCGGCGCTCAAAAGTATACATATGGGCCTTAGAATGACAATTTATCAAAGTAAAACTAACCAGGTTGCCCAAGTTAAACAACTTGGGGTGGGAAAATAACATTTCTTATTAATCAGCGTATTAAAGGTTGCTCTAAATATAACCGACTACTTTTCCACTACATAACCACAAACCGAATTTCATGACGACATCCGTTAAATTTTATGCAATTCCATCAACATAAAATGACCACATATTATCGTACCTCCTTGTCTCTGCCCTACATTCATGACACAATGTAAAAGTGTGTGGTGTTTTAAAAGAAATCGAGGCCAGTGCTGGACTGACGTGGGCCTGATAAGTTAGAGCAGAATAGAATTTGTCCAGCCGTGGTCAGCCACGCTCTCTACGTGCTTCCAGTATTGCTCTTTTCTGTTTAGTAAGCCAGTCTTTGGGGGTCATTCAGACCCCGGCGGGCGGCGGGAGCCGCCCACCTGGCGGGAACCGCCGAATGACCGCACCGGCCATTCTGTGTTTCCCGCTGGGTTGGCGGGCGACCGCCAGAAGGCCGCCCGCCAGCCCAGCGGGAAACCCCTTCCCACGAGGAAGCCGGCGTAGTGGGAAGGGTGCGACGGGTGCAGTTGCACCCGTCGCGAATTTCAGTGTCTGCTAAGCAGACACTGAAATTCTATGTGGGGCCCACTTACGGGGGCCCCTGCAGTGCCCATGCCATTGGCATGGGCACTGCAGGGGCCCCACGACACCCCTCACCGCCATCCTGTTCCTGGTGGTCGGAACCACCAGGAACAGGATGGCGGTGAGGGGGTCGGAATCCCCCTTGGCGGCGCAGCAAGCTGCGCCGCCATGGGGGATTCCTCAGGGCATCGGAAAACCGGCGGTACACCGCCGGTTTTCCTGTTCTGACCGCGGCCAAACCGCCGCGGTCAGAATGCCCTGCGGGGCACCGCCAGCCAGTTGGCGGTGCTCCCGCCAACCCCGGCCCCGGAATGACCCCCTTAATCTCTTGCCCGGCCACAGTGGCAGACTGAGTTGCGGACTCAGGACCTTCCTCCTTTGGGCTGGATGGTGGCTCGCGGCACACTATAATTTAGTAGTAGTAGTAGCACTCGGACTGGCTGCTCTCTGGGAAAGTAACACAACCGGATGATGGCAGTAATTACACGAATGCTACAGAAATCATTGAATTACAGTAGACAATGGCCGGACCTAGGAACAGATCTCCATAGCAACCCACTTCTCGACCTGTACCCGGCTTCAATGCACTGGCTGCTGAGAAGTGGACCACTCTGACTCAACCAGCTGAAGTGCGTAGGAGCTAGCTAGCTCTTAATACGTTATAATGCATTTCAGTGCAGTGATGCACACATCCTCACTAAAACGTGTTCCTGTAAATGATGCGTAAGTACTTGGCAGGACTGCTCGTTGACCTCGTCTTGAGTGTCCACAATATGAAGCTGTACATTTGCTTTTCGAAGGGTTGTAGGTGACAATAGTTAACGTGGTGTTATGGAAGGTTTCTAACCTTTTAGCACCAGTCTGAGGAAAGCTTACCTGCGTAAAAACTTTGTGAATGGGTGCCGGTTCTGAAGAGGAATCCAATCACTCCAATGATTTGCTGCTGCTTTTCCTATCTTTTCGATAGGATGAAAATGTGTTTCCAGGGTTTTTTTTTGTGGCGCTGCTATGGTATGAAAAGTGTGGTTTTTGGGGTGTCAGCCTCCTTTTCTGACATGACCTGATAATCTTGGCCTCTTTACTTTTATACGTTTAGGGTGCAACAGTTCACACCGATCACGTTAAAACCATGTAGTATTTGCCGATGCATCATAGGCAGTCCGTATAGGTATCTGTGACAAACATGTCTTAGCTATTTCGGAGGTCTTGATGACTAAAGACTTCAGATAAGTCAGAATGAACTGAGCCACACATTTTAGGAAGTGAGCTTAAGAAAAAGTGAAGAAAAATCTGAGGAAATCTCAGCAGGGTTGGTTCCTACATCTACAGAGGTGCAGAAACGACACATCTTATATAACTGGGCATAGGAGAACCACAGCTACAATGGTACCCACGGTTCGGGACAATAGATGAAATACAAAAAAAAAACTCCACTGGTGCCTCAGAAGACTGTTTAAGAACTATGCTATACAACTGTTTTCCATTTTCTTTTTACATTGTTAGCTACTACTGTACAATACGGCATGTGCAATGGAATTACCTAATTGAAACCACTGTAAAAGTTTATTCCTAGTTTTTGAAAACTAGAAAACACATTTTAAAAACATGCTTTTGAGAAGTATGCTAGCTTTGACCTTGGCCAGTTGCACTCTTTCCCAAGCTGGCTGGACTCATAACCCTTAAATATGTGGTGTCTCTCACGTTGTCATTTAATGGCAATGTTGTCTATATGATGGTGCTGTTAGCAATACTCACTGAAACAAAATGCATCAGTTTTTGATCATGCAATGTCATCAATTTTTACCCCCAAAAAACGCTGCCTCCATATACGCCTCAGCGTTCACTATGGAGCATACGCAAATTGAAACACCTTCTACAAACATACACTTGCACTCTATGGAGGGAAGCAGGACTTATTCCAGCAGGGGATTTATATGCAGATGGGACATTACTGTCCTTCCAGGACCTCACAGACTCATACTGTAGGAAAGTGTCCCTTCTGGCATGGTTAACCCCACACACACACTTTTTGCCTGATATTGATGCTGACTTGACAGAGTGTGCTGGGATCGTACTAACTCGGCCCCAGCACCAGTGTTATTTCCCCAAATTGTACCATTGTTTCCACAATTGGCACAACTCTGCCACACAGCTAAGTCCCTTGTAAAGGGTACCAGTGGTACCAAGGGCTCTGTTGCCAGGGCGGGTCCTTAAGGACTGCAGCATGTATTGTGCTACCCTAAGGGACCCTCTCACCAAACACATGCACACTGCTGTTGAAGCTTGTGTGTTTTGGTGGGGAGAAAAAGGTAAAGTCGACATGGCTTCTCTCTCAGGGAGCCATGCCCATAGACCACTGCCTGTGGCATAGATAAGTCATCCCGCTGGCAGGCCTTACAAGCCCTAAGACAGGGTATACTATACCACAGGCGAGGGCATGGCTGCATGAGCAATATGCCCCTACAGTGTCTAAGTCCATTCTTCGACCCTGTTACTGCAGTGTAGCCCTATAAGTTCATGGGCTGGGAGCTTGTCATTACAAACTCCACAGCTCCATGATGGCTTCATTGAAGAATGGGAAGTTTGGTATCACACCTCTCAGCACAATAAACCCACACTGATACTAGTGCTGGATTTATTGTGAAATGCAGAGGGCATCTTAGAGATACCCCCTGAAATTTACTCAACCCTTTAGTGCAGGGCCATCCAGTCTGTCCCAGCCTGCCACTAACAAACCTGTTTCTGACCCCATGGGGTGAGAGCCTTTGTGCTCTCTGGGGTCAGAAACAAAGCCTGCTCTGGGTGGGCTGTTTCAAACCTCCCCCCGCAGGAACTGTAACACTTGGTGGTGAGCCTCAAAGGCCCAGGCCTCCAATTACTGGGCCACAGGCCACTCCAGCCTGGGGAGATGCCCACCCCCCCCGGACTAAGCCCCACTTTTGGAGGCAGGTCCTGCAGGAAAATTAGGTAAAATAGGGAGGAGTGACCACTGAAGCTAGGACCACCCCTAAGGTGTCCAGAGCTGAACTGACCACATCCTTCCAAAATCCTCCATCTTGGTTTGGAAGAAAGGGACCAATAGGGATAGGAATGTGCCCCTCTCCCCAAAGGGAGTGGGCACATGAAGGGTGTAGCCACCCTCAGGGAGAGTAGCCATTGGCTACTGCCCTCTGACCTCTGTAATGCCCCATAACCTAGCATTTAGGGGCATCCCTGAACCTTACTCACCAGATCCCTGGCGACCTCAAGAAGATGAAAGGAGGACTGCTAAGCCAATCCAAGCAGTGAAGACTCCAGACGACAACTGACTTGGCCCCAGCCCTACAAGCCTGTCAGCAGCTTCAAAGACCCCAACTCCAAGAAGACAACACATCCTGCAGGACCATTGATCTCTACAAACAGTAGAGGACCAAAAACTACTGAGGACAGCAGCTCTGTCCAAAGGACCTCACCAAAAGGACTCCAAAGCTGCAAGTCCTGTCCACTCTGCAACCACTGCCCATGGCCCGAGTCCAGATGGCCCACCAGTCCAGAGAAGGTCCCCAGGCAATTCTGACCTCGAGTCCAACCTGGGGTGACCCCTCCTGGCCACCACGAGGACGCCTGTAGCCTGAATCCAGAGGACGCCTGTAGCCTGAATCCAGAGGGTCCCCCAACTGCAACCGGATCCAAAGCACAGATTCCAGACACCTGCATCCGCAGCCCCCTGGCCTTAGGGAATCTGACCGAAAGTCCAGCAACATACAGTGGGTGCCTCTGTTTCCTGTCCAGCCTTTGGTTTTCCAGGACCGACTCCCTGCAACCCAGCCTGCAGCATCTTTTTGGCCCCTTCATTGAAGAGCGCTGGGCGCCCGCCTTTGTTTTTGCACCCTGCCCATGGCCACGGAGAGTGTGCGTTTGGTGCTAACCTGTGGCCCCCTCTGTGTTGACCTAAACACCCCCTCTCTCCCCCCCCCAACCACCCAGAGGCCTGTGTCCTAAAACCACGGCTACTTACCTGCAATCTATTTTCTACTAAGTCCTCCAGTCCTCATCGGACCCCATTGTAAAACCCGACGCCAACTTTGACATCCGCTCCAAGCCAGCCCTGTGATGCTGGTGGTGCACTTTTGTTGTCAACTTGAACTTTGACCTGTGGACATCCTAACCCCTGAAGATTGGAATCGTAAGTCATCTACCTTCCTGTGTTCCATGCTAACACTTTACCCCACCCATAGGACCCTATTGAATCCTATGACAAAGTGCACTGTGAAAACTTTTGAGATTGAAAAATGCTAGTTACTTGTAAACTGCTTTATCTGCAAAACCCAAAGTACAATTGATACATATGTCTGATACCTACTTACAACTGTACTTATCTTACCTTTGGTTCTAGCAATAAAGTTGCTATATAAAAACAGTTGGCCTGGAGTTAGTCATTGAGTGTGTGCCTCATTCTGTGTATGTACAACAACTGCTTTGCACTACCCTCTGATAAGCCTATTTGCTCGGCCACACTACCACAAAAGAGAATATTAGTATTACCTACTTTAGCCTCTGTTAAGCCTCTGGGGCACCCCATGGACTCAATACACACCATACCTCATTTTGGTTATAGTATATACAGAGCCAGCTTCCTACATTGGTGGATCAGCGGTGGGGTCTACAACTTTCCATTTGCTGGACAACTCAGCCAATATCTGATCCCAAGACTAAGTTCCAAAATTGGCTTTAGAGTCAATTAATTTTTGAATTGACAATTTTTCTAATTTTTTAAAAGTCTTTCTAGGGCCTTGGTTAAGTCCCCTTTAGCATTTCTTTTTTTTAGATTTAAAAGTTACTATAGTTAGGAGTAAGTAGCTAAAAGTAGTTTTTAGTTCCTAAAAGCAATTCCCAACATTAGTATCAACATGAGCAGCTCAGAGGACATGGTTGTGGAGCTCAACCTCACCCCTTACAGCCCATCTTGAGATGAGGGAGTTAAGGTCCCTCTGCATACTAAAACAAATAAAAACTGGTTGCAACCCTACCAAGGTTAAGCTCCAGGAGCTCTTGGCAGAGTATGCAAAGGAACACCCTGCAGAGAAGGAAGACCTCCCCTCAGATGGGGAAGAAGTTAGGGATCAGGAGGATGACCTCCCCCCATCTAACCTAACTAGGGAGGGCAGGGTCAAAGTGCCCCTGACTCCAAGGACAGCACCCACAGGATCAGGGTCTCCCACAGGGGAGTCCAGTTCCTCTGGGAACATTGAGGGCAGCCTCAATGAAGAGGACATCCTTTTAGCAAGGATGGCCAAAAGATTAGCCCTGGAGAGACAGCTCCTGGCTATAGAAAGGGAGAGGCCAGAAATAGGCTTAGAACCCATTAATGGCGGCAGCAATTTAATCCTTAGGGACACGTAGCCCTCTGACACCCCCAAAATCCCCACAGGGTTTGTCCCCAAGTATAAGGAAGAAGTTGGCATCAGCAAGTGGTTCACAGCCTTTGAGAGGAGCTCTCCTTTGGGAACTGTTCACTGGTAAGTGTAGGGATAGGCTCCTCACACTCACTGGTGCAGATGCTGAATCCTATGACCAAATGAAGGCTACCCTGATTGAGGGCTTTGGATTCAACACTGAGGAATAAAGAATTAGGTTTGTTGGTTGGGGGTGGGGGGGAGGGGATTCACAAAACCTCAAGTCAGACCTGTGTTGCTTTTATAGAGTTATCAGTGAAAACAGTAGATGGTTGGATAACTGGCAGTGGAGTGCATGACTATGATGGGCTTTATAATTTGTTTATGAAAGAACATCTTTTAAGTAACTGCTTCAATGACATGTTGCATCAATATCTGGTAGACCTAGGTCAAAATTTTCCACAAGAATTGGGGAAAAAGGCAGACCACCCCAAGACTTCCACTTGGGGTGACCAAAAGAAAGGGGTTACAAAGCCTCCCCAATGGAAAGGTGGTGAGACACCTAAGGATAAAAGTAAAGAGTCTTCAAAATGCCCCCCAAAAACCTGAGCAGGATGGTGGGCCTGAGCCTCTGCACAATAATCACATAGGTACAAGGGTAAAACTTTGGTCCCAAAAAGGTCTGGTTGATTCACCAGTAGGCAGAATGGGCAGCAAACTGGAGACCTGCCATGTCCAAAAAAGAATTCCTTCCCCCGTACTGCACCAGCTAGCATTGGCATTGCCGGTCTCTAGGTGGGATCAACAGTGTGTCCAGAGCAAATCAGGGTTCACACTGAAGTCCCTTTTGTTTCTGAGGGTGGGGTAGATGTTGCCACTCTTGTTGTCTGGCCCCTAATATAACAAAACCAGACAGCATCCCTTAATTAATGGGACTAAAGTAGAGGTCCTGAGGAATACAGGTGCCAGTGTCACCAAAACAGTATCTGGCTGGACAAACATATCCATCACCACTGCTGACAATATAACTAAGGTCCATCCCATGGCTATGGTGACCTGAGAATGGGGAGGGGATACTGGCCTGAAACAGGTAGTGGTGTCTTCTGCAATCCCATTTGAATGTCTGCTAGGGAATGACCTGGAGTCCTCAACTTGGGCTGAGGACGAACTCAAAACCCATGCAGCCATGCTGGGAATCCCTGCGATGGTATGTGTGAACACTGGAGCACAGAGCTGAGCACAGGGTGATAAAAGAATTGTTGGAGCCTGGAATAATGGCCCAACCTTCCAAAGGCAGGACAAGAAGACTGGGGGACCAGATTCTGTACAGCAACAAGCACAAGACCTCTCTTCCCTAGAAGAAGTCTTAACGCCCTTTAAGGGAACTAAGCCCATGGAGCTTGATCTTTATCAGGTAGAGCTCTTGGGCCCAGAGGGAAACCTCAAGAGACCAGCTGTGCCAGGGACAGAGAAGCTGTCCCACTCTGGAAAGGCCTGAGGCAGATGCACAGGAAAAGGGAGTGACTCCCAAAGGGTCTATAGGGAGGAGGGACTCCTGTACACTGAGGCCAGAGACCCCCAAACCTGGTGCAAACAGGAGAGTGTTAGTGCCTCAGCGGTTTAGGGAATTCAGCCGCGGTTTAGCCCACAACATCACCCTAGCTGGGCATCTCGGCCAAACTAAGACATGAAATAGGCTTTTCAGCCATTTCTATTGGCCCAACAGGTCTCAAAAGGTGAATGAGTTTTGCAGCTCCCGTGTCACCTGCCAAGCCAGTGATAAGGCAGGTGGCCACCCCAAGGGCTCCCCTCATTCCACTTCCAGTGAAAAGGGTTGGTGTGGACATTGTAGGTCCACTTGAACCGCCAACAGCCTCAGGAAACCAATACATAATGGTAGTAGTGGATCACTCTACCAGATACCATGTAGCAATTCACCATAGCTCTACTACAGCTCCTGCAGTAGCCACAGCCCTTATTATTATCTTTACCAGGGTAGGGTTTCCTAAGGAGTTGGTTTCTGACAGAGGTTTCAACTTCATGTCAGCTTACCTGAAACAAATGTGGAATGAGTGTGGGGTGATCTACAAGTTCACCAAACAATACCATACACAAACCATTGGACTTGGTGAGAGGTTCAACAAGACATTGAAGTGCATGATCATGGGGCTCCCTGAAAAACTCAAAAAGGAGATGGAATATCCTCTTGCCATGTTTCCTTTTCACCTACCTAGAGGTGCCTCAGAAGGGAGTAGAGTTTTCTCCCTTTGCACTTCTGTTTGGCCACCCTGTTAGGGGACCACCTTCACTTGTGAAGGAAGGTTGGGAGGGACCTCCCCACAAACCTAAACCAGATTGGGTGGACTTGGCCTCCACTCAAGGATGGCAAAGTACATGGAGAAAGGATTAAAAAACCTTGAGGCCAGCCAACAGCTCCAGAAGCAGTGGTATGACCAAAAGGCTGCTCTGGTAGTTTAAACCAGGGCAAAAGGTATGGGTTCTGGAGCCGCCTGTGGCTTCCAGAGCACCTCAAGACAAGTGGAGTGGCCCTTACCCTATCCTAAAAAAGAAAAGTGAGGTCACCTACTTGGTGGACCTGGACACTAGCAGGACACCCAAAAAGGTGATCCATGTGAACCACCTCACGCTTTTCTGTGACAGAGCTGATGTAGCCATGCAGATGGTTACCGGTGGGGAACAGGAAGCAGAGAGTGAACCTCTCCTTGAGCTCCTATCTCACAACCCTAAAGATGGGTCAGTTGATGTAGTTTTCTACTCAAACACACTCACTGCCCAACAGCAGGCTGACTGCAGGCAAGTCTTACAACAGTTTGCAGAGCTCTTCTCCTCAACCCCTGGACCCACACTTGTGTACCCATGATGTGGACACAGAAGACATCTTGGCTGTCAAATCTAAATTCTATCAGCAGGCTGATCAAGTAAAGGAGAGCATCAAACTTAAAATCAACAAGATGCTGGACTTAGGGGTTATTGAACCGTCTGACAGTCCCTGAGCTAGCCTAGTAGTCTTAGTCCCCAAACCTCATCCCCAGGGTAAAAAGAAAGAAATTTGGTATTGTGTGAACTACAGAGGTCTCAACTCTGTCACCAATACAGATGATTAACCTATTTCAAGCTGTCTCTGGGGACCTGACTGTTCAGGCAGTAATGTTTAGTAAACATGTGCAAGGTTGCCCATGTTGCTGCCTGACAGATGTCCAGGACAGGAACTCCGCATGCTAACGCTGTGGCAGCAGCAGTTTGCCTGGTTGAATGAGCACGCAAACCCTCTGGAGGTTGCTTCTTTGCCAAAGTGTAGCACATTTTGATGCAGAGAAGCACCCATCGTGAAATGGTATGCTTCTGTACCGCCTTCCCTTTCTTCGCACCCACATACCCAACAAAGAGTTGACCGTCCACCCGGAAGTCTTTAGTGCAACTAAGATAGACCGTCAACGCTCTTTTTGGATCCAGGCAGTGGAGTCTCTACTCCTCTTGAGAAGGATGTGGGGGTGCATAAAAAAGTATGTAAAGATTGGCCCACGTGAAAAGGTGTGACAACCTTGGGAAGGAAGGACGCACCTCGTGTGTAGCACTACTTTGTTAGGATGTAAAGACAAAAATGAAGTCTTCGAAGAAAGAGCCTGAAGCTCACTCACTTTGTGAGCAGAGGTGATAGCCACCAGAAAGACAGTCTGGAGCGTAACGAGGCGCACAGGACAATTGTGTAACAGCTCAAATGGAGCACACATTAGGTAAGTGAGGTCAAGACTGAGGTCCCACTGAGGCACAATAAATGGAGTGGGAGGATACAAATGAGTAAGACCTTTGAAGAATCTCCCCACAATAGAGGATTTGAAAAGAGAAGGTTGATCTGGCAATCTAAGAAAAGCTGAGCTAGCCCATAAGTATCCTTTAAGAGTGCCCAAGGCAGAACCCTGACCGGCTAAAGAAAGAATGAACAAAAGGACCTAAGAAAGCGGGGCAGAGAGAGGATCAACGGAATTGTCTGTGCCCCATGCCACAAATTCATAACGACAGGCGTATACCGTTTTGGTGGAGGGATGCGTGGCTGCCAAGATAACATCGTAGACTTCGGGTGGAGGGTCAAAAGCCGTCAACTGCTACTGCTCAATCTCCACGCAAGAAGGCGGAGACTGGACAGGTTTGGGTGAAGAACCACCCCCTGCTGCAGCGACAGAAGATCCTCCTGAAGGGACAGTCTGACCGGAGAATCTGTGGCCATGGTCAAGAGCTCTGGATACCATTATGCCCATTCCAGAGCCACAAGAATGACTTGGACCAGGTCGTTCTTGATCTTCTTTAGAACTCTGGGAAGAAGTATTATTGGCAGAAAGGCATACAGGAGGCCTGATCTCCACTCGAGACAAAAAGCGTTGCCGAGCGAGAATCGCCTTGGAAGCTCCAACGAGCAAAATTGCCGACACTGCATGTTCTCTGCAGAGGCTAACACATCTAACCAAGGCTCTCCCCTCTGCTGAAAGACACCTTGTGCCACCTCCGGATGGAGATGCCATTCGTGACTGACTATGCATTGACAGCTGAGTTTTTCTGCTCTGGCATTCAGAGAGCCAGCCAGATGTTGAATGACCAGGAAAATGCCCTGATGTGCCACTCATGTTCAGAGGTGCAGGGCCTCTTGACAAAGGGTCCAGGACCCCCACACCGCCCTGCTTGTTGCAGTATCACATGGCGGTGGTGTTGTCTGTGAACACCTGCACCACTTTCCCTTTGACAGAGGGAAGGAATGATTTCAACGCAAGTCTGATCGCCCGGAGCTCCAGAAGATTGATGTGAAGTCCGGACTCGACCAGAGGCCTCTGGTCTCCGCCTCTCCCCTGGGGCCGCCCAGCCCAGAAGTGACACGTCTGTCACAATTGTAAATTCTGGTTGAGGAAGGGAGAGGAATCTGGCGTTGGCCCAATCCTGATTCAAAAGCCACCACTGCAGACCTTTCACAGTTCCTTCCGACATTTGGACCATGTCGGGGAGATTCCCCTGATGCTGCACTCACTGGAACTTCAGGTTCCGCTGCAGAGCCCGCATGTATCACTAGCAGGATGCAGGAGGCGATGATGCCTAGCAGCCTCAGAATCATTCTCACCGAAACCCAGGATAGAGGCTGAAACATCGGAATCATAGCCTGAATATCACCTGACTCACTGATCAGGGGGATGGGTCCAAAACTGCTCTGTATCCAGAACAGCTCTAATGAAAGGGATCATCTGAGAGGGGGGTCAGGTGTGACTTCGACATGCTTATAGTGAACCCCAGCGTGTGCAGGAGGTTCGCCGTAGTCTGAAGAAGGGAGATGACTTTCAAGGTAGGTTAAGACTGAAATCCATGACCTGTGCAGATGAGCTACAACCACCGCCATCACTTTTGTGAAAATCCGAGGGGCGCAGGTAAGGTCGAAGGGGAGAACAGTAACCTAAAAGTGCTTGTCACCTACCACGGATCGTAGGTAACGCCTGTGGGCAGGCAAGGCGAGAATATGAAAATAAGCATCTTGCAAATCCAACACCGCAATCCAGTCTCCTGGGTCCCAGGCAGAAAGGACCTGAGCCAAGGTGAGCATTTTGAACTTCTCCTTCCTGAGGAGATTGAGGGTCCTGAGGTCGAGGATAGGACATAAGCCTATGTCCTTTTTGGGCACCAGAAAGTAGCAGGAATAACAACCACAGCCTTTTTCTGGTGCAGGTACCCTCTCTATTGCCCCCTTGGCCAAGAGAACCACAACTTACTTGCAGAGAAGTGCCTAGTGATCCTCTATCAGTTGGCCACAATTTCGAGGCATGGCCAGATGGGAAGTATCAAAGGGGAGGGAGAAGCCCCTTCGGATGATCTGCAAAACCCACCTGTCCATCGTGATGGATTCCTAGTGGGGCAGGTGATGGCATATCCTGTTGCCAACTGGACGGATGTGGGGAGGATGGACTAGGAAGGTTTGGAGGCCTTCGTTTTGCCGCACCACTTCAGTGCTCTTCATGGCTCAGTGCTTTGGCGTGGAAAATCAGACGTTGCTGAGGCGGTGCCTAAATTCAAACCCGACTGTAGGAAAGTACCCTCTTTCTTGGCATGGCTACCCCCATTTTCTGCCTGTTGTCAGTGTGTTTGACTGTGTCCACTTGGATCCTGCTAACCAGGACCCCAGTGATTATGCTCTTTCCTTCTAACTTGGTAACTGTACCTTTTTCTCTCCCCACATTTGGCATACTGGTGCCCCATATAAGCCCCTAATATGTGGTACACAGGTACCCATGGCAATGGGGTGCCAGGGGATCCCCATGGGCTGCAGCATGTATTATGCCATTCATGTGGGGCCCATGAAAAGTGTTCTGCAGGCCTGCCATTGCAGCCTGCATGAAAGGGTACATGCACCCTTTTTCATCAAAGGTCACTGCACCAGGTCACTATAAGTCACCCCTATGGTAGGCCCTCCTAGCCCAGAGGGCAGGGTGCAAGTACCTGTGTGCGAGGGCACCCCTGCACTAGCAGAGGTGTCCCACAAACTCCAGTGCCATTTTTATGGACTTCATGAGTGCTGCAGTGCCATTTTACACATGTACTGGACATAGGTCACTACCTATGTCCAGCTACATAATGGTAACTCCGAACCTAGGCATGTTTGGTATCAAACATGTTGGAATCATACCCCAATACTGTTGCCAGTGTTGGAAGTATGATTCCATGCACTCTGGGGGCCCCAGCATTGCTACCACCAGTCTTTTAGAGTTTTCTGGGCAGCCCAAGCTGCTGCCACCCCTCAGACAGGTTTCTGCCCTCCTGCTGCTTGATCTCATCAAGCTCAGGAAGGCAGAACAAAGGATATCCTTTGGGAGACGGAGGTAACACCCTCTCCCTTTGAAATTAGGTGTGACTGGCTTATGAGGGGTAGCCTCCTCCAGCCACTGGTGTGCTTTGAAGGGCACATTTTGTGCCCTCTGTGCATAAACCAATTCACACCGGTTCAGGGACCCCCAGTCGTTGCTCTGGTGTGAAACTAGACAATGGAAAGGGGAGTGACTACTCCCCTGTCCATCACCACCCCAGGGGTGGCGTCCAGACATCCTCCTGAGGGTCCCTAGGGTCTGCCATCTTGAAACTAAGGTTGGCAGGGACCTCTGGGATGATTTGAGTGGCCAGACCAGGCAGGTGACATCGGAGCCTCCTCCTGATAGATGCTTACCTGGCTAGGTGACCAATCCCCCTTTCAGGGCTATTTAGGGTCTCGCTCTTGGGTGGGTCCTCAGATTCGGCTTGCAAGATTCCAGCAGGACTCCTCTGCAATCTCAACTCTGACTGGACCCTCCAGGAACCGACAATCTGCATCCATGAAGAAGACTCTTCTTGCAACACTGTTTCCATGGCTCTTTACAGCTTCTGCAACATTTCCTCTGAGGCTGGCAAGTCTTCAGTCGGTGTGAGAAGGAAGAAGTAATCTCCCTTGGAGTAAAGGAGTCATTCCCCTGCATCCACAGACACCTACTGCAACGACAACCTGCTGCGGGGATCTCCTCTCATCCTGACTGTGTGGATCCTGCATCACGGGTGGTAGTCTGGAGTAGTTCTCTTGGTCCTCTCTGCCAGCTGTCCAACTTTGGCAGAGGTAAGCCCTTGCCTTCCCACGCAGGTCAGTAACCTCGTGCACCACGTCTCTTGCAGCTGCCAAAGCTTATTTGCATCTCCTCCAGGGGATCTTCAGGCTGTGTGTAGCTCCAGCCCTCAGCACTCTTTCCTGTGATGCACAGCCCTCTGCATGGTTCTCCTGTGGCGTGGGACCCTTCTGAGACTTCTGTGTCCCCATCCTGTGGGTGCTGCCTCTGCTCCTGTGGGCTCTCTGTGTGGCTGAGGGTCCCCTCTGACTCCCCCTCCTGGGTTGAGTTATCTTGGGCCTTGCTGGTCCCCGGCAGCACCACTTTTCCACTAACCACAAATTTGCCGTTGTCAAGGCTTGTTGATGGAATTCCTGCACCAACACCTGTCTGCAATCTTCCTTCCAACATGGGACATCTGCATCCCTCAGAAACTCTTTTCCAGCTACAGGGCTGCAGTGCTGACCTTCTCTTCATCACCGTCGACCAACTCCTGCAAGTACAGCTGGGTGGATAGTAGCTCCTACTCCTCCTGGTCTCCACTGTGACTCTTGGACTTGGTCCCCTCTCTCCTCAGGTCTTCCTCTCCAGGAATCCAAAACTGGCTTGCAGTCTTGTCTGGTTGTCTCCTGCTTTCCTGGTCGCTGGGGGTACTGTGTTACTTGTTGTGGTTTTCTAGTTCTCCCAGCTTCCCTTTACACATTCCACTTACCTAGATGGGGTCCTGTGTTCGCATTCCATTTTCTTTTAGTATTTGGTCTCCCCCCTAGGGTCACTATAGTCTAACTGCATTTGTACGGTTTTCTGACCTTTTCTATGCCTATTGCCGTTTACTAGTGTATATAATTAGTGTATTACTTACCTCCTATTGGAGGATTGCCCATCTAGTATTTTGTGGTATTGTGTGACCAAAAATTAAGTACCTTTATTTTTTGTACAACTGAGTGTTTTTTTTTTTTTCATGTGTGTAAGTGCTGTGTGACTACAGTGGTTTTGCATGAGCTTTGCATGTCTCATAGATTAGCCTTAGTTGCTCATCCACAGCTACCTCTAGAGAGGCTGGCTTCTAGACTGACTACACTTCACTAAGATGGGGATACCTGGACCTGGTATAAGGTTTAAGTACCTTGGGTACCCACCACACACCAGGCCAGCTTCCTACACCGATGTCATCACAGCAACCACGGTGCCAACAATGGATGCGGAGTCGACAGATACCACCTAACAGCACGCAAGGGTACTGCTAAAAAAAAAAAAAAGTCTCCGGATCCAGTCTGACACTTGGGGAAATTCTAAGATAAGGAATCTTCAACTATAAGTCTCTATCAGATTAATTACGTGTGGCAAAGTTTCTGAGTACCTTTGACTTGACTGTATAGTACTGGCAAATTCGAATGGCACCAGGAGCAAAAGAAAAGGCTGCGTTCTCCACACCTGTTAGGCATTATCAGTTCACTGTTATGCCCTTTGGTTTTAAGAATGCACCTGCAACCTTCCAACGGTTGGTGAATCAAGTCCTTCCTGGCTTGGAGTTCTTCAGTGCAGCATATCTAGATGGTATTGTTGTCTTTAGCTCCTCCTGGCAGGTTTATCTGGAGAAGGTTTTGCAGACCTTGCACTCAGCATGCCTTGCTATCAAGGCATCTAAATGCCAGATAGGGCAGGGTACTGTTGTATACTTGGGCCACCTCGTAGGTGGAGGCCAAGTGCAACCCTTACAACACAAGATCCAGACAATTCTGGACTGGAAAGCTCCAAAAACCCAGACTCAAGTCAGGGCATTCCTTGGGTTAAATGGTTACTATAGGAGGTTTGTGAAGGGGTATGGATCCAGTGTGACCCTACTCACAGAGTTGAGTTCTAAAAAGTAGCCCAAGAAAGTAAACTGGACTGTTAGTTGTCAAAAGGCTTTTGACACCTTGAAGGAGGCAATGTGCTCAGTACAAGTTCTCAAAGCTTCAGACTACTTTAAGCAGTTCATTGTGCAGACAGATGCCTCTGAACATGAGACGGGAGAAGTCATGTCCCAAACCGATGATGATGGCCATGACAAGCCTGTTGCTTTTATTAGCAGGAGGTTACTCCCCAGGGAGCAGCACTGGACTGCCATTGAGAGGGCGGCCTTTGCTGTGGTTTGGTCCCTGAGGACGCTGAGACCATACTTGTTTGGTACTCACTTCATTGTCCAAACTGACCACAGACCTCTCAGATGGCTAATGCAAATGAAAGGTAGGTGAGAACCCAAAACGTTTGAGGTGGTTCATCTCACTAAAGGGAATGGACTTTACAGTGGAACATAGACCTGGGACTGCCTGTGCCAATGCAGATGGCCTTTCCAGGTTGTTCCACCTAGACAATGAAGACTCTCTTGGGAAAGGTTAGTCTCATTCTCTTTCCTTTGGGAGGGGGTTTTGTAGGAAAGTGTCACTTTTTGCATGGTTACCAGCCTCTCCCCCCCCCCCCCCCCACCAAAAACACACACTGTTTGCCTGATATTAATGCTAACTTGACACTGTGCTGGGATCCTGCTAATCATGCCATAGAACCAGTGTTCTTTCCCAAAACCGTACCATTGTTTCCACAATTGGCACACCCCTGGCACACAGCTAAGTCCCTTGTAAAAGGTACCAGTGGTACCAAGAGCTATGTGGCCAGGGAAGGTCCTCAAAGGCAGCAGCATGTATTGTGCCACTCTAAGAGACCCCTCATCATGAACACCACCATTGCAGCTTGTGTGTTGGTGGGGAGAAAAAGGTAAAGACAACATGGCATCCCTCTCAGGGTGCCATGCCCACAGACCACTGTGTGTGGCATAGGTACGTCACCCTTCTAGCAGGCCTTACAAGCCCTACAGCAAGGTGCACTATAGCACAGGTGAGGGCATAGTTGCATGAGCAATATGCCCCTAGAGTGTCCAAGTCCATTCTTAGACATTGTAAGTGCAGTGTGGCTATATTGAGTACATGGGCCAGGCGTCTGTCATTACGAACTCCACAACTCCATAGGACTTCACTGCAGAATGGGAAGTTTGGTATCAAACGTTTCAGCCCAATAATATCACACTGATGCCAGTGTTGGTTTTACTGGAAAATGCACACAGAGGGAATCTTCGAGATACCCCTGTATTTTACCCAACCCTTTGGTGCAGGGCTGACCAGTCTATGGCAGCCTGCCACTAACAGACATGTTTCTGACCCCAAAGGGTGAGAGCCTTTGTGCTCTCTGAGGTCAGATACAAAGCCTGCTCTAGGTAGAGGTGCTGCATACCTCCCCTCTGCGGGAACTGTAACACTTGGCGGTGAGCCTTAAAGGCACAGTCCTCCTGTTACAGTGCCCAAGGGCACTCCAGCTAGTGGAAATGCCACCCCCTCCACCCCCAGACCAAGCCCCACTTTTGGCAGCAGGTCTGGTGGGAAAATTAGGTAAAACAGGGAGGAGTGACCCCTGCAGCTAGGACCACCCTAAGGTGTCCAGAGCTGAAGTGACCCCTTCCTTGCAAAATCCTCCATCTTGGTTTGAAGGCAATGGACCAATGGGGATAGGTAATTGCCCCCCGCTCCAAAGGGAGTGGACACAAGAAGGGTTTAGCCACCTTGGGGAGAGTAGCCATTGGCTACTGGCCTCTGACCCCTGTAACGCCCCAAAAAATAGTATTTAGGGGCATCCCGGAACCTTACTCCGTAGATTCCTTGTGACCTCAAGAAGAAGATGAAAGATGGGCTTCTCAGCTGACCCCAGCAGTGAAGACTCCACACAACAACTGACTTGGCCCCAGCCCTACCAGTCTGTCTGCAGCATCAAAGACCTTTGCTCCAAGAAGGTGACGCATCCTGTAGGACCATTAACCTCTACAAACCCTCAGAGGGCTGCCTGCCCAGCAGAGGACCAAAAACTCTTTAGGACAGCAACCCTGTCCAAAAGAAATCACTGAAAGGACTCCAGAACCACGAGTCCTGTCCACTCTGCACCTGATGCCCATGGCCCATATCCAAGTGGCAAGACAGTCTAGAGAAGGGTCTCCAGGCAATTCCGACTTCAAGTCCATCCTGAATTGACCCCTCCCAGTCACCATGACAATGGCTGCAGCCTGAACCTGGAGGCCCCCCTGACCACGAACGGATCCAAAGAATATTTCCTGATGCCTAAAAGTACCCCTGCATCTGCAGCTCCCTGACCTTGGGGAATTCCATCAATGGTCTAGCAATGTGCAGCGGGTACCTCTTCTTCCTGTTCAACCTTTGGTTTTCCAGAACCGACCCCCCTAGCTCTGGCCTGCAGCATCTTTGTGGCACCTGGAGTTCCCTCATTGAAAAGCTTTGGGTGCCCGATGCGGTGTTTGCACTCTGCATCCAGTCACTCCTGTGCCCTGAGGGTGTGTGTTTGGTGCTGATCTGTGGCCCCCCCAGTGTTGACCTAAACCCCCCAGGCCTGTCTCCTGAAACCGCAGGTACTTACCTGCAATCTCTTTTCTACTACGTCCTACCAGTCCTCATAGGATTCCATTGCAAACCCAACACCAACTTTGACCTCCTCACCCGGCCAGCCCCATGTGGCTGGAGGTGGACTTTTGGAGTCAACTTGAACTCTGACCTGTGGACATGCTAACCCCTGAAAACTGGAATTGTAAGTTGTGTACATACCTGTTTTCAGTGCTAACACTTTTAACCCTATAGGACTTTACTGACTCCTATGAAAAATTGCACTGTCAACTTTTGAAATTGAAAAGTATTACTTAGTTGTAATCTGCTTTATCTGCAAAAACCCAAACTGCAATTGATACATATGTGTGATGGAAAATGTCACTTACCCAGTGTACATCTGTTCGTGGCATGAGATGCTGCAGATTCACATGCTGTGCATTATCCTGCCATCTAGTGTTGGGCTCGGAGTGTTACAAGTTGTTTTTCTTCAAAGAAGTCTTTTCAAGTCACGGGACTGAGTGACTCCTCCCTTTCGGCTCCATTGCGCATGGGCGTCGACTCCATCTTATATTGTTTTCCCCGCAGAGGGTGAGGTAGGAGTTGTGAGTATACTAGAGGTGCCCATGCAATGGAGTAGTAATGTATGTATCTAATGTATATTAAAATATTATTTATTTACATATTTACAATTGTTATGCAACTAAAAATGGCTACAGGCGAGGTGGGAGGGCGCATGTGACTCTGCAGCGTCTCATGCCACGAACAGATGTACACTGGGTAAGTGACATTTTCCGTTCGGTGGCATGTGCAGCTGCAGATACACATGCTGTGCATAGACTACTAAGCAGTTATCTCCCTAAAAAGCGGTGGTTTAGCCTGTAGGAGTTGAAGTTGTCTGAAATAATGTTCTTAATACAGCCTGTCCTACTGTGGACTGTTGTGTTGTTAACACGTCTACACAGTAATGCTTAGTAAATGTACGTGGCGTAGACCAGGTGGCTGCCTTACAAATTTCTGTCATTTCTATATTCCCAAGAAAAGCCATTGTGGCGCCTTTCTTTCTAGTGGAATGTGCTCTTGGTGTAATAGGTCATTCTTTTTTTGCTTTAATGTAGCAAGTTTGAATACATTTAACAATCCATCTGGCAATGCCTTGTTTTGATATAGGGTTACCTGCATGAGGTAAAAGCGGGTTTCCCGAAATTCAGGCAATTTAACTATCTACACCAAACCTATCTTTCGCCCCAAAGTTTACATAAAATATTACCAAATACGCAATCTGCCCGAGATGTATCCACAATGACTCAACTTTCATTCACATGACATGGAAATGCCCACCACTGCAACTCATTTGGACCAGAGTGCTGGAACATGTCTTGGACGTAATCGACACCCCACTGCCTCTGGAATCACTGCTATGTCTACCAAAACAAGCATTATATGAAGTTTGTAGACCTAGCATTGACACTGTTTAAACACTTAATTGCAAGGTCCTCGTGGGCCCCTAATCCATTGCCGATTGACTGCTGGCTACAGACAGTTTTCCATTGGACCACAGCAGAGACGAATGCCCTCACTTATGACCATAGATCACGCGGGGGAGGTGGAGTTGCCAGGTTATGGGACACATACCTAATGAAGTTATCAATTAAGCTGAATCCACCCCCTCCGGATGGAAAGACCTTGCCCCTCCAAACTCTGGCATAGATGGTTCCTGACCAGATACCACACACTACTTGACAAAAACTCCAGAGCTCTTCCTGATCTCCTCTGTATGGTCAAAAGCACTGAACACACATGCCCACCCCGCCGCGCATCGGACCCCCCCCTTCATGCCACAGGTCCAATTTTTCTCATGCCCCAACGGAGAGTCATACTTTACCACAGTAGCCACAGATATCACCAGTCAGAACAGTTTACAGTTCCAGTTATCTACTGTTTTCTCCATGTGTATCTAGAGCAGCCCTTCTTAGCCATGACACCAAATACTGTGCATTTGCTTATATACTGACAGTATATGATTTACCTCCCAAATAACTTCAACTCCCAAATTGTCTCCCTATTTACTTCATCTGCCAGCAACTCTATTGTTAAGGTCGGAGATGTAGGCACATGTCCTTTATCCATCCACATGTCCACTTGTATACCATCAAGTTATCAAATGTTTCTGGGATGCTCACTATTTTCTGCTGGACCTACCACAAAAAATAACTACCTATTATTAGGGTACAATCACAACCATTATCAATTGCACTCACTGACTTCTTAGTAACTTCAATTATTTTTTCTAAACATTTGAGCATGAGTGGAAACTGTTGAGTTCATAGTTAAGAAAACATCGGAACACCAGGATGATATATTTTCATCTGGTCTGCACGTAAACCATACTATAAGGAAATGCTAAAATATGACAAAAGAAAGTAGATTGTAGTAGGCAACAGGTTGTTAAAAAACACCATAAGACGTAGGTCAGGTTACAATACTGCCAATTTAGCATAAAAAATAAATTACGTTATAGATCACTTGAGCCCCTAAAAGTGGTCAAGTAACAATATAATGGTTTGACGTAAGAAGAAGCTTGACAAAACAAAATGAAGCATGATAGTAAGAATTTGTTGCTTTGAAATGATGATGCAACCACATTATCAAAGTTCTGTATTTCATGAAACTGAGGAGGATTATCGACTGTGGCTAGATTAAATTTTAAGAACCAATTAAGAAGGCACAGAGCATGGGGGTATTAGGTGGCAGGATACCAGTTAATAATTTAATATATTTTGACAGGGAGGGGTGGGTTGAAGAGACGTTAGTGTGGGTGGGTGGTAGGACGTCAGATTTAGTTTTTTATTTGAGTGAGCAGGGGATTGAGGAAAGTGACCAGGTACACCTTTTGGTTTAACAGTTGATGGAGGAAAATACTTCTGGCTAAGAAATGGGTGTTTGGCCAGGTGTAACAGAGGAGAGGGACCTAAGGCAAAAAAGGCCATGTTGTGTATGGCTGCCCCCGACCCATCTACCCTTGCACCGCTACTGAGCACAGGGACACATGATCTGAGTAGACCATACATAAAAAAGTTGAAAATGGGTAATAATGACTAACAGGGGTGTCTGTCCAACTCGAGGTTCTGTGTCATTCTAAACAACCTGAGCTTTCCTCTTCTTTCTCTCAACCCCTCAGTGAATAACATTCACATTACTCAGTGTTACCCATCTAATATTATATATATTATAATAAACAGCAGCCAAAGATAGAAACATGGGCCTCCAAACTGCGAACCTTAGGTTGAATTGCATGACTTATTTTCAGGCTTAGTATTAGCTGTCCTTTAAGAAAATTGAGACAGATCACGGCATGTGCCATGTTTTCTCTTATGTTTAGTTAGTTTGTATCTCTACTTTTATCTCACAGCCTCTAAGGGTTGAAACTTTTTAATTACCACTTTATTAATGTGTAATTTGCTAGGTATTTAGAAAATAATTATCAGATATTTACCTTCTGGCTTTAGTTTAAGGTTTAGATTGCTTCAGCTTAAATGTTCGTTTCACTTGCTTATGCAGTAACACTGCTTTCCAAATGTATCCAGTCATACTGTTCAATAAAAGGCACCTTATTTGGGAAATAACTCAATGGCTCTCCAAAATGCCAACACTAGCTCAGAAGCAAAAAAGGCTAATTAGAAAAAAAAATACCGACACTTGCTATTTTTGTTTAGTTTCATTAGACAAAGAGTTGTTGATCTGGAAACATCCTCTGGTCTCTCAACTGCTAGCAGCTATGCTTGCCTTTACAAATGCAGAAAACAACCGTTAGCACCATCAATGATATTCCCAAATAGCATCACTTGTATCTGACTACTGGAGCTACAAGGTCTACAAAATCAGTGACATGTATGGATTAGAGAAGCATGCTGAACAACAGAAGTAAGAAATTACAGTTCCACCAAAGGAGTCTGTGAACAATGGATAGCATCCACAACTGAGAGACATATTAGAAAGAGAGCAACAAGGAATATCACATCAAAGCAAAATGCAAGTAGGCATTTAACCTCCGTAATGTAGACAATTCGCAGCAGAATATGCAAACTGTAAGGATGGAAATATCTTTTTTACAACAGGTGTATGATAAAATGCATCTATCTAGTTTTGATTAGTCACTGTGTTTGCTTTCTCAGTATATTCTTGGGGGTAACAAGAGAAAATGTTACACAGAATGGAACATAAATAATTTCAAAACAATAACGTAAGATAGGGAATTGTGTTCATTACAAATATTTGCCACAAATTGAACATACTGATTTCACTTTTTGATTTGAGTACTGCATTGGAATGGCACTTGTACCCTTAGAAAGAATACTGTAATAATTGGTGCATCTATATAAATCAGTGTAGACAGTTTTTAAGTGAACCTCTTCAGGATCTTAAAATAATGACCAACTCCACTTTGATCACGAGATGGTTCTACATTGATGCAAACTTTAAATCATAAATGTTGCTGAAATGGCCAAACATTTAAAAATCTCATTAGGGCTGATGAAGGGGGATGCAGAGTTCTTGATGTTGAAGACCTTACTTCTGAAGAATTCAAGAATCAGCATGTGAGCGGAAAGTAAGATAGGGAACGATTGCACACGTTCTACCTCTGTGCTGATCTTTTCCAGCGAAAATTAAAACACTTCCAGCAGCTGGCAGTATATGTGGTGTCCCCAAAGATATCTCTGGTGAAATTACATTTCAATTTCCACAGAAGGTATCATTGTCTTTCAGCAAATTTCGTTACACAGTCTACATATTAATATCCTTTAAGTGATCATAGTGCAATGACATTGTAATAGTTGAATGATATCCACATGTCCAGGAATACAACTGGGAAGCTGACTTTAGATTTAATGCGGTCTTGCTTCAACGGTGGTAGAGAAACGGGACAGTGTAATACACATTTTGGTTTCCATTTCAGTTCCATGATGTTACAACGCATTTTTGATAAAACTTTCTTTTATAACAAACTTATACCACAGCAAAATAAAAAGTAAAGACATAGAGGAATCTGTCGTCAAGGGTGGGTTTGTATCTGCTGGGCACCAGGCGCAGCCTGTAGCTCTGCTATGTGCCCTTGAACGAGAGGTTGATCACCTCCGGCAGGATGGCCTTCCACCTTTCCCACTGTACGTTCCCCGGCTGTAAAACAAAGTAGAAAGGAGTTCAAATAAAGAACAATTATTTTAAGTTCATAAAAAGTACTGAAAGACAAGTTATTTTTAACATTCCCTTAAATGAATGAATGCACCTACGACATGTTCAGGCACTGGGTAGTATGATAATCTACGTGATTTCCCAGTTTGTTCCACTTCATTCAAAGTTGTCCACATTACAAATTAGGGAATTTAAAAGTTTAGTCCCGAATCACGATTAAAACATTGCCAAAATAATGCAGGCCACACAAAAAATATGAATGTTTGTGCACTTCCCAATGAGGGGCGGGTGGGGAAATGCATTTCCTTAGCAAGACATCCTACATTTTAAAGTCTGAAAACTCAGAATGTTGCACAAATTGTTCATTAAAAATCATATCTTGCAATATCGGTACTGCTCTTTTGTTTCAACCTCAAGAAGTCTAAGCAGAGGTTGTCATTCACAAATGTCCACTTAACTGATCACAACAATGGTTGGAAATAACCAGGCACCGTTCAATAAAGCACATGTCTTGTTTGTTGAAGGCCCTAGGACACAACTCTATCACTTGCCTCGGGACACAGAGCAAGATGTGGGAATAAAAGAGAAAAAAACAGGGGCCACAGAGAGCAAGTGAAACCTGAAACAAGACTTAGGACTTCTCTAATCTTTCAGTTGCAATTGGCTTAATAGACAATGTAATAATGTCAGTGGTAGTCTTCGAAATATATTATGACACAAACCTTGAAGAAAATAAACATAAATAGGAAAATACGCTACTCTATTGAATTGTTTTAACGTAAAAATACCAAGCTGTAAGAATGTGGAAGCTTCCAGAAAAACCTAATGCCTTGTTAACTAATGACGTACAATATTGCGTAGTCACTGAATGCATACAACAACAAAATTCTGTAAGAACGCTTTCAATTTTCCTTTATATTCCATTATGTTCTTACATCAATATTACTAAGCTTTACAGTGTTTTTTGCCATATATTTTTTGATTAGATACATACATAAACGCCCACCTTCATAATAGTACATTCGCCAACCCAGTAAACCACACAATAAAATAGGTTTTGTATTACCATGACTAGGTTAAACATCTTTCTTCAATATCCTGAAAACAAGGGCCCAACTAACAAGTTCCCGGATATCGAAATGGAGAACGGAATCAACAGAGAGGCTACTCATACCCATATTTTAATTCCGTGCAATGCTATTTACAAAGAACTGATGTATATATTTTTAATCAATTTATTGATTTCTTTCTTTTTTTGATTAAAGACGAACGGACGAACTAAGGCAGCTCCGGTGTTAATGTTCTAATCACATTCATCATAATATAACTTCACCGTCTGTAGGCAATTTAGAAATATACTTAAGTATATGTTTTATATACTGGACATGGTAGTCCCTGCTTTGGAGCATATTTTCCAAGCCCTTCCTAATTTGTGGAATTTTTTCAGACATCCTTTGATTTGATAAATCATTTTATCTGATTCTGTATACTAGTCAAGATTAATGACTTAAAAGTCTGTTCCATAAAAGCTCAATTTTGGTGCATAACCACGGTGCTTTCCAGCTCACAACCCTTCTAACATCTTGCTGTGACACTATAACCGAACAAAGGGAATAGCTACTTTAATGGAGTACATTAGGTCCATTTGCCAATCTTCTTCCCAGGCACATTGAGCTTGCTCTCCAACTTGAGGGGAGAGGAGAGAGAGTGAGTGAGGGAGTGAGAGTGTCTTTTGATTATTCGTTAACATTTTTTATGCCCATAAGACTGCTTTGGTTTCCATTATATTGGGTACTTTTCCGGGGGTAATAATCAAAGTGTAATCCATAATATATTTACATGTAGCATGATATATTTGAAAATACCTGAAAAACTATGTTTGGCAACTTGTATTTGTCACTAAATTGAAAGGACAGCATAGTATAAGTTTCCCCTATGTACCTTACTATAGATATACCTATGATAATGCACCCTGTTAAATTCAGATAGATTTACAATGCTTCTTAGCATATTATACACCCATAACGGTGTACCTTTAGATATTTTCACCTTCCAGCCCATGACGCCATAAGCTCTATTTCATGTCTTTATAACTATCTCAGTTAAAGAGGGATAGGAAACCAGCAAGTTCCCTCGATAAGTAATGAAAATATACTTTTTTTGCCACTCATTTTTTGTAACATACTTTTGAGAAGTATCAATCACACAATATGCATTACATAACAATCCGGACTAATGCCCTGTTGTGTTCACCACAATGGAGCACACAATTAATAAAGACGAGGTAACAATTTGAAAAGCTTGTTATCTCTCGGCATATTAAAAAGCGGGGTCGGGGGAGGGTTCAGGAGACAGGGTGTCCACAACAAAGACGTTTCTGTAAAAACTCCCCACCCAGTATATATTTCTCTATAATCTCGCATATCAGAAGAGATTTTAGCATGTTTAATCGGGCAACCCTTAGATTCACAGACTGGCAGTTTCAGTGAAGAACAAGTTACTAACCTTAGATAATGATTGTTTCTGCTAGAGACACATTCTAGTTGCAGATGCCTAACCTTATAATTTCCCGTAGACATCAGACAGGATCTGGAGATTTTTCTTTGAGCAGTACATTTGTGCGCCGTCAGTCGACTCTGCATCAGTCGTGGGTGTTGTGGATGATGTTGTGGTCACATATATAGGCACCACCCTGATGAGGTGACGTCAGTTTCTTTTCACAACTTTTCACGCCAGAAGCACGGAGCCATGAAGGACGCAGACTGGTGCGCCAGAACTAGGGCCCTGAAAGGAAGTCTCTGTCCCTAGAAATCAGTTTGCAGAGCGGGGAGGATGGGTGGGATGGTAAGGAACCTGCAACTAGAATATGTCTCTACCAGATAATTTGTTACTGAATGTAAGTAACTTTTTCATCTGATAAAGACTTCTAGTTGCAGATTCCTCACCTTAAAATAGATACCCAAGCAATACTGAAGTCAGCTGGCCTGGTGTGTGGTGGACATCTATGGTATTTGCACCTTATACCAGGTCAAGGCAACCTGTATTAGTGAGTGAAACAGTGTCTAGAAAGCCTTGGCTCTAGTGGTAGCTGTGGTGAGCAGCCAAAACTGTAAGCACTTGCAATACCACAGCAGTCACACAGCAACTTATCACACCTGAAAGGAACCACAGTGTTACAAAAATAAAGGTACAGTAGCACTAAACTAGATTACTTGTAGGCAGTCCTCCAACTGGAGGGGTACGTTCATACTATATATATATATATATATATATATATATATATATATATATAATGTCACTTACCCAGTGTACATCTGTTCGTGGCATGAGACGCTGCAGATTCACATGCTGTGCATTATCCTGCCATCTAGTGTTGGGCTCGGAGTGTTACAAGTTGTTTTTCTTCGAAGAAGTCTTTTCGAGTCACGAGACCGAGGGGACTCCTCCCTTTCGGCTCCATTGCGCATGGGCGTCGACTCCATCTTAGATTGTTTTCCCCGCAGAGGGTGAGGTAGGAGTTGTGAATATACTAGATGTGCCCATGCCATGTAGTAGGTATGTATGTACATAATGTGTATGAAAATAATAATTATTTACAAATTTATAATTTTCATTCAACTACTAACGGCTACAGGCTCCCGGGGAGGTAGGAGGGCGCATGTGAATCTGCAGCGTCTCATGCCACGAACAGATGTACACTGGGTAAGTGTCATTTTCCGTTCGGTGGCATGTGTAGCTGCAGATACACATGCTGTGCATCGACTAATAAGCAGAAATCTCCCCAAAATGCGGTGGCTTAGCCTGTAGGAGTTGAAGTTGTCTGAAATAATGTTCTTAGTACAGCCTGTCCTACTGTGGCTTGTTGTGTTGCTAACACATCTACACAGTAATGCTTAGTGAATGTATGAGGCGTAGACCAGGTGGCTGCCTTACAAATTTCTGTCATAGGTATATTCCCCAGAAAAGCCATTGTGGCGCCTTTTTTTCCTAGTGGAATGTGCTCTTGGTGTAATGGGTAGATCCCTTTTTGCTTTAATATAGCAAGTTTGAATACATTTAACTATCCATCTGGCAATGCCTTGTTTGGATATAGGATTACCTGCATGAGGTTTTTGGAAGGCTACGAACAATTGTTTTGTTTTACGAAATTGTTTTGTTCTGTCAATGTAATACATTAGTGCTCTCTTTATGTCTAATGTTTGTAAGGCTCTTTCTGCTACTGAGTCTGGTTGTGGAAAGAAGACTGGGAGTTCCACTGTTTGGTTTAGGTGGAATGGCGATATAACCTTTGGTAGGAATTTGGGATTTGTACGGAGAACCACTTTATGTTTATGTATTTGTATAAAGGGTTCTTGTATAGTAAATGCTTGTATCTCACTTACCCTTCTAAGTGATGTGATAGCTATTAGAAAGGCTACTTTCCAAGTTAAGTATTGCATCTCACAGGAGTGCATGGGTTCGAATGGTGGTCCCATGAGTTGTGTTAATACAACATTAAGGTTCCACGAAGGTACTGGTGGTGTCCTTGGGGGTATGATTCTTTTTAGACCCTCCATAAATGCTTTGATGATTGGGATTCTAAAAAGCGATGTTGTATGTGTAATTTGCAGATAGGCAGATATTGCAGTGAGATGTATTTTAATGGAAGAGAATGCTAGCTTAGACTTTTGTAAGTGTAATAAGTAGCTTACAATGTCCTTTGTGGAAGCATGCAGTGGTTGAATCTTATTAGTGTGGCAGTAGTAAACAAATCTTTTCCATTTGTTTGCATTACAACGTCTTGTAGTAGGTTTTCTAGCTTGTTTAATGACCTCCATACATTCTTGTGTAAGGTCTAAATGTCCAAATTCTAAGACTTCAGGAGCCAGATTGCTAGTTTGAGCGATGCTGGATTCGGGTGTCTGATCTGTTGTTTGTGTTGTGTTAACAGATCTGGTCTGTTTGGTAATTTGATATTAGGTACTACTGATAAGTCCAGCAGTGTTGTGTACCATGGTTGGCGAGCCCAGGTTGGTGCTATGAGTTTCAGTTTGAGTCTGTTTTGACTTAGTTTGTTTACCAGATAAGGAATGAGTGGGAGAGGGGGAAAAGCATAAGCAAATATCCCTGACCAACTGATCCATAATGCATTGTCCTTGGATTCAGGGTGTGGGTACCTGGACGCGAAGTTTTGGCATTTTGCGTTTTCTTTTGTTGCGAATAGGTCGATTTTTGGTGTTCCACAGCATAGGAAGTGATAATGTAGGATCTGGGGATGAATTTTCCATTCGTGTGTTTGTTGGTGATCTCGACTGAGATTGTCTGCTAACTGGTTCTGAATGTCTGGGATGTATTGTGGTATTAGGCGAATGTGATTGTGAATTGCCCAATGCCAAATTGTTTGTGCTAAGAGACACAGTTGTGACGAGTGTGTCCCTCCTTGTTTGTTGAGATAATACATTGTTGTCATGTTGTCGGTTTTGACAAGAATGTGTTTGTGGGCTATTAGTGGTTGAAATGCTTTTAATGCTAGAAACACTGCCAACAGTTCTAAATGATTTATGTGGAGTTGTTTTTGTTGATTGTCTCATTGACCCTGTATGCTGTGCTTGTTGAGGTGTGCTCCCCATCCCATCATGGAAGCATCTGTTGTGACCACATCTTGAGGCACTGGGTCCTGGAATGGCCACCCTTGGTTTAAATTTATAGGGTTCCATCATTGAAGCGAGAAGTGTGTCTGGCGGTCTATCAACACTACATCTAGGAGTTGACCCTGTGCTTGTGTCCATTGTTTTGCTAGGCACTGCTGTAAGGGCCGCATGTGTAATCTTACGTTTGGGACAATGGCTATGCATGAAGACATCATGCCTAGAAGTTTCACTACAAACCTTACTGGGTACTGTTGGTTTGTCTGTATGCTTGATGTTATATTTTGGAACGCTTGGACCCTTTGTGGACTTGGAGTGGCAATCGCTTTTTGTGTGTTGAGTGTTGCTCCCAAGTATTGTATTTGGGATGGCTGCAGATGTGATTTCTGGTAATTTATAGAAAATCCTATTTTATGTAGAGTTTCTATAACGTATTGCGTGTGAAGAAGACACTGTTGTTGAGTGGTGGTTTTTATTAGCCAGTCGTCTAAGTATGGGAATACGTGCATGTGCTGTCTCCTTATGTGAGCGGCTACTACTGCAAGGCATTTTGTGAATACCCTTGGGGCTGTTGTTATCCCGAACGGTAACACTTTGAATTGATAGTGTACGCCGTGTATTACAAACCTTAAGTATTTTCTGTGAGAAGGATGGATGTGTATGTTAAAGTACGCATCCTTGAGATCTAATGTTGACATGCAGTCCTCCTTTTTTAGTAAGGGAACCACGTCTTGAAGTGTTACCATGTCGAAGTGATCCGACTTGATGAAGAGATTCAGTGTTCTGAGGTCTAATATAGGTCTTTTGTCCTTCTTTGGAATCAGGAAATATAGTGAGTAGACGCCTGTTCCTTTCTGATGGTTGGGTACTAACTCTATTGCTTGTTTTTGTAATAATGCTTAGACCTCTATTTGTAATAGGTCTAAGTGTTGTTTGGACATATTGTGTGCCCTTGGGGGCACATCTGGCGGGAAATTTGTGAATTCTATGCAATAACCATGTTGTATAATGGCTAGGACCCATGCGTCCATGGTAATGTGTGTCCAATTTTGATAGTATGCGGTAAGTCTCCCCCCCCCCCCCCCACTGGTGTTAAGTGTTGGGGTTTTGTGACATTGAAGTCACTGTCTACTCTCTGTGTCAGGCGGTGGAGCGTCTTCTGACGATTGAGAGTTTGCCCTCTTTCTTGCTGCTCCTACAACCACCGAGTCTAGTGTAAGTTGCTGTGTTATAAACACAGGATCCGTTGGGGAGGCTTGTATTTTTTCTCCACCCTAGGCATGATAGCCCTTCCTTTAACTGGCTCCTGGAATACCTGTTTTGCATGTTTGAGCATGCCCGGGAGCATTGGCAGACTCTGGTAGGAAGTGTGGGTGGATGCCAAGGTGTTGAACAGGAAATCATACTCTACTGGCTCAGAGTGCATTGCTACATTGTGGAACGTAGCTGCCCTTGATAGTACCTGCGTATATGCAGTACTGTCCTCTGGAGGGGACGGCTTTGTTTGGTAACAATCCAGACTGTTATCTGATACTGGTGCATCATACAAGTCCCATGCATCAGGATCATCCTGTGTCATCCCTGTATGCGTAGGTGACTGCATAGGAGGTGTTCCCACCGGAGACAACTGTGGTGAGTGTAGTGGGGAAGGGTTGTGGAGAAAAACTTGGTGGTGGGGTTTTTTCTCTGGCCACCTTCGCCTTTGGCTGCATTTCTGACTCTTGAAATGCCAGTTATCTTTTTGTTTTAATTGGAGGAAGAGTTTGCATAACCAGAAAGAGACTGGAAAAATACAACCTCCTTTGTGTATGGTCTAGCTCAACCATACTTATTTCCTGCTCAAATTTGTGTTTTTCATGCATTTGGCTGAAAATTCCTTCTGTGTAAGAGCTTCTTTTCAGCTCCGAAGCCGCTTTTTCGGTACCGATGTTTCCGATAAAGTCTTTTTTGGTTCTGACGTTATTTTTCTCACCTTGGGTGAGTCAAACTCTCGGTGTCGAGATCGTTCGGTGCCGGAATCTCGACCGGAGTCAGAAGTCTTCGGCAAATCTTTGGCCTTTTTCGGTGCCGATGTTTGGTCACCTTCTTTTCGATGGGTTAAGCCATGGCCTGTTGGCGGTGGCGTCCATTTGTAGTCTTCTCGTTCGTCGATCACGAAGGGTCTTTTTTGATCGAAACGCTCGACAGGCCTCACAAGTATCCTCCCTGTGTACAGGCCTCACAAGTATCCTCCCTGTGTTCTGGTGATAAACACAGATTACAGATACTTCGAGTGGCACTTGGGACAGAAGCGGGTCCGATCCATTAATCTTCGTCGATGGATGCGTTCGGGCCGACCAGGCCCTGCTGAAGAGCGGAAGCCCCGAAGGGCCGCCGGAGCGCTTCTGCGATCGGTGCCGATACGATAACACTAACCCGGTACTTTAGCTAACTTTCCCGATTCGAAATACGGAGCGAAGAGGAACACGTCCGAACCCGATAGCGGAAAGATAACAATCTAAGATGGAGTCGACGCCCATGCGCAATGGAGCCGAAAGGGAGGAGTCCCTCAGTCTCGTGACTCGAAAAGACTTCTTCGAAGAAAAACAACTTGTAACACTACGAGCCCAACACTAGATGGCAGGATAATGCACAGCATGTGTATCTACAACTACACATGCCACCGAAACTTATATATATATATATATATATGGAAAATGTCACTTACCCAGTGTACATCTGTTCGTGGCATGTTCCGCTGCAGATTCACATGCTGTGCATATACTTCTGCCATCTAGTGTTGGGCTCGAAGTAAGGTAAGGTATGAGTGATAGAGTATAAAGAAAAGAGATGTCCATGCTAACGGAATGTTAAATATATATATATATATATATATATATATATATATATATATGGAAAATGTCACTTACCCAGTGTACATCTGTTCGTGGCATTAGTCACTGCAGATTCACATGCTGTGCACAGTCTGCCATCTGGTGTTGGGCTCGGAATGTTACAAGTTTTTCTTCGAAGAAGTCTTTTCGAGTCACGAGACCGAGGGACTCCTCCCATTTCGACTCCATTGCGCATGGGCGTCGACTCCATCTTAGATTGTTTTCCCCGCAGAGGGTGAGGTAGGAGTTGTGTATGCTAGTAATAGTGCCCATGCAATGGAGTGAATACATATGTACATAATGAAGCTTAAAGTAATATATTTACAAATGTACAAATGTTCAAGATCTACTTCTAAACGGCTACAGGCTGCCGGGAAGGCGGGTGGGCGCATGTGAATCTGCAGCAACTAATGCCACGAACAGATGTACACTGGGTAAGTGAAATTTTCCGTTCAATGGCATGTGTAGCTGCAGATACACATGCTGTGCATAGACTAGTAAGCAGTTATCTCCCCAAAAGCGGTGGTTCAGCCTGTAGGAGTTGAAGTTGTTTGAAATAATGTTCTTAGTACAGCTTGACCTACTGTGGCCTGTTGTGCAGTTAACACATCCACACAGTAGTGCTTGGTAAATGTATGAGGCGTAGACCATGTTGCTGCCTTACATATTTCGTTCATTGGAATATTTCCTAGAAAGGCCATGGTAGCACCTTTCTTTCTGGTTGAGTGTGCCTTTGGTGTAATAGGCAGCTCTCTCTTTGCTTTAATATAGCAGGTTTGAATGCACTTAACTATCCATCTAGCAATGCCTTGTTTAGAAATTGGATTTCCTGTATGAGGTTTTTGAAAAGCAATAAATAGTTGTTTTGTTTTTCGAATTAGTTTTGTTCTGTCAATGTAGTACATTAGCGCTCTTTTGAGGTCTAATGTATGTAGTGCTCTTTCAGCTATAGAATCTGGCTGTGGGAAGAACACTGGTAATTCTACCGTTTGATTCAAGTGGAACGGTGAGATTACCTTTGGTAAAAATTTTGGATTTGTTCGTAGGACTATTTTATTTTTGTGTATTTGAATAAATGGTTCTTATATGGTAAAAGCTTGAATTTCACTCACTCTTCTTAGAGATGTGATGGCAATTAAAAACGCAACTTTCCACGTTAAGTATTGCATTTCACAAGAATGCATGGGTTCAAATGGTGGACCCATGAGTAGTGTTAAGACAATGTTGAGGTTCCTTGAAGGAACAGGTGGTGTTCTTGGTGGTATAATTCTCTTTAGGCATTCCATAAACGCTTTTATGACTGGTATTCTAAATAATGAAGTTGAATGAGTAATTTGCAGGTAAGCTGATATTGCGGTAAGATGTATCTTTATGGAAGAGAAAGCTAGATTTGACTTTTGTAAATGTAGTAAATATCCTACTATATCTTTTGGAGATGCGTGTAATGGCTGAATTTGATTATTATGGCAGTAATATACAAATCTTTTCCACTTATTTGCATAGCAGTGTCTAGTGGTAGGTTCCTAGCTTGTCTTATGACCTCCACACATTCTTGTGTGAGGTCTAAGTGTCCGAATTCTAGGATTTCAGGAGCCAAATTGCTAGATTCAGAGATGCTGGATTTGGATGTCTGATTTGTTGTTTGTGTTGTGTTAACATATCTGGTCTGTTGGGTAGTTTGACATGAGGTACTACTGAAAGGTCTAGTAGTGTTGTGTACCAAGGTTGCCTCGCCCATGTTGGTGCTATTAGTATGAGTTTGAGTTTGTTTTGACTCAACCTGTTTACTAGATATGGAAGGAGCGGGAGAGGGGGAAAAGCGTACGCAAATATCCCTGACCAATTCATCCATAGAGCATTGCCTTGGGATTGATCCTGTGGGTACCTGGATGCGAAGTTTTGGCATTTTGAGTTTTCCTTTGTTGCAAATAGATCTATTTGAGGTGTTCCCCAAATTTGAAAGTAAGTGTTTAGTATTTGGGGGTGAATCTCCCATTCGTGGATTTGTTGGTGATCCCGAGAGAGATTGTCTGCTAACTGGTTCTGAATCCCTGGAATAAATTGTGCTATTAGGCGAATGTGGTTGTGAATCGCCCAATGCCATTTTTTTGTGTAAGGAGACACAACTGTGTTGAGTGCGTCCCTCCCTGTTTGTTTAAGTAATACATTGTTGTCATGTTGTCTGTTTTGACCAGAATGTATTTGTGGGGTATTATGGGCTGAAATGCTTTCAGCGCTAGAAATACCGCTAACAGTTCTAAGTGATTTATGTGAAACTGTCTTTGATGTATGTCCCATTGTCCTTGGATGCTGTGTTGATTGAGGTGTGCTCCCCACCCTGTCATGGAAGCATCTGTCGTTATGACGTATTGTGGCACTGGGTCTTGGAAAGGCCGCCCTTGGTTTAAATTTATACTGTTCCACCATAGAAGCGAGATGTATGTTTGGCGGTCTATCAACACCAGATCTAGAAGCTGACCCTGTGCTTGTGACCATTGTGATGCTAGGCACTGTTGTAAGGGCCGCATGTGCAACCTTGCGTTTGGGACAATGGCAATGCATGAAGACATCATGCCTAGCAGTTTCATTACCATTTTGACTTGTATCCTTTGTTTTGGATACATGGCCTGTATTACTTTGTGAAATGTTTGAACCCTTTGTGGACTTGGAGTGGCAATCCCTTTTGCTGTGTTGATTGTCGCTCCTAAGTATTGCTGTGTTTGCCACAGCATAAGGTGTGACTTTGCATAGTTGATCGAGAAACCTAGTTTGTGGAGGATTTGTATGACATATTTTGTGTGCTGTGAACACTGTCTTAGCGTGTTGGTTTTGATTAACCAGTCGTCTAAGAACGGGAACACATGTATTTGCTGCCTTCTGATATGTGCAGCTACTACTGCCAGGGATTTTGTAAAAACTCTTGGCGCAGTTGTTATTCCGAATGGCAACACTTTGAATTGGTAATGTATTCCTTGGAATACGAACCTTAGGTATTTTCTGTGTGAAGGATGTATTGGTATATGGAAATACGCATCCTTTAGGTCTAGTGCTGTCATGTAGTCTTGTTGTTTGAGCAGTGGGATTACGTCTTGTAATGTAACCATGTGAAAGTGGTCTGATTTGATGTAGGTATTTAGTGTTCTGAGATCTAGTATTGGTCTCAGACTGTTGTCTTTTTTGGGTATTAGAAAGTACAGTGAGTAAACTCCTGTGTTTATCTGTAGTTTTGGTACTAATTCTATTGCTTCTTTTTGTAGCAATGCTTGAACTTCTAGTCCTAGAAGGTCTATATGTTGTTTTGACATACTGTGTGTTTTCGGTGGGACGTTTGGAGGGAATTTGAGAAATTCTATGCAATAACCATGCTGGATAATTGCTAAGACCCAAGTGTCTGTTGTTATTTCCTCCCAATGTTTGTAAAATTGGCTTAGTCTCCCCCCCATAGGTGTTATGTGATGGGGTTGTGTGACTTGTAAGTCACTGTTTATTTTGAGGTGTTTTGGGGCTTTGGAACTTTCCCCTGTTCTTCTGGAATTGGCCCCCTCTATATTGCCCCCGAAAACCTCCCCGCTGATATTGGCTCTGGTAAGTAGGCCTTGCTTGTGATGTTGTGGTTTCTGTTGGTTGACCTCGAAACCCTCCCCTAAAAGGTGTTTTGCGAAAAGTGCCTCTGCTCTGGGGGGAGTAGAGTGCGCCCATGGCTTTGGCTGTATCAGTGTCTTTCTTGAGTTTCTCAATAGCAGTGTTGACTTCCGGCCCAAACAACTGCTGTTCATTAAAGGGCATATTTAGCACGGCTTGTTGAATTTCCGGCTTGAACCCCGAAGTACGCAGCCATGCGTGCCTTCTTATTGTTATTGCAGTGTTTACTGTCCTTGCAGCCGTATCTGCTGCATCCATTGAAGACCGTATCTGATTATTTGAGATACTTTGTCCTTCTTCCACCACCTGTTGTGCCCTTTTATGGAACTCTTTGGTTAAGTGTTCTATGAAATGCTGCATCTCATCCCAATGAGCTCTATCATATCTTGCCAAAAGTGCTTGTGAATTGGCAATGCGCCATTGGTTTGCTGCTTGTGCTGCCACCCTTTTGCCCGCAGCATCAAATTTGCGACTCTCCTTGTCTGGAGGTGGTGCGTCCCCTGAGGTATGAGAGTTCGCTCTCTTACGAGCTGCCCCGACAACTACTGAGTCCGGTGTCAATTGCGTTGTAATATAAACTGGATCTGTTGGCAGTGGCATGTATTTTTTCTCCACCCTTGGAGTTATGGCTCTGCCTTTAACAGGGTCTTGAAAGATCTGTTTTGAGTGTTTTAGCATTCCTGGGAGCATAGGTAGTTTTTGGTACTGGCTATGGGTGGAGGATAGGGTGCTAAACAAAAAGTCATCCTCAATTGGTTCAGAATGCAAGGTGACGTTGTGAAAAGCAGCTGCCCTTGCGACCACCTGTGTGTAAGCTGTGCTGTCCTCAGGTGGCGACGGCCTTGCAGGGTACGAGTCTGAGCTGTTGTCTGATACTGGAGCATCGTAAAGGTCCCATGCATCGGGATCATCCTGACTCATTGTAGTATGAGCTGGGGAGTGCATCAGTGGTGGAGTTGTTACTGGTGATGCGTGTATTGATGGTGGTGGAGACGGTGGTGGAATTGTTTTCCTTGCCACTTTTGCCTGTGGCTGCTTGTCCTTTTGTTGAAAGGCAAGTTTTCTTTTTATTTTAATTGGGGGAAGAGTGGTTATCTTCCCTGTGTCCTCATGAATGTGTAGCCTTCTTTGTGTATAGTCTGGCTCTACAGCTTCAAGTTCCTCTCTGAATTTATGTTTTTGCATTTGGGAGGTTAATCCTTGTTCCTCTGTGTAGGAACCTGTTTTCGGCTCCGAGGCTGGATGTTTCGGAACCAAAACATTTTCGGACGTCTTTTTAGGCCCCGAAGAAACCTTTTTTATTTTCAGCGTGGTGTCTCGGTGCCGAACTTCTTCGGTGCCGAATTTTTTCGGAGCCGCTGTCTCGGGTCCGAGGTTGCTGTGTGGCGGTATCTCGACCCGAGTCGGATGACTTCGCCACAAGCGTGCCCTTTTTCGGTGCCGATGATCGGTAACCTATTTTTCGGGTTAATCTATGGCCTGTTGGCGGTGGCGTCCCCTGGGCTTTTGTTGACTTCTCGTGAGTCTTATGTTTCGACGTCTTACTCACGGTTTTTGACGTTTCTTCGGCCTCGAGCTCTTCCGAGTCCGACTCGTGGATGGAGAAAGCTTCTTCTTCCTCCTCGAAACGCTCTTGTCCTGTGGGCGTCGACGCCATTTGCAGTCTTCTGGCTCTTCGGTCTCTTAATGTCTTTCTCGACCGAAACGCTCGACAGGCTTCACAAGTATCTTCCTTGTGCTCGGGAGACAAGCACAAGTTACAGACCAGATGCTGATCCGTATACGGATACTTGTTATGGCATTTTGGGCAGAAGCGGAATGGGGTCCGTTCCATCAGCCTTGAAGTCACGTGTGGCCGGGCCGACCAGGCCCCGACGGGGGATCGAAAAAACCCCAAAGGGCCACCGGAGCTCTTCAGAATTCGGTGTCGATTTGTTCTAACTAACCCGATACCGAACGCAAACAATACCAACGTTTTTTTCCGAGATTCTAACTAACTTTCCGACCCGAAACACGGAGCGAAAAGGAACACGTCCGAACCCGATGGCGAAAAAAAAAAAAAAAAAAAAAATCTAAGATGGAGTCGACGCCAATGCGCAATGGAGTCGAAATGGGAGGAGTCCCTCAGTCCCGTGACTCGAAAAGACTTCTTCGAAGAAAAACAACTTGTAACACTCCGAGCCCAACACCAGATGGCGGACTGTGCACAGCATGTGTATCTGCAGCTACACATGCCATCGAACATATATATGGAAAATGTCACTTACCCAGTGTACATCTGTTCGTGGCATTAGTCGCTGCAGATTCACATGCTGTGCATAGTCCGCCGTCTGGTGTTGGGCTCGGAGTGTTACAAGTTGTTTTTCTTCGAAGAAGTCTTTTCGAGTCACGAGACCGAGGGACTCCTCCCACTTCGGTTCCATTGCGCATGGGCGTCGACTCCATCTTAGATTGTTTTCCCCGCAGAGGGTGAGGTAGGAGTTGTGTATGCTAATAATAGTGCCCATGCAATGGAATGAATACGTATGTACAAAATGAAGGTTTAATGTAATAGATTTACAAATGTACAAATGTTCAAGATGTACTTCCAAACGGCTACAGGCTTCCGGGGAGGCGGGTGGGCGCATGTGAATCTGCAGCGACTAATGCCACGAACAGATGTACACTGGGTAAGTGACATTTTCCGTTCGGTGGCATGTGTAGCTGCAGATACACATGCTGTGCATAGACTAGTAAGCAGTTATCTCCCCAAAAGCGGTGGTTCAGCCTGTAGGAGTGGAAGTAGTTTGAAATAAAGTTCTTAGTACAGCTTGACCTACTGTGGCTTGCTGTACAGATAACATCTACACAGTAGTGCTTAGTAAATGTATGAGGCGTAGACCATGTTGCTGCCTTACATATTCCGTTCATTGGAATATTTCCTAGAAAGGCCATGGTAGCACCTTTCTTTCTGGTTGAGTGTGCCTTTGGTGTAATAGGCAGCTCTCTCTTTGCTTTAAGATATCAGGTTTGGATGCACCTAACTATCCATCTGGCAATACCTTGTTTTGAAATTGGATTTCCTGTATGAGGTTTTTGAAAGGCAATAAATAGTTGTTTTGTCTTCCCGATTAGTTTTGTTCTGTCAATGTAGTACATTAGTGCTCTTTTGATGTCTAATGTATGTAGTGCTCTTTCAGCTATTGAATCTGGCTGTGGGAAAAACACTGGTAATTCTACTGTTTGATTTAAGTGGAACGGTGAGATAACCTTTGGTAAGAATTTTGGATTTGTTCTTAGAACTACTTTATTCTTGTGTATTTGAATAAATGGTTCTTGTATGGTAAACGCCTGAATTTCACTTACTCTTCTTAGAGATGTGATGGCAATGAGAAATGCAACTTTCCACGTTAAGTATTGCATTTCACAAGAATGCATGGGTTCGAAAGGTGGACCCATGAGCCTTGTTAAGACAATGTTGAGGTTCCATGAAGGAACAGGTGGTGTCCTTGGTGGTATAATTCTCTTTAGGCCTTCCATAAACGCTTTAATGACTGGTATTCTAAACAGGGAAGTTGAATGAGTAATCTGCAGGTAAGCAGATATTGCGGCGAGATGTATCTTTATGGAAGAGAAAGCTAGATTGGATTTTTGCAAAGTAAATATCCTACTACATCTTGTGGAGATGCATGCAATGGATGAATTTGATCATTATGGCAGTAATAAACAAATCTTTTCCATTTACTTGCATAGCAGTGTCTAGTGGAAGGTTTTCTAGCTTGTTTTATGACCTCCATACATTCTTGTGTGAGGTCTAAGTGTCCAAATTCTAGGATTTCAGGAGCCAAATTGCTAGATTCAGCGATGCTGGGTTTGGATGCCCGATCTGTTGTTTGTGTTGTGTTAACAGATCTGGTCTGTTGGGTAGTTTGACATGAGGTACTACTGACAGGTCTAGTAGTGTCGTATACCAAGGTTGTCTTGCCCATGTTGGTGCTATTAGTATGAGTTTGAGTTTGTTTTGACTCAATCCGTTTACTAGATATGGAAGGAGAGGGAGAGGGGGAAAAGCGTACGCAAATATCCCTGACCAATTCATCCATAGAGCATTGCCTTGGGAGTGCCTGGATGCGAAGTTTTGGCATTTTGCGTTTTCTTTTGTTGCAAATAGATCTATTTGAGATGTTCCCCAAATTTGAAAGTAAGTGTTCAGTATTTGGGGGTGAATTTCCCATTCGTGGACTTGTTGGTGATCCAGAGAGAGATTGTCTGCTAGTTGGTTCTGGATCCCTGGAATAAATTGTGCTATTAGGCGAATATGGTTGTGAATTGCCCAATGCCATATTTTTTGTGTTAGGAGACAACTGTGTCGAGTGTGTCCCCCCCTGTTTGTTTAAATAATACATTGTCGTCATGTTGTCTGTTTTGACAAGAATGTATTTGTGGGTTATCATGGGTTGGAATGCTTTCAACGCTAGAAATACTGCTAACAGTTCTAAGTGATTTATGTGAAACTTTCTTTGATGTATGTCCCATTGTCCTTGGATGCTGTGTTGATTGAGGTGTGCTCCCCACCCTGTCATGGAAGCATCCGTTGTTATAACGTATGTTGGCACTGGGTCTTGGAAAGGCCGCCCTTTGTTTAAATTTGTACTGTTCCACCATAGAAGCGAGATGTATGTTTGGCGGTCTATCAACACCAGATCTAGAAGTTGACCCTGTGCCTGTGACCATTGTGATGCTAGGCACTGTTGTAAGGGCCGCATGTGCAACCTTGCGTATGGGACAATGGCTATGCATGAAGACATCATGCCTAGGAGTTTTAATACTATTTTTGCTTGTATCTTTTGTGTTGGATACATGGCCTGTATTAACTTGTGAAATGTTTGAACCCTTTGTGGACTTGGAGTGGCTATCCCTTTTGTTGTGTTGATTGTCGCTCCTAAGTATTGCTGTGTTTGACAGGGCAAAAGGTGTGACTTTGCATAGTTGATGGAGAAACCCAGCTTGTGATGGATTTGTATAACATAATTTGTGTGCTGTGAACACTGTTTTAGCGTGTTGGTCTTGATTAACCAATCGTCTAAGTAAGGGAACACGTGTATTTGCTGCCTTCTGATATATGCAGCTACTACTGCTAGGCATTTTGTAAAGACTCTTGGCGCAGTTGTTATTCCGAATGGCAACACTTTGAATTGGTAATGTATTCCCTTGAATACGAACCTTGGGTATTTCCTGTGCGAAGGATGTATCAGTCTATGGAAATACGCATCTTTTAAATCTAATGTTGTCATGTAGTCTTGCTGTTTGAGCAGTGGGATTACGTCTTGTAATGTGACCATGTGAAAGTGGTCTGATTTGATGTAGGTGTTTAGTGTTCTGAGATCTAGTATTGGTCTTAGAGTTTTGTCTTTTTTTGGTATTAAAAAGTACAGTGAGTAAACTCCTGTGTTCTTTTGTCGACGTGGTACTAGTTCTATTGCGTCCTTTTGCAGTAATGCTTGAACTTCTAGTCCTAGAAGGTCTATATGCTGTTTTGACATATTGTGCGTTTTCGGTGGGACGTTTGGAGGGAGTTGGAGAAATTCTATGCAATAACCATGTTGGATAATTGCTAAGACCCAAGTGTCTGTTATTTCCTCCCAAGATTTGTAGAACTGGCTTAGTCTTCCCCCCACTGGTGTTGTGTGAAGGGGTTGTGTGACTTGTGAGTCACTGTTTATTTTGAGGGGTTTTGGGACCTTGAAATTTTCCCCGGTTTCTTGGGAATTGGCCCCCTCTGTATTGTCCCCGAAAACCTCCCCTTTGATATTGTCCCTGGTAGGTAGGTGGTCTTGTTTGTGAGGTGCTGGTTTCTGTGGGTTGACCTCGAAACCCTCCCCTAAAAGTTGTTTTACGAAATGTGCCAAATGTGCCTCTGCCCTGCGGGGAGTAGAGTGCGCCCATGGCTTTGGCTGTATCGGTGTCCTTTTTTAATTTTTCAATTGCAGTGTCCACCTCCGGCCCAAACAATTGCTGTTCATTAAACGGCATATTGAGCACAGCCTGTTGTATTTCGGGTTTGAACCCAGATGTGCGCAGCCATGCGTGCCTCCTTATCGTGACTGCAGTATTTATTGTCCTTGCAGCTGTATCCGCTGCATCCATGGAAGACCGTATCTGATTGTTCGAGATACTTTGTCCCTCTTCCACCACCTGCTGCGCTCGTTTTTGGAACTCTTTGGGGAGGTGTTCGATTAAATGTTGCATCTCATCCCAATGAGCCCTGTCGTATCTTGCCAGGAGTGCTTGCGAGTTGGCGATGCGCCACTGATTTGCCGCTTGTGCTGCAACCCTTTTTCCCGCTGCATCAAATTTGCGGCTCTCCTTGTCCGTAGGTGGTGCGTCGCCTGATGTATGCGAGTTGGCTCTCTTACGAGCTGCCCCCACAACTACTGAGTCTGGTGTCAGTTGTGATGTAATAAAAACAGGGTCTGTGGGCGGTGCCTTGTATTTTTTCTCCACCCTTGGAGTTATGGCTCTGCTTTTAACTGGCTCCTGAAATATCTGTTTCGAGTGCCTTAGCATTCCTGGAAGCATGGGAAGGCTTTGATAATGGCTATGGGTGGAGGACAGGGTGTTAAAGAGGAAGTCATCCTCAATAGGCTCCGAATGTAGCGAGACATTATGGAATTCGGCTGCCCTAGCTACCACCTGTGCATATGATGTACTGTCCTCAGGTGGTGACGGTTTAGTTGGGTACGACTCCGGGCTATTGTCCGATACTGGAGCGTCGTAGAGGTCCCATGCATCCGGATCATCCTGGCTCATTGTGGTATGAGCTGGTGAGTGTGTTAATGGTGGAGTTTGTGCCGGTGATGCATGAGTTGATGGTGGTGGAGAGGGTGGTGGAGTTACCTTCTTTACCACCTTTGCTTGTGGTTGCTTGTCTCCTTGCTGGAAGTCAAGTTTCCTTTTCCTTATGATTGGGGGAAGAGTGCTAATCTTCCCTGTATCCTTTTGAATAAAGATCCGCTTTTGCGTGTGATCTGGCTCTATTGTTTGTAATTCCTCCTCAAATCTGTGTTTTTTTAGTTGAGAGGACAGTCCCTGTTCCTCTGAGTAGGAACCAGTTTTCGGTTCGGTTGCCGAGTGTTTCGGCACCGAAACCGTGTCTCTGGATTTTTTCGGCTCAGACAAGATCTTTTTTCTTTTCGCCGTCGTGCCCTCTCGGTGCTGACCAACTTCGGTGCCGCTGCCGAATTTTTTCTGCGTCACTCTCTCGGTCCCGAGATTGCTGCGTGCCTGTATCTCGACCGGAGTCGGATGACTTCGACAGCAGCTCGCCCTTTTTCGGTGCCGATGGACGGTCACCTACTTTCCGGGTTAAGCCATGGCCTGTTGGCGGTGGCGTCCCCTGGGCTTTGTCAGTCTTTTCGAGTGATTTTTGTTTCGACGTCTTACTCACGGTTGGTTGTTCTTCGACGTCGAATTCTTCGGAATCCGACTCGTGGATGGAGAAAGTTTCTTCTTCCTCCTCCTCGAACCGTTGTTGTCCTGTCGGCGTGGACGCCATCTGCAACCTCCTGGCTCTTCGGTCTCTGAGCGTTTTTCTCGACCGAAACGCGCGACAGGCTTCGCACGTATCCTCCTTGTGCTCGGGGGACAGGCACAAGTTACAGACCAAATGTTGATCCGTATAAGGATATTTATTATGGCATTTAGGACAGAATCGGAACAGGGTCCGTTCCATCAGTCTCGATGTTGCACGCGGTCGGGCCGACCAGGCCCCGACGGATGATCGAAATTACCCTGAAGGGCTACCGGAGGTCTTCAAGATTCGGTGTCGATTTGTTCTAACTAACCCGATACCGAACGAAACAATTTCGACGAATTTTCCCGAGATTCTGACTAACTTTCCGACCCGAAACACGGAGCGAAAAGGAACACGTCCGAACCCGATGGCGGAAAAAAAACAATCTAAGATGGAGTCGACGCCCATGCGCAATGGAACCGAAGTGGGAGGAGTCCCTCGGTCTCGTGACTCGAAAAGACTTCTTCGAAGAAAAACAACTTGTAACACTCCGAGCCCAACACCAGACGGCGGACTATGCACAGCATGTGTATCTGCAGCTACACATGCCACCGAACACATACATACATACATATGTACAGGTGTTGTTAACTTAAACTACCACAGGCTGACAGGGAGGTGGGAGGGTGCATGTGAATCTGCAGCGTAACATGCCATGAACAGATGTACACTGTGTAAGTGACATTTTCCGTTCGATGGCATGTGTAGCTGCAGATACACATGCTGTGCATAGACTACAAAGCAGTTTGTACTCCCATAAAAAGCAGTGGCTAGCCTGTAGGAGTTGAAGTTGTTTGAAATAATGTTCTTAGTACAGCTTGACCTGCTGTGTTGCTAAAACATCTACACAATAGTGTTTAGTAAATGTATTGTTGTTGACCAAGTAGCTGCTTTACATATTTCATCCATTGGCATGTTTCCTAAAAAAGCCATTGTAGCACCTTTTTTCCTTGTGGAATGTGCTTTAGGAGTAACTAAGAGTTGTCTTTTGGCTTTAACATAGCATGTTTGGATGCATCTTACTATCCACCTTGCTAATCCTGGTTTTGAAATGGTGTTCCCAGCATGAGGGTTTTGAAAGGCTACAAACAGCTGTTTAGTTTTTCTGAATGGTTTCGTTCTATCTATAAAGTACATTTGTGCTCTTTTAATGTCTAATGTATGTAGAGCTCTTTCTGTCACAGAATCTGGCTGTGGGAAGAAGACTGGTAGTTCCATTGTTTGATTAATATGAAAAGGTGATACCACCTTTGGTAGAAATGTAGGTTTAGTTCGTAGGACAACTTTATGTTTGTGTACTTGTATGAACGGTTCTTCAATAGTGAAAGCTTGAATTTCACAGACTCTTCGCAATGATGTAATTGCGACTAGGAAGGCAACCTTGCATGTTAAGAATTGCATTTGACATGAGTGCATAGGTTCAAATGGAGGGCCCATAAGTCTGGTAAGCACTATGTTTAAATTCCAAGAAGGAACTGGAATTGTTCTGGGTGGAATGATGCGTTTTAAGCCTTCCATGAAGGCTTAGATAACAGGAACTCTAAATAAAGAGCTGTACTGTACATTTTGCAAGTATGCTGAAATTGCAGTAAGATGTATTTTTATGGAAGAGAATGCTAAATTAGATTTTTGTAAATGAAGTAAATAGCATACAATATCTTGTATTGATGCTGTAAGAGTGGCAATCTGTTTAGATAGACAGTAATGTCCAAATATTTTCCCTTTGTTAGCATAGCACTCTCTAGTAGTGGGTTTTCTTGCTTGCTTAATCACTTCCATACATTCTGATGGTAGTTGTAAATACCCAAATTCTATGACCTCAGGAGCCAAATCGCCAGATTGAGTGTGTTGGGATTTGGGTGCCTGATCTGCCCTTTGTTTTGTGTCAACAGGTCTGGTCAGTTTGGGAGCTTGGAGTGTGGTACTACTGACAGGTCTAACAATGTTGTGTACCACGGTTGACATGCCCACGTTGGTGCTATGAGTAACATATTGAGTGTGTTTTGACGCATCCCTGACCCATTGATCTATACACCATTGCCCTTGGATAGGGGATGTGGGTGTCTTGATGCGATGTTTTGGCATTTTGCATTTTCGCTTGTGGCGAACAGATCTATGTTTGGTGTTCCCCATTGTTGAATGTATTTTTGAAGTACTTGAGGGTGAATCTCCCACTCGTGTGTTTGTTGATTATTTCTGCTGAGAACATCTGCCAATTGATTGTGTATTCCTGTTATGTATTGTGCTACCAGGTGAATTTGGTTGTGTATTGCCCATTTCCAAATCTTTTGAGCTAGGAGGGAGAGTTGGGATGAATGTGTCCCCCCCTGTTTGTTTAGGTGGTGGTCATGTTGTCTGTTTTGATCAGGACATTCTTCTGAGTGAGAAGAGGCTGAAAAGCTTTGAGTGCTAGGAAGACAGCTAACAACTGTAAGTGACTTATGTGTAGCTGTTTGAGTTGGGCATCCCATTGTCCTTGGATGTTGTGATTGTTGAGGTGAGCTCCCCAGCCAATCATTGATGCATCTGTTGTAATTATGGTCTGAGGCAAAGGGTCTTTAAATGGCCGCCCTTTGTTTAAATTTGTGGAATTCCACCACTGAAGGGATATGTATATTTGGCAGTCTATCAACACTAGATGTTGAAGTTGACCGTGTGCCTGTGAATATTGTTGTGCAAGGCACTGTTGTAAGGGCCGCATGTTTAGTCTTGCATGTGGAACATCCCTAACATTTTCATGACAAATCCGACAGTGTAATTTTGACCTGTCTGTATCTGTGCAATTATATTTTGGAATGCTTGTATCCTGTGTGTATTTGGACTTGCTAGCGCTTTTTGAGTATTTAGTATTGCCCCTAAATACTGTTGTATTTGCGCAGGTTGTAGTTGCGACTTCTGGTAATTTGAGAACCCTAGAATGTGCAGGGTTTGTATTACATACTGAGCATGGTTTTGACACTACGTATGAGAGTTTGATTTTATTAGCCAATCGTCTAGATATGGAAAGACATGTATATGTTGTCTTCTTAGGTAGGCTGAGACTACCGCTAGGCACTTTGTGAATACCATTGGAGCTGTTATTCCAAAGGGTAACACCTTGAACAAGTGCTTTCCTTGAACAACAAACGTGAGATATTTTCTGTGCGCCGGATGGATGGGTATATGAAAATACGCATCCTTGAGGTCTAATGTTGTCATGAAATCGTGTTTTTGAAGTAGTGGGATAACATCCTGGAGAGTTACCATGTGAAAGTGTTCTGACTGGATGTAAAGTTTGAGGGTCCTGAGATCTAATATTGGCCTTAGGGTGCCATCTTTTTTGGGAATGAGGAAATACAGTGAGTAAACTCCCGTCCCTACTTGATTTTGTGGCCTGGGTTCTATTGCTTGTTTGAGTAATAGAGATTTGACTTCTTCCTGTAACAGAGTGATATGTTCTGTGGATAGTTTGCGTGATTTTGGTGGAATGTTTGGTGGAGTCTGTATCAATTCTAGGCAATAGCCATTGCGGATAATTGATGATACCCAATTGTCTGTGGTAATGTTTAGCCAATTGGTGTGGAACTTTTGCAGTCTTCCTCCCACAGGGGAGGTGTGGATTGAAAGGGAATGAAACAAGTCACTGTTTACTGTGTTGTGAGGCCTGTTTAGGTGTTTGATATTTCCCTCTACCTCTGGGGTACTGGCCTCTATATGTGCTCTTAAAACCACCTCGTTGGTATTGAGGTTGGTAGGCCGGCTTTGGCTGCAATGTGGATGCTTCAGCAGTTTGAGCCCTAAATCCACCTCTAAACTGGGGTTTGCGAAAGGATCCCCTGTATTGTGTGGTGTATAGTGTACCCATCGCTTTTGCAGTGTCTAAATCCTTATGAATTTTTTCAATTGCAGTGTTGACCTCTGGGCCGAAAAGCTGTTTGTTGTTGAATGGCATATTCAACACCCCCTGTTGGATTTCAGGTTTGAACCCTGAGGACCTGAGCCATGCATGCCTCCTGATTGTTACAGCAGTGTTCATGTTCCCGGCCGCTGTGTCTGCTGATTCTAGAGCAGACCTAATCTGATTGTTGGTGATGGCTTGCCCTTCCTCCACTATCTGCTGTGCCCTATTTTGCTGTTCCTTGGGGAGATGCTGAATGATATCTTTCATCTCGTCCCAATGGGCCCTATCATATCTAGCTAACAACGCCTGTGAGTTGGCTATTCTCAATTGGTTGGCTGCCTGGGATGCCACCTTCTTCCCTGCAGCATCAAATTTTCTACTTTCTTTGTCTGGTGGGGGTGCATCACCTGATGACTGTGAGTTGGCCCTCTTCCTGGCAGCACTCACCACTACTGAGTCTGGAGGGATTTGCTGAGTTATATAGACTTCATCAGAAGAAGGTGGCTTGCACTTTTTTCCTACTCTAGGAGTTATTATTCTCGCTTTTACAGGCTCGCTAAGTATTTGATCAGCATGTTTTAGCATGCCGGGGAGCATAGGGAGCAACTGGTATGTTGTATGCGTGGAGGAGAGTGTATTAAACAAAAAACATCCTCCAACGGTTCAGTGTGCACAGTGACATTATGGTATGCTGCCGCCCTAGCTAGCACTTGATTGTAGCCTGTGTTATCCTCAGGTGGTGAAGGCTAAGAGGGATAGTAATCAGGGTCATTGTCAGGAATGGGGTCTGGATCATAAAGATCCCATGGGTCCACAATGTCTTGCTGCGAGTCAAATGAATGTGATGGTGACTGCATTGGTGTAGGACTGGTAGTAGGAGAGATATGCAGGTGTGGCGAGTGAGGAGGAGAAAATTGAGGAGGTGGAGGTCTCTCCTTTGTTTTTGGCACTTTAGCTGGAGGCTGTGTAGTGTCCAATTCCTCCTGAAAGGCTAATTTTCTCTTAGGTTTTAGAGGAGGTGCTGTTAAAATGCTGCCAGTTTCTGTACGGATATGAATCCTGGCTTGCCTTTCATCCATTACTTCCAGTATTTGCTGTATTTGGGAGTCCTCCTCAGTAGTTTTATGGCTTTCTTTAAGCATTTTTGAAAGTCCATGCTCCTCAGTGTACCCTGCTCTATTCGAGTCCGAAGGTGGCTTTTTCGGTATCGAAAAAGATGGCGTTGTGGATGGTCTCGGCTCTGAAATTTCAACTCGGAAGATCGCTGTTTGCTTGAGTCGGAGACAGAGCTTCGGCTCGACTCCGATGGATTAGGAGGAGTGGCCTTTTTCGGTGCTGAACTGGGGGTTTGGTCACCGGGTGTCTTCTTTCGGGTCGAACCATGGCCTTCTGGCAGTGGCGTCCCCAAGGCCTTATGTTTCGGTTTAGATGGTACAGGGGCAGGTGTACTCACGTGCTGTCCTGCCGTGACGGTCTGTCTTCCTCAGAATCCTGGTCGGAGTCGGATCCTCGGAGACTGCAGTCTGCATGATTTCTTCCTTTTCGATGCTGAGATGTTCTGAGCTTTTTGACGCCATCTCGAGCCTTCGTGCTCTTCTGCCCCAAAGTGTCTTTTTTGACCGGAAGGATCTGCAGGCTACGCAATTTTCTTCCCGATGATCTGGGGAAAGGCAAAGATTACAGACGAGGTGTTGGTCTGTATAAGGGAATTTAGTGTGGCACAGAGGACAGAATCAGAATGGAGTCCGATCCATGTGGCTTCCATGCAGTTGGCCGACCAGGCCCGAGTTGGGCGTGCGCCCCAAAGGGCAAGTAGAGATGGGTCTTCCAACTGTACTTAAGTGTTGATATAAGGTGCAGGGGTGCCCTCACATACAGGTACTTGCACCCTGGTGCAGTGACATGTAGTGAAAAGGGTGCTTGCATCCTTTCATGCAGGAAGCAAAAGCAGACCTGCAGACACTTTGCATGTGCTCCCCATGGGTGGCATAATATAAGCTGCAGCCCATGGGGGATCCCCTGGTGCCCCAATGCCCTGGGTACCATATACTATGGACATCAGTATGCCAAATGTGGAGTGTATGTGGTTCAAGTAACCATGTTTGAAGGGAGGGAGCAGAATCACTGGGGTCCTGGTTAGCAGGATCCCAGTGAACACAGTCAAACACACTGACAACAGGCAGAAAAAGGGGGTAACCATGCCAAGAAAAATGGTACTTTACTTCAGCATCTGGTCAGTGAAGAGGATCTCACTGGCTTCTTGTGGATTTTGAGTGGTACCTCTACTCTGGAGGGAATTATCTGGCGATCTGCGAAGCCTGGAGGTCCTCTAGGGTTCTTTTAGAGTTTTTCCAGTTGCCAGCAGCTCCTCAGTGGCGATTGTCGAGTCCTGGATGCAGCATGTAGGGTTTGGCACCTTTTCTTGGTGCAGCAGGCCCCCAGTTTTAGTGCCTTTGGATCTTTTTGTTGCTGGTCTTCTTTTGTCCATCAAATCGGATTGGTCAAGGGATGCCCACTAAATACTGTATTTAGTGGGCGTTTTAGGGGGAACCTGGTAGTGGTCAATGGGCCATCTGCCTTAGGATGGCTATACCCATTAAGTGACCACTTCAGGTGGGCAGAGGTCACTTCCCTACACCGAATGGTTATTTTCCTTCCATTCCAGATGGAGGAAAACAAAACGGAGAGTCCATTTTGCGTGCAACACCTTAGGGGTAGTGCACACTAGGTAGAGCCACTCCTCTTGTCCTTTGTTTGAATTTTCCACTGTTGCTCCCACCAAAAGAGGGGGTTCACAACAGGGCAGCCATTTACTGCTAGCAGCAGGCCTCAAGGTTGTTTCAAATGTGGTAAGCCCTTTGAAGCTTGCCAAAGCTGGCATATTCCTGAGGGAGGGGGTGTTAGCACCTCCACCCAGGAAGGGCTTTGTTCTGCATCAGAGGGCAGAAGTCCTCACCCAGGGGTGCAGATTTGTGTCTAGCAGTGGCAGGCTGGTCAGGACCAGTCCACAACCACGCCAGGGTAATTAGCTTTTGCAGGGGGAACCTCTAAGGTGGCCCCTGGGTACATTTTATAATACATCCAACACTGGTACCAGTTTGGATTTATCGTTTTGATTTGTTTGATACCAAAAACCCATGGCTCAGAGTTGCCATCATACAGCTGTGAAACGTGTACTGACAAGTGTCCAGTACATGTATTAAAATGCCTGCTCTGTTCACTCACTATGCCCAAGATTTGGCAAGGACACAGTGGGGCATATTGCTCATGCATCTATGCCCTCACATACAGTATAGTGCACCCTGCCTTAGGGCAGGAAGGAATGCCAGAGGGGTGACTTACCTATTTTGTATGCAGTGTGTAGTGGGCAGGGCACACAGGCAGTGTGCCATGTCAAGATTGTGCTTTTGGCTTGCACCAGAGCACTGTCTACAATGGTGGGACTGGGTGCCTCTGGGTGTGTGGCCCTAGAGGGTGGCACAATCAGTGCTGCTGTCCTCAGGGGCCTTCCCTTGGTACCCCATGCCTTGGGTACATAGGTACCATTTACTAGGGACTTTTGGTGGCAGCTAAGAGTATTGCCAATTGTGCCAATGCATCACAAAGGTTTAGGGAAAGAGCTCTGGACCAGGGATCCTGGTTAGCAGGGGCCCTGGGACCTAACACCGTCTAGGCTACATCACATACCAGGCAAAAATTGGGGGCAAATCATGTCAAAAAGAGTCCTTTTCTCACACCGAGGGGTGCTGGTAAGGCCAAAGGGAAGCACAGTGAACTGAAAAGTGCTTGTGGCCTACTGTGAACCACAGGTAATGCCTCTGGGCAGGCAGGAGGGGAATGTGGAACTAAGTGTCCTGGAAGTCCAACGCTGCCTACCTTCCAGTCTCCCTAGTCCAGGGCAGAGAAGGACTTGAGTGACAGTGAACATTTTGAATTTCTCCTTCTTGAGGAAGAAACTGAGAGGGTGCAGATCTAGGACAGGACGAAGGCCTTCATGTTTTTGTGCACTAGAAAGTAGCGGGAATAGCAACCATGACCTACTTCTGGCGTCAGCACTCTCTCTATGGTTCCTTTCGCCAAGAGAGCGGAAAAGGCAATAATGGTCCTCTGTCACTTTTTTGCAAGTGGCTGTGATGTGTGGAGGGTTGGTCATGAAGGGTAAGGAATAACCCCTTCGAACAATTTGAAGAACTCACTGGTCTGGTGTGACAGATGGTTAGCAGGGCAGGTGAGTCCTATCATACCTCCAACTGGGTGACCATGGTGAATTAATGGCAAACTAAAAGGGTTTGGAGACTGCAGCTGCACAGGCTGGTTGTGGACTGGCCGGACCTCTGGCTGCCTGACCCACAGGGTCTGTGGGTTCCATGCCCTCAGCCATGCAGAGGCTGGAATGCTTGAGTGGCGTTGAAGATCTTGGACTTCGTGACTGATCCTGGGACCTTTCTCTTAACTGGGATTGAGAACGTTGCGGCATCGTACATCGAGCCTCCTGGAGCTTCAGGAAACCCTCCCTCATGGCCTTTGGGTTCATAACATGGCACTCAATGCAGGTCTTAACGCCATATTTGTGCCTGAGACACCAAAGGTAAACACAGTGCAGGTTCATCACTGACATCGACTGGTGACAAGCGCCACAGGGCTTAAAAGCCTGCCTTCCTAAAGGACATTCCAGCTACAAGAGAAAAAATCTAAAAAATACTTCCTAGATCTGCGCTAACGGGTGCAGAAAGGAAATAACTGACTTCAGCACACTTGGGTTGCACCTATATAGGCACTGCACAGGTCACTTTCAGCACAGACAACTCCACACAGAGCTGATCAATGCCAATTACTGGTTTGTTGGGGGTACTGCTCATAAAAAAACTTCCAAATCCAGTCTGAAGCATGGGAAAATTCAAAGGTGAGGAATCTGCTGCTAGAAGTCTCTATCAGAAAATTTTGTTTCTAATCCCCACATGCGCCACTCTACAAGCGGAATTATAGGTATGTCAGATATATGTAGAGGATCTGTTCAATTTTTTGTTAATGAACAGCAAGGTGCACAAGAATTTTGTATGGGTGTTCTACAAATAATAGCTAGACAGCTTAATTCTGATCTCTCTGCTATAAGCTACTCTTGGGTACATGAAAGTTTGAATTGCTTATATTTCAACTATACTGCCACAGCTTTTGAAAGATCTGTATATGTACCAATCCCAGTAGTAGGCTTGCCTGCCCCCTTCAGTATGTTCATGCACTCTGGACGTAGGTTGAAGTAACCAAACTCTTAAGACTCATTTTGCACTTTAGGCGAAGAGGTCCACATTGGGAAACCTCCATTGCTCGAAGTACAGGAGGAAGACTCGCAGATGGAATTCCCACATGTGGCTGCATCCTGCTGAGGAGGTCTGCAAAGCTGTTGTCCATGCCAGAAGGTACTTCGTCAGCAGATAAATCCTGTGATGGATAGCCCACTGCTAAATGGTGTGGGCTAGCTGAGAAAGCTGAGGAGACAGAGCGCCTGCCTGTTCCTGTGGGTAATACATGGCTGTCATGTTGTCCTTCCGGATGAGGACTACCTTGCCCACAATGTGAGGGAGGAGGCCTTCAGCACTAGACAGATGGCTAACAGCACTAGATGGTTGATGTCAAGACCCCCAGTGACTGCGTTCCCACTGGTCTTCAATAGTCAGGTTCTGTACATGTATATCCCACCCTGTAAGAGATGCGTCTGATGTAATAGTAATCTGAGGAACTTGGGTGAGAAAAGGCCGCCCTTGCAACAAATTGTTGGTGTTCCACCACTGCGGAGAACAATGGGTGTGGCGGCTGACCAACACTAGATTGTCTCAATAACCATCCGCCTGAGACCACTAATGTGTTAAGCATTCTTGCAGTGGGTGCAGGTGTAGCCTGGAAAAGAGAAATATGGTGATGCAGGAGGCCATCATGCCAAGGGGGTGCATGACCATCCGGGCTGTCACCTTTTGATCTTGCTGAAAAAGATCAAACAAGGCATGGAAGGACTGGACCCTTGCAGGGCAGTGATAGGCCCAGTGGCAGCTTCTGCTAATCTAAAGTGGTAGGGTGGGGGTTGGAGGGGTTATATGGGGTTAATAATATCAAAACTAAAAAAACTAAAAATGTACCTGCCATTCCTGCTGCTGCCCGCTTTGGTGCTCCTCTCCTCCTGGAAGTCTCTGGGGAACAAAGCAAAGGCTCTGAATTCATATGTTGCTCTCATGCCATACCAAGTGTAAGGAAATGCCTCCTTGGCATGGTTAACCCCTGACTTTTTGCCTTTGCTGATGCCAAGTTATGATTTGAAAGTGTGCTGAGGCCTGCTAACCAGGCCCCAGCACCAGTGTTCTTTCCCTAACCTGTACCTTTGTTTCCACAATTGGCACACCATGGCATCCAGGTAAGTCCCTTGTAACTGGTACCCCTGGTACCAAGGGCCCTGATGCCAGGGAAGGTCTCTAAGGGCTGAAGCATGTCTTATGCCACCCTGGGGACCCCTCACTCAGCACAGACACACTGCTTGCCAGCTTGTGTGTGCTGGTGGGGAGAAAATGACTAAGTCGACATGGCACTCCCCTCAGGGTGCCATGCCAACCTCACACTGCCTATGGCATAGATCAGTCACCCCTCTAGCAGGCCTTACAGCCCTAAGGCAGGGTGCACTATACCATAGGTAAGGGCATAGGCGCATGAGCACTATGCCCCTACAGTGTCTAAGCAAAACCTTAGACACTGTAAGTGCAGGGTAGCCATAAGAGTATATGGTCTGGGAGTCTGTCATGCACGAACTCCACAGCATCATAATGGCTACACTGAAAACTGGGAAGTTTGGTATCAAACTTCTCAGCACAATAAATGCACACTGATGTCAGTGTACATTTCATTGTGAAATACACCACAGAGGGCATCTTAGAGATGCCCCCTGAAAACATACCCGACTTCCAGTGGGGGCTGACTAGTTTTACCAGCCTGCCACATACCAGACATGTTGCTGGCCACATGGTGAGAGTGCCTTTGTCACTCTGTGGCTAGTAACAAAGCCTGTACTGGTTGGAGGTGCTTCTCACCTCCCCCTGCAGGAACTGTAACACCTGGCGGTGAGCGTCAAAGGCTCACCCCCTTTGATATAGCACCCCAGGGCACTCCAGCTAGTGGAGATGCCCGCCCCCTCCGGCCACGGCCCCACTTTTGGCGGCAAGGCCGGAGGAGATAATGAGAAAAACAAAGAGGAGTCACTGGCCAGTCAGGACAGCCCCTAAGGTGTCCTGAGCTGAGGTGACTGACTTTTAGAAATCCTCCATCTTGCAGATGGAGGATTCCCCCAATAGGATTAGGGATGTGCCCCCTCCCCTCAAGGAGGAGGCACAAAGAGGGTGTAGCCACCCTCAGGGCTAGTAGCCATTGGCTAACAACCCCCCAGACCTAAACACACCCCTAAATTGAGTATTTAGGGGCTCCCAGAACCTATCAAGAGAGATTCCTGCAACCTGAGACGAAGGAGGACTGCTGACCTGAAAGCCCTGCAGAGAAGACGGAGACACCAACTGCTTTGGCCCCAGCCCTACCGGCCTGTCTCCCCACTTCAAGAAAAACTGCAACAGCGACCCCAGGGTCCAGCAACCTCTGAAGCCTCAGAGGACTACCCTGCATCTAAAAGGACCAAGAACTCCAGAGGACAGCAGCCCTGTTCCACAAAGACTGCAACCTTGCAACAAAGAAGCAACTTTTAAAGACCACACGTTTCCCGCCGGAAGCGTGAGACTTTCCACTCTGCACCCGACACCCCCGGCTCGACCTGCGGAGAACCAACACTACAAGGAGGACTCCCCGGTGACTGCGACCCTGTGAGTAGCCAGAGTTGACCCCCCTGATCCCCCAGCGACGCCTGCAGAGGGAATCCAGAGGCTCCCCCTGACCACAACTGCCTGCTTCTAAGAACCCGACGCCTGGTAAAGACACTGCACCCACAGCCCCCAGGACCTGAAGGATCTGACCTCCAGTGCAGAAGCGACCCCCAGGTGGCCCTCTCCCTTGCCCAGGGGTGGTGGCTACCCCAAGAAGCCCCCCCCTTGCCTGCCTGCTTCGTTGAAGAGACCCCTGGGTCTCCCATTGAACTCCATTGCAAACCAGACGCCTGTTTGCATTCTGCACCCGGCCGCCACCGTGCCGCTGAGGGTGTACTTTTTGTGCTGACTTGTGTCCCCCCCGGTGCCCTACAAAACCCCCCTGATCTGCACTCCGAAGACGCGGGTACCTACTTGCTGGCAGACTGGAACCGGGGCACCCCCTTCTCCATTGAAGCCTATGCGTTTTGGGCACCACTTTGACCTCTGCACCTGACCGGCCCTGAGCTGCTGGTGTGGTAACTTTGGGGTTGCCCTGAACCCCCAACGGTGGGCTACCTTGGACCCAACTTTGAACCCTGTAGGTGGTTTACTTACCTGCAAAACTAACAAACACTTACCTCCCCCAGGAACTGTTGAAAATTGTGTCTAGTTTTAAAATAGCTTATTGCCATTTTTGTGAAAACTGCACATGCTATTTTGCTGATTCAAAGTTCCTAAGTCACCTAAGTGAAAATACCTTTCATTTGAAGTATTACTTGTAAATCTTGAACCTGTGGTTCTTAAAATAAACTAAGAAAATATATTTTTCTATACAAAAACCTATTGGCCTGGAATTGTCTTTGAGTGTGTGTTCCTCATTTATTGCCTGTGTGTGTACAACAAATGCTTAACACTACCCTCTGATAAGCCTACTGCTCGACCACACTACCACAAAATAGAGCATTATAATGATCTCTTTTTGCCACTATCTTACCTACAGGGGGAACCCTTGGACTCTGTGCATGCCAATTCTTACTTTGAAATAGTACATACATAGCCAACTTCCTACACCAAGCATGAGAGAAGTGCCAAAACTGGCCTGAGAGGTTTGCTCGGACGCTGGCTCATTTCTCCACCTGGCTGTGTAACATTGCTGGTTGGAGAAATGTAAGTGCGTATGTTGGTTTGGCCGTCCTAAGACAGCTGGCCAAACCAAAATGCACATGTTACAGTGCCCACCACTCCTCCTCCCTGCCATGGCCCGGCCCCATCCGACCCTAGATACACTGCTCCGACAGTGATAAATAAAATGATAATAAAATTGTTTTATTATCGTTTTATTTTTCACTGCCTGACTTAGCTGGGGTGTGACGCTCCTCCGCTATTATGGAGGAGCCACCCTGGATCTGCACTGCCTGCTTCTGCACTGAAGATTGCCCCTAAATTTGGTTAGATCTGAAGGGATTAGAGGTGTGATTTTACAGAACTGATGGCAAACCCTACATCGTTTAAGATGTTCGTGGTGGCCTTTGTGTGCGCACAACATTGCTGTTGTGGTGTGCTATTTATCATCCAGTTGCTCAGGTATGGAAATATATGGATGTCATGTCTTCACAAGTGCACAACTACTACTGCAAGGAATTTTGTAAACACTCAAGTTGCTGTGGTGACCCTGAACGACAGCACCTTGAACTGATAGTCCTTGCCACTTACCACAAATCAGAGGTAGCTCAGATGCGCTGGATGAAGCAGGATGTCTTTGAGGTCGGGTCCAGCCAAAAAGTCGCTTTGCAGTGGCATGACACCTTGAAGTATGATCATGTGGAAAATGTTCCGACAGTAAGTATTTGTTGAAGGGCCAGTGATCCAGATAGACCTGAGGGACCCGTACTTTTTGGGGATAAGGAAGTAAAGGGAATACACCCTGGTGCCTTTTAGGTGTTGTGACACAGGCTCTATCACCCCGAAGCAGGCATTGATGGTCTGGGGAGAGGACAAGTCTGCAGGGTGGAATTTTGGGAGGTGTGAAAGTGAGCTCCAAACAGTAATTGTGTTGAGTGATGCCTAATACCCACTGGTTTGAGATGATGTGTTGCCAGGTTTGAGGTGATGTGTTACAGGGTCTGAGGTGATGTGCTGCCAGATGCGCAGAACCTTTGAAGTTATCCCTCAACAGGTGTTGTGTGTTTAGAGAAGGGGGTGGGGGGCGGTATGTGTGGTGGCTAAAGATGGACCAAGTCGCTGCTTGGTGGAGGCAGTTCCTTTAGGCGAGCCACCCTTGCCGCTACCCTTTGAGCTGTTACCCCGTAAGCTCCTCTGAAGTAGACCCTTGCTGAGCATGTTGGTGCTGGAAGGAAGTGGAGGCATCTGGGGAGGTGGCTTTGGGGCCTCCTCAGTAGGCTAATGTGTGCAACGACCTACGAGGTGTGGGTGTCGGGAGGGCAACCATGGCCTTCACAGTCTCTGTGTCTTTATCTTTGCCAGCATCTCATAAGATTATGGCCAGAATATGTGCTCCCCTTCAGTGGGAAAGCTGAGGAGTCTGGCTTGGAGCAGGAGCCAGAGTTTAGTGTGTCTATTTAACAGCATGCTGGAACTGATGGCACGAGGGGCAATGTCAGGAGCACCAAGGGTATATCTGATCATAGCGTTAGAAATGAGCTTGCCTTCAGAGACTAGCTCATGCCCTCTTTTGCGATACTACGCTGAGTGATGTTTAAGGAGCTCCTCCAGCTCATCTCAGTGAGCCCAATCATATTGGAAAAGCAGGCTGATGGAGGTGGCAATGCACCGTTGGTTGCCAGAAAGTGCCACCACACGCTTACCAGGTGGGTCAAAACATTTGCTTTCTTTGTCCAATAGTGGTACGTTGCAGTTACCACCTGCTGCATGCACAACCAAAGAGTCTGGAGAGAGTTGCCCTGGATGTAGAGTGGGTGAGAAGGGAAGGTAATGTATTTTTGTCTACCGTGGGGGTGACTACATTCAGTTTAACTGTCTAACTAAAGATGCCTGAGGTTGGTTTCAGCATCCCTTTAAGAATTGGGGGGTACTGCATGGAATGTTGTGAGTAGGATAAGGTTTCTAGCAGAAACTCCTTCACTATGGCATCCCTATGTATGTCAACCTTATGAAATGAGGCTGCTCTACCAAGGACCTCATGGTAGGAAGTACTGTCATCTGGTGGTGAGTGACTAGCAGGGTAGGGATCGGGGTCTGTGTCCCCTGGAGGGTCCACGTCATAAGAGACCCAGGTGTCATTCTCCGGGGGTCATGCCATAAGGATCCCTTGTGTGTTGATCCCCAAATTCAGACTGCGCTAACACCTGTGGGTGTAAAGAAGGGGGTCAGTGGGGAAAGAAGTTAGGGAAGATGAAGGTTAAGGTCAGGGAGAAGGTAGGGAGGGGACAGGTGACTGAGGCTGTGGAAGAGGGCTGGTAGCTTTGCTGTGCTGCTTTCTCTGCTTGGGTGGGGGAGGAAGCTCTAGTGCCTCCTTGAAGCACAGTTGCCTCCTAGATGTCTGTGTGGAAGGCACTGGGGACTGGGCGAGAAACTGTCCTGTGGATCATGATGTTCCGTCGGCAAGTGTGTAGTTTGTCCTGCATCTTTTGAAAGGAAAGGTTCCACTGAGCCAATGGACGTTATGGGTTTTGGAGCCAAGGACTTGCCTGAGCCGAGTGGGGTTTTGATGCAGAAGGTTTTGGCTACAAATGGCTTTTCGGCGCTGAGGTGGAGGTGCACAGCACCAACTGTGTCAACTTCAGAATCTTCTTCGCCACTGAGCTGTGGTATGGAGTAGGGTCTGCAGTGAAAGTCTGGTGCCTAAACATGGGTGGGCGGGCTTACTCTCAGTGCTGGCGGTGTCGAGGGGGTAGAGGGTACCTCTACACCTTCACTGAAGACGGCTCTAGTTGATGTTCCTCTTCGAGGTCTTCGGTGCCAAAAACGTCTGGGGTGTCATCTTGACCTCTGTGTCAAATTTCCATGTGACGAGCCAGAGTGTCTCAAAGACTTCTTCAACAAGAAGGGGTGGCAGGGGGCCTGGTCATGTTGGCGAGATAAGTAGAAGTTGCAGACCTGATGGAGATTGTCCCAGGGGTATTTCAAGCTACACAGATGACAGCAGTGGAAATGTGTCCCCACCACAGGCAAGGCATTGTTATCAGAGTGAACAGATGGGGGGAGTCCCTGAAAAGCAATACCCCTCTGAAAAGGTGGTGTGTGTGAGGGAGGGGGTGGATTTGAAGTCAGCCCAATCCCTGACAGACCGAAGCTGAACGTGGCAAGACAATGCGAGAATGGGAGCCCGCTATTGCAAACAGCACTGACGGAATACTAGAGGAATCAAGGAGATACAAAGAGGACACCGCTATGGCATTGATCAGGAGCTCAGTAACTCATGTCTGAACGCAACAGTGGGAAAAAAAACAATCTAACAATGGAGACAATGGCTGTGTATTACCAACAAAAGGTGGAGTCAGACTACCTTGTGACTCAAGAAGACATCGTTGAAGAAAAACACCTTGCACACTTACCTCAAACATCAGATATATATATAAGAAACTCAGTAGACATCTGTTCGTGGCATCTAGTGCTGCAGTCACATGCTTTGCATAAGTCTGCCATCTAGTGTTGGGCTTGGAGTGTTACAAGTTGTTTTTCTTCGAAGAAGGTTTTCGAGTCACGAGATCGAGTGACTTCTCCTCTCGGTGATAGTGCGCATGGGCATCAGGTCCTTTGTTAGATTGTTTTCCTGCAGGAGGGTGAAGTAAAGAGTGCAGAAATGTGTATGTACATATATCTATCTATATATATCTATATGTTGTCCATGAAATGTATATACATATTTACAAGTACTACAATGGCCACAGGCTTCTGGGGAGGAGGGAGGGTGCATGTGAATCTGCCGCACTACATGCCACAAACAAATGTTTACTGGGTAATTAACATTTTCAGTTCAATGGCATGTGTAGCTGCAGATACACATACTTTGCATAGACTGTAAAGCAGTCCCCTCCCAAAATAAGCAGTGGCTAGCTTGTCGGAGTTGGAGTAGCTTGAAGTAGTGTTCTAAGCACTGCTAGTCCAACGTTTGCTTGGTGGCGAGATAACACATCCACAGAGTAGTGGATAGTAAATGTCTGTGGTGTAGACCATGTGGCTGCTTTACATATATCTGCCATAGGTATATTTCCTAAGAATGCCATTGAAGCTCCTTTCTTTCTAGTGGAATGTGCTTTAGGAGTTACAAGTAATTGTCTTTTAGCTTTAAGACAGCAAGTTTGAATACACTTTACTATTCATCTGGCTAATCCTTGTTTTGAGATAGGATAACCCTGTGAGGTTGTTTAAAAGCCACAAAGTTGTTTAGACATTCTGAAATGTTTTGTTCTATCTATATAATACATGAGAGCTCTTTTAACATCAAGGGTATGAAGAGCTCTTTCAGCAACTGAATCTGGTGGTGTAAAGAAAACTGGCGATTCCACTGACTGATTGATATGAAATGGTGAAACTACTTTTGATAGAAATTTTGAGTTTCTCCTAAGGACTATTTTATTTTTGTGAATTTGAAAGAAAAGTTATTTTAAAGTGAATGCTTGAATTTCACTAAAACGTCTTAAAGAAGGGATTGCTACTAAGAAGGCAACCTTCCATGATAAAAACTGAAGAGAGCAAGAATGCATGGGTTCAAATGGTGGGCCCATACGTCTTGTGAGTACAATGTTAAGTTTCCAGGCAGGAGCTGATGGAGCTTTAGGTGGAATATTCATTTTAAGACCTTCCATAAAAGCCTTTATGACAGGAATCCTAAACAGAGCAGTATGCTGTCTGTTTCGTATGTAAGCAGCTCTTGCGGTTAAATGGATTTTAATAGAGGAGTATGCAATATTTGCTTTTTGTAAATGTAGCAAATAACAGGCAATATCCTTTACAGATGCTTTAAGTGGATTAATGTTTTTGGGTTGACAGTAATACACAAAATGTTTCCATTGAGCAGCATCACACTGCCTAGTTGTAGGTTTACGTGATTCCCTTAGAATGTCCATACATTCTGATGGAAGTTGTAGATATTCAAACTCTATGACCTCAGGAGCCAAATCGGCAAGTTGAGCACACTGTGATTGGGATGTCTGATTTGACCCTTGTTGTGAGTCAATAGGTCTGTTCTGTTTGGGAGCTTGTGATGTGGTACTACAGATAGATCCATTAGTGTTGTGTACCAGTGTTGACTTGCCCACGTGGGAGCTACGAGTATCATAGTGAGGGAAGTGTGACAGATCTTTTGACCAGAAACGGAATTAGCATGAGGGAATTGGGGGGGGGGAAGGGGAGGGGGTCAACAGAGACAGGGGGGTGGCTCAGCATAAGCAAATATCCCTGACCAATTGATCCATAGAGCATCGCCCTTAGATCGAAGGTGTGGGTACCTGGATGCAAAGTTTGGGCATTTTGCGTTGTCACCTGTTACGAAAAGGTCTATGTTTGGTGTTCCCCACATTTGAAAGTACTGTTGGATTACTTGTGGATGAATCTCCCATTTGTGTATTTGTTGGTCCACTAGTTGGTTGTGTATCCCTGAGATGTACTCTACTAGTAGGTGAATGCAATTGTGAATTGCCCACGTCCAAATTGTTTGTGCTAGAAGGGACAATTGGGATGAGTATGCCCCCCCCCCCCCTATTTTTGCAGATAATACACTATTGTCATGTTGTCTGTCCTTATTAAGACTGTTTTGTGTGTGATCTGTGGCTGGGATGGTTTGATTGCTAAGAACACTGCCAGCAGTTCCAAGTGGTTTATGTGGTAAGTCTGCTGGATTAAATCCCATGCTCCCTCACTGTAAGATTGTCAAGATGGGCTCCCCAACCTGTCATTGATGCATCTGTGGTGATTATGGCCGTCCCTTTGATAAGTTGGTGTGATTCCACCATTGCCAAGAGTTGTTAGTCTGGCGGTCCAACAACACTAGATCGTGAAGTTGACCCTGTGCCTGAGACCATTGCTGTGACAGACACTGTTGCAGGGGTCTCATGTGTAGCTGCAGATACACATGCTGTGCATAGACTAGTAAGCAGTTATCTCCCCAAAAGCGGTGGTTCAGCCTGTAGGAGTTGAAGTTGTTTGAAATAATGTTCGTAGTACCGCTTGACCTACTGTGGCTTGCTGTACAGATAACATCTACACAGTAGTGCTTGGTAAATGTATGAGGCGTAGACCATGTTGCTGCCTTACATATTTCGTTCATTGGAATATTTCCTAGAAAGGCCATGGTAGCACCTTTCTTTCTGCTTGAGTGTGCCTTGGTGTAATAGGCAGCTCTCTTTTAGCTTTAAGATAGCAGGTTTGAATGCACTTAATTATACATCTAGCAATGCCTTGTTTTGAAATTGGATTTCCTGTATGAGGTTTTTGAAAGGCAATAAATAGTTGTTTTGTTTTTCTAATTAGTTTTGTTCTGTCAATGTAGTACATTAGTGCTCTTTTGATGTCTAATGTATGTAGTCCTCTTTCAGCTACAGAATCTGGCTGTGGGAAGAACACTGGTAATTCTACCGTTTGATTTAAGTGGAACGGTGATATTACTTTTGGTAAAAAATTTAGGATTTGTCCGTAGAACTACTTTATTTTTGTGTATTTGAATAAATGGTTCTTGTATGGTAAATGCTTGAATTTCACTCACTCTTCTTAGAGATGTGATGGCAATTAAAAATGCAACTTTCCACGTTAAGTATTGCATTTCACAAGAGTGCATGGGCTCAAAAGGTGGACCCATGAGTCGTGTTAAGACAATGTTGAGGTTCCATGAAGGCACTGGTGGTATAATTCTCTTTAGGCCTTCCATAAATGCTTTTATGACTGGTATCCTAAATAATGAAGTTGAGTGCGTAATTTGCAGGTAAGCTGAAATTGCAGTAAGATGTATTTTTATGGAAGAGAAAGCTAGTTTTGACTTCTGCAAATGTAGTAAGTATCCTACTATATCTTTTGCAGATGCGTGTAAGGGTTGAATTTGATTATTATGGCAGTAATAAACAAATCTTTTCCACTTATTTGCATAGCAGTGTCTAGTGGTAGGCTTCCTAGCTTGTCTTATGACCTCCATACATTCTTGTGTGAGGTCTAAGTGTCCGAATTCTAGGATTTCAGGAGCCAAATTGCTAGATTCAGCGATGCTGGATTTGGATGTCTGATTTGTTGTCTGTGTTGTGTTAACAGATCTGGTCTGTTTGGTAGTTTGACATGAGGTACTACTGAGAGGTCTTGTAGTGTTGTGTACCAAGGTTGTCTTGCCCATGTTGGTGCTATTAGTATGAGTTTGAGTTTGTTTTGACTCAACTTGTTTACTAGATATGGAAGGAGTGGGAGAGGGGGAAAAGCGTACGGAAATATCCCTGACAAGTTCATCCATAGCGCATTGCCCTGAGACTGATGTTGTGGGTACCTGGATGCGAAGTTTTGGCATTTTGAGTTTTCCTTTGTTGCAAATAGATCTATTTGTGGTGTTCCCCAAATTTGAAAGTAAGTGTTCAGTATTTGGTGGTGAATCTCCCATTCGTGGATCCGTTGGTGATCTCGAGAGAGATTGTCTGCTAACTGATTCTGAATTCCTGGAATAAATTGTGCTATTAGGCGAATGTGGTTGTGAATCGCCCAATGCCATATTTTCTGTGTCAGGAGACACAACTGTGTCGAGTGTGTCCCACCCTGTTTGTTTAGGTAATACATTGTTGTCATGCTGTCTGTTTTGACAAGAATGTATTTGTGGGTTATTATGGGTTGAAATGCTTTCAGCACTAGAAATACCGCTAACAGTTCTAAGTGATTTATGTGAAACTGTCTTTTCTGTATGTCCCATTGTCCTTGGATGCTGTGCTGATTGAGGTGTGCTCCCCACCCTGTCATGGAAGCATCTGTCGTTATCACGTATTGTGGCACTGGGTCTTGGAAAGGCCGCCCTTGGTTTAAATTTATACTGTTCCACCATTGAAGCGAGATGTGTGTTTGGCGGTCTATCAACACCAGATCTAGAAGCTGACCCTGTGCTTGTGACCATTGTGATGCTAGGCACTGTTGTAAGGGCCGCATGTGCAACCTTGCATTTGGGAAAATGGCTATGCATGAAGACATCATGCCTAGTAGTTTCATTACTATTTTGACTTGTATCCTTTGTTTTGGATACATGGCTTGTATTACATTGTGAAATGTTTGAACTCTTTGTGGACTTGGAGTGGCAATCCCTTTTGCTGTGTTGATTGTTGCTCCCAAGTATTGCTGTGTTTGACACGGCAGAAGGTGTGATTTTGCGTAGTTGATTGAGAATGAAAATGTCACTTACCCAGTGTACATCTGTTCGTGGCATCAGTCGCTGGAGATTCACATGTTCTGCATAGCTCGCCATCTGGTGTTGGGTCGGAGTGTTACAAGTTGTTTTTCTTCGAAGAAGTCTTTCGAGTCACGGGACCGAGTGACTCCTCCTTCTGTGAAATAACCTTTGGTAAAAATTTCGGATTAGTCCTTAGGACGACTTTATTTTTGTGTAGTTGTATAAAAGGTTCTTGTATTGTAAACGCCTGAATTTCGCTTACTCTTCTTAGAGATGTAATGGCGATGAGAAATGCAACCTTCCAGGTTAGGAACTGTATTTCGCAAGAGTGCATGGGTTCAAAAGGTGGACCCATGAGTCTTGTTAAGACAACATTTAAGTTCCATGAAGGAACAGGTGGTGTCCTTGGTGGTATAATTCTTTTAAGGCCTTCCATGAATGCTTTAATGACTGGTATCCTATATAGGGAAGTTGAATAGGTAGTCTGCAGGTATGCAGATATTGCTGCAAGGTGTATTTTAATGGAAGAGAAGGCTAGGTTAGATTTTTGTAAGTGAAGCAAGTAACCTACTACATCCTTTGGAGTTGCGTGTAAAGGTTGTATCTGATTATGATGGCAGTAGCAAACAAACCTCTTCCATTTACTTGCATAGCAGTGCCTAGTGGACGGCCTTCTGGCTTGCTTTATGACTTCCATACATTCTTGGGTAAGTTGTAAGTGTCCGAATTCTAGGATTTCAGGAGCCAGATTGCTAGGTTCAGCGATGCTGGATCTGGATGTCTGATCAGTTGGTTGTGTTGTGTTAACAGATCCGGCCTGTTGGGCAATTTGATGTGGGGTACCACTGATAGGTCTAGCAGTGTTGTGTACCAGGGTTGCCTTGCCCAAGTTGGTGCTATTAATATGAGTTTGAGTTTGTTTTGACTCAATTTGTTTACCAGATAAGGAAGGAGAGGGAGAGGAGGAAAAGCGTAAGCAAATATCCCTGACCAGTTCATCCATAGGGCATTGCCTTGGGACTGCCTGTGTGGGTATCTGGATGCGAAGTTTTGGCATTTTGCGTTCTCTTTTGTTGCAAACAAGTCTATTTGAGGTGTTCCCCAGAGTCTGAAGTAAGGGTTGAGAATCTGGGGGTGAATTTCCCATTCGTGGACCTGTTGGTGATCTCGAGAGAGATTGTCTGCAAGTTGATTCTGGATCCCTGGAATAAACTGTGCTATTAGGCGAATGTGGTTGTGAATTGCCCATCGCCATATCTTTTGTGCCAGCAGGCTCAACTGCGTTGAGTGTGTCCCCCCTTGTTTGTTTAGATAATACATTGTTGTCATGTTGTCTGTTTTGACAAGAATGTATTTGTGAGTTATAATTGGTTGGAAAGCCCTTAATGCTTGAAAAACTGCTAGCATTTCTAGGTGATTTATATGCAGTTTTGTCTGATGTACGTTCCATTGTCCTTGTATGCTGTGTTGATCGAGGTGTGCTCCCCACCCTGTCATGGAAGCATCTGTTGTTATTATGTATTGTGGCACTGGGTCTTGGAAAGGCCGCCCTTTGTTTAAATTTATACTGTTCCACCATAGAAGCGAGAGGTAAGTTTAGCGGTTTATCAACACCAGATCTAGAAGGTGACCCTGTGCTTGTGACCATTGTGATGCTAGGCACTGTTGCAAGGGCCTCATGTGCAGTCTTGCGTTCGGGACAATGGCTATGCATGAGGACATCATGCCTAGGAGTTGTAATATCATCTTCGCTTGTATTGTTTGTGTTGGATACATGCGTTGTATGATCTTGTTGAAATTTTTAATTCTTTGTGGACTTGGAGTGGCTACTCCTTTTGTTGTGTCTATTATGGCTCCCAGGTATTGTTGTACCTTGCACGGCAAAATGTTGGATTTTGCAAAGTTGACGGTGAAACCGAGTTTGTAGAGGGTTTGTATGATTTGATTTGTGTGGTGTAAGCACTTTGTTAGTGAATTGGTTTTGATTAGCCAGTCATCTAGATACGGGAATACATGTATTTGCTGCCTTCTGATGTGTGCAGCAACTACTGCTAGACATTTGGTGAAGACTCTTGGTGCGGTTGTTAAACCAAAAGGCAATACCTTGAATTGGTAATGTATTCCTTTGAATACGAACCTTAGGTATTTTCTGTGCGATGGATGTATTGGTATATGGAAATACGCGTCTTTGAGGTCTAGGGTTGTCATGTAGTCCTGTAGTTTTAGCAATGGTAACACTTCTTGTAGCGTGACCATGTGAAAGTGGTCTGATTTGATGTAGGTGTTCAGTATTCTGAGGTCTAGGATTGGTCTCAGTGTTTTGTCCTTTTTTGGTATTAAGAAGTACAGTGAATAGACTCCTGTGTTGGTTTGTGTGTTTGGTACTAATTCGATTGCATTCTTTTGCAATAGTGCTTGAACTTCTATTTCCAGAAGTTCGGAATGTTGTTTTGATAAATTCTGTGTTTTTGGTGGTATGTTTGGAGGGAATTTTAGGAATTCTATGCAATAACCATGTTGGATAATTGCTAAGACCCAAGTGTCTGTAGTTATTTCCTCCCATGCTTTGTAATAATGACCTATTCTTCCCCCCACTGGTGTTGTGTGGAGGGGGTGAGTGACATCTGAGTCACTGCTTGGTTGTAGGGGTTTTGGGGCTTTGAAATTTTCCTCTATTCCTAGGGAATTGCCCTCCTCTGTATTGACCCCGAAAGCCTCCCCTGTACTGTCCCTGGTAGCTGGACGGTGTTGCCTGCGAGGTGCTGGCTTGTGTGGCCTGACCCTGAAACCCCCCTCGAAAGGGTGTCTTGCGGAAGGTGCTGTAGGTTCCTCTGCTCTGCGGGGAGTAGAGTGCGCCCATGGCTTTAGCAGTGTCAGTGTCTTTTTTCAGTTTTTCGATTGCCGTGTCCACTTCTGGTCCGAACAGTTGTTTTTCGTTGAATGGCATATTGAGCACTGCCTGCTGCATCTCTGGCTTGAACCCAGACGTTCTTAGCCATGCGTGCCTTCTAATGGTCACAGATGTATTAATTGTTCTTGCAGCTGTGTCTGCTGCGTCCATAGAGGAACGTATCTGGTTATTTGATATGTTCTGTCCTTCCTCGACCACCTGCTTTGCTCTCTTTTGTAGTTCCTTGGGTAGATGCTCGATGAGGTGTTGCATCTCATCCCAATGGGCTCTGTCATAGCGCGCAAGTAGTGCTTGAGAGTTAGCGATGCGCCACTGGTTTGCAGCTTGTACTGCGACTCTTTTCCCAGCTGCATCGAACTTGCGGCTCTCTTTATCTGGGGGTGGTGCATCCCCAGATGTGTGGGAGTTGGCTCTTTTCCGAGCTGCTCCTACTACGACGGAATCAGGTGGCAGCTGTGTGGTGATGAAAACAGGGTCTGTAGGAGGTGCCTTATATTTCTTTTCCACCCTTGGCGTTATTGCCCTACTTTTGACCGGCTCCTTGAAGATTTCCTTTGCGTGCCGAAGCATACCTGGCAGCATAGGCAGGCTTTGGTAGGAGCTGTGGGTGGAGGAGAGGGTGTTGAATAAAAAGTCATCCTCGACTTGTTCTGAGTGGAGGTTTACGTTGTGGAATTGTGCCGCTCTAGCCACCACTTGAGAATATGCTGTGCTGTCTTCTGGTGGTGAGGGCTTTGTTGGATATGCCTCCGGACTGTTGTCCGACACTGGGGCGTCATATAAGTCCCAAGCGTCCTGATCCTGGTCACCTTGGCTCATGGTGGTGTGAGCCGGAGAATGTGACGGGGTTTGTGCTGGTGAGACGTTAATTACAGGTGGAGGAGAGGGTGGCGGAGTCACCTTTTTCACCATCTTGGTTTGTGGTGCCTGGTCTGTTTGAAACTCCAGTCTCCTTTTTCTCCTAACAGGGGGAAGGGTGCTTATTTTTCCTGTCCCCTGCTGTATGAAAATACGTTTCTGCGTATGGTCCACTTCGGTGGATTGCAGCTCTTCCTCAAACCTATGCTTTCGCATCTGAGAGGATAGTGATTGCTCCTCTGTATAAGAGCCTAGACCTGGGTCGGTTACGGGTTGTTTTGGCACCGAAACCCTGTCTGTATGTTTTTTCGGCTCCGAGGTGGCTTTTTTCTTTTTTGGAGTCGAAACCTCTCGGCGTCGATCTTCGTCGGTGCCGCTGTCTCGGCGTCGAGCCGTTTCGGCACCTTGGTGTCGATGTTTTTCTGCAGCACTTTCTCGATCCCGAGAAGGCTGCGTGCCGGTGTCTCGACCGGAGTCGGACGATTTCGGCACTGTATGGGCCTTTTTCGGTGCCGATGGTCGGTCACCGAATTTATGGGTCGAGCCATGGCCTGATGGCAGTGGCGTCCCCTGGGCCTTGTCACTTTTCTTATGTGTTGTTTTCGACGTCTTACTCACGGTTCTTTGATCGTCGAATTCCTCGGAGTCCGATTCGTGGATCGAAAAGGTTTCTTCTTCCTCTTGTTCCTCGAACTCTCGGTGCGCTGTCGGCGTGGACGCCATCTGAAGTCTCCTGGCTCGACGGTCACGGAGTGTCTTTCGGGACCGGAACGCGCGACAGGCCTCGCAAGTCTCCTCACTGTGCTCAGGTGACAGGCACAGGTTACAGACCAAATGTTGGTCTGTATACGGGAATTTGTTGTGGCATTTGGGACAAAAACGGAACGGGGTCCATTCCATCGGCGTCGTCCTACACGCGGTCGGGCCGACCAGGCCCCGACGGGGGTTTGAAAGCTACCCCGAAGGGCACCGGAGCGCGTCGACCTTCGATGCGGAGTTGAATCTAACTACGCCGATCCCGAACGCAACAATACCGACTAAAATCTTCCGATATTTACTAACTTTCCGTTCCGAAACTCGGAGTGACAGGGACACGTCCGAACCCGATGGCGGAAAAAAAACAATCGAAGATGGAGTCGACGCCCATGCGCAATGGAGACAGAAGGAGGAGTCACTCGGTCCCGTGACTCGAAAGACTTCTTCGAAGAAAAACAACTTGTAACACTCCAACCCAACACCAGATGGCGAGCTATGCAGAACATGTGTATCTACAGCGACAGATGCCATCGAACACCTAGTTTGTGTAGGATTTCTATGACATATTTTGTGTGTTGTGAACACCGTTTTAGCGTGTTGGTTTTGATTAACCAATCGTCCAGGTACGGGAACACATATATTTGCTGCCTTCTGATATGTGCAGCTACTACTGCCAGGCATTTTGTAAAAACTCTTGGCGCAGTTGTAATTCCGAATGGCAACACTTTGAATTGGTAATGTATACCTTGGAATACAAACCTTAGGTACTTTCTGTGTGAAGGATGTATTGGTATATGGAAATATGCATCCTTTAAGTCTAGTGTTGTCATGTAGTCTTGTTGTTTGAGCAGTGGGATTACGTCTTGTAAAGTAACCATGTGAAAGTGGTCTGATTTGATGTAGGTATTTAATGTTCTGAGACCTAGTATAGGTCTGAGAGTTTTGTCTTTTTTGGGTATCAGAAAATACAGTGAGTAAACTCCTGTGTTTAATTGTTGTTTTGGTACTAATTCTATTGCTTCTTTTTGGAGCAATGCTTGAACTTCTAATCCTACAAGATCTATATGTTGTTTTGACATATTGTGTGTTTTCGGTGGGACTTTGGAGGGAATTTGAGAAATTCTATGCAATAACCATGCTGGATAATTGCTAAGACCCAAGTGTCTGTTGTTATTTCCTCCCAATGTGTGTAAAACTTGGTTAGTCTCCCCCCCACAGGTATTGTGATGGGGATTTGTGACCTTGAAGTCACTGTTTATTTGGAGGAGTTTTGGGACTTTGGAATTTTCCTCTATTTTTTTGAAATTGTCCTCCTCTATATTGTCCCCGAAAACCTCCCGCTGATATTGGCTCTGGTAAGTGGGCTTTGTTTGTGAGGTTGTGGCTTCTGTGGTCTTCCCTCGAAACCCCCCTCAAAATTGTGTTTTTCGAAATGTGCCTATGCTCTGCGGGGAGTAGAGTGCGCCCATGGCTTTGGCCGTCTCAGTGTCTATCGCAGTGTCCACTTCTGGCCCAAACAACTGCTGTCCGTTGAATGGCATATTTAGCACAGCTTGCTGTATCTCTGGTTTAAATCCTGATGTACGCAGCCATGCATGTCTCCATATTGTTACTGCTGTGTTGACAGTTCTAGCAGCTGTGTCTGCAGCATCCATTGCTGACCGTATCTGATTATTAGAGATACTTTGTCCCTCTTCTACCACTTGCGGCGCTCTTTTTTGAAACTCTTTTGGTAAATGTTCAATAAAGTGTTGCATCTCATCCCAATGGGCCCTATCATATCTGGCTAACAAAGCTTGGGAATTTGCAATGCGCCACTGGTTTGCTGCCTGTGCCGCCACCCTTTTGCCTGCAGCATCGAATTTTCTACTTTCTTTATCTGGAGGTGGTGCATCTCCAGAAGAATGTAAGTTGGCTCTTTTGCGCGCTGCTCCCACTACAACAGAATCTGGTGTTAGCTGTTGTGTGATGTACACTGGGTCTGTTGGTGGCGCTTTATATTTTTTATCTACTCTTGGAGTAATGGCTCTCCCCTTGACAGGTTCTTCAAACACTTGTTTGGAGTGTTTGAGCATTCCGGGTAACATCGGAAGACTTTGATATTGACTGTGTGTAGATGACAGTGTATTAAAAAGAAAGTCGTCTTCAATGGGTTCTGAATGAAGGCTGACATTGTGAAATGCTGCAGCTCTTGATACCACTTGAGCGTAGCCTGTACTATCCTCTGGTGGCGATGGTCTTGCTGGATAGCATTCAGGGCTATTATCTGACACTGGTGCGTCATAAAGGTCCCATGCGTCAGGGTCATCTTGACTCATTCCCGTATGAGTTGGTGATTGAATCATTGGTGGAGTGGCTACAGGTGATGGTGGTGGAGAGTGATGTGGGGATGGTGGTGGTGTCACTTGTTTAGCCACCTTTGTGTGTGGCTGTTTGTCCTTGTCTTGGAAGGCAAGTTTACGCTTCATCTTGATTGGAGGAAGAGTGCTGATCTTCCCCGTATCTTTTTGAATAAAGAGCCTTCTTTGTGTGTGATCTGGCTCTACTGTCTCTAATTCTTGTTCAAATCTGTGTGTCTTCATTTGTGAGGGCAGTCCTTGTTCCTCTGAATAGGAACTTCTTTTCGGTTCCGAGGCCGGATGTTTCGGTACCGAAACCTTTTCGGCAGTCTTTTTTGGCTCGAACGAAACCTTTATTTTCGGCGTCGTGCCTTCGATGCCGACCCATTTCGGTGCCGCTGTCTCGATGCCGAATCTTCTCGGACCCGCTATCTCGGGCCCGAGATTGCTGTGTGCCGGTATCTCGACCGGGGTCGGATGACTTCGACACCAGCTCGCCCTTTTTCGGTGCCGATGGACGGTCACCTATTTTTCGGGTTAAGCCATGGCCTGTTGGCGGTGGCGTCCCCTGGGATTTAGCGGTCTTCTCGTGAGTTTTCTGCTTCGACGTCTTACTCACGGTTTTCGGCGTTTCTTCGGGATCGATCTCCACCGAGTCAGATTCCTGGGTGGAGAATGTTTCTTCCTCCTCTTCGAAACGCCCTTGTCCTGTTGGCGCCAACGCCATTTGCAGTCTTCTGGCCCTTTGGTCCCAGAGTGTCTTCCTGGACCGAAACGCTTGACAGGCCTCACAAGTATCCTCCTTGTCAAGTTACAGACCAGGTGTTGATCTGTATATGGATACTTGTTATGGCATTTTGGACAGAAGCGGAATGGGGTCCGTTCCATCAGCCTTGAAGAGACACGTGGCCGGGCCGACCAGGCCCCGACGGGGATCGAAAAAAACGCGAAGGGCCACCGGAGCTCTTCTTAATTCGGTGTCGATCTGTTGTAACTAACCCGATACCGAACGCAAACAATACCGACGATTTTTCCGAGATTCTAACTAACTTTCCAACCCGAAACCCGGAGCGTAAAGGAACAAGTACAAACCCAATTGCAGAAAAAAAACAATCTAAGATGGAGTCGACGCCCATGCGCAATGGAGTCGAAATGGGAGGAGTCCCTCGGTCTCGTGACTCGAAAAGACTTCTTCGAAGAAAAACAACTTGTAACACTCCGAGCCCAACACCAGATGGTGGGATGTGCACAGCATGTGTATCTGCAGCTACACATGCCATCGAACATATATATATATATATATATATATAGTAACTATAATTCATGCCCCCACCATGCAGAATTTTCTGATCAATATTTTTTTTTTTTACAAATGTTGCAGTGATGATATCAATGATGCTATAGAAGGTGTCATCAATGATGTAAAATGTAGAGTAATTAGCTATGCATGGCAAGGGCGCAAGTTATTGCAAGTTACAGGCTACCGGGGAGGTGGGAGGGCACATGTGAATCTGCCGCGTTTCATGCCACGAACAGATGTACACTGGGTAAGTGACATTTTCCTTTTGGTGGCATGTGTAGCTGAAGATACACATGCTGTGCATAGACTAACAAGCAGTTATCTATTGAAGTTGTTTGAAACAATGTTCGTAGTACTGCTTGACCTACTGTGGCTTGTTGTGCTGTTAACACATCTACACACTAATGTATGAGGCGTAGACCATGTAGCTGCCTTACATATTTCGGTCTTTGGAATATTTCCTAGAAAGGCCATGGTAGCACCTTTTTTTCTAGTTGAGTGTGCCTTTGGTGTAATAGGCAGTTCTCTTTTTGCTTTAAGATAACAGGTTTGAATGCACTTAACTATCCATCTAGCAATGCCTTGTTTAGAAATTGGATTTCCTGTATGAGGTTTTTGGAAAGCAATAAATAATTGTTTTGTTTTTCGAATTAGTTTTGTTCTGTCAATGTAGTACATTAACGCTCTTTTGATGTCTAATGTATGTAGTGCTCTTTCAGCTACAGAATCTGGCTGTGGGAAGAACACTGGTAATTCTACTGTTTGATTCAAGTGGAACGGTGATATGACTTTTGGTAAAAATTTAGGATTTGTCCGTAGAACTACTTTATGCTGGTGTATTTGAATAAATGGTTCTTGTATGGTAAATGCTTGAATCTCACTTACTCTTCTTAAAGATGTGATGGCAATTAAAAATGCAACTTTCCATGTTAAGTATTGCATTTCACAAGAGTGCATGGGCTCAAAAGGTGGACCCATGAGTCGTGTTAAGACAATGTTGAGGTTCCATGAAGGAACAGGTGGTGTTCTTGGTGGAATAAGTCCCTTTAGGCCTTTCATAAACGCTTTTATGACTGGTATCCTAAATAGTGAAGTTGAGTGCGTAATTTGCAGGTAAGCTGAAATTGCGGTAAGATGTATGTTAATGGAAGAAAAAGCTAGCTTTGACTTTTGCAAATGTAGTAAGTATCTTACGATGTCTTTGGCAGATGCGTGTAAGGGTTGAATTTGATTATTATGGCAGTAATAAACAAATCTTTTCCACTTATTTGCATAGCAATGTCTAGTGGTAGGTTTCCTAGCTTGTTTTATGACCTCCATACATTCCTGTGTAAGGTCTAAGTGTCCGAACTCTAGGACTTCAGGAGCCAAATTGCTAGATTCAGCGATGCTGGATTTGGGGGTCTGATCTGTTGTTTGTGTTGCGTTAACAGATCTGGTCTGTTTGGTAGTTTGACATGAGGCACTACTGAGAGGTCTAGTAGTGTTGTGTACCAAAGTTGTCTTGCCCATGTTGGCGCTATTAGTATGAGTCTGAGTTTGTTTTGACTCAACTTGTTTACCAGATATGGAAGGAGTGGGAGAGGGGGAAAAGCGTAAAGAAATATCCCTGACCAACTCATCCATAACGCATTGCCCTGAGACTGATCTTGTGGGTACCTGGATGCGAAGTTTCGTCATTTTGCGTTTTCTTTTGTTGCAAATAGATCTATTTGTGGTGTTCCCCAACTTTGGAAGTAAGTGTTCAGTATTTGGGGGTGAATCTCCCATTCGTGGGTCTGTTGGTGATCCCGAGAGAGATTGTCTGTTAACTGATTCTGAATTCCTGGAATAAATTGTGCTATTAGGCAAATGTGGTTGTGAATCGCCCAATGCCATATTCTCTGTGCCAGGAGACACAACTGTGTTGAGTGTGTCCCTCCCTGTTTGTTTAGGTAATACATCGTTGTCATGTTGTCTGTTTTGACAAGAATGCGTTTGTGGCTTATTATGGGTTGAAATGCTTTCAGCGCTAGAAATACTGTCAATAATTCTAAGTGATTTATGTGAAACTGTTTTTGCTGAGTGTCCCATTGTCCTTGGATGCTGTGTTGATTGAGGTGTGCTCCCCACCCTATCATGGAGGCATCTGTTATTACATATTGTGGCACTGGGTCTTGGAAAGGCAGCCCTTGGTTTAAATATATACTGTTCCACCATTGAAGCGAGGTGTATGTTTGGCGGTCTATCAACACCAGATCTAGAAGTTGACCCTGTGCCTGTGACCATTGTGATGCTAGGCACTGTTGTAAGGGCCGCATGTGCAACCTTGCGTTTGGGACAATGGCTATGCATGAGGACATCATGCCTAGGAGTTTCATCACCATTTTGACTTGTATTTTTTGTTTTGGATACATGGCCTGTATTACATTGTGAAATGCCTGAACCCTTTGTGGGCTTTTAGTGGCAATCCCTTTTGATGTGTTGATTGTCGCCCCTAAGTATTGCTGTGTTTGACACGTCTGAAGGTGTGATTAGTTGTAGTTGAGTGAGAAACCTAGTTTGTGGAGGGTTTCTATGACATACTTTGTTGTGAACACCGTTCTAGCGTGTTGGTTTTGATTAACCAGTCGTCTAAGTACGGGAACACATGTATTTGCTGCCTTCTGATATGTGCAGCTACTACTGCCAGGCATTTTGTAAAAACTCTTGGCGCAGTTGTTATTCCGAATGGCAACACTTTGAATTGGTAATGTATTCCTTGGAATACGAACCTTAGGTATTTTCTGTGTGAAGGATGTATTGGTATATGGAAATACGCATCCTTTAGGTCTAGTGTTGTCATGTAGTCTTGTTGTTTGAGCAGTGGGATTACGTCTTGTAATGTAACCATGTGAAAGTGGTCTGATTTGATGTAGGTATTTAGTGTTCTGAGATCTAGTATTGGTCTCAGACTGTTGTCCTTTTTGGGTATTAGAAAGTACAGTGAGTAAACTCCTGTGTTTATCTGTAGTTTTGGTACTAATTCTATTGCTTCTTTTTGTAGCAATGCTTGAACTTCTAGTCCTAGAAGGCCTATATGTTGTTTTGACATACTGTGTGTTTTCGGTGGGACGTTTGGAGGGAATTTGAGAAATTCTATGCAATAACCATGCTGGATAATTGCTAAGACCCAAGTGTCTGTTGTTATTTCCTCCCAATGTTTGTAAAATTGGCTTAGTCTCCCCCCCACAGGTGTTATGTGATGGGGTTGTGTGACTTGTAAGTCACTGTTTATTTTGAGGAGTTTTGGGGCTTTGGAACTTTCCCCTATTCTTCTGGAATTGGCCCCCTCTATATTGCCCCCGAAAACCTCCCCGCTGATATTGGCTCTGGTAAGTGGGCCTTGCTTGTGATGTTGTGGTTTCTGTTGGTTGACCTCGAAACCCTCCCCTAAAAGGTGTTTTGCGAAAAGTGCCTCTGCTCTGCGGGGAGTAGAGTGCGCTCATGGCTTTGGCTGTATCAGTGTCTTTCTTGAGTTTCTCAATAGCAGTGTTGACTTCCGGCCCAAACAACTGCTGTTCATTAAAGGGCATATCTAGCACGGCTTGTGGAATTTCTGGCTTGAACCCCGAAGTACGCAGCCATGCGTGCCTTCTTATTGTTATTGCAGTGTTTACTGTCCTTGCAGCCGTATCTGCTGCATCCATTGAAGACCGTATCGGATTATTTGAGATACTTTGTCCTTCTTCCACCACCTGTTGTGCCCTTTTCTGGAACTCTTTGGGTAAGTGTTCTATGAAATGCTGCATCTCATCCCAATGAGCTCTATCATATCTTGCCAGAAGTGCTTGTGAATTGGCAATGCGCCATTGGTTTGCTGCTTGTGCTTCCACCCTTTTGCCCGCAGCATCAAATTTGCGACTCTTCTTGTCTGGAGGTGGTGCGTCCCCTGAGGTATGAGAGTTCGCTCTCTTACGAGCTGCCCCGACAACTACTGAGTCCGGTGTCAATTGCGTTGGAATATAAACTGGATCTGTTGGCGGTGGCTTGTATTTTTTCTCCACCCTTGGAGTTATGGCTCTGCCTTTAACAGGATCTTGAAAGATCCGTTTTGAATGTTTTAGCATTCCTGGGAGCATAGGTAGGCTTTGGTACTGGCTATGGGTGAAGGATAGGGAGTTAAACAAAAAGTCATCCTCGATTGGTTCGGAATGCCAGGTGATGTTGTGAAAAGCAGCTGCCCTTGCGACCACCTGTGTGTAAGATGTGCTGTCCTCAGGTGGCGACGGCCTTGCAGGGTACGAGTCTGGGCTGTTGTCTGATACTGGAGCATCGTAAAGGTCCCATGCATCGGGATCATCCTGACTCATTGTAGTATGAGCTGGGGATTGCATCAGTGGTGGAGTTGTTACTGGTGATGCGTGTATTGATGGTGGTGGAGACGGTGGTGGAGTTGTTTTCCTTGCCACTTTTGCCTGTGGCTGCTTGTCCTTTTGTTGAAAGGCAATGAAAAGGTCACTTACCCAGTGTACATCTGTTCGTGGCATCAGTCGCTGTAGATTCGCATGTTTTGCAATAGCTCGCCATCTGGTGTTGGGCCGGAGTGTTACAAGTTGTTTTTCTTCGAAGAAGTCTTTCGAGTCACGGGACCGAGTGACTCCTCCTTTTGTCTCCATTGCGCATGGGCGTCGACTCCATCTTCAATTGTTTTTCCCCGCAGAGGGTGAGGTAGGAGTTGAATTGTAGTAATAGTGCCCATGCAATGGAGTGACTAAGTATGTACCTATTTAAGGTTGAGATGATACATATACAAATAGTTGAAGGTAACTTCCAAACTGCTACAGGCTCCCGGGGAGGCGGGTGGGCACATGCAAATCTACAGCGACTGATGCCACGAACAGATGTACACTGGGTAAGTGACATTTTCAGTTCGATGGCATCTGTCGCTGTAGATACGCATGTTTTGCATAGACTAGTAAGCAGTTATCTCCCCAAAAGCGGTGGCTCAGCCTGTAGGAGTGGAAGTAGTTTGAAATAATGTTCTTAATACGGCTTGACCTACTGTGGCTTGTTGTGCGGATAACACATCTACACAGTAGTGCTTGGTGAATGTGTGAGGCGTAGACCATGTGGCTGCCTTACATATTTCTTGCATTGGGATGTTTCCTAGAAAGGCCATGGTAGCACCCTTCTTTCTGGTTGAGTGTGCCCTTGGTGTAATGGGCAGCTGTCGTTTAGCTTTAAGGTAGCAGATTTGGATGCATTTAACTATCCATCTGGCTATACCTTGTTTTGATATTGGGTTTCCTGCATGAGGTTTTTGAAATGCAATAAATAGTTGTTTAGTCTTTCTGATGTTCTTTGTTCTGTCAATGTAATACATTAATGCTCTTTTGACATCTAATGTATGTAGTGCCCTTTCAGCTACGGTATCTGGCTGTGGAAAGAACACTGGAAGTTCCACTGTTTGATTTAGATGGAACGGTGAAATAACCTTTGGCAAACATTTAGGATTAGTCCTTAGGACGACCTTATTCTTGTGTAGTTGTATAAAAGGTTCTTGTATTGTAAACGCCTGAATCTCGCTTACTCTTCTTAGGGAAGTAATGGCGATGAGAAATGCAACCTTCCAGGTTAGGAACTGTATTTCGCAGGAGTGCATGGGTTCAAAAGGTGGACCCATAAGTCTAGTTAGGACAACATTTAGGTTCCATGAAGGAACAGGTGGTGTTCTTGGTGGTATAATTCTCCTAAGGCCCTCCATGAATGCTTTAATGACTGGTATCTTATATAGGGAAGTCGAATAGGTAGTCTGCAGGTATGCAGATATTGCTGCAAGGTGTATTTTAATGGAAGAGAAAGCCAGGTTAGATTTTTGTAAGTGAAGCAAGTAGCCCACTACATGTTCTGGAGTTGTGTGTAAAGGTTGTATTTGATTAATATGGCAGTAGCAAACAAACCTCTTCCATTTACTTGCATAGCAGTGCCTGGTGGATGGCCTTCTGGCTTGCTTTATGACTTCCATACATTCTTGGGTAAGTTGTAAGTGCCCGAATTCTAGGATCTCAGGAGCCAGATTGCTAGATTCAGCGATGCTGGTTCTGGGTGTCTGATCTTTTGGTTGTGTTGTGTCAACAGATCTGGCCTGTTGGGCAATTTGATGTAGGGTACTACTGATAGGTCTAGTAGCGTTGTGTACCAGGGTTGCCTTGCCCAAGTTGGTGCTATCAATATGAGTTTGAGTTCGTTTTGACTGAGTTTGTTTACCAGGTAAGGAAGGAGAGGGAGAGGAGGAAAAGCGTAAGCAAATATCCCTGACCAGTTCATCCATAGGGCATTGCCTAGGGACTGTTTGTGTGGGTATCTGGATGCGAAGTTTTGGCATTTTGCGTTCTCCTTCGTCGCAAACAAGTCTATTTGAGGTGTTCCCCAGAGTTTGAAATAGGTGTTCAGAATTTGGGGGTGAATTTCCCATTCGTGGACCTGTTGGTGATCTCGAGAGAGGTTGTCTGCGAGTTGATTTTGGATCCCTGGTATAAATTGTGCTATTAGGCGAATTTGGTTGTGAATTGCCCAACGCCAAATTTTTTGTGCTAGCAGGCTTAACTGCGTGGAGTGTGTCCCCCCTTGCTTGTTTAGATAATACATTGTTGTCATGTTGTCTGTCTTGACGAGAATGTATTTGTGAACTATTATTGGTTGGAAAGCTTTTAGTGCTTGAAAAACTGCTAGTAGTTCTAGGTGATTTATATGCAGTTTTGTTTGATGTACGTTCCATTGTCCTTGTATGCTGTGTTGATCGAGGTGTGCTCCCCACCCTGTCATGGAAGCATCTGTTATTACGTATTGTGGCACTGGGTCTTGGAAAGGCCGCCCCTTGTTTAAATTTATGTTGTTCCACCACAGAAGCGAGAGGTAAGTTTGGCGGTCTATTAACACCAGATCTAGAAGGTGACCCTGTGCTTGAGACCACTGTGATGCTAGGCACTGTTGTAAGGGCCTCATGTGCAGTCTTGCGTTTGGGACAATGGCTATGCATGAAGACATCATGCCTAGGAGTTGTAATATCATCTTTGCTTGTATCTTTTGTGTTGGATAAATGCGTTGTATGATGGTGTTGAAATTTTGAATTCTTTGGGGACTTGGAGTGGCTACTCCTTTTGTTGTGTCTATTATGGCTCCTAGGTATTGTTGTACCTTGCACGGTAGAATGTTGGATTTCGTGAAGTTGACGGTGAACCCTAGTTTGAAGAGGGTTTGTATGATCTGATTTGTGTGAATTGAGCACTCTATTAACGAATGGGCCTTGATTAGCCAGTCGTCTAGATATGGGAACACATGTATTTGCTGCCTTCTGATGTGTGCAGCGACTACCGCTAGACATTTGGTAAAGACTCTTGGTGCGGTTGTTAATCTGAAAGGCAGTACCTTGAATTGGTAATGTATTCCTTTGAATACACACCTTAGGTATTTCCTGTGCGATGGGTGTATTGGTATATGGAAATACGCGTCCTTGAGGTTTAAAGTTGACATGTAGTCGTGTAGTTTTAGCAATGGTAAAACTTCTTGTAGTGTGACCATGTGAAAGTGGTCTGATTTGATGAATGTGTTCACTATTCTGAGGTCTAGGATTGGTCTCAGCGTTTTGTCCTTCTTTGGTATCAGAAAGTACAGTGAGTAAACTCCTGTGTTTATTTGTGTGTTTGGCACTAATTCGATTGCATTCTTTTGCAATAGTGCCTGCACTTCTATCTCCAGGAGATTGGAATAATGTTTTGTCAAATTTTGTGCTTTTGGTGGTATGTTTGGAGGGAATTGTAGAAATTCTATGCAATAACCATGTTGGATAATTGCTAGAACCCAAGTGTCTGTAGTGATTTCCTCCCATGCTTTGTAATAATGACTTATTCTTCCCCCCACTGGTGTTGTGTGGAGGGGGTGAGTGACATGTGAGTCACTGCTTAGTAGTAGGGGTTTTGGGGCTTTGAAATTTTCCTCTATTCCTAGGGAATTGCCCTCCTCTATATTGTCCCCAAAAACCTCCTCTGTACTGTCCCTGGTAACTGGACGGTGTTGCCTGTGAGGTGCTGGCTTGTGTGCTTTGACCCTGAAACCCCCCTCTAAAGGGTGTTTTACGGAATGTGCTGTAATTCCCTCTGCTCTGCGGGGAGTAGAGTGCGCCCATGGCTTTAGCAGTGTCCGTGTCTTTTTTGAGTTTCTCAATCGCTGTGTCCACTTCTGGACCGAACAGTTCTTTTTCGTTAAAAGGCATATTGAGAACTGCTTGCTGAATCTCTGTTTTAAATCCAGACGTTCGGAGCCATGCATGCCTTCTGATAGTTACAGATGTATTAATTGTCCGTGCAGCTGTATCTGCAGCGTCCATGGAGGAGCGGATTTGGTTGTTGGAAATGGTCTGTCCCTCCTCAACCACTTGTTTTGCCCTATTTTGTAGGTCGTTGGGCAGATGGTCAATGAGATGTTGCATCTCATCCCAATGGGCTCTGTCATAGCGCGCAAGTAGTGCCTGGGAGTTAGCGATGCGCCACTGGTTTGCAGCTTGTGCTGCAACTCTTTTACCAGCTGCATCGAACTTGCGGCTTTCTTTATCTGGGGGTGGTGCATCTCCAGATGTGTGGGAGTTGGCCCTTTTCCTAGCTGCTCCTACAACGACAGAGTCTGGTGGCAGCTGTGTAGTGATGAAAGCCGGGTCTGTAGGAGGCACCTTATACTTTTTTTCCACTCTTGGTGTGATTGCCCTACTTTTGACCGGCTCCTTAAAGATTTCTTTTGCGTGCCGGAGCATACCAGGGAGCATAGGCAGGCTTTGGTAGGAGCTGTGGGTGGAGGAGAGTGTGTTGAATAAAAAGTCATCCTCGACCTGTTCTGAGTGGAGGCTTACATTGTGAAATTGTGCTGCTCTAGCCACCACTTGAGAATACGCAGTGCTGTCCTCTGGTGGAGATGGCTTCGTAGGGTATGCCTCCGGACTGTTATCTGACACTGGGGCGTCGTATAAGTCCCATGCGTCTTGATCTTGGTCACCCTGGCTCATGGTGGTGTGAGCTGGGGAATGTGATGGAGTTTGTGCTGGTGAGACGTTAATCACAGGTGGAGGAGAGGGTGGTGGGGTAACTTTTTTCACCACTTTTGTTTGTGGTGTTTGTTCAGTTTGGAACTCCAATCTTCTCTTTCTTCTAATAGGGGGAAGGGTGCTTATTTTTCCTATCCCCTGCTGTATGAAAATACGCTTTTGCGTATGGTCTACATCCGTTGAGTGTAGTTCTTCCTCAAACCTATGCTTTTGCATTTGGGAGGTTAGCGAGTGCTCTTCTGTATAAGAGCCTGAAACTGGGTCGGTTGCAGTTTGTTTCGGCACCAAAACCCTGTCTGCATCTTTTTTCGGCTCCGAGGTGACTTTTTTCTTTTTCGGGGCCGAAACCTCTCGGCGTCGATCTTCTTCGGTGCCGCTGTCTCGGCGTCGAGCCGTGTCTACACCGGTATCTCGGTGTCGATGCTTGTCTCCAGTACTTTCTCGGTCCCGAGAAGGCTGCGTGCCGGTGTCTCGACCGGAGTCGGACGATCTCGGCACTGTATGGGCCTTTTTCGGTGCCGACGGTCGGTCACCGAATTTATGGGTCGAGCCATGGCCTGATGGCAGTGGCGTCCCCTGGGCCTTGTAAATCTTCTTTTGAGTGGTTTTCGACGTCCTACTCACGGTTTGTGTATCGTCGAATCCTTCGGAGTCCGATTCTTGGATCGAAAAGGATCCCTCCTCTTCTTGTTTCTCGAACTCCCGGTGGGCTGTCGGCGCGGACGCCATCTGAAGTCTTCTGGCTCGACGGTCTGAGAGTTTTTCGGGACCCGAACGCACGACAGGCCTCGCAGGTGTCTTCGCTGTGCTCAGGTGACAGGCACAGGTTGCAGACCAAGTGTTGGTCTGTATAGGGGTATTTATTGTGGCATTTGGGACAGAAACGGAACGGGGTCCGTTCCATCGGCGTTCTTCTGCACGCGGTCGGGCCGACCAGGCCCCGACAGGGGATCGAAAAAATTACCCCGAAGGGCACCGGAGCTCTTCGATCTTAGACGCGGTGTTGAATCTAACTACGCCGACCCCGAACGCAACAATACCGACGAAAATCTTCTGAAATTAGCTATTTTTCCGTTCCGAAACTCGGAGCGACAGGAACACGTCCGAACCCGATGGCGAAAAAAAAAAAAAACGAAGATGGAGTCGACGCCCATGCGCAATGGAGACAAAAGGAGGAGTCACTCGGTCCCGTGACTCGAAAGACTTCTTCGAAGAAAAACAACTTGTAACACTCCGGCCCAACACCAGATGGCGAGCTATTGCAAAACATGCGTATCTACAGCGACAGATGCCATCGAACGTTTTCTTTTTATTTTAATTGGGGGAAGAGTGGTTATCTTCCCTGTGTCCTCATGAATGTGTAGCCTTCTTTGTGTATAGTCTGGCTCTACAGCTTCAAGTTCCTCTCCGAATTTATGCTTTTGCATTTGGGAGGTTAATCCTTGTTCCTCTGTGTAGGAACCTGTTTTCGGCTCCGAGACTGGATGTTTCGGAACCGAAACTTTTTCGGACGTCTTTTTAGGCTCTGAAGAAACCTTTTTTATTTTCGGCGTGGTGTCTCGGTGCCTAACTTCTTCGGTGCCGCTGTCTCGGTGCCGCTGTCTCGGGTCCGAGGTTGCTGTGTGGCGGTATCTCGACCTGAGTCGGATGACTTCGCCACAAGCGTGCCCTTTTTCGGTGCCGATGATCGGTCACCTATTTTTCGGGTTAAGCCATGGCCTGTTGGCGGTGGCGTCCCCTGGGCTTTTGTTGGCTTCTCGTGAGTCTTATGTTTCGACGTCTTACTCACGTTTTTTGGCGTTTCTTCGGCCTCGAGCTCTTCCGAGTCAGACTCGTGGATGGAGAACGCTTCTTCTTCCTCCTCAAAACGCTCTTGTCCTGTCGGCGTTGACACCATTTGCAGTCTTCTGGCTCTTCGGTCTCTTAATGTCTTTCTCGACCAAAACGCTCGACAGGCTTCACAAGTATCTTCCTTGTGCTCGGGAGACAAGCACAAGTTACAGACCAGATGCTGATCCGTATACGGATACTTGTTATGGCATTGTGGGCAGAAGCGGAATGGGGTCCGTTCCATCAGCCTTGAAGTCACGTGTGGCCGGGCCGACCAGGCCCCGACGGGGGATCGAAAAAACCCCAAAGGGCCACCGGAGCTCTTCAGAATTCAGTGTCGATTTGTTCTAACTAACCCGATACCGAACGCAAACAATACTGATGTTTTTTTACGAGATTCTAACTAACTTTCCGACCCGAAACACGGAGCAAAAAGGAACACGTCCGAACCCGATGGCGGAAAAAAAAAAAACAATCTAAGATGGAGTCGACGCCCATGCGCAATGGAGTCGAAATGGGAGGAGTCCCTCGGTCTTGTGACTCGAAAAGACTTCTTCGAAGAAAAACAACTTGTAACACTCCGAGCCCAACACCAGATGGCAGACTGTGCACAGCATGGGTATCTGCAGCTACACATGCCATCGAACACATATATATATATATATATACACATATATAAAATGTGCTCCGGGGTCCCCGCACGACAGTGGGAATATCCAGTGCTTATGACTATTGATGGGGGGCCCCTGGAAGAGAAATATATATATGTAAATATAATTTACATGTAGAACATACTGCAGTAATTACACTAAAACATGTCGGATAAAACAATTTGTTGGACAGTAGGCTTAGAAATACATTGCACGTACTCTGGAAGGTAACATTTCAGAAAAGGAGGTAAAGGAGACATAAGATGGCTTTATGAAAATTTCATACAGTAACAGAGATTTTACATACGTGGCTGAAATTTGAGTTCTCCATCAGGTCCTGATAGGGGTGTTCCTTGTTGTAATTTCTTCTGTTCCATGTGCTGAGAAGACAAATATTGTTTCAACGAATGAACAATGCCAGACAGACTTACCTTCTTATCTCAGTTCTTTAGTGCGGTGCAATCACAATCGTGCCAATGCAGCTACATGAAGAAACAAACTTGAAATTCTACTTGAAATGTGTCAGAGAATAACTAGGCATCAGAACGGTGCTCGTTGCCAAGTGATAACATTCCTACTTTAAAGGTGGACCGGGGACTATTCTGATTCAAGTATGTGAATCTATGAAAGATACCCCAATACTGGAGAATATTTTTTTTTACTTACCTGTAACTGTGGTTCTCCAGTATTGGTATCTTTCATAGATTCACATGCAACCCACCCTTCCCCCCATGGAGGCTCACCTGTTTTATTTTCTTAAAATCACTAGTGTGGAGAAATCTGAGAGACGGAGCACCTGTGATGAGGATTCTAAAGGGGTGGTCTCACCTGATTGGCTGAACTTTGGGCCTTTCCTAATGAGGCTGATAGCTAGGAAAGTGAATGTATTTTTGCCATTAACTACAATGAAAAAAAAAAAAGGGATTTATCTATTTATTGCTTTCTATGTACTGTGGGACTCCCACTTCGACGACGGGGAATGATTCAAGCATGTGAATCTATGAAAGATACCCCAATACTGGAGAATAATGTGTAACCTTATAAAGGGGAATTGATGCATGTATGTTTCTTCATAATGCACAAACTAAATCTTAAGTTATTGTATTGTAATAGATCATGACTGATTATTATAAATATTAACAGTCGCTTATCTTGTAAGTAATCCTCTCATATTCTTAGAGCTTCTATTCCTGTAGACTTATGGGCTGGCTTCACAGTGGAGGATAGTAGTGTAGCATTCTTTGCACAGAATAAAATATTCATTGCCATTCCATGGCACATAGGCCTGTTCCTGCATCAGACTGCCTAGTTAGATTCCCCCCCCCCCCCCCAATCAACATGAATAACAATAAGCATAATGCTCAAACAGCTGGGATGAACGGTATGTTCTCTGGAGGGTTGTTGGGAGTAAAGGAACCAGTACACTAGACATCACCCAACACCAGTGACAAAATGCTGATATATCATCACCCAGTCAGAGCAGGTGAATTATCCTTTGATCACTTCAACTTGCTAGCTAACCTTTTTCCTACATTCAATCGTATCTCAATAGACATAAGTTTTTGAAGGCTATGCGACTACGCTATTGCCTCCTCCAAATAATGTCTACACATATGCAAACATCTAAGCCTTACACACAGCAAAAACCACTGCTTTGACACAGCCATTCAACAAATACCATGTCAGAAGAAATAGGATCCAATCCAATCATTTGGCTTGACCACTAAAAACTATGCTTTACTACAGTGCTCTCTGCCTCCCAACCCGCTGAGAAGAAAGAACACAAACACACCATCCTCTTACTCAACAAATAGCATGCTATGAACACAGTGAACCAAGTTAGTTTCAACACTTCACCACAACTTCTCTTTAAGATGTTCACCAAAGCAATCTGATGAGTGTATAAAGGAAGGAAAGAACAGAGCTCACCACAACCCTTGGATTAGTGATGCATTACACACACAAAACACACACAAGGTTGAATGCTGCAGGTATAGTATGTCCCAAGACCAAAGATAAATCATGTGGAAGAACAGACATCAGACTGAAGGAGGCAACTGAGAGATTTAAATATCTTGGGTTATTCACTGTAAGGACTGGATCAGAGGCTTGAGGAGGAAATATCTCCCTCACCCCCCACTACGCAAGGTGAAAAGGGAGAGCTGCACCAAAATATAACCACAATAAAATCAAACCCTACCACCCCGCTCACTCACACCGATCACTCCCTAATCTAGACACAAGGCTAACAGAATCTGCAGTAAATGCATCCCACTACGACAACAACTTCCCTATTTATGTCCGCAATCCTCACCATCAAGCTGCTCATAGCTAAAATGAAAAAATACCTCTTGTAAGTCAAGGATCAAATGGCTGTACAAAAGTAAAACTCAAAGTTCACGCTTGAAGTGTATGCCCATTAACATGCCAAAATTCAGGAACAACCACAATCCATTCATATCTGTTGTCACATGCCCTACATGGATTACTTTCTGTTGCACCTGGCCCTTTTTGCAGGGTCATCCCCAATCTGTTTGCCTCCTTCCTCCTCTTTTCTCTGACCTGTTTCTGTTGGCTTTAGAACTCTGAGCACCTTACCACTGCTAACCAGTGCTAAAGTGCATTAGCTCTCTGTATAAAATGTGTATGTAATTGGCTTTCCATGATTGGCATATCTGATTTACTGGTAAGTCCCTAGTACAGTGCACTATAGGTGCCCAGGGCCTGTAAATCAAATGCTACTAGTGGGCCTGCAGCACTGGTTGTGCTACCCACATTAGTAGCTCTGTAAACATGGCTCAGACCTGCCACTGCAGTGTCTGTGTGCGCAGTTTTTAAACTGTCTAAACATTCCCTTTTCTTACATGTAAGACAACCCTAAGGTAGGCCCTGGGTAGCCCCATGGGCAGGGTGCAGAGTATGTTTAAGGTAGGACATATACTAATGTGTTTTATATGTCCTTACAGTGAAATACTGCCAAATTTGTTTTTCACTGTTGCAAGGCCTATCTCTCTTCTAGTGAAACATGGGGGCTGCCTTTAAATATGATTAAAGCGTAGATTCCCTTTGGGAGCAGATATACATGTGGAGTTTGGGGTCTCTGAGCTCACAATTGAAAAATACATCTATGAGTGAAGTTGGTTTTGAGATTGTGTGTTTGAAAATGCCACTTTTAGAAAGTGGGCATTTTTTGCTTGAACCATTCTGTGACTCTGCCTGTTTGGGGATTCTCTGTCTGGGTCAGTTTGACAGTTGGGCTGTTTGCACCTCTCTCTAGACAGTGACACAAAGGGAGCTGGGGTAGCATGCATATCCTGATGAGCCATCTGTGCTAGGAGGGAGGGGAGGAGTGGTCAAGTACACCTGAAAGGGCTGGGCCTGCTTTCACACAATGCAGTCTCCAACCCCCTGCTGTGTGTCTGGGGCCTGGCCAAGGCAGGATCTCACAAGCAAGAGAGACTTTCCTTTGAAGTAGGCGTACTTCAAAGGCAAAACTGGGTATAAGAGAGGTACCCAAACCCCTGAAAATTAGATCATTTCTGGAAATCAATAGGAACCTCTGCCAAGGAGAAGAGCTGCCCTGCCTGTGAATGCTTTGTTGCGCTATCCTGGAGTTGCTGCTTCTGCCTGTGAGGACAAAAACTGGACTTTGTTGTGCATTCCTGCTTGTGAAGAAATCTCCAAGGGCTTGACCTGAGCTTGCCTCCTGTTGTTTAAGTCCCAGGGCCAAAGACTTCCCCTGCCAGCACCTGGACTCTCTGCTGAGACTCCTGCCCTGCCAAGTGGTGCCCAATCCAGTTCCTGGGCCCTTGAAAGGTAAAGCTGGCAGACCAAGACTGAAAATCCACGCACAGACTGCTGTGCAGGAAAAACGTGACGCACTGTCCGAGACGTGGCTGAAAAACGACACACTGCCGGCTTCGCGGCTGAAATCTACGCTCCACCTGCATTGCGGCTGGAAGATCGATGCAACGCAGCTGGAGAAACGACACGCAACATCCGCTGACGGAGGCTGTTAATATCGCAACCCCACATAGCGCGGTTTTCCGATACCACGCGACCGGATTTTCAACACACACCTTGCTGGACGCGGAAAAACAATGCAAAGCCTGCCCGGACCCGAGGTGCCTGTTCTGATCGACACATCGCTCTCCTGCGGAGAGGAAAAACGACGCGCACTGACCCGACCGGAGGAGGAAAGATGCACGGTCTTGTTTGCGAGTGAGAAATTGACGCATCGCTGGCCTTTTCCTACGCAACCCAGGTACTTTTTCACACTAACACAGTGTTAGCACTGTTTTCTAAAAAGATTTAAGGCTCTTTTTGCTTTTTAATTCGTAACTTGACTTGTGTATGGTGGATTTTTGATGTTTTGGTCTTGTTTTGTTTAGATAAATATTACCTTTTTTTCTAAACCTGTTGTGTCATTTTGTAGTGTTTTCGCTGAGTTACTGTGTGTAGGTACAAATACTTTACACCTAGACTCTGAAGTTAAGCCTGCCTGCTTGTGCAAAGCTACAAATGGTATGATTGGAGGGGGTTAACTGAGGATGATTCTCCTTTACCTGACTAGAGCGAGTGTCCTTGCTTGGACAGGAGGTAACCTGACTGCCAACCAAAGACCCCATTTCTAACACTTAACATTTTGGCCTTCCCATGGTACTTATTAAATGCCCTACTACGAATTGGTATGTTCACCATGTCAAGAGTGGGGAAAAATACTGTAACCATAACTGCCATTTGGACTCATCATGTAAATGATGATATCACTATGTCATGGCCAGGGAGTTCATTGAAACTACAATCCATCTGCCCTGATACTATTCAAAGTACTTTTCTCAAACCCCTAGCAGCAATACATTCTGCAGTGTGCACTGTACGAAGCAATAAACATAACTTGTGCTTATGCCACTACACAACTTCCAGCCTAAAATTCAGACTGCCATCATATCCAATCCTAAGGAAAAGTTTGCACTGCTACAACAGAATTCTCTTGAAGAGTAAAATAATGGCATTTCACACCTGACCATTATCAGCTTGTGCCAAAAGGCTTGCAAAATTACCAGGTGTCGAGCTTGAGGCTGGCTTACATAATAATCGATATGGAACTACAATGTCAGAAATGCTGATTTGGCTGCGACTGCAAGCAGTCGTAGCTTGAGCTTTGATACCTTCTGATAGGAAACCCCCTGTTGGAAAAATCAACAATACATAAGATTTTTAGCTGTAATATCAGGGTAAAATTAGGGCAAGAAGCATTCATGAACCAGTGAAGTACAACTGCTGCAATATTTGCTGATGGGGTTACTCTAAAAAAAAAAAGGGGCACCTTGCAGGGTGGGCAGTATCCGTGCAGCATTAGCCACTTAAAAAGATTTCTTGAAACAGAAAATGGTAAGAAGAGCTCTAAGAAGGTCCACAAGGAAGTGGAACTGGAATCTTAGTTACCCTATCAGGGTTACGAGCTCTATATTCCAGGAATTCTTTCGAGCTTGAAAAGCAGTTTCTGTGAGATGAGATCAATATGAGAAGGGAATGAAGGAGGCTCATGTTGAAGTGTTTATTCACTTTTTCTCAATTTCCAAAAGTTATCTATGCGCAAACCAGTTTGCAAAAAAGAATGAGATTAAACGTTCCTCACAGGAGTCAGCTGGTTCTTTGTAGGGGAGGAAGGAATAGTTTCTTACCTGTAACTCCAGTTCTCTCGTAGGGGTATTTCCATGATAGTCATAAGCACTGTATAGTTCTGCACGCCTGCGGGGACCCCGGAGCACTGTTCTGAAGTGTGTTCTTAAGTGTAGATGTTTGCCTTTCTTGAAAAAGGCCTGTAAAGTCACTTAAGAATATCAATATGCAGCCTAGAGGAAAAGCTACAAAGGCCAAATTGTTCATTCTTTTGGATGAACAAAACAAAAAAAGGAAACTGTAGTACAGATATACCTTTAAAACATATTTATTCTGGAAATGTAGTAGAAAACATATTTTCCAACTTTTTTCCAACTTCAAAATAAGGATGAAACAATGCAGGGCAGTGTAGCCCATAGGCTGCCATTATACAGAATGTAAATAGAGCTGTGCCTTTAAGAAGAGAAAGTCTTCCTGCATCCCATCATGCACAGCAAAAGGCAGTTGCCTCAGTTCTTTTTGTAGGCCTGTAATATGACATGATGAAATCTGAATATCTCTTTCATTATCAATATTATTATAATTATAGTTACTATCCTGTCAACTCCACTGAGGAGGAGGGAGGGTTGCTTATGACTATCATGGAAATACCCCTACGAGAGAACTGGAGTTACAGGTAAGAAACTATTCCTTCTCTCGTAGGGGATTTCCATTTATAGTCATAAGCACTGAATAGATTAGCAAGCCCATCCCAATAACTGCGGTGGAGTAGACAGAACAATAAAGAAACAATAAATCACGCAAAGAGATTCTTAAGAGAGGCCTGTCCAACCTGAGCATCTGTCCTAGCATCTGAATCAAGACAGTAAGGCTTAGTAAAGGTGTGGACAGATCTCCAGGTAGCCGCTTTGCATATTTCTGCTAACGGAATGTTTCTCATCAGTTGCTACTTTGCCCCTAATGGAATGGGCTTTAGGCCTACCATCGAGGGATTTATTTGCTAACTGATAACAGAATACGATACATGAGACAATCCACATGGATAAGGATTGTTTGGAGGTGGCCAGACCTGTTCTAACTGGGCCATAGTTAATAAACAGCTGTTGTGATTTGCGCAAAGATTTTGTTCTATCCAAGTAAAATTTTAAAACCCTCTTTACATCGAGAGAATGTAGGGTTCTCTCTGCAGGAGTAGATGGATTTTGGAAGAAAGTCGGTAAGGAGATGGTCTGATTTACGTGAAAGTCTGAAATGACTTTAGGTAGAAATTTAGGATGGGTTCTCATTACTACTTTTGAGGAATGAAAAACAGTATAAGGTTCCTGAGCGCAAAGGGCCTGGATCTCACTAACCCTGCGAGCTGAAGTGATTGCAACCAGAAAAGCAGCTTTCCAGGTGAGATGCTGGAGGGATGCTTTATGTATTGGTTCAAAAGGGTGTAGCATCAGACGCGAAAGGACTATATTAAGCTCCCATGGAGGAGATAGACGTCTAATAGGAGGAAAAACCTTTTTGAAACCTTCTAGGAAATCTTTTATGATTGGAATTTTAAAGAAAGAGGATTGGGAAGGACTTTTCCTATATGCTGTTAGTGCTGCCAGGTGTACTCTGATTGATGACAACTGTAAGCCAGACTTCGCCAGGTTTAACATATATGGAAGAATAGCTTCTTCTCCATATGTTATTGGATCAAAGTTCTTGTCCGAACACCACATGCAGAACCTTTTCCATTTGAAGGCATAAGCTGTTCTTGTGGAATGGCGTTTCGCCTCCCTTAGAATCTCCATGCAGTCCTGAGGAAGATTAAGGTGACCATACTGCACTAGCTCAGGAGCCATGCTGCCAAATTCAAAGACAAGAGGTTGGGATGTCTCATCTGGCCTCGAAACTTCGTGAGAAGGTCGGGTGGCAAGGTAATCTGATGTGTGGACTGAGTGATCGGTGAAGGAGGTCTGGAGACCACCACTGGCATGGCCATTCTGGGGCGATGAGAATCATCTTGGTGTTGGAGTGGGACAGCTTGAGGAGGACTGCTGGTATCAGGGGAAGCGGTGGAAAGGAGTAAAGAAATGCTCCTGACCAATTTATCCACAGGGCATTCCCCAATGTTCCTGGATGGTAGTACCTGGAGGCGAAGTTTTGGCATTTTTTGTTTTCTGGGGTTGTGAATAGGTCTATCGAAGGGGTATCCCACATGGAAAAGAAGGAGTGGACAATGTCGTCGTGCAGAACCCACTCGTGGTTTTCGTCCATTGCTCGGCTGAGGGCATCCGCTTGGACATTCTGTATGGCCGGAAGGTGAGTTGCCACTATTGTTAGGTTCCTGGCTAGAAGGCAGTGCCAGATTGTTTGGGCCTCCGTAGACAGAGTCCTGGATCTGGTACCCCCTTGTTTGTTCAAGAAATACATGGTGGCCATGTTGTCTGTTTGGAGAAGCAGAGTTTTCGCAGTCAGTGCGGGGAGGAAGGCCTTGAGTGCAAGATGGACTGCACGTAGCTCTAAGAGATTGATGTGATATAGTCTTGAATTTGAAGGTGATCCATATGCGCTCCCCATCCGAGCAGCGATGCATCCGTGACTATGGTCTGAGTTGGAGGCTGTTGGTGGAATGGCATCCCTTTCAGAAAATTGTTGAGGGAACACCACCACTTGAGGAATTGAATGGCATGGGGAGAAAGAAGGATGCTGTTCTCCCAGTCGTCTACTAGTTCATACCATTGATTTTCTAGGCATTCCTGTAAAGGTCTCATATGGAGGCGAGCGTTGGGAGTGAGGTAGATGCAAGACGCCATCAACCCCAGGAGAGAGGATATCGCTCTTGCAGTGGCCTGAGGAATTTTCACGAGCTGCTGGCACTTTTGGAGGATTGATAAACGTCGTTCCTCTGAAGGAAACACCTTTGCTTGAGTGGTGTCGATGATGGCGCCTAAGTAGTGCAACCTCTGTACAGGTGTTGCCGTTGACTTGGAGAGGTTGACCTGAAGGCCCAGTCTCTGGAGTAGTTGGTGAGTCTAATTGAAGTGCTGTTGGGCCTCTAGGTATGTGGATGCTTTTATGAGCCAATCGTCTAGGTAGGGATAGACGAAGATCCGGTGTTTCCTTAAATGGGCTGCCACCACCGCCATGCATTTGGAAAACGTCCTCGGTGCTGACTGGAGGCCGAAGAGTAGCACTGTAAATTGGTAATGGCTTTTTCCGACGAGAAATCTTAAAAACTTCCGATGCTCTTTGACCACAGGAATGTTGAAGTAAGCGTTGCAGAGATCTATAGAACACAGCCAATCGCCTTGACCAAGTTGGGGATAGATTTGGTGTAAGGATAGCATTCTGAACTTTTCTCTGCAAATCCATTTGTTGTCTACTTTTAGATCGAGAATGGGTTGGAACTCATGTTTGTCTTTCTTTGGTACCAGGAAGTACCTTGAGTAGATTCCCTTTCCCTGCTGGTTCATAGGGACAGGTTCTATCGCCTTCTTTTGTAATAGGGTTGTTACCTCCATTTTGAGAGCGTCGAGATGGAATTTCACCGGTTTGGGTGGAACAGAAGGCGGGGGGCTTATGAACCTGAGACAGTAGCCATTCTGCACAATATTCAAAACCCAGGCGTCTGATGTTATGCGTTGCCACTCTTCCAGATGATGTACAATAGTTCCCCCTAACGGAGTGGGTAACGGATGAGGGGGAAGTGAGGACTCAGGGGTTTAGACGCCGATGCTTGACAACCTGTTTGGGCGGTTTGTGGTGTGGAGCGACGGTCGAAAAGGGTCTCTGGTGTTGCTGGGATCTCGGAGGCATCCACTGCAGTGTTTGAAGCCTTTGAGCGAAGAATCTAAGGTGGTAGGGACGGAATGTTTTCCGTAGTTCTCTTCGCTTCTCGATGCCCACTGCCTTCAGTGTCCAATTCTGTCTTCATCCTCGACATTTCGTCGTCAGCCTGAGAACCAAACAAAGTGGAACCTGAAAAAGGAAGATTTTGTATCCTCTATTGCGCCTCTGGCTTAAGTGAAGTAAGGCGTAGCCAGGAATGTCTTCTTAAGGATATTCCATGAGAATAATTATGTGCAGATAACACAGAGGAGTCTGCAGCCGCGCTTATTACTTGGTTGGAGACCATGGTGCCTTCATTTACAATCTCCAAGAAATCCTCCTTTTTGTCTTTAGGAAGGTATTCTGCAAATAGTAGCACAGAATCCCAAAGGGCGCGATCATACCTGCCCAACAGGGCAGTGGCACTAGCAGCCTTCATGGTGATGGCTGAAGTTGAGCAAACTTTGCGGCCTGCGGCATCAATTTTTCTACTCTCCTTGTCTGGTGGAGAAGAAGACAGATGTAGAATGCAACTTCTTAGCAGCCACTATTACCACTGAATCGGGTACTGGATCCGCTCTCAGAAATAAAGGGTCCTGCTCCAGAGGACGATATTTCTTTATGAGTCTGGAAGGAGCCGTCTTAGTTGTGGACGGTGTTAGGAAAATGTCCATTACCGGTTCAAGTAACCCTGGGACCAGCGGTAGTAATGGTCTAGCGGAAGAACGCTGGCGTTGTGTCTCAAAAATGATAGAGGTTGTTGGAGTGGTTACTGCCAGAGGGATGTTCAGCTTGGTAGCACCACGAATTAGTACCTCTTGAAAAGTGTTCACATCATCTATGGGAGAAACTCTCGGAGACGGGGAGTCAGATAACGTCGGAGAGTAATCTCTTGTGGATGAAGATGAGTGCCTATGGTGGGAACGAGGAGACCTGCGATCCGAGTCATGCCGATGACTGTGTCTAGACGCAGAGGAGCGTCTCGAAGAATGTCGAGATTGCCTCGTGGATTCTGCTGGAGTCACTGTGACGGCCACTGAAAGAGGTACCGGCGGAGGAGCTGTAGGTGCCCGAGGTGTCGGTGGTAGAGGAAAAGGCTGAAGCGAAGGTGGCAAGAGAATGAGAGAAGCCGAGGATTCTGAGGTGGTATAGACCCTCCTTGGTCTCTGAGTGCCTTCTCGACTCCGACAAGCCTCTCGACGTCGAAGTATGACACCGACGAGTACCTCTCGGCGTTGACTCCTCTCGCCGTTGAGAGCCCCTCGACGGCGAGTACTGTCCACCGACGTCGATCTTCCCCTTCGCGTCGACCTGGACCGGGAACTTCGACGGCGAATGTCTACTCCGTCTCGACGATGATAACGCTCTCGACAGCGAGCGATGCCGCTTCCTCGACGGCGAGCTGGTTCTCGACGCCGAGCATATCTGTGCAGTTCCTTGTCTCGACGTCGATGCTCTCGACGTCGTCGGGGACCTGTGACGCTTCTGAGCAGATATAGAGGCAGCTCCAGAGGACAAAGTGAGAGTCCTGGTAGAAGACTGACCTTCTCCTCGTTCTGTGGTAGATTGTCCTCTCCGTCTACTGTCCTCCTTGGCCTGAAGGTGGATTTTCTCCCTGTCACGAAGGGTGCGCCTGGAGAAGGTTTTACAAATGTCACAGGCATCAGCCTTATGAGATGACAGCAGGCAAATAATACAGACTTGATGTGGGTCTGTTTTGGCCTTTTTCCTGCCACAGCTAGGGCACTTATCAAAAAGAGAAGGCATGCTGGTGGAAAAAAGCCTCAAATTTCTGTCAGAATTTGAGAAAAAAAGCTAGAAAACATTCATTCTGGTTGAAAAACGTCGAGTGAAATTGAAATCCAAAGGATTTTTGTTGAATTTTAGTCAAAAAAACCTATAATAGGTGGAGCTCAATGCTTCAGGGTCCTGTCAAGGGAGGCGGAAAAAAGAACAGAGGCAACTGCCTTTTGCTGTGCATGATGGGATACAGGAAGACTTTCTCTTCTTAAAGGCACAGCTCTATTTACATTCTGTATAATGGCAGCCTATGGGCTACACTGTCCTGCATTGTTTCATCCTTATTTTGAAGTTGTAAAAAAATTGGAAAAGATGTTTTCTACTACATTTCCAGAATAAATATGTTTTAAAGGTATATCTGTACTACAGTTTCCTTTTTTTTTTTTTTCTTTCTTTCAACCAAAAGAATGAACAATTTGGCCTTTGTAGCTTTTCCTCTAGGCTGCACATTGATATTCTTAAGTGACTTTACAGGCCTTTTTCAAGAAAGGCAAACCTCTACACTTAAGAACACACTTCAGAACAGTGCTCCGGGGTCCCCGCAGGCATGCGGAACTATTCAGTGCTTATGACTACACATGGAAATCCCCTACAAGAGAATAACCAGTTTTGTGTTAGATTACCTGGGCATCTTGCATATCCACTAACAGTGAAATTCAGAAGTGTACTACAGGGCCAACCAGAATACCTCTTCTACAGGCAAAAGTTATACTATTTATTTATCTCAAAGACGTAGTTAAAAGAAAACATAAAATCTACTGCCCCAATTTTGGTTTAATAACTAGGCTTAATTTGAATAAAAGCTGGACATGGCTATGCTGCAAATAACTGAAGCACAGAAGAAAATCACCTTTGCTGAAATGTCAAAATAGTGGTGTAGTAGCTGGCGAATGTAATGTCAAAAGCCATTTCTCCATCATGAAAATAACATTTGATTGAGAGAAGAGTCCCCTCAAATTTGAAATACAAGGTTACTGACGAGCATTGTAATGTGACAAGGATAAATGGTCCTTTCTGGCAGTTTTTCTTTAAGAAGATACACACAAAGTAATCCTCTAAGCAGCAGAGAAATAGGAACTGTTTTAACGAGGACATAGATCACTTGTGCTTAGTGACATGCTCTATAATAGTCGTAAGGAGGTCGAAAATGCAAGAGATGAGAACTAATATGGCTGTGCACAAATGCCTTTTCCTGTATCCTGCCCGACTGAACTATTTTTGGGCAACAAAACCTTAATATGTTTCAGGTTTAAGTAGTGGCTGATTAACTGAGGAGCCACGGGCAGGAGGAGTAGTCATGGCCAACACAAGGTAGCACTGCTTGTAGCTCAGCTAATCACAAATGTGTTGGATATATAGCAGACTTGTGCTGCTGTCCTGATCTTGGGGGTTAGCCCAAATCTGAAGAACTCTGAGGTTGCAAAGTTTTATCAACAACTACATTTCCAGGAACAGGCTCAAGACTATTCCCCTCTCTGTCTGTGGAAGTGAGTTCGGAAGATGTAACTTTCAATGTTGACAAATTATGGGGTCATCTTTGTGTATTTGGCACAAACATTTGTTACCATGGTGCACATATTATGTGCGATTTCCTCTGCAGTTGAACAAAACAGTTCACTGTGGAGAGACTGTTGATTTCAGCCAAATAAACCACAGCAAAAACTGAAGAAGTTACTTTTTGAAAATTGAGGGCCCAAGTCATGAGTCTGTTTTTTTAATTCTGCCTAGGGTTTTAGTACTTCAGAGACTTGAGTGGCAAGGACCTTCATGGCTGGTTTCAAGTGTGCTATTACCAGTGTCACTACAGGTCTTGAAATAATTAACATCTCAATTTGAGATTCCACAGAATTTATGGTGAACTAACTGGGATCTTGTAATCAGTGAGATCCAGTAATGTGTGCTAAAAAAAGTCATTCAGGTTGCAAATATGATCGAGTAGACAGGCAGGAAAAAGGATAAAGCCCAAAAGGTACTAAAAAGAAACAAATGAGAAGCTGGATGAACACAACTAGTGAAAAATGTGAAAGAAATGTGTTTTAAAAAAAAAAAAAAAAAAATAGAATAGGGTTCGAACTATGTGAATCTGCATGGGTGAAAGGGGTGGCCACAAAAGGCCCTATGCCAGCAACATGGTGATGCTTTTAAATGCTTTTTTGTTATGCAGTACAAAATTATTCTGGTGCACTCCCAAACACGACAGACACATAAGATTACAGGTAGGGAGTACAATAATTATATGAATTAGTGTATTCAAATGAAATTGCTCGCAGTGTAGCAGTCATACCTGCTGAAGCTCTTGTTTCTGTGCTTGAAGCTGGTCATGCTGCCTTTGCAAATCCTCCCTCTGTCTCTGAAGTTCTTCTGCCTTTTTTGCAAGTTCATATTCTTGTTGGGTGATATGACTTTCATATTCCTTCAGCTCTTCCTCTGTAAAAAGCTGTTGCTGGTCCAGTGTCTGTAAGATTTGGTTCAAAAAGTAAATAAATAATATAGCAAATACATGACAGAAAACTCTGAGAAATGCATACTAATTAATCACTGTACAAGGAACTCATTTGTGGAGACAGGAACCAACTAAAGGGGCATTCAAAGTTATTCAATTAACTATGTTTGCACTATATCACACCTTCCAAGTACATTACTATTCCTAGTTTACAGACAAAATTATAGTGAATAGCTTTACAACAACAGAATAATATTAATATTTCCAATCGTTCACATTAGATTTTCACAATACATTCTATACTCCAATAAAACAATGCTTTGTGGTTGGCTCATTTATGTTGGCCTTACGGTGTACAAGTGACTAAGCAACATAAGGTGCTTCAAGTCATTCTGAAACTAGGTTTCTGTTGATAAAACACCAGATGAATGAATACACTAGTGCAGATAAACAACATTTTGGCTTTCAAATTCAATACTCAGGCACATAATTTGACTAGATCAAAAGGCTATGAACTGATGCAAAGTGGGTTGCATTGAAATAAGTCATTTTTGGCACACGTGTGCAACAACTTTTACTGAAGCTGCTTGTCAGTTGCAGCAAACAAAGACATAGCAAATAGTAGAGCAGCAATTGCTTAAAGTTTACTTTATGGCATTTGTAAACTCATGTAATCACCCCCTAGGCCCTCTCCTGGAAATAATAAGTAAGGAAATATCTATCAATTGTTACAAGGATGACGACTGCTTCTCAATGTTGTTATATAAACATATATATTAATAATATTACATAAGCACCTATGATCCTTGAATGGTTATTTACCGGCAATGTCATTCCCTGAATCTCAACCTACCTTTCCAACCAACATCACTGTGATCACAAGAGCACCACTAGGTGCCAAAAGATCCACGTCATCTGCTAAGTCCTCCAGAGTTCTTTACTGTCCCCTGCCATCTTTAACATCTACAGGGAGCTCTATTCACAGATAAGAGCATCGAGATTCCCCAATATGCCTGTGATACACTGCCTGCACATCATCATCATTATTCATTTGTTTCGGTTTAAAAAAAAAACATAACCGTATGCATAACACCATGCACATCATTTATACTTGCCATTGACCCTGTACAGCACTCTTCTGCCTTTTTGCTAGATTTAAGCTTTAGAAATACTACTAAGATGCAATGAAGCAGTGACCAGCTGTAGGAAGCTGGCTCTGTATATACTATACCAAAATTAGGTATGGCTTGTACAGAGCCCGAGTGTTCCACAGAGGCTAAAGAAGACAATGCTAATTAGTACAGAAAACAGGTAAATACATGACTTAAGATGCTAGTCTTTAGGGTTTAGGATGTTTACAGGTCAAAGTTCAAGTTGACCCCAAAAGTGCACCACCGGCAACACGGGGCCGGCCAGCTGCAGAGGTCAAAGTTGGTGTTGGGTTTGCAATGGAATCCTATGAGGACTGGGGGGACATAGTAGAAAAGAGATTGCAGGTACATACCCACAGTTTCAGCACACAGGCCTTGGGGTTTAGGTCAAAACCAGGTAGGGCACATGTCAGCACCAAACATACACCCTCAGTGGCACAGGGGCGGCCGGGTGCTGAGTGCAAACACAGCCTCGGGTGCCTAAATGCTTTTCAAAGAGGGAACCTCAGGGTCATAAAGATGCTGCAGGCTGGATCCAGGGAGTCAGTTCCGGAAAATCAAAGGCTCGAAAGGAAGGAGGTGTGCCAGCTGGACATTGCTGGACTGTTGGTCAGATTCCCCAAGGGAAGGGGGCTGTGGATGCAGGTTACCTTTAGGTGTTGGATCAGGCTGCAGACATCGTCGTGTTGGCCAGGAGGGGTCAACCCAGGATGGACTTGAGATCGGAAATGTCTGGGAACCTTCTCTGGACCGGTGGGCCACCTACACTCTGGCAGTGGGCGTTGGGTGGACAGGGCTCGCAGATCCAGGTCAATTCTGGAGTCATTTTGGCGATTTCGTCTGGACAGGGCTGCCGTCCTTAGGAGTTCTTGGTCCTCTGCTGGGCAGGTAGTCCACTGGGGGTTTGTAGAGGTTGCTGGTCCTGTAGGATGCGCCGCCTCCTTGGAGTAGGGGCCTTTGAAGCTGCAGACAGATCTGGTGAGTGTGGTTCAGGGGAGCCCCTAAATAATAGATTTAGGGGAAGTACAGGGGTCAGAGGGCAGTAGCCAATGGCTACTGTCCCTAACGGTGGCTACACCCTTCTGGTGTCCACTCCCTTTGGTGAGGGGAGCGCATTCATAACCCTATTGGTCCGACCCTCCAAAACAAGATAGAGGATTCTGCAAGGAGGAGGGTCACTTCAGCTCTGGACACCTTAGAGGTGGTCCCAGCGGCAGTGGTCACTCCTCCCTGTTTTACCTAATTTTCCCGCCGGACCTGCTGCCAAAAGTGAGGCTGGATCAAGGAGACCGGCATCTCCACTAGCTGAAGAGCTCTGAGGCACTGTAACAGGAGGCCTCACCGCCAAGGGTTACAGTTATTGCAGGGGGAAGGTTTGAAGCACACCCACCCAGAGCAGGCTTTGCTTCTCACCCCAAAGAACACAAAAGCTCTCACCCCATGGGGCGGGGTCAGAAACTTGTCTGTTAGTGGCAGGCTGGTCAGCCCTGCACTAAAGGTTTGGGAAGGTACAGGGGCATCTCTAAGATGCCTTCAGTGTGCCCTTTACAAAAAATCAAACACTGGCATAAGTGTGAGTTTACTGTGCTGAGAGGTTTGTTATCAAACCTCCCAGACTTCAGTGAAGCCATCAAGGCGCTGTGGAGTTTGTAATGAGACTTCCAGCCCATGTGCTCAATATGGCCACACTGCACTTACGATGTCTAAGAATGGACTTTAGACACTGTAGGGGCATATTTCTCATGCAGCTATGCCTTCCCCTGTGTTGTAGTGCACCCTGCCTTAGGGCTGTAAGGCCTGCTAGAGGACTGAAATACCTATGCCACAGGCAGTGGTTCGTAGGCATGGCACCCTGACAGGGATGCCATGTTGACTTTACCTTTTTATCCCCGCCACAACACACACGCTGCAATGGCAGTGTGCATGTGTCTGGTGAGGGTGGCACAATACATGATGCAGCCCTTAGGGACCCTCCCTGGTCACAGAGCCCTTGGTACCACTGGTACCTTTTACAAGGGACTTAGCTGTGTGCCAGGGATGTGCCAATATAGAGAAACAATGCTACAGTTTTAGGAAAAGACATTGGTGCTGGGGCTTGGTTAACAGGATCAAAGTACACACTTTCATGTAAGCATCAATATCAGGCAAAAAGTGTGTGTGTGTGTAGGGGGGGGGGAAGGTTGGGGAGGAGTTAACCATGCCAAAAGGGGCCCTTTCCTACACAACCCCTTCCCAAACAAAAGAGAGTAACACTAACTTCCCCAAGAGAGTCTTCATTGTCTAGGTCAGTGGTTCCCAACCTGTGGTCTGGGGACCCCCGGGGGGTCCGTGAAGCCTCCTCAGGGGGTCCGCGACTGCTTAGAAAATTCAATGATAATAATGGATTAGGTCCCCAGCTTTCAGTGTTGACTTGGTGGGGGGTCCCCGGATTCTAATATTGATTCAGTGGGGGTTCCCGAGTTCTAATAATAATAAAGTGGGGGTCCACAGAAGTTAAAAGGTTGGGAACCACTGGTCTAGGTGGAAAAACCTGGAAGCCCATTCCCTGCAGGGAGATGGACCCCCTCAAAAGTTTAGGTTGCTCACCTTTCATTTGCAGTCATCTGAGAGGTCTGTGGTCAGTTTGAACAATGAAGTGAGTACCAAACAAGTATGGTCTCAACTTCTTCAAGGACCAAACCACAGCAAAGGCCTCCCTCTCAATGGCACTCCAACGCTGTTCCCTGGGGAGTAACCTCCTGCTAATGAAAGCAACAGGTTGGTCAAGCCATCATCATTGGTTTTGGACAGGACTGCTCCTATCCCATGCTCAGAGGTATCTGTCTGCACAACGAACTGCTTAAAGTAGTCTAGAGCTTTGAGAACTGGTGCTGGGTATATTGCCCCCCTTCATGGTGTCCAATGCCTTTTGACAACTAACAGTCCAGTTATTTTTCTAGGGCATCTTCTTAGAGGTCAGTTCTGTGGAAGGGTGTCATAATGGACCCATACCACTTCACAAACCTCCTGTAATAACCAGTCAAGCCAAAGAATGCCCTGACTTGAGTCTGGGTTTTAGGAGCTTTATTATCTTACTTCTGAATCTATCCTATTCACAGTATGCCGGAAGTGCAAACAAAGCAGTGAACCCCAGAAGGTGGTGACAAATAATTCAGTTCTCAAGCATAGAATCTGCACAGAGCTGCTTGAAAGAGGTATACATCAACTGACTGCATTGTTCTGAACTCTGTTCTCTCGAGTCAGTTGCTCCCAGTGTTGAACAGCAGGACTGACAAAGTCATATAGTGGAGCAGTACCATTTCCACTCTCACCCTTAAACTTGTGCACTTGAGATTTCTCAACAGGAACCAGAATTCCCAAAGTGTAAATACTACAGAATTTAGATTTTGTTTGCTCTCTGAGTAGGATATCTACAACAACTACCACCTGTTTGTATAAGTGATACCAAGAGGAAATTGAATTATACTGTGATAATGCATAACAATAGTTGGAAACATCAGTTGCAGTGAACAGCTGTGGATCTGCTCAAAACATTTCACTTAAGAAATGTCAACATTAAGTTCAAGTCTCACTGTGTTATGTGACCGGCTTCCAGTGAAGAAAAAAGGTACTTATATGTAACAAGAGTTTTCCAGAACTTGTATCTTTCAAAGATTCACATGCTTAAATCATCCCAGCTAGGAGTACCACAGTAACATGTCACTTACGCAGTGTACATCTGTTTGTGGCATGTGGTGTAGCAGATTCACATGCTATGCATAGCTCTTCCGACATCTAGTGTTGGATTGTTTTTCTTCAAGAAGTCTTTTCGGAGTCACGGGATCAAGAGACTTCTCTCAATTTCAGTGCGCATGGGTATTGATTCCATTGTTAGACTGTTTTCCCGTAAAGGGTGAAGGTAGGAGTGATAGAGTACAAGAATACAAAGAGATGTCCATGCACATGTAAATGTATATACATATGTACAAATGTAAAACTTAAACAACTACAGGCTTCCGGGGACGAGGGAGGGTGCATGTGAATCTGCAGCACTACATGCTACGAACAGATGTACACTGGGTAAGTGACATTTTCCGTTCGATGGCATGTGTAGCTGCAGATACACATGCTATGCATAGACTAGAAAGCAGTTAGTCCTCCCAAAAAGCGGTGGCTAGCCTGTAGGAGTTGAAGTTGTTTGAAATAATGTCCTTAATACAGCCTGGCCTACAGTGGCTTGTTGCTGTTAGAAAACATCAACACAGTAGTGTTTTGTAAATGTATGGGGAGTTGACCATGTGGCAGCTTTACATATTTTAGCCATTGGTATGTTCCCTAAAAATGCCATTGACGCACCCTTCTTTCTTGTAGAATGTGCTCTAGGAGTGATCAAAAGGTGTCTTTTTGCTTTTATGCAGCATGTTTGTATACATCTAACAATCCATCTTGCTAATCCTTGTTTTGATACAGGATTGCCTTTATGGGGTTCTTGGAAAGCAACAAAAAGTTGTTTTGTTTTCCTAAAATCTTTAGTACTATCCATATAGTACATAAGAGCTCTTTTGAGATCTAGGGTATGAAGAGCTCTTTCTGCCACAGAGTCTGGCTGTGGAAAGAAGACTGGCAATTCCACTGTTTGGTTGATGTGAAAAGGCGATACTACTTTTGATAGAAATTTTGTTTTAGTTCTAAGTACAACTTTATGTTTGTGTACTTGGAAAAAAGGTTCTTCAAGAGTGAACGCTTGTATCTCATTAACTCTTTTTAAAGAGGTAATAGCTACAAGGAAGGCGACTTTCCATGTTAGAAATTGTATTTGACAAGAGTGCATAGGTTCAAAAGGTGGTCCCACGAGTCTGGTAAGGACTATATTTAAATTCCACTATGGATCAGGTGGTGTTCTAGGTGGAGTAATGCCTTTTAATCCTTCCATGAAGGCTTTAATAACAGGAACTCTGAATAGAGAAGTGTGCTGAATAGTCTGTACGTATGAAGATATTGCAGTAAGGTGTATTTTGCTGGATGAGAAAGCCAAATTTGATTTCTGCAAATGAAGTAAATAGCATACAATATGTTGTATAGATGCTGTAAGTGGATCTATGTTTTTAGATTGACAATAGAAAACAAATCTTTTCCACTTGTTTGCGTAGCATTGTCTAGTAGTAGGTTTACATGCTTGTTTAATCACTTCCATACATTCTGGTGGAAGCTTTAGATAACCAAATTCTATGACTTCAGGAGCCAAATCGTAGATTGAGTGCATTGGGGTTTGGATGCCTGATTTGACTTTTGTTCTGTGTTAACAAATCTGGTCCGTTTGGGAGTTTGGAGTTTGAAATGTGGCACTACAGATAAATCTAGAAGTGTTGTGTACCAATGCTGGCGTGGCCATGTTGGTGCTATGAGTATCATGGTGAGTGATGTTTGACGTAGTTTGCTGACCAGAAAGAGAAGGAGTGGGAGAGGGGCGAAAATAGTAAGCAAATATCCCTGACCAAACGATCCATAGAGCATTGCCCTCGGATAGGGGTTTTAGGTGTCTGGATGCAAAGTTTTCATTCATTAGATTGCTGCGATTCTACCATTGAAGGGACATATGTGTTTGGCAGTCTATCAACACTAGATCTTGAAGATGACTGTGTGCCTGCGACCATTGTTGTGAGCGGTATTGTTGTAAGGGCCTCATGTTTAGTCTTGCAGGTGGGACTATAGCTATGCAAGATGCCATCATTCCTAGAATCTTCATGATAAATCTTAGAGTGTATTGTTGATTTGGCTGTATGAGTGGTGTGAGATTTTGGAAAGCTTGTATACCTTGTATATTTGGGTAAGCTAGGGCTTGTTGAGTTTTTAGGAGAGCACCTAGGTAAGTTTGTACCTGTGCTGGTTGAAGGTGTGATTTTTGGTAATTGAGCGTGAACCCTAGGGTGTGCAAGGTTTCTATCACGTAATGAGTTTGTTGTTGGCATTGAGTAAAATTGTTTGATTTTATTAGCCAATCATCTAGATATGGAAAGATGTGGATGTGTTGTCTCCTTAAGTAGGCTGCTACTGCTGCTACACACTTTGTGAACACTCTTGGAGCCGTTATGCCGAATGGCAACACCTTGAACTGGTAGTGTTTTCCTGCTATGACAAACCTGAGGTATTTTCTGTGAGCTGGATGGATGGGTATGTGGAAAAACGCATCTTTGAGGTCTAAAGCAGTCATGTCATCTTGTTTTTGTAGTAGTGGAATGGCATCTTGCATAGTTACCATGTGAAAATGTTCTGACAGGATGTATAGATTGAGGGGCCTGAGGTCGCTGTCTTTTTTGGGAATGAGGAAGTATAGTGAGCATAGTCCTGTTCCTTGTTGAGAATGTGGAACCAATTCTACTGCTTGTTTTAATAGTAGAGATTGTACCTCTTGTTGTAACAGAATGCTGTGCTCTGGGGACAACTTGTGGTATCATAGTGGAATGTTGGGAGGGGTAGAGATTAATTCTAGGCAATAGCCATTGCAGATAATTGATAATACCCAATTGTCTGTGGTGATATTTTGCCAAGGAGAGTGGAATTGCTGTAGTCTTTCCCCCACAGGAGATGTGTGGAGTGGAAGAGAGGGAAGGAAGTCACTGTTTAGGTTGTGTTGTGGTTTGCTTAGAGGTTTGGAATGTACCTCTGTCCCTGAAATATTATCCTCTGTAGGACCCTCTAAACCCACCTCTTTGATATTGGGTTTGTGGTCCTTGCTTTGTTTGAGAGGTGGAAGCATCTGAGGACTGTGGCTTAAAACCTCCTCTAAACTGTGGTCTGCGAGAGGAGCCTCTATATGGGGTGGTGTATAAAGCGCCCATTGCTTTTGCAGTATCTGAGTCCTTCCTCAGTTTCTCAATAGTGGTGTCTACTTCTGGGCCGAAGAGAAGCTTCTTGTCAAAAGGCATATTAATTACTGCCTGTTGAATTTCTGTTTTAAAACCAGGAGTGTAGCCATGCATGTCTTCTAATTGTGATGGCAGTATTTACACACTCTGCAGCTGCATCAGCAGCATCGAGGGCAAATCTTATTTGACTATTGCTCATAGCTTGTCCCTCTTCCACCACTTGTTGTGCTCTTTTTTTATGCTCCTTTGGGAGATGCTGTATAAGATCTTGCATTTCGTCCCAATGGGCGAAATCAATTTGTTGAGTTCAATAAAGTACTCTTTGGATATGTTTAATAAAGCGCGCTAAAACATATATAAGCATCTGGGCAAAATTACCATCATGATTAATGCCACCTTGCCCATCACGGACAGGTGCAGCGTATTCCGAAACTTGATTATGAGCCGAAGATCCTCTATAACTCTCCCTATGTTCAGGGATAGAAACGTATAAAAAAAATATATTTTTATTGATTTTATCATATAAAACATACAAAAACACAAACAATCCCCCCTCATCGGTACAGCAAATAATATATGAGATAGCCATCATCAATTATACCAATGTTACATCTCGCAAGGGGAATTAACAGATAGTCTCACATTGCGCGATAGGATCAAGAGCTCTGCTTTAACTTTCCCCATCAATTGTCGAATGGCAAAGTCCGTATTAATAATCCAGGAGGCACACTGCTAGCAGCAGTGGACTGACAGTAACATATTGAATAGAGGGGGGACAACAAGAAAAAATAAACAAAAAGGCAGGTGAGGTACACAGCTAGATGATAGCAGCCAGCCACATTTTCCCTGCCTTATACACGAACGGGGAGAGGAAGTGAGACCCATACCCGGGCTTCTTCTATTATACCATTTACTCGTTTCGGGCCGCTAAAAATTTATTCAACGGGGCCCAAATATCTTTGGGTTGAGACCCTTCAGGCATCAAGTTCCAGAAAACCATCAGCTGGTCATGACAAAAAGCGGCATCACTCAACCATTCAGAACTACGCGGCACTCTCGACCCACCCCAGCACATGGCAACTCTACGCTTAGCCAGCAGCAAAAGCAGATCCACCAAGTGCCTGTGCGTCGCCCGAATATCCACCACGCACCCAAGCAACGCAGTTCTGGGAGAAGCAGATATCTCTAGGTCAACCATTTCAGAAAATCGCTTTAAAGACTGCAACCCAAAAAGCATAAACATCCGCACACTCCCATGCCAAGTGCAGAAAACCCGCATCCGGCACCCGACAGCGAACACAGCACGCATCCTCATGTAGCCCCAAAGAATGCAACCCCGCTGGGGTATAGTATAGTCTATGCAATAATTTAAAGTGCAGCAGTCTAAACCTATAATTCGGGGACAGCACCCTCATATGTGCACAGCAGTCTCGCCACAGAGCCTCAGAGATAGGCTCCCCTAAATCTCTCTCCCATGCAAGCCTAGAAAATTCCCTAAAGCCACTCCTCTGCTCTTGCATACAGTTATACAATATAGTGACCAACCTGCAAGGCGACTGCGCACTGCAGAGGGCCTCCAGAGCATGAAACTCCAGGGGGGCCTCAGTCGGGCCACACAAACGGGTCCGCAAGAAAGAGCGAACTCGAATAGCATACATGCGCTGCAGCGCCATACCCTCGCAACCAGCCAGCGCCTCAGAGACGTCAAGCAAGCAACCATCCACCATCCAATCTCCCAGCACAGTCAAGCCAACCTCTCGGAGAAACCCACGTACCCCACCATCGCGATACATCTGAACATCAGCTATCGCCATAACTGGCAAAGAAGGAGCATAAGGCACAGTGACCCCAGATCGCTGCATCAACAAACCCCACGCTCTCATCGTGCATGCCACCGTGTCGATACCCTTCACTCGGGACGGAACACGCCTACCAAATGCACGCATCAAGCCATCCGGCCACACAGAGTCACTCTCCGGTGCCAAGTGCGGCAGATATCGGATCGGGTTCAGCCAGTAATACACAAAGTGCGCCTGCGCACAAAGATAGTATAACTCCAGGTCTGGCGCAGCGAGCCCACCAAGTTCAAACGGTAATGTCAACCTCTCCCAAGAAATGCGCGCACGTCGTCCCGCCCATGCCAGACGAATCAGTGCAGAACGCAGGCGTTTAAAATAGCCTCTCGAGAGTGGAAGAGGAAGATTCACAAATAGGTACAGGAACTTCGGAAGGACCACCATCTTCGCAATGGCAATACGCCCAATCAACGATAGTGGAAGGGCCCGCCAGATCTCGACTTTCCCCTCCAGCCACGCCAGAGCAGCACCGTAGTTAGCCAGCCACAACGTTTCCGCATCACAACTCAGCTGTATACCCAAATACCGTACCGGCCCCTGCGCCCAAACCAGAGGGTATCGAGAATCAGGGATAGAAACGTATTTGGTTGTCGGGCAATCCGTATACCGAGGTATCGTACAGTTGCCACTTCCCAAGGGAAGGGCAATTCAGGTAGCTGGTCTTGCCCAGAGTGCCTATAGGAAACTAGTTAACGTGGAGTCCAGACAGTTCCCCGAATTCGCCAAATGTCGCAAGTACTGAGTATACTTTTTTTGATCGAACTCTGCCGGCAATCCAACACTCCCAGGGGCTTTTGCAGTTTGCCGACACAACTTCTTTAGATATTGGTGCATCAAGAAGCAGTCTATCTTCCTCTAGCACTCTAATCATTGTTAAATTCGCCAAGTACGCTGCTACTGCAGCAGTAGGGGTGAGACAAGTGTTCTAATATGCTCTCTTTAAATGGGCTACAAAAACATCAGTTATGCCCTGGTGAGAATTTACCTCCTGATCTCCAGGGTCCCCCACCATCACGACTGAGGCCCTCCGTTCCTCCATGCGGAGTAGCATAGCCAACATTCTACGATCTTTATCGCCCTTCATATAGAGGTACTGTCTATACGTGGTACGTCCCGATTTATCAAGTCTATCCCAGGTATCAAAGAATTGCCTCGTAGCGTCTTTATAGTTACCCAATTTATTTGGGGACCCCACCATCTGCTCCTCTAGCTCCTTCAATTTTTTTCCGTGCAAATCTAGCATGCTCGGGAGCTGCATTTTCACCCTGTATGTCGTTTTCCTACATTCCCCTATGAGGACCGCCTTCATGGAATCCCACTCTGTGGCCTGTGTTCTAGTGCTTCCCCCATTTTTATCATAATAGTGGTCTAATATTTCAGAAACCATCTGAGCAAAGACCGGATTTGTCAAAGCCTCAGGCCTCATTCTCCAGAGGGGAACCCTGGGAGTCTTTGTACAGGTTTGAAATGTGAATAAGAGTGGAGAGTGGTCTGATATATATTGTGCCTGATATGAGATGTCTACAATATCTTGGATCAGAGTCCCCGTCGCTAAACAATAATCTAGGCGGCTATACGTCTTAGTCGCCGGGGTGTAGCAGAACTAAGAAGATTGCAGTGGGTTATGTTTCCTCTATACATCTCAGAGGTTCAGTCACTGCATCACCTCCCAGACAGCCCCGGTCATGTTAGGTTTCTTATCCGCCGAGGGAGGGGTGAGGGGGTGCTGTACGGTCAAGTGCACCAATGAGTACGCAATTAAGGTCTCCAGCCATAAGTACCTCAGAGCCCAAGTGAGCAGCTGCCAGGGGCAACCCATACTAACACCACTGGGCATAGCTAGAGTATGATGAGTTTGGAAATATGTGACCCTTCCAGCGTTTATGAAGCTGTACGATACAGGCCCCCAGGTATGTGTGTCCTGAAGGAGATAGTTTTTTTTTCTTTCTAGAATTCTGTCGGGCTACAGGGTATGTTGTTTTTATCCTCTTGTATAACCTGAAATATCAGCAAGGGATACTTTAATAGAAGTATGACTCAGACCTGAGTAAGATAACTGTAAGAGATATGGAAGAAGCAGCAGAAGCAAAACAGAGTTAATTGGACGCAGATTTTGATTAGTACAAAAAAAAAAAAAAGGAAGCATTCCAGCTTTGCAACATTTAATTGTGGACACAGCTCTGGTTTGTGACAGAATTTCTTTGCATTCATCTGGAAATTCTAAGCAGTACAACTCATTGTGTTCTAGAGCCATGCTGGTAAACTTAGAAATGCTTGTTCCAGGTTAGGTTCTTGGCCCTTGCTGCAAGGGAGCAGATTTGGTACAGGTGGCAATGGTATGTGCAGCTGCTCTGATAGGAGAAAAAAACTTGGGAACAACTACTATCTTCCCCACAATGGTGCGACTGGTATTATTTGACATGGTTCACTTCACCTTGCTTATACCTTTGGGATTAGGTGGAATTGGTGGAAAAGAGCAGGCAAAGGTCTCCGATCAAGCTATAGAAAATTCATTCCCTCACAGCCTGATAGGATATGCTTGCTGGCATAATAGTGGTGTTTCTTGTTTTGATTTACTACAAACATGTCCAAATTCAGCCTGTCCCAGATTTGGAAGCTCTTGTTTAGTTTAACGTGATTAAGTCCCTCATCCATGGAATTCCTTGTATATTCTGTTTAAAGTGTCTGCTGTGCAGTGTATATTATAGCAACATGCTAAACTATTAACTGAATATGGTGCGTGATGGACCAATTCCATATCTTTTGAGATTCTTTTGATACGGGAAGAAATAGATAACGTCCCGGCCTGCTGTACTGTCTGTGTAGCTCAATAAATAACTTCCTTGTGTACCTGGACGGAGGGATTGCAAACTTAGAGCGTTGGCTTTCACCTCTAGAATACTGATGTGCAGGCAAGCTTTATCCGCTGACCATAAGACCTCCTACTAGCAAATTCTGTAGATGCCCTCCCCAGCCATCTAGGGAGGCACTGGATGTCATAAAGAAGTAGGATTTTTATTGAAGGATGTTTCAATCAACAGCTATATTCTTGTACCGGTACCACTATAGTAAGCATTGTCTCATGTTTAGTGTTAGAGATAAGACTGTCAAACGAACCTTGGTTTTGACACCACTGCTTGTCTAACTCTTCTTGGAATGATTGCATACACAGGCTGCAGTTTGGTATTGAGGGAATGCAGGATGACAACATCCCTAAAAGAGACTTGTACAGTCTCACTGTGATAGTCTTTTTCTTCGCCAGTTTCTGTATTAAGTTGGAATATCCAAAAACAACAACCTGTATGTGGTACATAGTGGTCTGCAATATGGTAGTAGTGTACCCCAATCAGTGTAGGTCAAGTGCAAATGCAAGTCCTATCCTCACCGCTGACAACCAATATTAGAAATGGGGTCTCTAGTTGGCAGTTGGTTTGCACACTGTTCAAGTAGGGACCCTCACTCTAGTCAGGATAAGGGAGATACCCAGCTCAATAACCCCTGCTCACCCCCTTGGTAGCTTGGCACGAACAGACAGGCTTATCTCAGAAGTAATGTGTAAAGCATTTGCACATAACACAAAGTAATACAGTGAAAACACTACAAAAGGACACCACACCAGTTTAAAAAAAATAGCCAGTATTGATCTGTGTAAAACAAGACCAAAATGTTAAAAATCCAACGTACAATAATAAAGATATGTATTTTGCAAGAAGTAACTTAAAAATACAGTTCCTTGAAGTTGATAGCCCCAGATGGAGCTATCATGGCACGCAAACAAAAAAATCCAACAGTTCTGGCCGGCCGCGGCATCATAGGCCAGCTGGGGTGTCAGGAAGACCTTCAAACAGTACCCTGGAAATGTAGGGCATCATGATCTTTGCTATGAGATCCGGAATGCGCCAGTGAGACCAGGGTTGCGGTGCGATGTGGGGCACTCCTACCTGTGGCATCGTCAGGTCACAGGGCAGTCTACGGCATCGTTGACGGCATCACAGTGGTTTTTCTTCTGTTGCAGCACAAAACACACAGTTCCCAGTGCTGTCGGCAGAAGCTGAAGTCTTTGATATCTCAGACTTCCAACAGGAGGCAAGCTCTACTACAAGCCCTTGGAGAAACTTCACAAGCAGAATAAACAGCAAAGTCCAGTCTTTGCCCTCTTTAAGGCAGAAGCAGCAGCTGCAGGCCAATCCAGCAAAGCCAACAGAGCAAAGGGACAGTACTTCAGCTCTTCTCCTTGCAGAGGTTCCTTTTAGATCCAGAAGTGTTCTAAAAGTCTAGGGTTTTGGGTCCACTACTTACACCCATTTCTGCCTTTGAAGTAGGAAAACTTCAAAGGAAAGTCTCTGTTGTTGACAACACCTTGCTTTGCCCAGACCTGGCCCCAGACACACTCCAGGGGGTCGGAGACAGCATTGTGTGAGGACAGGCACAGCCCTTTCAGGTGTGTCAACTTCTCCCTCTCCACTCTAGCCCAGGAGACTCATCAGGATATGTAGGCTAACCCTCAGCTCCCTTGGTGTCACTGTCAGTCTGACCCAGAAGTAGAATTCACAAATAAGCAGAAGCACAGAATGGTTAAGCAAGAAAATGCCCATTTTCTAAAAGTGGCATTTTGAAACTGACCATCTGAAAACCAACTTTACCAACAGATGTATTTTAAAATTGTGTGTTCGGAGATCCCAAACTCCACATCTCTATCTGCTCCCAATGGGAAACTGCACTTAAAAGATATTTAAAGGCAGTCCCCATGTTAACCTACGAAAGACAGGCCTTGCAACATTCAAAATCGAAATTGGCATTATTTCACTGCCACGGCATGTAAAACACATCAGTACATGTCCTTCCTTTAACATTTACTGCATTCTGCCCAGGGGGCTACCTAGGGCCTACCTTAGGGGTGACTTACATGTACAAAAAGGTAAGGTTTGGGCCTGGCAGGTAGGTACACTTGCTGGGTCAAATTGGCAGTTTAAAACTGCACACACAGACACTGCAGTGGCATATCTGAGCCATGTTTACAGGGCTCCTAATGTAGGTGGCACAATCAACGCTGCAGGTCCACAAATAACATTTGATTTACAGGCCCTGGGCACCTCTGGTGCTCTTTACTAGGGACTTAAGTAAATCAAATATGCCAACCATGGATAAACCAATAACCAATACAATTTACAAAGGGAGCGCTTGCACTTTAGCACAGATCTGCTGTGGTAAAGTGCACAGAGACAATAAACCAGCAAAAACAAATCAGAAAAAATAGGAGGAGGAATGTGAAAAATTTGGGGATAACCCTGAAAAAAGGGCCATTTCCAACAGCTGGGTCTCATACTCTGTGGATGGTAACACTGTCTATATCTGTAAAAAAAACTGCTCCCAAGAACTGAATCTTTTTTTGGGGGATTAACACAGCTGTCCTTGTTTAACATTATTGTTTAACATTAGACATAATTGTTGAAAAAGTTGAACAGCAGTCTTCACTGAGTTTCCTGTTGCTTGAACAACCTTTCCTTGACTAACCATTAGTCGAAGTAGGAAAACACTTGATGTCCTTGTTTCTCCAGATGTGCTGTAACTAGAGACACACACCTTGTGAAGATTCATGTGAATGGGAGAGCTTTGAATGGATATTGGCAGCCAGCCACTTCGAACTGCAGATATGCTCTATGTTCGGGATGAACAGAGATGGGAAAGTAGGCATACTGAAGGTCTAGGGTGGACATAGAACCTTTCAGCAATAGTCGCAGAATTTCATGCAGTGTAAAAATGTGAAATGTCTGCTTCTTTAAGAAATTTGTTCAACTAATGATGATCTAAATTATCAGAAAAACAGTAGAATAGAATCCTGCATTCGAGTTTGATTTAGGGACTTGTTCTATGACTCCCCCCCCCTTGCTTTGACATTATGGAGATCGCTGCTTGCAAAAGGCATAGATGCAGTTTTCTGGATAGTAACGTTGGAGGAGTTTGTATTTTTTTTTAAATTAATTCTAATGTACGATCCAGAAGTATGAGTTTTAGGATGCATTTATCTGCTATAAGTTGGCACTGGTTGTATTAAGACAAGATCTTTCTGCCCACAGGTTCTATCTGATAAGGTGTGGAAGCCTCCAAAAAGGTTATCACTGCCTTCTAGAAGCTTCTTAACTTCTTTGATTGGGGCCTCTCAGTGGGTTCTATACTGCAAGATCAATTGTTGACGATAGGGTGGTTGATGCAGTTGGTATGGTTGGTGTCTCCAACCCCATCTAGAAGCATAACAGCTAGCCCCTTGAAAGTTAAAGGTTCAGTGTTGTGGTAATGAACCTACGGCTCATGTCATGGCCATTTCCTTGGACCGGAGAGCCTCTTCAACATATTACCATACCAGATAAAGACTCTGCAATATAGCATGTGCAGTATTCTGCTTTGTAACTCTGGTAGCAAAGATGTTGCCTTCAACCACCCTTGCCATTGTAATACTGCTACACCAGACAATTGACGAAAAACAGTGGTTACAACAAGGAAAGGATATGGTTTTCTCGCTCATGTAAAATGGCTTTGACTTCAGCTCTTTTCTCTTCCAGTAACAGATCTATGAGTGAGGTACAACGTTCAACGACATTTGTTTATTATAATGAGTCAAATTTGCTATGACTTTAGAAACTCTAATGGGTGTTGTAGCAGTTGGCAAAAGACATTTACCAACATTATCCGGTCTTCTTTCTTGTCTATCCAGTGGAGCAGAACATGGTGATATTGGTGTGTAAGATTTTCTTGTAGCAGCTTAAATTACTACAGAATCTGCATGTGAGTTTCTGATAAGGCACACGTGTATCATATGCAGCATTACATAATTTGTCAGTTCGTAGCACAATAGCTGCTACTGTTGTCACATTTGTTATTGTTTTAATACCTTCTGACCAGATATGATTTAATTACTGGAATAGCTTGCACCATTTTTCTGGTTGGCTCTTTAAAATTATATTTGAATGTGTTTCTTTAGTCAGGACTGGTAGATGCTCTTACAATCAGGCCACTGAAGACACCTACATCGTGCAGGGGTGAGTCTGATGGAGTTCGAGTTACAACCTCTGCAACTAGAGATATAGTCATCCCATTCAGGATCGGGTCAGCTGGAGAAAAGGGTGGAAGTTGTCCTTTCTGTTGATCAGCAAAGGCATTGTCATGAAGTTAAGATTGCAATTGCAATATATGGCATACAGCTGGAAGCTATATTGGTGTAACGAATAGGAGTGGAAGTCCCAAGGTGTGAGAGGAGTGATGGGCTGCATTCGAAGTATCATTGCTGAAGGTGGAAATGGCAGAGGAATTTGCTTCTTTTACAACTGAGGTGCAGGTTCAGGAAAACATTTGTAATAGTCTGCCATCATCATCTGTAGGTCTTTAATTAGGTTTCATGGTACCTTCCTCACAGGGGAAAGGTGTGAGGTTCACCTTCAAATGGCTCCTCTTTCTAATAAAAATATTTCAGTTGAGGCTCTCCATAGTCGTCATCATCTAGATAAACGTATATGCTGGCCCAAATAGCCTTCAGAATCGAAAAAGTGTTGTAGGATTTGGGGACACGTTACTTGGAGAAGCATGCTCTGGAATTAAGGGAGTGGGGGTAACCTTTTCTGAGATAAGGATAGGTTTTGCAGGGCTTAGGAGAGGATACTTGTTTTTCATTGATGATGTGGTCATCGATGGTGGTATAGCTGACAATGCAGTGGCGGTAACGTTGAAGTTCGGTTAAATCACCTAAAACCGTTTACTCTTCACTATCCTGGTAAGAACATTTCACACCATACTGACTGTACGAACCACTGTTCACTATTCACAACAAGACTTTTCCTACAACGGCCCATGGCTGGCATCTATACATGACTCTGGCTCAACTTATTGATCATGAATTTTTTATTCAACCGTACTAAATCTTCCCACTCTCAACCGCATGACACTTAAACACAGCACAAAATTTCCCATCTGTTGAGTCTACTTCTCTCTTCTGAATAACACTGCACGACTCCCGATCCAGCACTCTTCTGTAACATATTTTGCTACTATGATAACTATTGTCAATTAGTAATCAAACAGAGACTGGCACCAGTTTGATTTTGTTTAAAATTGTTTAAAATTGTTGATGGCACAATTATGAACTACTTGATTCTAGGCATTTATTTTCCATGATATTTGCTTTATCAAACTCTTAAAAATGTTTGCATGACTCCATGATTTCCAACATAGCATTATTTTTTATATTTACTTGTTAATCAACAGAATAGCTGAGGCTGAGCAAATCCTTTTCATCCTAGCATGTCTTTACATGTCAACAAGTAAACTGTGAACTAATTACTCCGTGATATACACTTTCCCTGATATTTCATAATAACTGCTATAATGATGTTGGTCCACTAACTATTATGAAAATGTATTCTGCAATCTGTTAAGTAATATCTTCAAATATTGTTTCCAAAATAACTTGATACAGCCTAAACAACTGATTTTAATAATAACTTTGTACATGTTATGTTCTAATTGTAGTTTTCCACTTTCCCCTTTAGTTCTCCTTTGCCTTTATATTCCCAAAATTCCTCTCTGCACTTTGTTTTTTACATTTTTATTGTACAGTAGAATATTGCTCAGTTATCAGACGCACAGAAAACAATACAATATGTATCTATTTCAGTTGCTTGGTTCATGCAGTACACAAGGAGAAACCAAGTAACTGTAATTTTTGTCATTTATGAACAATGACATAATCTAAAATAAATTCATCCCATTTCACTCCCTTTCACCGCTTCCTCCCAATCCAATCCAATGGTCAGTGCTCTAGAGATGTCAAAGTATAAGACGTCAGGCAGACCCGTAGCACTCAAAAAAGTTCAAGAGGAGAAAAGGTCACCACCATGTATCCCAGTCGAATCAGAAGAAATGGTAGGTAGTGTATCTACCTATATCTTGAACAGAAATAAACATAGATAAAAGGATTTAGTCAATGGTATTCTCCTGCAGACGTTCATCGCCTTTAGTGGCCATGTTGAATATCTCAACTAGGGTATTTCATGTTTGGGCTATGAAGTATTTCTGTAGCCCAAACTTTTCCCATCTATGCAACAGTGTGCTCTCTAACCGAAACCAGTGTGTGCAGTTATAGATCAGGTGTTAAGGCCTGGAGTACTGGGGTTTTCTAATGCATTGTCATAATATATTTTGCCAGCAACAAAGTGAGATTGCGAAGTCTTGTGGTGGATCTGGCCATATCAAGGTGTAGGTAGTGGCCCTGTAAGATTGCCTCAGGGGCGGCGGGCAAGATGCAACCAATTGTGTCAGACAGCAATGCAAGGACCCTCGGACAATAAATAGCCAGGGATGAGCAAAACCAAACCATATGTAATATATCACTATCAAGGAGGGCACACAGAGGGCACTGTGCAGATGTGCCTGGGAATATTTTGTTAATTTGGCTGGGTGAAAGGTAAGAGCAATTCAGAATGTTACATTATATACATCAAAATTGTGCATGACGCAATATTTTATGAGGGTGCTCCAGTATTTTGATCCAGAAAAAGCCATGTAATAGCTTAACAAAATCTGTTACCTAGGCAGATTAAACAACCCAAGTGCCAAAACGTCATGAACTACTGTAACAATAAATGTTACAAATTGGTGGAGAGTCCAAAAAAAAAAAAAACACTTTTTGAATTAAAAAACAAATTCATTTCTTGAACATTTCAATACAATATTAATTTAACCCCCAGGGTGCCCGGTACGAGCTGGTCTCTTCCTCAGCCGGTGTTCCCTTGTGCCAAGGGCGAGACCAGGTTGTCCTGCACCCGGCAGAGCGGTCGCCTTCCCCCCGTGGGCCATCAGTGATGGAAGGGGAGTCGCTTCCCCTTCCATCCCCCCCCTGACGTCTGATGACGTCAACGCGCAAATCGCACAGTGAACTCAGAGGCCACCTCCCATTGTGCTGCAAGCTGAGCTTCCAGCACGATCCGGAAGAGAAATGCAGAGCAATTCTCTTCCGACCGGGAGGTGAGAGCAGGTAGAGGCATGAAAAGAAAGGCCTTTCCTTTCATGTGCCTTTTCTGACCCCACAGGGGCAGAACCCACTAGACACCAGAGATCTTTTTTTTCCTTTTTTTTTTTCTTCTTTTTTTAATATGTGAGGAGTAATTGGGGGCCCTTGGGGGAGAATCAGCCTTTTTTTTTTTTAGGCTAATCTGCCCTGGTGGGGGTGGGATGGGTGGGATTGGGGGGAGGGTGTCAGAAACCTCTAGACACCAGGGATTGTTTTTTTTTTAAATCAGTTTCACGGAAGGGGAGCGACCCCTTAGGCAAGGGTCGCCCCCCTGGGAGACAGTTATTTTAGGCCATTTCTGCCCACCATGGAGGCAGATCGGCCTATTTTTCTTAGGGCAAGCTGCCCCCCCGGGGTGCAGGAACCACTAGACACCAGGGATTTTTTTAATTACATCAGTTTTTACACAAGGGGAGCGACCCCTTAGGCAAGTGTCGCTCCCCTTGGGGGCAAATTTTTTTTTAGGCCATTTCTGACCACCACGGGGCAGATCCACCTATTTTTGTAAGGCCCATCTGTCCCCAAGGGGAGCAGAAAGACCACCAGAGACAAGGGAATATTTTTTTTTTTTTTTTTTTTTTTAGAGGGTGTATGGCCATACCCCCACCCCAAATAAATGGGTACAAAGTTGTTCTGCCTACTGGTGGCACCGGTGGGCAGATGGGGCAATTACCCCCAATCCACTCCCCAGGGAAGGGGGCAGAAAGCCTACTAGATGCCAAGGAATTAAAAAACTGAAAATAGTGGGGTGGTGGCTACCAACCAATATGGGCATGGTTATGCCCCACCCCAGCTGAAGAGGGTAACAGTCTTTCAGCTCTCCACCAACACACTAAAACATATTTTCCCACAGCAAGCAAGAGGGCATTTGATGATTTTGGGTTTTGGTTTTACATTTGGGCCATGACAGCTTGTCTAACTCTCAAAATTGTCCCACTTGGAATGGTGAGGGCTGCACTTTTTGGACTTTGGTACGCTGCCATGTAGAAAAATCTATGAGACCTAGACACATCTGAAAACTAAACATCTGGGTAAGTCCAGGGTGGTCTGCTTCACATGCACCTAGCACCCTTTTCTTACCCACAATGCCCTGCAAACCACCAACTTTGCTTTAAATCACACATTTTCCCACATTTCTGTGATAGAATCTTCCGGAATCTGCAAGAATCCACAAAATTCCTACCACCCAGCATTGTCGCATTGGCACAGGTCAAGCTTACGCCTGTCTACTACCACAGAAGATCCTGAGCTGTCACCTGCAAGATCTAGATGGAGTCAAAGAGGCAGCCCTGGTGTCGGAAACATTGAAACCAAAGGTTCCAAAGCAAGGCTGTTATGCCATTTAACTTTGGAGATGATGATACATAAGATTAGGAATCTTTAAAGCCTCAGAATCACACAGTGGATGCTCAGGATTAACAAAACATGAGGATCATATCCTGAATGTCCAGGACTTATTGCAGCAATGGAAAGACAATGAATGTCAATGTGTCCAGGATAACTCCCATGACAGGAATCATCTGTGTGAAACTAAAGTAAGACTTTCTCTCGTTTACTGAAAGTTGCCTACATCTGAAGTGAGCCCACCTTGGGCATTCAGTCATCAAAGTACTGGAACAGATGTATTCCAAGCCTTCAAAGGCTGCCAGCGACCACAGTCATCCCTTTTGCGAGCACTGGAGGGGCCAAGATGAGGTAGAAGAGAAGTAACAAATATTAGAAGTGTTCTAACCTCACATTGAGCAGCAGATAATACCTGTAGGACTGCAAGATGTGTATATGAAAATAGGTGTTTAACAAAGTGCAATTATAGGCTCCATTTTTCTGCAGTACAAGAACACCCTTCTACTCTCTCTGAATCCAGCACTCTTGGCCAGTAAGAGGTTGACTTCTTGCAGCAAGATTGCAGATGGTCTCCTGAGAGTCACTCTGATGTGGGAGGAAAATAAGCAGAGATACAATGAAAGGCAGGGTATAGTTGCCCTGCAGGGCTCATCTGTCTGATTTTATGGATCTCCAGCTTGGTAGGAAATTTTACTCTTGACTCCTACTAGCAGGGTGTGGCCCTGTAAGGGAAAATTAAAGCAGTCTGGCAACCGCTACAGCAGGGGAGGAGGTAAAGGAAAGCAGGCTCTGCTGGTGCCAATGTCCACTGCTGCTGCCATGACCTCCACCTAGGAAGGACTGGGTCTTCTGCTGCTGCACAGGTTTGGGAGGACTGGTGTAGTCTGATAGCTAGCCTCTTGGACTAGTAACTAAAGCTTCGGTACTGTTGGTGAAATTGCTTGGGGAGAGACCTGAGTACCAAGAATCACTGCCCTTAAATCATCAAGCACTGAATAAAACTTATTTTCAAACAATATGCAGCCATCATAAGGCATGACCACAACCAACACTTGGACATCTCCTGAAAACAAAGTTGACCTCATCCAATGTTCCTTCTAAGCGTAACACTGGCAGCAATAAGCTCTGCCAATAGTCTCTGGTTTTCCAATGCAGCTCACAACAGCTACTTCACCACATCAAGACTTTCATTTATTGTTTGAGCCAACTAGGCTCTAGAGTCCTTCGAGATAGCTGGCAAGATATGGTTTCCCATGCCCCTTAAAGCATGGGCGCACCTGCCCAAAAAACAGAGTTCAAGGGTCTTAAGGCTAAACTTGCCAAACAACATTTTTTTCAGAAGCATCAATAAGTTTAAACTCTCCATCAAGAGGGCTAGTCGGAAAGGCATTAGGAGTGACTTTACTAGACAATTCCTGGCTCTCCAGGATTTTAGATGTAAGATGCTTTGGAAAAATAAACAAATAAATAAAAAAAAATAAAAAATAGGATAACCAAAGACCGGTCAAAGTCACTGGGCCACAGGTCAACTAATCTCTGAGACCAAGCATGTCAAGCCTAAGTGGTCATGAGAGTGTATGTGACAGCCTCAATGAATGGCAATAGTGGCTCAGACGAGGTAGGTCGTCATTTAAGGATCTCAGTTAATAAATCTGTCCTAGTTTCACCAGTTGTCAATAGCCAGTCTAGTTCTTCTACTGCCCTTCGCACTTTCTTCTCTTGGTGGCCCAGGTGTAGGATCCAGCTCTGTGGAATCCAAAGGCATGCAAAGAGCATCTGAGAGAGTTGGAGGCTCCCATTTGCTGAAGCGAAATCAACAGCTATGGGATTTTGGGTGTACCAGGACAATCTGCAGGACTGGATCGGAGTCAGAAGATGCTTGAGGGTAATGATCTCCCACCGATGCCTTCACACCTTCAAGTATGATTTCAATTGTTAGGATATGTATATTGAGCATTTTTTACTTCAACTTGCCAGACGAATTTGAGCACTACTGGTCTCTTGAACCAGACTGCGAATGGCCCAGGACTTCTTGTATGATCGTGATCTCTTCCTTTTGTCAGCAACATGAATTTCTGCCTTCCGCTGCTGGACTGACTTCAGGTGCATGAGAGCACATTTATTGCATGGCTTTGAGATGTGATTGGAACCCAAGCACCAGAGACACGCCATGCAGGTCGGTACCTGGCATCATCTTCCGGCAGCCTCAACACAACTATAAATACTCACTTTGGTGGTTGCTTCATTAGAGCACTCTAGAAGAAATGTGAAAGTTGTCGGAAAATGAACAAACCTCCGAGCAGAGATGTTGCCAAAAATAAAGAGGTGCCACTTGAGGGCGGTATTGAGTATCACAGAGCCATATGGTTCCACCTATTGGTGCACCAAAATATTCCAGGAGAAATCCCCATTTCTACTCTGATGCCGGCAGATATTCCAAAGGTGAGAAATCTGCAGTTAGAAGTAGCAATCAGGACTCAGATTACAAGTAAGTGACGTTTCCTGCTTGATCACAGAAGGATCGCAGAACTTCTTAAATACTGAATAGAATAGTAAGCATCTTCTCCACCAATGATGTGGGATATCCAATAATACAGAATTATGGGAAAACAAAACAGACACCCATAAGAAAGCAAGTTTAACTTAGTCTATGGAGTCTACCGATCTACAGGAACCAAAGCCTTTAAAGGAAGACCAAGAGTAACCCACAAAGGTTATGGATGTGGTTAGGAGACCACCTAGGAAAACCTCTGACCACATATAGCTACTGACTTTTCACAGACAAAGTTTTGTGTACCTCAGTGAACTCTTACGTAAATAATCATGAGCCTTGATAATAATATCAGCTGCATTAAAGTGAGAATAGATGCTTCTAGGCTAAGCTAAATTACAAGTAGCCACCGCTGCCTCCATTTTCTTAATCACTTACAACTAACAACTTAATGTGACAGCAAGGAACAAAAAAATTACCCTGAACTGAAACTCTGTGTGTCTTTCTTAATAAATTAGGAAAATTTATTAAAATAGGGGTGACAAGAAATGTTGAAGCTTTAGTAAAGTAACACCTGTCTTAAGATGCAAAGTAGGTGCATTGAGGCCTGGTATCATGATGGTTAACTCGTTCTCTTTCTTTATCCCTTTGCGCATGGATTGAGAGGCATAAAACTCATTATGTTATGGAGGAGATCATGCAGAGATTGAGTACATGTAGGAAGCTTGCCTGGTGTGTGGTGGGTACCTAAGGTATTTACACCTTATACCAGGCCCAAATATCCCCTATTAGTGTAGTGTAGGCAGTGTGTAGAAGCCAGGCTCTCTAGAGGTAGCTGTCGATGAGCAGCCAAGGCTGATCTATGAGACATGCAAAGCCCATACAATACCACTGTAGTCACAAAGCACTTACACACATGAAAGAAAACACCCAGTGTTACAAAAATAAAGGTACTTTATTTTAGTGGCACAAATACCAAAAAGTACTAGAGAGGCACTCCTCCAACAGGAGTTAAGTAACACACTAGATATGTACACTAGTAATCAGCAATAGGCATAGAAAGTGTTCGAAAACAGTGCAAATAGCAACAGACAATAGTGACCCTAGAGGGAGCCCAAACCATATGCAAAAAAAAAATGGAATGCGAATGCAGGACCCCAACCTAGGTAAGTGGAGGGTGTAGAGGGGAGCTGGGGGAAATAGGAAATGCCAAAGGTAAGTACCACAGTGCCCCCCAGCGACCAGGAAGAAAGGAGTGATTTACTGGATTTTCCCCAAACCACCCAAAAGGAAGGAAAATAAGAAAATGCTACACCCACACAAGTCTGCAAGAGCCCAGCGGTGAATTCCGGAAGAGGAAGACCTGTGGAAGAAGAGGACCAACTTCAGAATCGACAGAAGAGTCCAGTGGGGGCAGGAGCCACAACCCACCCAACTGTGGATGCAGGAGTTGGTTGACAGTAGGACAAAGACAGTCAGGAATGGAGCCCTGGAGCAGGTGAAGAGTTCCTGGAGGATGCAGTTGATGTTCCACGCCGGATGGATGATTGCAGTCGGTCAGTGGCGAGCAAAAGCAAACAAGCCTTGGCAGAAATTGCCGTGAAGCGAAAGTGGAGCTGCTGAGGACCAGCAAGGTCTTGGATGACTCACCCCACTGGGGAACTCCTAGTGGAACCTACAGCAAGGCAGAGAGTCCACAGAAGAAGCAGCCTCCACAAGAGACCCACTGGAAGAGGAATCAGAAGTCACAGAGGAGCTCATGCAGAACAACTGGACAGGGGTCCCACGCGGCAGGAGAAGCACACAGAAGGCTGTGCGTTGCAGGAAGGAGTGCTGGGGCTACACGAAGGCTGAAGATCCCTTGGAGGAGACGCCAACAAGCCTTGGTAGCTGTAGGAGATGCAGTGCATGGGGGGTACTGTCCTGAGTGGGAAGGCAAGGGCTTACCTCTACCAAAGTTGGACAGCTGGCAGAGAGGAACAAGAGGACTTCTCCAGACCACCACCCAGGATGCAGGATCCACGCAGCTCAGGATGAGAGTAGATCCATGCAGCCGGTGGTCGTTGCAGTTGGTACCTGAGGGTGCAAGGGAGCGACTCCTTCACTTCAAGGGAGATTCCTTCTTCCTTCTCGTGCAGACTGAAGACTTGCCACCCTCGGACATGCAGAGCCGGGGAAATATTGCAGAAGCTGGAAGGAGCCGTGGAAACAATGTTGCAAACAGAGTCTTCGTTGTTGATGCAGATTTGTCATTTCCTGGAGGGTCTAGTCGCGGTTCAAGTGGCTAGAAGTAGAAGTATGGTTGCAGAGGAGTCCTGCTAGAATCTTGCAAGCTGAATCTGAGGACCCACCCAAGAGAGACCCTAAACAGTCCTGAAAGGGTGGATTGGTCACCTAGCCAGGTGGCCACCTATCAGGAGGGGGCTCTGACATCATCTGTCTGACCTGGCCACTTCGATGCTCCTAGAGGTCCCTGCTAATATTGGATTCAAGATGGCAGAACCCAGGTACCCTATGGAGGAGCTCTGGGCACCACCGCTGGGGTGGTGATGGACAGGGGAATGGTCACTCCCCTTTCCATTGTCCACTTTCATGCCAGGGCAGGGACTGGGGGTCCCTGAACCGGTGTAGACTTGTTTATGCAGGGAGGGCACCAAATGTGCCCTTCAAAGCACACCAGTGGCTTGAGGAGGCTTCCTCTCCCAAGCCATTTAACACCTATTTCCAAAGGGAGAGGGTGTTGCCCCCCTCTCCCAAAGGAAATCATTTGTTCTGCCTTCCTGAGCTTGAGCCGCTCCAGCAGCAGGAGGGTAGACACCGGTTGGCATCAGCCTTGTGCTGACCAGAAAATCCCAGAAGGCTAGTAGGAGCAATGCTGGGGCCCTCTGAGGATCCCCCAGAGTGAATGGAATCATACTTCCAATACTGGCAACAGTATTGGGATATGATTCCAACATGTTTGATACCAAACATGCCTAGGTTCTGAGTTACCATAAATGTAGCTTGACATAGGTAGTGACTAACATCCAGTACACGCATAAAATGGCGTCCCGCACTCACGAAGTCCAGGGAAATGGAACTGGAGTTTGTGGGCGAACCTCTGCCAGTGCTGGGGTGCCCTCACACACAGGTACTTGCACCCTACCTTCTGGGCTAGGAGGGTCTGCCATAGGGGTGACTTACAGTGACCTGGTGCAGTGACCTATAGTGAAAAGGGTGCATGCACCCTTTTATGCAGGCTGCAATGGCAGGCCTGTAGATACACTTTGCATGGGCTCCCCATGAGTGGCATAATAGATTCTGCAGCCCATGGTGATCCCTTTGTACCCCAATGCCCCAGGTACCTAGGTACCATATAGTAGAGATTTACATAGGGGTACCAATATGCCAATTGTGGCGTGTAAGTGGTTCAAGTAACCAAGTTTGAAGGGAGAGCGTATAATCACTGGGGTCCTGGTTAGCAGGATCCCAGTGACACAGTCCAACACTGACAACAGGCAGAAAATGGGGGTAACCATGCCAAGAAAGAGGGTATATATTGAGATATTTTTCCCTAAATACATGGACCTGTGGGAGCACAAAATACCCTGGTTAAGTAGTATTTCCCAAGAACAGCACGAGAGGGAACATGCATTGTTAAGTGAGTCTCTACATAGGTCTCGAAAACGCATTAGAAAACATCAAATTTAAGACAACTATCAGCCTCATTTAGCAGCAATGTAAACTGCAATGGTGTTTGTGTAATGGCGTAGTCACACGCTCCGAGGGAGGTTGCCCCTTTAGCTGTATTGCCTTCATTGTATCCTGAGAAAATGTTTCTGCTGGCCAAAGCATGTTTCAACCTAATTTCTCCAAATAATAAGGATGTTGTATTAATAATAAGTTAATCTTTTATTATGATCGACAACTAACCAGCTAGTAGGGTAGCCAGGTCGAACAGATAAATGAATATTGCTGGACCTTTTCTAGAGCATAAAAGGAAACATTGGCGCAAATTCGATCTCTGACTAGAAAGCCTAGTTAAAGTGGGAAACCTGGATTATTCCACTGAGGGTACTAATCATACACTAGTAGGTTAGGGGCTTGTGTATGTACTGAGAATGCAGTGAGTCATTTGTAGACATATTTCACTTCTTCCTGTTATTTATTTATGTATTTCCCTTTATCCTGGGGCATTCTCCTATGCTTAGCTACGCATTTCACGTGTTAACCTGTCTAAATTATTCTCAGTAGAAAAATTGACTTTCCTCTATCTATTGATAAATTTCTCAATTTCACTCTTAACTTTTCACACACCTGTTTAAATCCACATATAGACACGAGACTTCGAGGCAACAGAAATAAAATAGAAGACCACCTGTTTTACACCCAGCATGAAAAAGGCAATTTACCACAAAGTTGTCTGCATTAGAAAATAAAAACATTCTCAATATTCTGGTTAAGGTTGCTGTTTACTCCACTAGGATGAGAAAACAACAAAATCAATTTATATATCCACTTCTATTTAGTAATACTCAGAACTAATCTGAAATGAACATAATTTGCCGGTTTCTCTCCTGACTGGCTCATATCAATACCCAAGCGCCCGCCACGCAGTTTTTTAATCAATATTTTTACAACAAATGTTACAGTGATAGTATCAATGAAGTTATAAAAGATGGCATGATTGCTATAATATCTGGGTTAATTAGCAGTGCATGATGAGGGCGCAAGTTATAGTTACCTTAGGGCGCGAGTTATAGTTACTTGAAGTAACTATGACAGGTGAATTTCTATGGTTTTGTAGATTTAAAATGTGAGCTTAACTATAACTTCCCTGGAACCTGTGTTTTTTCAGTTAATGTATGTTTTTTTAAGGTAAAGCCATTTTAATTACTCGGGGGTCAATATGACCCCGGCGGTCGGCGTTAATGTGGTGGTAGTACCGCCAACTGGCTGCCGGTACTTACTGCCACATTATGACATTAGCAGGTTGGCTGAAGCCAACCTGCCAATGTACCACTCCGACCGCCATGGCGGTAGCAGCCACCGGGCTGGAGATAACAATCTCCAAGTCCGCAGCAGCTATTGTGCCACCGGCGATATCATGACCTTGCCTACCGCCATGGTTTTCGTGGCATTCGGAACGCCGTGAAAACCATGGCGGTAGACCCTATCAGTTACAGGGAATTCCTTCCTTGTCACTGACAGGAAGCCCGCTCCCCCGCAGCACTCCCCAGATACCCGACCCCCCCTTCATCCATGCTCCCCCTCCATTCCAACCTCCCCCATACACACACACTCATCCACACAGACATACATGCATACACACAAACATACACGCATGCATTCATTCACGCATACATTTGCGCACACATCCAAACATACACGCAGACAGAATTTCACATTTCCATTCATACACGCACTCACACACATTCGTACACACACTCACACACTCACACACATTCGTACACACACTCACACACATTCATACACGCACGCAAAAGCTAAACACACACCCGCATTCACACATACATGCACACATCCCCACACACAACACCCCCACCCCCTCTTCTGTCGGAAACACGGCTTACCTGTATCCAGGAGGTCTTCCAGCAGGGGATGGGATGGGGCGCAGCTACCGCCATCAGAACACCACCAGGCCATATTATTTCTCATAGTACGGCTGGCGGCTGTCTACTGGTGTGGAGCTGCTGGTGGTAGCAATGCCACCTTACAGCAGTCTGGCCACAGGCGGATTTCCACCCTTCTTGTGGTGGAAATCCGGCTGGGGTCATATTATGTCGGATGGATGGTAGCCGCGGCAACGGTCTTTTGGTGGCGGCCGCCGCAGCGGTAGGCAGTCTTTACCACCATTCTCAAAATGAGGGCCTATATGTTAATCCAACCTCCACTATGCACAGCCTCCAGCCTAGCGCAGTAGGAGCTGGCCGCAGGGCCCGGCCTGTGGTGTACCCACTATAACCACCCAAACCCACGCAATGCACAGCCTTTGCCCACGCACAGCACTGATTGGCCACAGGGCATGGCCTGCAGCCAACACCATTTAGGCTCCAAACCCCCGTCACGCACAATCGAAGGGGGTTGGAGCCTAAAGGGGGCAAAACTAAATATATATATTTGGGGTAACGGAGATCACCATGTCACCGGGCCTACATAATAAAAACAATTAGGGAGGGTTGTACACGCAGGGACCACCATCTCCCTGGGTCTACACAATAAAAAAAAATCTTAGGGGGGGCATGCAGATTCTCCCCCCCTCCTTCGAACCCCTGCAAGTTCGGGGACCACCACCTCCCTGGGATAACAAAGAAAATATCTGAGGGTGCATTGACCCCCCCGAGCCCTGAGGACCACCACTTCCCCAAGGCTTTATTTTATACTTGGCCAGGCCACGTATCTAAGGGTGCCCTGGCCCCACCCAGGGCACCCTTCACATACTTATGGGGATTACTGGGGGAGCCTCAAGGCCCCAGCTGGCTCCCGACTCTTGCAGGAGCTGGCAAAGCTCACGCAACCAGGAAGCTGCTTTAAATAGCAAAAGCAAACAGCTACCTCCCGAAGGTGAGCACCTCCGGACATAGCAGGAGCCCATCCTGGGTGGGTGGCAATCTCCATGGACAGCTAAGGCTCCAAGAGGGGGGCCGCACACACACCCTCCAATGTTACAATATAGCCCCAGGGAGGTGGTGGCCGCTGGGGGTGACGGACCTCATTAAAGTTACTGGAGCCCCGGGGAAGCAGCCCCCCATTTATTTTATTGATTGCCCTGGGACGGTGACAGTTCCCACGACAGGGGGGGGAGGGGGGGGGGTGGCAGGGAGGGGGGGGTTCAGAGTGGGGGGTAATTGAAGAAAGAAAAAAAATCGTATGCCTAGCGAAGCAAAGGCACTGCAAACCCTTCCGATCACGTGCTGAGATTTTATAGGTCGCAATACTTCAACAAGAAGTGTTGGCAGCCATGCAGCAACTCTGCTTCAGATGCGTCCCAGAAAAAAAGATATAAAAAAAAAAAAAAAAAGGGGCCAGGGTAAGGACACACTGACCCCCCCCTCCCGGCCCCAGAGCAAATTAGCATTTTTCTGGGGGGGAATTTTCAGTGGGAGAAGCAGCGGATCCGCAAAAAAAAAAAAAAAAAAAAGAGCTGGAGCTTGTGCCCTAAGGTAACTACAACTTCTGCCCTCGCCATGTACAAATTACGATACTCATGACATCTTTAATAAAATCATTAATAATATCAATATAATAGTGCAGTACAATATTTGATGACAAAACTGTGCGTTGCGGGGGTGCAAGTTATAGTTACCTTAGTGCACGAGTTATAGTTACTTGAGATAACCAAGTACAACAGGTGAATTTCTATGGTTTTGTACATTTAAAATGTGAGCCTAACTATAACATCCCCGTAACCTTTGTTTCTTTAAGTAGAAAGATAGACAGACAGACAGACAGACAGACAGACAGACAGACAGACAGACAGACAGACAGACAGACAGAAAATGTTAATTCCTAAACAAACTATGACCTCAGGAAACAAATTGCTAGATAGAGTTATTTGGGATTTGGGTGCCTTATTTCATGGTTTCATGGTACTGAGTGAGAAGGTCTGGGTTTGGGGAAGCTTCTTGTGAGGAACTACTGATAGTTCGAGAAGGGTTGTGAACCACAACTGTCGGGCCCATGTGGGAGCCATTAGTATTAGTGTGCAAGATGTTTGCCTGAGCTTCCGAACCAGAAACAGAAGACGGAGGCAGAAAACAGTAGGCAAATATCTCCTGCTATATCATCCACTGAGTATTGTCCTTGGATTGGGGATGTGAGAACCTGGAGACAAACGTTCAGCATTTTGCGTTGTCCGTTGTTGTGAACAGATCTATGTCTAGAAACCTCAACCTTTGGAGGAAGGTGTATAAGATTCATGAGTGGAGTTCCCACTTGTGGACTTGATGCCGCATTCTGCTGAGAAAGTTGGCAAAACTGTTGTGTGTTCTGCTAACAGATGGATGTTGTGAAGGAGAGTCCAAAATCCGATTGTCTGTGACAGGCGGGATAACTGCAGGGTGTGGGAAAGTAACGTCTTTCTAGCATAGTTACCCCCATTGCAGCCTGCGTGGAATGGTGCATGCACTTTTCACTGTAGGTAGAAGGCTTGCCTTTTATCGAGGTCACTGCACTTGGGACACTGTAAGTCACCCCTATGGTAGGCCATTCCGCCTAAGGGCAGGGTGCATGGTCCCGAGTGGGAGGGCACCCCTGCATGCAGGGGTTCCCCCACAAACCCCAGACTACATTCCCTGGGCTTTTTAAGTCTAAATGCGAGGTGGAATATTTGGAGGTGTATGAGCTCCAGACAGTAACCATGTTGGATAATGTCCAACACCCACTGATCTGATCTTATGGACCGCCAAGTGGTAAGATGGTACTGCAATCTTCCCTCAAATGGTGTGCAATGATCAGGGAGAAGAAGGGAGTCACTGCTTTGAGGTGGGTGCAACATCACATGGGGAAGCACCTTAACCCTTTGTGTTATTGCCCCTGTATGTGCCCCTGTAGTAGCCTCAGGGAGAGGACTGATGACTATCCTCGGTGGTATGAAAACAAGGCATCTGAAGAGGTTGTTTTGGAGCCTGCCTTAGAGGAGGAATTTGCGACCTCAGTATCTTTTTCATTTTCTAGAGAGAGTAGTCAATTTGAGGGACAAAAAGGTGTTCCTTCTCAAAAGGGACATTTAAGATACTCTGTTGTACTTTTGGCTTGAAGCCAGATATAAGCGGTCAGGCATGGTGGCGCACCAAAACACTGTTATTAATGTCCCTGGCAGCAGTGTCTGCAGGGAATACGGCACATCTATTGGAACTACGGGCAGTTAGCTGTCTCTCAGCTACAATCTCCTCCCCCTCTATCTATGCTCCTCTGGGAGGTCTTGGAGGAGTTCCTTCATTTCGTCCCAGTAGGCACTATCATATCTGGCTATTAAACCCATGGTATTAGCAATATGCTAGAGATTGGCAGACTGCGCCGCAACTCGTTCGCCAGAAGCATCAGTAAACGTACTCTCCTTATCTGGAGGCAGAGCATCACTGGCAGTCTGGGAATTAGCCCTTTTATGGGCGTTGGAGATAACCAAAGACTCAAGTGGAATTTGCCCTTTGATATAGATAGGATCAGATGGTAAGGCCTCATATGTGTGTGTGTGTATATATATATATATATATTTTATCAACCCTAGGCGTGACAATGCAGGCTCGCAAAGGATCTTTTAAAATATCGTCCACATGTCTCAACATATCCTTGAGCACAGTGAGAAATTGTGTTGCTCTGTGTGATGTAGAAAGGGTTTTGAACAGAAAATCCATCTCTATGGGTTCTTTATGGAGTGGTACCTGGTGGTATTGTAGCTCTGTTACTAAGCTCCTAATAGGACATAGTGTTGGCAGGAAGAGACAGCCTAACAAGGTACTTGGTGGGATCATTATCCCCTTCGGGGTCAATGTCATAGGCTGACCAAGGACCCTGTCCCACCAGTGCAAGAATGTGGGCACCCATGAGGAGTGATGGCTAATGGATTACCTGGAGAGTGAGGGGGAGAGGGTGGTGGAGGTGGGAGAGGCGGTGGTGGGGGTGGAGAAGGTAAGAGACTGGTGGCCTTGCCAGTCTTCTTGGTCGGCACCAGCAACTCTATTAGCCTCTCCAAAAGAAAGGTGGTGCTAGGAGGAAGGAGTCCTTAGCCAAACTGGGAACAGGCTGTGTATGGATTTGCCTCTGACAGACATCAAGCTCTACTGCATCTTGTGGAGAATTGGTTCAACTGGAGTACTCGAGTCAGATTTCGGTGCCGGTTTGAAAATCTTCAGAGCTGAGATGGCTTTCTGTTTCAGTGCCAAAGTGGTTGACCCCAAAACGGTCAGCAAAGTGGTCGGTGCCAAAGGTGGAGCAAGTCAAGTAGGCCCCAACGTGGCTTATGTTTCAGTGCTGAGCCCATGGGTGGGGCATCTGAATCCGATTTCTGTGACAACCATGGCCTGGTGACAGTGGTAGCCCAGGAACCTTATCTTTAGTAGAAGCAGAATGTTTTTTTAGGTGGCAGGATAGGATGTCAGTACTCACAGTGCTCTGACCCAGTGGAAGATCCTGCATCTCAAGGTCGATTTCTAATTTGGAGTATGAGCCCTCAACAGAAAAGGCCTCTTCTTCGGTCACAAAGTCCTTGTGGAGTTCCTCCTCCTCCTCTTCCTTGACATCCTGATGTCCGAAGATGTAGGGTGTGTGGTCTACATCTCTCCACTGCATCTTCCTTCTGGTCTTATGGTCTCGTTTTGGGCCAAAACTATTGGCAGGCCTTGCAGTCCTCTTCTCTATGGTCCGGAGACAAACATAGCTTGCAGACCTGATGAAGGTCAGTCCATGGGTACTTAGTGTGGCACCTCGGTCAGAAACGGAAGGGTGTCTGTTCCATCAGCAGGGCACTCTATCCCAAAAGGGATTGAAAATAGGCCCAAAAAGGCAAAGGCCAAAGGGCTTTGTTTGAGCGCAACAATAGCGATCTGGTGGGCAATGGTTTTCCAATCTTGAAACGCAAAGGTGGGGACGTGTTCAATAACAAAACCGACAAAGGTGGGGGTGGATCACAAACAGAAGGAGCCCAAAAACTGCCTCGAACCAGAGCTCAATGATACATGAATGGACCTGATGGCGGAAGAAAACAATCCAACAATGGAGCCGATACCCATGTGCATTACCACCAGGAGGCAGATCCAACACCAGATGGCAGGAGTATGCAGAGAATGTGCATCTACAGCCACACATGCCATCAAACAGTGCTCCCCATGCTTATTCTTATAGACTCTTTAGACACGCCTGCAGCCCAAACCGCTGGATGGAATTACACCAAATTTGGCAGAAATGTAGCTTTGGGTCCGCAGATCATGCTTTTTGCTATTTGGTGTATATCTGTTCAGTAGTTATATATTCAAGGAAATCCAATTTTTTATACCTAGAGCCGCAGATCCAAGGAGATCTCCTGCTGAGATCTGATTGGCTGGCAACATTTCAACCAGGACTTCCCTGGAGCTACATTGTAAAAATAAATGGGGGGCTGTGCGGAAACCTCCCCCCACCCCTACCACCTCCCCAGGGGCACAATAAACTTAAAAGAAGGGGGCCCCTTGCCCCGGGGACCACCACCTAACTTGGCAAAAGATCTCTGATGAATGCGGGGGTGAGGGAACGCAAACCTGGGGACCACCATGTCCGTGGGGAACTGTAAATTATGTATGCAAGTGCACCACAAGGACCGCCACCTCCCTGGGGCAAAAGTTCTTTAATGAATGCAGGGCATTGTGCTGCATGCTCCCCCCCCCCCCAATCCCTGCGGACCACCACCCACCTGCGGAAAATGTATTTAAGAGAATGTGGGCAAGGCCACCACCTCCCCAGGGTAAATCTACTGACATTAATGCAGGGGGCCAGTGTGCCCCCTCCCCTGCAGCCCTGGGGACTGCCACCCCCAGGTAAGGTAATGCATGGGCTGATGCGGCCCCCAGCAGCCTCAAGGACTGGCACCTCCCCAGGGGCAAATCTAATTAAGTGAATGCACCTATACTCCCTTTCCTCCCAGCAGCCCTAGGTACCGTCACCTCCCCAGGGCAATGACTCAAATAAGTAAATGGGGATATAAATTCAAACAATGGAGGTGAGCCGGCGGCCCTCCTCTTTTAGCTATAGATGGCCCTGGGGACCACTGCTTCCTAGGGCGGGCTCCTGCTAACTCCTGAGGTGCCCACCCTAAGAAGGTAGTGGTTTGCTTTTCTTTGGCGGGACCTATGAAAGCTCCCGCCAAGCAAAAGCAAACATAACTCCGCTCCTAGCAAGCAGGACCATTAAAGATTATCCTGTTTAAAGGGAACAGAATTTTAATCCCTTTCCTTGCTCGTTGTCATGCAGGCAGGGAAAGAGATGAAAACATTGTTCCCGCACATAGAGAGCTGCATTTTGAGCAGCTCCCTGCATACAGGAGCAATGTCGGTTTCTGCAGGAGATGGGAGTCAGTTAGGACGGCGGGACCTTGAGGATGCCCTTGTGGTCCTCATCAAATAATACTACTGGGTGCCCTGGGTGAGGTCAGAGCACCAAGCATGACATGGCCGGCCCCAGGGGATGGGGTCCAGGGCTGAAATCAGCCTAAGGACTGGGACCAGGGGGGTTGTCCATTTGGCCCCACCCATACATTTAATGCTGCCCCACGGAGGTGATAGTCCCTGGGGGGCGGCGGTTGGGAGTATGCATGCATTGCCCCCCTCTAAAAAATGATGTTATGTAGCCCCGGGGAGGCGGTGGTCCCTAGGAGGTGGGTTCACGTGGGCCCCCAACATTTTTTATTCGGTAGCCCAGGGGAGGAATATATATATTTAATGTTGCCCCCTTTAAGCTCCAAACCCAGCGCCATGCGCGGCCTTTGTCCGATTTTAGTGTGGAGTTGGTTGCTTATAGGGGGTAGACTTACTTTATGTTAAACAAAACAAAAAAAAATAGGAACTCCCTGGAAAATGAAAAAGGTTACAGAGACGGTTACAGAATGCCCCTGGCACCAAGTTATTAGTAAGTCTCCCCAAACACAGCTCATGAGTTCTGAAAATACTCAATTTCACCTCAAATACACACTTCAGTTTCAGTATACAAACTTTTATTCAGCCAAGCACTAGCTTCTAATTTATTGGGCTGGACTGTACACAGGAAACCTACTTACTGGTAGCTGGAGAGCTACCAGTAGCTTATGAGCTACCCAAAGGAGAAACCTGTACTAGACAAATCTTCGATCCCTCTCCAGGATGAACATTAATCATGGAGTTACCTTGTAATTTTTATTGTTGCCTGAAAACTGCTGGAAGCAAGAAACGCGGCAGCAAACACGCCCCCCCCCCCCCATCCGAAGTCAGCACCCACTGCGGCGGCACTGGTCGCACCGCCCTAGAGCCAGCCTTGTATATGTATTAAGGCCAGGCCCCAGGGGTGGGGTCCCTGGGGCCTAAAATAGGCTGGTGGAAGGGGCATTTCCCCCAATATGAAACCCCAGAGACACCTTCTCACACTCAGAGGCACCAGAGACACCCTCTTGCCTATTCTCACATCTTGAGAGACAGACTCTGGGGCCAACCCCTGCCTCACAGGTCCAAAGCCTGTGCCCAGCATGTTTGGCTGGTTACAAGGGGTGGCTGCTGGGCCCTTCACCGTTCAACCGAAGGCTGTGCATGGTGCTGGTAGGAATAAAGTAAATTACTTTACATTAAAAACACTATAGAAATTCACACAAAAAAATAACGAAGGTTACAGGGACGTTATAGTTAGGAAATAGTATTTTTTTAAAACATAGAAATTCAAACCAAAGGTTACAAGGACATTTTAGTTAGGTTCTGAATTTACTCGCACAAAACCATTGAAATTCAGCACTTATCGAGTTATTTCAAGTAACTATAACTCATGCCCTAAGCTAACTCGCGCCCTCGGGGTGCTGTATAGTGTGAGCAGAGAACCACTGCCTTACCAGTGAAGTAATCCTAGCAGCTGCAGAAGACTGTTGAGAACCTTTGCATTTGAGTTTTTTTGCATATGAAAACATTGTTTGAGCTGTGGTAGGTTTAGTTCTCAACAATGCAGCCGTTGACTTGACCAAGGAAGAGTTCATTTTTTTCTGACCTTTGACATGCCCCTTGAACTTAACTCTGGGTTCCTCTTCTTTTGTGGGTCAGAGGTAAGATCAAAGAGAGGCCAAGTCCTGTAGCTACGGAGTCAAAGATGTTGCAAGGTTAGGTCTATAGCAGATGTCTCCAGCAGCTACAGCAGCCAAATCCTTTCCTGCGCTGATGGTAGAATTCGTTACCAGAAATCCTTCTTTCAGTATCTCAGAACATTCTTCTCCATCTTCCATAGGATGTTTTTTCAGAGAAGCAGTCCAATGTACCCTTCAGCTCTCTATTGTAATGGTCCAATACGGTTGTCCAATTAGGAAGCCTTAAGGCAGAGGCTGAAGTGGTGAAGAGTATCCCTCCCACCACATCCATCTCTAGAGAAGCAGAAGAGATGGAGGCAGACACAAAGCTTTTCTAAGCTACAGAAACCACCAGAGTATAACGGAGGAATCGGTTTCAGAAAACAGGGCATCTGAATTAAGAGGTCTGTAGTTCTCTTTCTACCATCTACTCAGAGGCCCAGAGTCCTAAACCTGAACAAGGTTGGTTTAAAAAGACCTGGCACTAAGGTTACTAAGGATCTAGCCTGTGGGTTAGGAATCAAAGGTCCAAAATGATGGAGGTTTCATAGTCTGCAGAAGATGTCTATACATTAAGCATCCTTGCAGCTCGCATGAAAGGTAACGCCATTGTTTACAGGTGAAATTATATCAGGGAGGCAATTCTGGAAATCTGGCCTGTTGAATTGTTTCTAGAAAGAGTACGTAACCTAAATCACTGATGTAAGAAAGTGGTTTACTGGTTGAGTGGGGGATGGCACCTTTCTCAAGGAGCAACCACAATTCTTCTCAGGATGAAGTCACAAGCAAACCCTACATTAAGTTGTGCTCAACCCTCGGGTAGCTTGGCACACAGCAGTCAGGCAAAACTCACAAGTAATGTGCAAAGTATTTGTGCACCACTTCAAAGAGTAACACAGTGAACACACATCACAAAAGGATTCCACACTAGTTTAGGAAATAGAGTAATTTTGTAATAAATATAAAAACACCAAAACAAGAAAAAGGGAAATGTTACTTACCCATAGACATCTGTTTCTGTCATGTAGTGCTGTAGATTCACATGCTCTGCATAATTCTGCCATCTAGTGTTGGGTTCAGAGCGTTGCAAGTTGTTTTTCTTCAAGAAGCATTTTTGAGTCACAGGATCGAGTGGCTCCTGCTTCTTGTTGATACAGCGCATGGTCATGGAGTCTTTTGTTCAACTGTTTTCCCGCAGACGGGCCAGAGTATAGAAGTACAGAGAAAGAAATGTCCATGCAAGTGTATGTACAATTATACAATTAGAAGTTAACTGAAACGGCACAGGAGTTCAGGGAGGACGCATGTGAATCTACAGCACTATATGCCACGTACAGATGTCTACTTGGTAAGTAACATTTTCCGTTCAGTGGCTGTAGATTTGCATATTCTGCATAGACGGTAAAGCAGTCTCTCCATAAAAGAAGGGGCTAGCCTTTGGGAGTTGCAGTTGTCTGGAAAAGTGTTCTTAGGACTGCCTGTCCTACACTGGCTTGCTGACGTACATCTACACAGTAATGTTTTGTGAAAGTATGCGGTGTAGACCAAGTAGCTGCTTTACAACTGTCAGCCAAATGAATGTTTCCCAAGAACGCCATAGTGGCATCTTTTCTCCTAGTGGATTGTGCAATGGGAGTTAGTGGCAATTGTCTTTTTGCTTTAGCATAACAAGCTTGTATGCATTTAACGATCTATCTAGCTATGTTATTTTTTTAGATTACATTACTCCTATGTGGTACTTAAGCGGTTTAGTTTTCCTAAATTCTTTGGTCCTGTCAATGTAATACATGAGCGCCCTTTTGACATCTAAACTGGCAACTCAATGGTTTGACTGATGTGGAATTGAGAAAGGTTCTTCTGAAGTTATTTACTGTTGCTCACCTACACGCCTGAGTGATGTAATGGCAGCTGAAAAAAAACACTTTCCAATAAAGGAACTGAATAGGACATGAATCAAGTGGCTCAAAAGGAGCGCCCATAAGTCTAGTGAGTACAATATTAAGATTCTAGGATGGGACTTAGGGTAGTCTAGGTGACATTACTCTTAAGTCCTTCATTGAAGGCTTTAAAAACTAGGATTCTGAACAGAGAAGTATGTTGTCTGTTTTGTAAATATGAAGCTATGGCTGCAAAATGTAATCAGATTGATGTGTAAGCCAAGTTTGCTTTTTGCAAGTGAAGCAAATAGCAAACAATATCTTGGACAGATGCTTTAATGGGGTCAGTGTTTTTGGATTGGCAGTAGCAAACAAAATGTTTCCAATTTGTTGACTAACATGATCTAGATGTTGGCCTATGAGCTTCCTAAGAATCTCCATACACTCAGAAGGTAACTGGAGGTAACCAAACTTCAGGAGCCATATCACAAGGTTTAGTGACTTGGGGTCTGGTTGTCTGATTTGCCCTTGGTCAAGAATGAACAGAGGCATAGTCTCTCGAAAAGACTGCCCTTTTAATAGGTTGGTGGTATTCCACCGCTGCAGAGAAAGGTAAGTTTGGCGGTCTAACCACACAAGATCCTGAAGGTGACCCCGTGACTGAGACCACTAACGAGACAGACACTGCATTAGTGGACGCATGTGGAGTCTAGCATGAGGGACAATGGCAATACAGGATGCCATCATTCCTAAGAGACGCATGACAGCCCTGAGTGTGTAAGTGTGATTCTCCTGAAACTGAGGAAGATGTTGGAAACTGTGAGTGTAGGCTGGATTGGGGTATGCTAACCCCAGCTCCACATTGAGAATGGCTCTTAGATACAGCTGAATATGAAGAGGTTGTAAGTGTGAAGTTGATTGTGAACCCTAATTTATGAGGAAGGTTTACTGTGGTTTGAGTGTGGGCTTGACACTGCTGTAGTGTGCTGGCTTTGTTGAGCCAGTCATCTAGTAAGGGAACACATGCATTTTCGGTCTTCTGAGATGTGCGGCGACAAAGGCAAGGCACTTAGTAAATAGCGTGGGATTGGTTGTAACTCCAATAGGGAGAACTTTGAATTGATAATGTTTTCCTGCAACCACAAATCTTAGGTATTCCTGGTGTGTAGGGTGAGTGGGGATGTGGAAGTAGGTGTCCCATCAGATATAGAGCCATCATGAAATCGCCTTGTTGATGTAGTGGAATAACATCCTGAAGAGTAACCATGTGAAAGTGTTCCGAGTGAATGTAGTGGTTTAGGGATCAGAGATCCAGTATGGGTCTGAGTGACCTGTCCTTTTTGGGGATGAGGAAGTTTAGGGAGTATACTCCTGTTCCCTGGTACTGTAATGGGACAGGCTCTAAGGCCCCTGTGAGGAGTAGAGACTGCACGAAGGGCAAAATGTTTGTGAGATAACCTTGCGAGGGGAAATGTTTGGAGGTGTGGGAGTAAGCTCCAGACAATAACCACGCTGGATAATGGGTCCAATGTTATGTTTGTTCGTTGCATGTGATAATACTGAAGGCAGCCCCCTACAGGTGTGGGGTTTGGGGAGATGCATACAGTGGTTTCCTGACAAGGGTGAGCCACGGGTAGTAGTGCTCTTACCCCTGCATCTGAAATTGTTGCCTCTATATGTCCCTCTGAAAGAACCTCAAGAGTAGGAGGTTGAGGCTTGTTAAGTTTGGGAGGTGGATGGGTGACAGATTGTTGATGTTCTACAACTGCCTCTATGTTGGGCGACCAAAGAAAACCCCTGTGTGTTTAGGACTGGAGTGCCCCTAAGGCAATGTCCATTTCTTCTTTAATTTCTCAAGTGTGGAATAAACTCGAGGGGCAAATAGATGTTCCTCGTTGAAAGGGTATATTAAGCACCGCTTGTTGAAATTCTGGCTGGAAGCTGGAGCATTTAAGCCATGCATGCCTACTCAATAAGATGCTGTTGTTTATCCCACATGCAGCTGTATTGCTTGGCGGCATCTAATGCACACCGGATTGTATTGTTTGCAACTGTTTGACCCTCTGAGAGAATCTGCTGGCCACCTTTTCGGTGCTCATGTGGGAGACATTGGAGGAGCTCCTTCATCTCATTCCAGTGAGTCCGGTCAAACCTAGAAAGCAAGGCCCATGAATTGGCAGTAGGCTAATGGTTTGCTGCTTGTGCAGCCACGCTCTTGCTCTCCTTTTCTTGTGGAGGAGAGTCCCCAGTAGCCTGGCTGTTAGCGCTCTTTCTGGTGGTAGCCACTATTGAATCTGGGGGGACCTGATGAATAGTGGGTTGGAAGGTCCAGGCTTGTCTTTCTTATCCACCGTGGCTGTTATATCCTAGACCGCAGTATTACTGAGGAGGATCCACTCAATGCAGTGACTCGAAAATGCTTTAAAAAAAAAAAAAAAAAAAAAAAAGAATCTCAAAAACACTAGTAACACTCCGAACCCAAAACTAGATTACGGAAGTATACAAAGAATGTGTATCTACAGCCACACATGCTATCGAACATCAAATTAGAAGAACCAGAGATATGCTGATTTGGAAATAGCACCAGAAAGCACAAAGTGCTAACTGTGGATATCTGATCGTGATGGACTGGGACAAAGTCACAAGTTCAGGCCGACTGTGATGGACTGTGGGCTGGCTACACAGACCCAGTTAAGCCCACTGTACCTTAAATCCTGGTTTACTAAACACAGAGTTTCCGCAACCAAGTTGTGTTGGGCAGCCAAGGTGATGTGTCGGTTCCAAGATGATGTGAAGCTGCAATGCGAGGTCCTACGTCATCATTGAGGATCCCATCGACCAGGGCTTGGGATGCAAGGTTTGGTGTAGAAGTGCCGTACAGTCGAAGCGATATGTCGGTTCTGAGGAGCTGTGAGGCTGCCGTCGACAGAAGAGGTGAGGACCTTCATTGGCAGTGGTGGCGATTCCGATAGGGCTACAGGGTTGGTGGAGAGTTCTTGGCATCGGAAGTACCCCTGTAGCATAGGCTATGAGTCAGTTCCAAAGATGATACATCAAACAACAAAGGCAATGCGCTTTTACTTCTGAAGATGCACCACGGAGGAGCTGCGTTTGTTCTGCTAGAGCCACAGATTGGCTGGCAGACCACCTTCAGATCCATTTCCAAGGGTCAAAGGCTGGGGTGGCACCATGTGGCAGGGTAGGACACACCAATGGCAGAGTCCAGGTACTGGGTTCAAGGTTGTTGGAGCATTTAGTCCCAAAGTCTCTGGTCAGAAAGCCAGCCAACTAGCCCATGGAGTCATGTTAGGGTCCTTGGTTCAACAGATGCAAGTTCAGTCCTTCTCACCCAGACAAGAGGACGGCAGGTCATCACAGCGGGACAGCAGCTCCTTCAGAGCAGCAGTCCAGCAAAGTGGCAGTCCTTTCAGCAGCACAGCAGTCCTACCTGGCACAGTATCTACAGGTTCAGAAGTGATGGTGTCTGATGTCCAGTATTTATACCTGATGCCCTTCTTCTGTAAGATGGAAGAAACTTCCAGAGGATACCCTTTGATGTCCCCAGGCATCCTGCTTTCCTTGTCCTGACTCAAGACTAACTACAAGGGGTATGCAGCCTTTTATTTGGAGGAAGGACACAACCAATTCAAGTGTAAGTATGGATGTGCTCAACTCCACGCTCTGATCTTTCCAGTGCTTGCCCATCCAGGCACACCTAAGCTCTCTATTCTGTGTGGCTGTCTAGGAGGAATACACAAGCACCAACAGTCAACTACACCCAGTCATGTGACCCAGGGAGAGGCTTCAGGCACTACATGACTAAGGCAGGAAAATGTTAGCTTTGTAAATGTGCCAAAATTGTAATTTAAGATCCTACTGTACCATGAGAGAGGATTTTACATTACAATTCTAAAGACCCCACACATACACTGGTTTCCTGCTTCCATTTGGAAAGTACAGCTTATTGAGTGTAATAAGGTACCTCCAATGTTATCGTACAAGAGAGGTAGGCATTGCTGCAGTAAAAAGCAAATTAAAAAGTTTTTCACTACTAGGCATGTAAAACCTAAACTTACTTGTCCTACTTTTTAAATTCAGAGCACTGTGGCCTCTGGGCTGTCCAGGGCCTACCCTGGGGTGATGTACATGCATGAAAAGGGAAAATTGGCCCTCTCAAAAGGTTAATAATGTCAGGTTGAACTGTAGTTTAAAAACTGCACTCACAGGCTACAATAGCAGACCTGAGACATGTTTGAAAAAGTTACATAGGTGGGTGGCACAATCAGTGCTGCAGACCCACTCGTAGTCTTGACACAATAGGGCAACCCAATATTCCCCCAGCAAACTGGGTAATCAATGTACAGAAAAAAATGTCCTGGAGAAATTATTTACAATCTGCTTTTAAATTTGTTGGTCTCACGATCCAACAATGTAATCAATCTATAGAACCAAAGAAATTAGACTAAAGACGTACTGTTCTAAAAAGAAAAATGTAGCTCTTTAACTTTTCAACATACATAAAACATAACATTCAGGATTAAAGACACAATTTGAGAATATTAATACAACAACACTGTTTTAACCTAAATGATCAAACAAGCAATCATAAAATAAATCTGAACACAGGATCATTGGGAAGCGAAAAATCCTTCTAACCACGTTTACAAACCCTTAGACCTATAAGATTTTTTCTTTGTTCCAACAATAATTTGGACTGATAAACAATACACTACTGTCGATGTTAGAGAGCAGAACCCACTAGTAGCATTTAATTTAAAGGCCCTGGGTACATAATGTGCCACATTACTGGGATAAGCCAATATTACTATATTTTAATGCTTTTTAGCACTGGTTAACAATGGTAAAGTGCACAGAGTCCCAAGGCCAGCAAAAACTAGAATAAAAAATAGGAGGCTGCAAAATGTTTGGGGAATGACCACCCTAACGTTGACAGATTGTAATGACAACAATTCCTCTTCCAATAATGACAAGAGTAGTGATCCTTCTATTTTATTGTAAACGTGAATGCCCTTAATGTCAGAGAAATTGACCTTGAAAAGACACTAGAAATCACAGTTTTTAATACTCTTGATGAAGAATGCCTTAACATCGACCACTTCGACATCAAATGCCAAATTGCTGAGTGCCTCGACATAAAACGGGAGAGCAAACATTGGTGACTAGAAGTATCACTGGAGGGCTATGAAAGGGAGGATAATGTGGAGCAGGTCACTCCTGGTCACCAGGAACAGAAGAAAAGGATGAGAGCACTCGGCCTTTCTGCAGCTGGTGGATCACAAGGCTGATTGGCCCATTTCTCTTTGCTTTCCCCCAGGCATACTCCTTCCCCAAGGTACAAGTATGGCATGTCTACGTATTTCTTGCATTTTGCGATGAGTAGGATAACAGAATTCAAATGACATACACATGGTGTTTGTCCTTCCAGGACTTCTTTCCACCCACATTTAAGGTATATTTTTTAAGGAAAGTCAGTATGGTGACTTTAGAGTTTGCGGCGAGGAGAAACACCTCACTTAAAACATGAAAAAAAGACTTATTTTAGAAAAACGAAAGAAGATACTATAAAATGCTGAGTGACGCAAAAAAACAACTGAAGGTTTTTGGCTACAAGGCGTTTTAATAAAGGTAGCAGGGTCTGAGATCCTTCAACGTGAGCTGAACAATTGAACAGCCTCACAGACCCTGCACTGCATGATGAGAAGGCTGGCTGGCTGCCTTAGAATTCCATTGTGGTGCTGTGACAAATTAGCAGTATGTGTGCCCAGAATACTTTGGTTTTAGAAAGCATTTAATTCAATGGTTTTTAGCCAGAATTCGCTGTTTTTTTAACTTGGCGAATTAGAATTGTTTTTTTAAGACCAACAAATTATGTAGAAAATGATGCATTTTATAGGAATTTTTGCACTTACAAATCATTTTAAAGATCTGTGTTCCCGGGACCCTGCATGTGAGTGGAGATATTCTACTGCCTATGATTCAGAGAGAATTCCCATGAGAGAGAAAGACGAAGATAAATAAGGAATATGCTACTTACCCTGTAAGCATCTGTTTGTAGCCTGTGGTGCTGTAGATTATCACAACATTCCTGGCACTGAATACAACTACTTTATGCAGATATGTTCCATGTGAAAGTACATAATGTCATTACTCACAGACAGAATTTTAATAAAAACAAAGGTCTTGGTTAACACCGGACCTAATTAGGGGACCTATTCGTCCTTGCATTATTGAAGATTTATGGCTTCCATGAATTCACAAGATCTTATAGGAGCAGGCCAGGAAATCATACTCCAAAAAAATGTTTGTGAACTGCATTTACAAGTGCCCTTTCCCTCCAACCACTATTTTTTTTTTTACCAACCATGGAAGAAATGTTACTTCTGCCCTTGTCAGGATTACATTTCCAACCTTTCTCAGTGTAGGAAAAGATCAGAGAAGAGCTGGTGACTACCTCTAAAACATGCAAGTTAGTATGTTTGCACAGACTCAAAAGGGCATTCCAACCTTGGAACTATTGGTTACTGCTACCTCCAGCCCCAGTATGTAGATCTGTAAAAAGGTGGAAACATAAGGGAATTGCTAGTATTCAAACCCTACTATAGTATACGCCATGGCATATCAGAGAGGCTATAATTAGAGCTAATATATAATGAAGGGCCAGATGCATCATTTTATCCAATAGTGATAACCTAATTGCGATTTGTTGTGAATCGCAATTAAGTAATCGCTATTGGAATGTATGAAACTCCAAGGGTTTCATACTGCGATTTGCAAGGGCTTGCTAATGGACTACCTCATAAATATTCATGGGGTAGGTCGCAATTTGCGAGCCATTGCGAATGGCTACAATCACAACGATGGTGGCCTGCTGGGCTCAACAGACCACCATGTCTGTGATTGCTTTTCAATAAAGTAATCTTTTTTTTTCATGTTTTTAAAAAAAAAAATTTAAATGCAGCCCATTTTCCTTAAAGGAAAACGGGATGAATTTAAAAATGCTAAGTTTTCTTTTCATTTTTTAAGAGTAGGCAGTGGTCCATGGGACCACTGCCTGCTCTTAAAAAATGTTTTTGCATGCATTCACAAAGGGGAAGGTGTCCCGTGGGGACCCCTGCCCCTTTGCGAATGGGTTACCACCAATTTGAAATTGGTGGTAACTGCGATTGTTTTGCGACCGCATTCACAGTCACAAAACAATCATACATACCTCTGCGATTCGGTATTAGGAAGGGACATCCTTGACACGCCCCTTCCTAATACCGAATCGTTATGGAGCTGCAATTCCAATTCGCGATTCGGTAACAAGTTGCTGAATTGCAAGTTGGATTTGTTACATCCCAAAATGCAATTTTTGCGACCGCGACTGCAAAACTCTTTGATACATCTGGCCCCATAATGCTGCCATAACTTGTCGCTGCCCTTCGTGGCTCAAAAGGGACAAGTGCATTTTTTTTTAGAGCAAGTAGATTTATGAATCAACCTGTCCCATGGACAAGTAGGTATGGTATTAAATTCCACACCCCTGAACCAATTCCATTGTTAGATTGTTTTACGCAAAGGGGGTAAGTATAAGCATGATGTGGTTGGTTGCGAGAATATGGTGACAGTGCAAATAGTGTATAATGTAATACACGTACGTAATGTTACAGAGATGTGCAAACAACATATTGACACCAGGGATGAGGGTGGGTGCATGTGAATTACCAGCACTACAATCTACGAACAGGTGCTTACTATGTAAATAACATACTCCGCTCATAGCATGCTTGACTGCAGATAAACATGTTCTGCATAGGCTGGAAAGCTAAACTCCCTAAAGTAGTGGTTAATAAGTGGTAGGTCCAAATGTCTAAAACAGAGTTCTTAATACTTTGTTGCCTAATTTAGCCTGAATATTCATGAAATACTGTTTGGTAAAAGTGTGTGGAGGCTAAGAGGGTTCTCTGGGAGTTCCTTATGCCCATAATATAGCAAGCCTGCCCAGCCCTGTAAACAGCCTCGGGCCAGGGGTGGCAGTAGTGGTCTGTGACCATGCACAAAACACCAGAGGTTCCCTCCAAGCCCAGGTGAGCTGCGAGCAAGGGGAAATACCTGCAGTTGCCCCGCGCACGGAGCTCACAAAATGGTGACTGCCGTGCACTTTGCAGAAACACAGGAGCAGTGCACACGAGACCCATGGCCTCACACGGTCGGGCTACTATGCCCGGGGCCTGTTGCTAGCCCAAATGAAGTGACTAGGGCCCCTAACTGGAGGATGGAGCAGGAGGGCCTTTGAGGTTGTGAAAAGCAAGGGAGCAGAGGAGGACCTATAAAGGTAGTGACAGTAGCCTCATGGTGAGGGAGCAGGTGTGTCAGCAATGGAGACACTGGCTAATTGAGTGGTGCCCACCCCATATCCCCATATCAGGAATGGCCATGGTGAGCAGCAGGACACAGGAGCTTGGTCCCTCCTGAAGCTACTGGGCCCAACACCGTTGTGGCCTGCAGGCGACTGGGACTCTCCCTGTTGGGTGGGCTGCCTGGATCCAAATACCCACAAAGGGGTAGTGATGTTTGGGGCCCCCGAGAGGGTCCCGGGAATGGTTATAATGCAGCTTGGGCTGACAACAGAGCAGAGACCCAGGGGAGCTGCTGGGACAGGCAGACCGTCCCAAGTAGAAGCATCTATGGCATCCCACAAGTCCAAGAAGGATGGGACCCCCACAAATATGTTGACAAAGGCCTTATTAAGGAAGACAGATGACATCAAGGCTGCCACTGTAAGTAATCCAGCAGATAGCAACCCCCTGAAGGATACGGAAGGCCCTCCGACAAGGGCATTCATGGTAGGCCTCTTCACACAAACCAGGGAAGACCGCAGCTCACTGCGGCAGAAGGTGTAATGAGACCTTACGCACAGCAAGTGTGATATGACAGAGCTAGGCCAGTGAGTATATACACTGGAGGAGGCACGAGGTGCCAGAGAGGAGGAGCTGTGTGACCTCCGCTGTGAAATGGTGAACCTTAGGGAGTGCAACAAAGACCTGCAGCTACACCTGGAGCACCTGGAAAACGGATTGCGCTGCTCCACAATCTGCATCCAGGGGTTGCCCCTAGGAGTCAAGGGAGTGGACATTAAGGGATACGTGGTGCAGCTATTCAGACAACTCCTCCCAGGCTTAGCGGCAGTGGACGTGAAACTGGATAGAAGCTACCGCGCTGGGAGGTCAGCGGGCCCTGCATCCACCATCTCCAACAAAAAGCTGATAATGGTGGTGGCAAGGGAGGCAGGACCAATTGCATTTGAGAGAGCAAAGACTTGGCAGGGCTAGGGCCTTTCACCGGATACCCTGTATAAATGGCATATGTTGCGCGCAATCAAGTCCTACCTCCACAACAAAAGCATTTGCAACAAATGGGGGCACCTCTTCCTGCTCACTTTCTAGTGAAACCAGGAAACATTTCATTTGCACCCTATTGGAGGTCCAGGCCCTCCTGAGCCAACAGCAGACACATGACTGCCCTGCCCCTGGCAATGGGAGAGGTTTGTGGGGGCTACAGGTTGCCACCAGGGTCACTGGCCAGAAGCTCCTCCAAAATTCCTCCCATAAGCCCACACCAGAGGAAAGCCACATTGGAGATCAGCCCTGCTACAAGAGTTACAGACCCAAGACTCTGCCTTTATAGCTGCTGACAATTCAAGAGATATGAATCAGGCCCCACAGCGGCACAGGGACGGACGTTGAATGAACCCCCGCAAACTATTGAAGGTATTGGGCGAGAGGGCCCATGCGGCCAATCATTCACTTTCAAGGAGCTTTGAGACTAAAAAGGCTTGACCCATTGTGGATGGCCTGACACAGGGCTTGATGCGGCCTTCCATTTCGAACTCCTTTTGTTTGCTCTCATAGGAAGGGCAGCGCTCTTGAAACACCCGTTCCACTGTTTGCAAACCCTGTTGCTCCAGTTTCTTAAGCTAGGCTGTGCTTTGTTCCCACCATAACTCAGTGCTGACCTGGCCACAAAGATAACCTGCTGACCCCGTGGACTGCCTCTCCTGCAACTAACCACCTACCCACACCTAATGATTAAGATTACCAGTTTGAACATCAAGGGCCTCAATCCACCAGCCAAATGTACTGCGGTTCTGAAAATGCCCAAAGACTTTGACAACAACATTTGGTGCTTACAAAAGACACCTTTTGAAACAGGACTAGTGCTGAATGAGGTTCAGGGGGTTTCTCAGACAATTGTTCTCCTCAGGCCCCAACAAGAAGGCAGGGGTCACCATTTTTAATCACCAGCACATTTCAGGAGCAGGTGCAGCAGTCTTATACAGAGGTTCCAGGCAGGTTTTACACTCTCCCGATGTCCAGCTCCCTACTTCTTCACACTGACAACACTACGTCCTCAACGATGCACAAGAACAATTCATCCACAAAGCCATATCTATGGTGGTCTCTTCTCATAGTGGAGACATTCTTCTTGGGGTGAACTTCAACTTAGTACTACATGGCAAAATGGATATATCAGTCTAGAGGCAAGATCAATCAGGCTCCCCTTCCCGTAAAGGAGCTCAGTGGCTGACAGATCTGGAACTATTTCATGTCTGGAGACACATGCACCCACAGATTATAAATTATTCCCTCTTCTCGGTATTCACACAGACCTCTGCAGGGCTGGACTTTTCCCTGGCATCACCCTGTGTCTTCACCCTATGTTTTGCATGTCACAATGCAGGCAGAGATCATGGGTCTCTGCACTGTTGGACCACTCACAGGTGCATATTACCCTCACAATCCCCCACCAACCAAGTGTTAACCGTACCTGGAGACTCAATAGCCATCTCCTGCACTCGAAAGAGGCCCTGACAGAGATTCAGAACTCGATACAACATGATCTTTAACACAATGACAAGAACAATGCCCGCCCTTGCCTGTGCTCTGGGGTGCTTTAAAGGCAGTAGTTCAGGGCTTCTTTATATATATTGCAGCTCGCCGCAACAAAGGCATGACAAGTGGCTAGACACTGGAGGAGCGACTAAAGCCATTCGAAGATACTCACAAACATTCAGGGGCATGCCCGGAGTGACGACAATTGACACTAACAGAGAAACAGTTAAGTGTTGTACAGCGACAGCAGAGTATGTCCTTTTCCACATCTGGCTAAAAACTAGGTGTGCGGCAATAAAACTGTGTCTTCTGGCATGCAAGCAGCGGGCTAAACAGCAACGTTAAAGGGCCTCACACGTAGTCACATCTGATAGGACAGAGGCCCTGACGGACAAGGACACATCCTATGCCTTTGGGGTATTCTATGCCGGATTGTACAGAGCTGGACTGGGATGAGCTATAGCTTTTGTGTACGGCTCATAACTGTTTTTTTCCCACTGGGGGAAGTGGCGGTCTTGGAGACAGATATCCAGATCAATTTACAGATTCAGTGGGCTCCCAGGAGTGATGGCGTCACCCCTGCATTCTATAAAACCTTTTGTTCAATTCTGGCACTGCTTCTGACATGCATTTCAACTCCTTTAGTGACTCAGGAGTCCTCACGCCCAGCAAGTCAGAGGCAATCATAACGGTCCTCCCAAATCGAGGAAAATAATCTAGCTCACGTGTCTATCGGCCCTTCTCACTCAACATAGATGTGAAAATGTTCACCAAATTCTAGCAGGTTGCCTTAAGTGATGCATTCAAGGGCTGTTGGACACCGATCACGCCAGGTTTATCCCTGAAAGGGGCCGTGGTGACAACACAAAGCAGATGCTCCATCTGTACTGCCATTTGTTAAATTTTGTTTTGACCAATGACTTTGTGTTTCACCACTGCGCATATTAGTTGCTCAATGTTCACCAGTAGCACATGGTATGTTTTGTTCAGTTTAGCCGCCTATGGGCTTTGACATTGCATTAGTCATTACATTCTGTATTCTGCCTATTGGCTTTGACATTGCATTAGCCATTACTTTCTGTATTCAGTTGAGCCGCCTATGGGCTTTGACATTGCATTAGTCATTACATTCTGTATTCTGCCTATTGGCTTTGACATGCTGTATCCAGTCTAGCCGCCTATTGGCTTTGACATTGCATTCCTATTGGCTTTGACATGATGTATTCAGTTTAGCTGCCTATTGACTTTGACATGCTATTAGATATTCTGCCTATTGGCTTTGACATGATATTATATATTGCATTTTGTATTCAGCTCAGCTGCCTATTGACTTTGACATGATATTATACATTGCATTTTATATTCAGCTCAGCTGCCTATGGGCTTTGACATGATATAAGACATTGCATTTTGTATTCAGCTTAGATGCTTATTGGCTTTGACATGACACTAGACATTGCATTTGATATTTAGGTTAGCTGCCTATTGCCTTTAACATGACATTGCATTTGATATTTAGGTTAGCTGCCCATTGCCTTTAACGTGGAGTTAGACATTGCAGTTGAGAATCCAAGCTGTATTTTTCCAAGCTGTGTTTTTGCACCAGAGAACCAAGATGTTTTTCTCACAGTAGACTAGACATGATAAGAGAGAGTACATGGGTGTTGTTTTTCTCTTCGCTTGAGCTTGGGAACAGGAGTAGTCTTGGAGACCTGGCCAGTCTCCAAAAGGCTTGCTCAGTTTCCCAGGTCTGAGAGGAGGGGGCACACCTTTGTAACGAATGTAACAGGCTGCAGAGGGTCAGATTCGAATCTGCCGGACCTCGTGCTGGAGCTTGGCGCCAGCTGCCAGCATCCCGTGTGGGTAGATGAAACTCTTTCTCACGGCTGACAGGGGTCATCAGCTTGCAGACCTTAGAAAGATGTAGCTGTAAATAGTTCCTACACGGTGAAGTATTTGTTTTGCTTTGCATTCAATATCTTATAAATATAACCTGCTGTGTATATTGCAAACTGATATATTTTGTTTGATTAACGCGGACTTGAAAGCTACTAATTCGTCATTCATAAATATTAAGAATTATCAACAATAAAAGTCTTCTTTGACCTCAGAAGTGCATTTCTGTTGTGTTATGTTAGTGCTTAGAAACTAAATAAGAGGAAAGCACCACAATTGGTACCTGGAGTCGGTCATTAAGAGGTGATTAAGAAGGGGTTTGACGAGTTAGTAGATTTCTAAGTGCACACTTTAAAAGTGTAATTGTTTTTTTGTTGTTTGGAGAGTTACAGAAATTGTTTTTTGTTGTTTGGAGAATCACAGTAGCACGGCAGACCATGTCATGTGTTGTTAAACTGCCTGATGGTGCTAAGAAAAACTGTGAATTGTTTTCTGTTTGGGGAATTACAGAAGAAAATGCATGTGTAGAAAACGTGTGTTTTGGAAGTAATGATGGCAGAAAGGTCTGGATACCTTTATCTGCTTACAGAGAAATGCAGGAGAAATGTAGGCAGTTGGAACATGAAAATAGGAATTTACGTGAGCAAATTAGCCCGACTGAAAGTTATAAAAGGGCTGTTTATGAAGAATCTTTCTTGTCCCATTCCAGTAATGAGGGGGTTAAGACAGCTCCGAGCTGCACTGAGTTTCCGTGTGAGCCAGGGTTTTTGGCAGCCAAAATGCATTCCTTAACTGATAACAAGGACGAGAGAGACCAGAATGTGATTTACGAGTTACCGTTGCAAAATGCACAAGTAAAACGAAGGATTTTAGAGCAAGACACCCCGAGTTTCATTAGCTTGTTTGATTTTTGGAAAAAGAATAGCCCTCATTTGAGAGAAATCCTAACACTTTTGTATATGGTCACTGTAAAAAATTATATGCAGCTGCGCGCTTGTGATTTGGCAAATGAAATAATGCAGACTTTAAGTTTCTGCGCAGTGCAAGAAGGAAATACTTATGTACATGTAAATCAAGAACAAGGAAAGAAAATAGTGCCCCTAGCTAGAATCATACAATGGATCTGGTACTTGCAAGACAGGGCTAGAGTACCACAGGTAAAAGAGTTACCAATGAAATTGTGTGCACCATTTGAATTCGTGTCTACTGAAGATAAAAAGCATGTTTGTTTTACTAATGATTCATTGACTGAAATGTTGCTTTCTGGCACCGTAGAAGGAACAGCGTTGTATAATGTGCGTCAGATTTTAAAGCAAGAGCTACGTGAGATGTGTCATTTTTACGCTGATTTTTGGTTTATTGCTAATGTTTTAGCTGTTTGTTTTTACATATGGCTTGTACCTAACTGGTTCAATTACCTTGCAGATGTTAGTGAGAAAAATTCAGAGAGAGAAGTGTACACCCAGAATTCTGCCTTAGTGGGGATGGCTAAGTGGGTGCCCCAGAAATGTGAACAGCTGAGAGAAAAAGCCACTTACAGGTGGGCAGAGATGAGAGAGTTGCACATTCCCCTAGATTTGATAAAAACTGTGCAGCACGCACAAAAGCAATCTGTCATGCAAGCAGTCACAGAGCAGTTGGGGAGAGGAAAGTTACCAGAACAGAAATGGCAAAGTGATCAGGTTTTAGGGAGAGTGATTGCTGCAGATTACCAAGGAAAAATCGAAATTATGCTGATACCTAGAAAAGAATCTGATTTATTCATACAAATTGGAGACAGAATGGCCCAAATTGACAAAAATGCAGTGAATGGAGGTTTGTTAAAGAAGGAGTCTGCCCCAGCCCTTCTGACAGTGCAAGAAAAGGGAAGCTGTGGCGCAGCAGATAAAAACCTCAGTGCTGATGTGTGGGCTGAAGCCCTAAGTGATCCTCCAGAACCTGCAGAAAATATAACAAAGGGCCCCAAAAACGTCCTGCTGATTATAAAACAGGGAAAGAAAGAGGAAGGGTGCAGTTTAAATGAAAAATGTTATTTGCAAGAAAAGTCATACTTGTTTCTTTTGCAGATCCTACCACGCTTCGCCACTGTCCCTGAGTGTGCTGTGTGGTCCCCCTTCCGGTGTGTGCGTGTGGGGTCGCGGAAGGGACCGAACCCCCAACCTGAACCTGGCTGAGTAAAGTGCCAGCACCATGGATCCATTTTGCGCAAACTGCGCCTTCAGTTCTGTGATTTTTTTTCCCTCTCGTATGGAACTTTGACTTTTGCTTACCTTCCAGCAAACCTTTCAGGTGGACCGTGCACCTTTACATGAGTAGAACTCATGCCACATCAAATTGCTAACACTGTTGAATTAGAGACTCATTCAGAGAAAAAAAAAAAAAAATTGCCCAGTCTTTTCTATGTAGATGTATCTGATGTGAAAGGTTATGAAATCAATGTGTTAATTCACTTCTATTGCTTTACAGGGATTGTTTTGATCATTCAAATCTGATGTTTTTTTTTTTTTTTTTGTTTGAAACAAGAGATATGTGAAACAAAAATTCATTGGTCAAAGGGCGGAATGTACTGCCATTTGTTAAATTTTGTTTTGACCAATGACTTTGTGTTTCACCACTGTGCATATTAGTTGCTCAATGTTCACCAGTAGCACATGGTATGTTTTGTTCAGTTTAGCCACCTATGGGCTTTGACATTGCATTAGTCATTACATTCTGTATTCTGCCTATTGGCTTTGACATTGCATTAGCCATTACTTTCTGTATTCAGTTGAGCCGCCTATGGGCTTTGACATTGCATTAGTCATTACATTCTGTATTCTGCCTATTGGCTTTGACATGCTGTATCCAGTCTAGCCGCCTATTGGCTTTGACATTGCATTCCTATTGGCTTTGACATGATGTATTCAGTTTAGCTGCCTATTGACTTTGACATGCTATTAGATATTCTGCCTATTGGCTTTGACATGATATTATATATTGCATTTTGTATTCAGCTCAGCTGCCTATTGACTTTGACATATTATACATTGCATTTTATATTCAGCTCAGCTGCCTATGGGCTTTGACATGATATAAGACATTGCATTTTGTATTCAGCTTAGATGCTTATTGGCTTTGACATGACACTAGACATTGCATTTGATATTTAGGTTAGCTGCCTATTGCCTTTAACATGACATTGCATTTGATATTTAGGTTAGCTGCCCATTGCCTTTAACGTGGAGTTAGACATTGCAGTTGAGAATCCAAGCTGTATTTTTCCAAGCTGTGTTTTTGCACCAGAGAACCAAGATGTTTTTCTCACAGTAGACTAGACATGATAAGAGAGAGTACATGGGTGTTGTTTTTCTCTTCGCTTGAGCTTGGGAACAGGAGTAGTCTTGGAGACCTGGCCAGTCTCCAAAAGGCTTGCTCAGTTTCCCAGGTCTGAGAGGAGGGGGCACACCTTTGTAACGAATGTAACAGGCTGCAGAGGGTCAGATTCGAATCTGCCGGACCTCGTGCTGGAGCTTGGCGCCAGCTGCCAGCATCCCGTGTGGGTAGATGAAACTCTTTCTTGCGGCTGACAGGGGTCATCAGCTTGCAGACCTTAGAAAGATGTAGCTGTAAATAGTTCCTACACGGTGAAGTATTTGTTTTGCTTTGCATTCAATATCTTATAAATATAACCTGCTGTGTATATTGCAAACTGATATATTTTGTTTGATTAACGCGGACTTGAAAGCTACTAATTCGTCATTCATAAATATTAAGAATTAACAACAATAAAAGTCTTCTTTGACCTCAGAAGTGCATTTCTGTTGTGTTATGTTAGTGCTTAGAAACTAAATAAGAGGAAAGCACCACAATCCATGTGCTACTGGTGAACATTGAGCAACTAATATGCGCAGTGGTGAAACACAAAGTCATTGGTCAAAACAAAATTTAACAAATGGCAGTACACCATCTCACCCAAAGTCTCACATGCTCACAACCTGGCTCTTCTCTCTATCGATGCAGAGAAGGCCATTGATCGAGTTCACTGGAGGTCTCTCCAGGCAGTCCTGGCAAGGATGGGCCATGACTGTGGAGTAGTGGTATCACATCTGGAGGGAGGATGCTGATTTTTGCCGCGCCCTAGAGATATCAGAACCAGACACCTACTTCCTGAGACTGTTTTCCTCACCCACCCCCATTCCTCTTCTCCCTCCCAGTTCTCTCCCAAGATAGAAGCCCTCTCACTCACTAGTATGCTTTCCCCACCAGCCTACAGTTGTAGGTGGGTGTATGCGTATTCATTTTGAAACTAATAGATTTGAACCTAAACGTGTGCGGGGATGACCATGTAGCTGCCTTGCAGATGTCAGCTATAGGATTTTTCCGTAGTAATGCCATAATTGTTCACTTCTTCATGGTAGAGTGCGGCCTGGGAGAGTGGGGGAGAACCCTTTTGGCTTTAAGGTAACAAGTTTAGATACACTTAATACTCCTTACAGCTATGCCAGCTTTTGATAGTGGGTGATCTTTACAAGGCTTAGAAAAAGCGATAATCAGCTGTTGAGATTGCGGAAAAGACTTGGTTCTGTCTATGCAGTACATTACAGCTCTTAACATCTAGAGTTTGAAGAGCCCTTTCTCTTAGAGTCTGGGCAAGGAAAAAAGACCTGAAGCTCAATGGTCTCATTAATGTGGAAAGGACAGACCACCTTAGGAAGGAATTTAGTGTCCGTTCTCAGAACAACCTTACCAATATGTACTTGGATAAAGGGACAAAGTGATTTCTGGTAGCTTACATAAGCCATGAGTTGCAGGAGCTCTGTAAACCTGATTTTGCCATGATCCAGAGTGAGAAGGTCCGACTTGTCAGGAAGCATCTCATGTGGGGCAACAGATATCTCGAGGAGGGTTGAGAAACAGTCATCTTGCCCACCTTGGGGTTATCAGGATGAGAGTGAGGGACATTTGCAATAACTTCCTTGCCATGTATGGAAGGAGTGGGAAGAGGGAAAAGCGTAGGAAAAGAACCCTGACCGGTTCATCCATTGCTCATGAACTGTGGGTGTTGAACCTGGAGGCAAAGTTTTGGCATTTTGTGTGGTTGGCAAATAGGTCTATTTGCGTAAATCCCCAATGATGAAAATAAGGAAGATGAACTTGTGGGTGAAGTTCCCACATATTGACTGAGCAGGTCTGCAAAGTCGTTGTCTATTCCTTGGAGGTGTACCTGACAGTGATTGCCTAATGACAAATATTTTGGCCAGTGCTCACAGCTGTGGCAAGTGAGTGCTGCCTTGTTTCAGTAGGTAATACATGACAGCTATTTTGTCGGTCTTTATCAATAGCACCTTGACCTCAATGTTCTAAAAGAAGGCTTTGTGGGTCAGGTTGATGGCAAGAAGCTTGAGGCAGTTTATGTGAAAACTCTGCCAGATACTCTGAACTCTCATGGTATGGAGATGTGGCTCCACCACCCAGAAAGAGAAGTGTCCATGGGGATGGTCACCTGTGGAATGGGGTCTCCAAAGGGGCTGCCTTGCAACAGGTTGCTGCTGTTCCACCACTACAGACAGTAATCAGTATTAGCGCTTGTAGGAAGCTAGCTCAGTTTATAGTGTACACCTGTGGATTGGCACCCTATACTGAGTTCAGGCAACCCTTAGTAATAGTGTTAGGTGTCCAGATAACAAAGGCTCTCTAGGGGTAGCTTTGGTGAGTGGCTAAAGCTTATCTAGGAGGAGTGTAAAGCACTAGCAATACCACAATAGTCCATCTCGACAAGAAAGAACAACACCAGGTGTTACAAAAACAAAGTATTGTTTATTACAACACTAAGGCTATTCTAACATTGGTATATCTCCACTTGGAGATATATACACACAAAATATACACTTAGCAACAAGCCGGAAAAGCATAGAAATGGGACTCTATGGGGAGGCTAAACTATATACTAAGAAAGTGGTATAAGAATGGAGGAGCCCAACCATAAGTGTGTCAGGATCCCAAGGGCTGGGGAAGTAGGAAATGACCAGAGATAAGTACTCGAAATTCCACAGGCACCCGGGTTCAGAGTGGTTATCGAGATGGGTCTCCCATAGGCTAACACAGGACTGTTGCGGTTAGACTTATGGATTCAAGACCCTTCCCAGTGGGCCCAGAGGAAACTAGTTGGCATAAAGGTTAGAAAGTGCCCACACAGAAGACTGGAGTACCTACACCAGGGAGCCCAGGTGCATAGGGGTGAAGTGGCGTTGGAAACCCATGTTGAAGTCAATGGAAGCCTCGATTGTCCAGCTGCTGTTGTAACCTGTAGACCAGTTCAGTGGAATCCAAAGGTGGATTCCGGATGTAAAGAACCTGAAAGAAGGGAAGAGCGTCCAGACCACTTGGAGGTGCCCAGGCGGTGCAGGTAGGCAATGCTCACGCTCTTGGAGGTGAAATTCCAGCAGGATGGTGGAGGAAGTTCATCTGCAGAGTCCAAGGGATGCAGGAGATCCTTGGAGCTGCCCACGAGCTGTCCCACGTCAGTGGCCAGCAGGACCACCAACGAGCCTTGGCAAATGCTAATAGCTGTTGCAAGTAAGATTGCAGGTTTCTGGGGACAGCAAGGTCCTAGTGACTCGACCCTTGGAGGGGAGTCAGGGCAGGCCTTCACCAGGAAGGAAAGCAAGACGGAGTTGGAGGAGTCCCCACGAGTGACCCACTGACAGCAGGCACAGGGAGACACGGATAGCCCTCAGCAGCACAACAAATTAGAAGTCCCAGGTCGCAGGAGCTGCAGAGTGGAAGCTGATCTTGAAGTTGCAGAGTGCTGGAGGCTGGGGCTTCTTGGAGCTCGAAGATCTCTTGGAGGAAAAGCCAACACGCCTTGGCAAGAGCAACAGTCGTGGTGCACAGGGGTTCTGTTACAGTGGCTGCAGCAAGGGTCCACCATCTCCCAAGTTGGGCCGAAGACAAGTTGGACCCAGGAGGACCACAGAACCACTATATGTGAGCAGAGCCTTTTTGTTGTCTGTGGGACAGCAAGATTCCAACAGCCAGTTGTCGTCTTGAGGTGCCTGCGGATGCAAGGGAGTGGCGTCTTCCCTCCAAGGAAAATTCCTTCTTACTTCTTGGATGCAGACAGAATCCTTGTGACCCTGGAGGATGCACAGTCACGGACGCTGCAAAAATCTTGCAGGAGCTGGAGAAAATGTTGTAGTGGGAGTCCTCCCAACTGAATACAGTCTTGTTTTAGAACCAGCAGCGGTTCCAGAGGCCAGGAGTAGTAGATGTCTTGCAGAGAGTTCCTTGAAGAGCCTTGCTCGACAAATCTGAGGACCCACCCTCAGGGGAGCCCTTAAGTAACCATAAAAAGGGGTTGGTCACTCTCTACAGTGACCCACTTATCAGCGGGGTCAGGGACTTCATCTACCTGGCCTAACCAGTTGGATGTTCCCAGGGGCCTCTGCCCACCATGTTTCCACAATGGCAGAATCAACCGGCCACCTGGCAGAGCGCTGTGCACCTCCCTAGTGGAGGAGCTGGACAGGGTTGATGGTCACTCCCCTGTCCTTTGTGTGGTTTCGCGTCAGAGCGGGAAACGTGGGTTCTCAAACTGGTGCAAACCGGATTATGCAAGGAGGGCACCAAATGTGCCCTTCAAAGCAGTCTGGTGGCACTCAGAGGCCACCCCACCCCAAACCCAGAGACACTTATTTCAAAGGGAGAGGTGATCACACCTCTCCCTTTCAGAAAATCCTTTGTTCTGCCTTTCCCTGCTTGTGTTAGGCTCAGCAGCAGGAGGGCAGAACAGTGTCTGGGGGCAGCGTGGGCTGGCAGCCAGACCCCGTAAGGCTGCACAGGCAAATATGGGGGATCCTCTAAGGAACCCCAAGAGAGCATGGGATCATGCAACTAGCACTAGAATCGGTATCATTAGAATAGTTGTATGATTCTAACATGTTTAATACCAAACATGCCTGGGTTCAGAGAAGCCATTATATAGTTGGACCACTCATGTTGACCAGTGTCCACTACATACCTAGAGATGGCTTCCCCGCACTTACAAAGCCCAGGTATTGGAGTCTGGAGTTTGTAGGGGTACCCTCACACTTAGGAACGTGCTCCCTGCCCTTGGGCTGAAGGGCCCACCGTAGGGGTGACTTACAGTGTCCAAGTGCATTGACTTCGACATAAGGCAACCCTTATATCCTAAGTGAAAGGTGCATGCACCTTTTCATGCAGGGTGCAATGGTAGGCCTGCAGACACAGTTTGCATGGGCTCCCGTGGGTAACAATACATGCTGCAATCCATAGGAGACCCATGTTGTACATATGCCCTGGGTAAGTACCATATACTAGGGACTTACACGGGTACATCAGTATGCCAATTGTGGGATGTAAAAGGTTACCAGCAAAGAAGGGAGCACAGACACTGTGGTCTTGGTTAGCAGGATGCCAGTGTACTAAGTCTAAACACACTGACACCAGGTAAAAGGTTGGGTAACTATGTCGGAAAGATGCTACTTTCTTAAAACATTTACCAACACTAGATCCAGTAGAAAACCCTCTACTGTGCATGTGTATTCTAGTGTGGGCACTAAGGCCATGCAAGAAGCCATCATTTCTAAAAGATGCATCAGTATTCTAACCGGAAGGGGGCGATTTGGCGGAAAGAAGGGCTGCAGCTTCTGAAAAATTAGCACACTTTGAGGACTGGGGTTAAGTCTTGTCCGTGACAGCAGGTGGACTGACCCTAGGAAGGGTTGAATCTGTATGTGCGGAAAGTGGGACTTTGTTGCATTTTTGTGAATTCCAATCTCAAGAAGGGAGAAGGTAGCTTGAGTGTGCGCTAGGCTTTGCTGCCTGCTGCACTCTTTATCATCCAATCTTCAGGACAGGGGAATACATGTGTGCCTACCCTCCTGAGTTGGAAGCATACAACCGCTAGGTATTTTGTAAACACCCTTGGGGTTAGGGTAACACTTTGAATTGGTAATATTCTACATTTACCACAAAGCAAAGGTAGCGCCAATTAGTTGCATGTATTTGTATGAGAAAGGAGGCATCCTTCAGTTCTGGAACGGTCGTGAAGTCGCCTTGCTGAAGCACAGGGATATCTGTAGGGTTGTCATATGGAAATGTTCTGAGGATGTATTTGTTGAGAGACGTGAGGTAAATTATCAGTAAGGAAGCTGTCTTTATAGAGATTAGAAAATAGAAGGAGTACACCCCTTTGCTCTGATGGTGGAAGGGCACTGACTATGGCCGCTTTCAGCAGCAGCACATACACCTCTTCTTAAAGTTAAAGATATTTGACGCTTAAAGTGTGTGGATGGGGGGTAGAATGTTTGGTGGGATGGAAAGGAATTGTAGGCAATATATGTGTTGGACTAGACTTAGGACCCAGCATCTCAGGAGATTTCTTCCCAACAAGGAAAAAACTGCCATAACCTTCTCCTGACAGTTGTATTGTGACCACTCAGAGATACCTGGCAAGTCAAGTTTTGAGATGGAGGCTCCTTTAGTAAGAGTGCCTCTACCTTTGCATTTGTTGCAGTTTCCCCTGTATGACCCAAATGTGCACCTCCTACCTGCTTGCTAGTGAAGCAATTGCTGTGGGTGCTGGAATGATTGAGGCTGTTCTGAAGAAGTGGCCTTTGCTGCACCCCTAAACAGATGCCTAGGGAAGGAGACCGTGAAAGATAGTGTTTAGAGGGCCTCCATGTTGCTGGCTATCTCAGTATCTTTCTTAATCTTCTCCAGCATCTCCATTTGATCGACCTGGCACCAAGGAGGTGCTCTCCACCAAAGGGAGGGCCAAATATGTTGTACCTCTGGTGTGAAGTCATAGAGAAGGAGCCACAAATATCTCCATAGGATCACGAAGGTGTTAACATCCATAGCTGCTCTATAGGCAGCATTCAAGTTGACTGTCTCTTCAGGTACAATTTCCTGCCCAGTCTTTGCTGAATTGCTCTGGGAGGTGCTGCAGCCGACCCTCCTCCTCACTGTTCTCCAATGAAACATGAGCAGGACAACAGAGTTTGAAATCCACCAGTGCACAGTGGCCCTAATTTCAACCCTCTTCTTGCAGCATCAGTTCTCTTGCTCTTCTGGTACGGTGGGGGAGCATCTACTGCAGCTTGCATAGAGGCCTGTTTATGGGTGGCATGCACCACCAACGAGTCCGTAGGAGCATATCCCTGATGTAAGTAGGGTCTGAGGGAGAAGGCGTATATATTTTCTCAAGTCTGGGAGCAACCACACAGGCCCGGACACGTGCCTTAAAGATGTTTGCAACCAGCTTGAGAATCCCCTTTAGAATTGGGGGGAACTGCATTTTCTGTCTTTGACAGTGTTTCCATCAGGAAGTCTCTATCCTAGGGGATGGTGTCCATGTCCATCATATGCTATGGTGGAGCTCTTTTCATGACCTAGCAACATGCGACTATGTCATGAGGAGAAGAGGCCCTGTGTAGATTAGGCTCTAGATGTGGGTCCACTGGGAGTCTAAATCATAATCTTCTCACAGATCTGTGTCTGAGGATAAATAAGTGCCTTGTGATCTTCAGGAGGTGTTCAAGAAGTGGACTGTCTGTATTTGAGTAACACTGTGGCGACCCTAATGGAGAATGCTAAGGGGCTTATGTTGGAGTCACACCCCATGAAGGTGGTGGAGGGAAAGTAGCTACGTGAGGAGGAGGGCTAGCTGTTGAGTTCTTGAAGCACTTGGGTTGTGATGGAGTGTCTGGTGGAATGTCCAGCATGGGCTTCTTCTCAAAAGTCAGCCTCCTCTTTTTGCGCATCTGCTCTGTGGCCTTCAGATCTTAGGAGGAAATTTTTCCAATGTGTGGATGAATGTCTCATCAATTTTCTCAAGCAGTTTCTTGAGAAATGCCAGAGAGAACAGTAGAAGGGGGGGGTCTCGTGGCAGACGGTGTATTTGGCACTGATGGGGTCTTAGAGGATGGCTTCAGGGTTGACAGCATTTTTGGGTCTGAATCGGGTACTGACACAAATAAGTCTTTTGGCTTCAATGGTTGCTCTTGCTTATCTGTGCTGGGAGGCTGATGGGAACCAAGGCCTTTGGTTGTATCCTGCTTTTAGTCCGATGCTTTTCCATGGTGCTGACCAGAGGCCAAAGGCTGGGAAGGACCTGAAGGTGGCACATTTTAATGTGCTGGGTTGTCTGCCTGCCACCGGAGGGGCCGTGCTCCACCTCAGTGTGTGGCTATTCATGAAGTTTATGATGTCAGGGTTCAATCATACTGAGGACCCTTGACACTGATTTGCTTCAAGACCAGGTAGCAGATGTAGAGAGAACATCTTGCTGCTTGGGTTCTTCTGTCTCAAGAGGCATCGGACTGAATTACCTCTTGGCTGGGCTTGTGCACAGGTAGTTTGTGGAATTAGAGGTCTTCTTGCTCCTCTTTCTTGGCCTAAGAGGATCGGTCTCACCAAAGATGTCAGGCGTGGGGTCTATGGATAGGCACTGCATTGTGATACTTACCAGGTGTCAATCTCTACACTGCCAAAGCGGGGGATGGACGGGGTATTGGGTTCATGGCCACGAAGATCTTACCACAAGCGTTTAAGGCACTAAGGGGGTTATTACAACTTTTTTGGAGGTGGTAATCCGTCCCAAAAGTGACGGTAAAGTGACGGATATACCACCAGTCGTATTACGAGTCCATTATATCCTATGGAACTCGTAATACGGCTGGTGGTATATCTGTCACTTTACCGCCACTTTTGGGACGGATTAACACCTCCTCCAAAGTTGTAATAACCCCCTTAGTCCGGAAACCTTGGTGGTATGCGTCCGAACTGCATGGCGGAGAAAAATAATTTAAAGAATGGAGGAGTTGGTGCCTTTGCGTATCCCCTATGTTAGCAGGAGTCACAGAACACCTCATGACTCAAAGAAACTTTACAACATCTGAGCAGAACAACTGAAGGCAGGAGTATGTAAACCATATGTATCTACAACCCCACATGCTATAAACCTTATTCTTCTAATGGATGAGTGCTCGCGTAGGTTCCCAAAGGAACTACATAATTCTGTGCAAAGGTGGCAGGTCGATGATCTTTTGATCATAAAAAGGAATTCAAAACTTCTCTACCAAATCTAGATTGATCCTCAATGTCAGATATACTGTGAAGTTTAGAATGAGAATGAATCATCCACCTATTTGCTGCATTGCATATCAGCAGGGACTCCCCCTCAGAAGTACACAAATATATGGAGAGCTTATTAGCAAATTCATGATACTTGTCCTCCATAAAATATACCTACATAAAATTAGTTTGTTTCCTGACTGCTAAACCTCATATTGTCATCCATTCAACAATCCTTACTCTTGTAAATGTAATAACTTAAGTCCCCATGAGGATAATACAGCAACCCTGTTTCTCTTCCTTTGTAGTATGATGCGGTGGAAATAAAGGGAGTAAAATCACTTGCAAAATATGACTTTCCTAAACAATACTGGGCAATAAGGAAGGTCTCATCCTCAAAGATAACCCTTCTTTAGAAAAAAACAACAAGAGGTGTAGAAACTGGCAAAGTCTGAAGCTTACCAACATGTCTGGCTAATGTTATAGCCAGAAAAAAAATCTGGGTTCCAAAAATAAATTATAATTTCTTCATATAAATATTGTATCCTAAAGATGAAACCCATAAGTAATTCTGCACTGTTATTACAACCCATTAAGCGAATCAGACCAGAGAAACAAAATGTGTTTTCAAAACATGGATGACAATGTTAAAAATCAGAATGTTGCTTCAACAGTGAAATACCATTTCTGATGTATGTTGTTGAAATGTTCCAAAACACATGGAATGACAGTTTCATAAACATTACTTGTTTGAAAATTATTTTTTTCATCAATTTTCAGGAGATACAGAATTATGCACTACATGTAAGACATAATCTAATCAAATGTTGGGATGAGGAATTTCATCAGTCAGCCAGTAGGACTGCCTCACATTTAGAAAGTGTTGCTTATCTTTCGGAAGGGAGTAAAACAAAAGAACACATCAAGATGCATAGCAATAGGCCATGCTATAGATTACCTCCCAACTGTCTGGCTCTAAAAATTCTCTCTTTTCTGTAGCTTTCAGAAATTCCTCCATAGTTACCAATCGATCATGGTTTATGTCAACCTAGAAAAAAATGGCACATAATTTAACACATTTCTACTGGCAAATCTATAATTTGCAAGCTCCTAAACTGTGAGGGTTTATGTATGATACTTGTAATGATGCTTCATATTATTCTGAATATTTTGCAATTGCTTTCATATATAGCTATACCCATTTATAGAGCAATGAGCATAAAAGAAACTTGGATGATGTCATGTGATTTGATGATGATGTCATGTGATTTGAGATGTCACGAGTAATGTCATAGAACAAGTCATGTGTGATGCAATATGTGAGGTCATAAACAGAGCTGGGGGGTCGCAAGTTATAGTTAGCTATGCTATACTAACTATAACGGCTGAATTTCTGTGTTTTGTTTTTGCTCAAATGTTAACGTTATCACTGACATTCACCTAACTATAACATTACTTCAACCAGTGTAAATTAAAATGCTTTGCATAATTTGACATTGTACACAGATACTTATTCATTCCAATCTCATCATGAACATAGAAGAAATCACTCTACAATTCACAGCAAACTGTTGACAAAAGGCAAGGGTCCCTTAGGTAATCTGGAGCAGCCCTTATTATATTCGTAAATTACCATTTTTATTCAAATCAGTAGGCACCTAGGTTATCTGCAGCAGCCCTAGATATTCTTAGGTCATCTGTGGCAACCCTAAATATTCAGGAAATACCCATTTTTTCAAATTAGTAGGCATCTGGACACCTAGCCTGTGGCTTTCAGTTCTTGCTTGTTCTGGAGTTATCCATTGACACCGCAGCTGCCTGGGTTTTCCCGCCAGTTATCCAGACCTGGTTTTCCCACTCACCGTTCTTCCTGCCAACAGAAGCCTTGCCCACCCCAGGACCTACTTAATGCAGGTCGCAGTGTGACCACATCAGTCGGCACCTAGACACCTAACCTATCACTTGCCACTGGCTTCCAGTTCCTGCTTGTTCCAGACTGATCCAGTGACACTGCAGCTGCTTTAATTTTCCTGACTGGGTTTTCCCACTCACCATTCTTCTTGCCAACACAAGTCCCACCCACCCCAGGACCTACTTAATGCAGGCGGCAGCACGACCGCATCACTGGCACGCCAAAAGCAAGCCTGTCCGTGCCTGCACCGCACTCAGCAACACAACCCCTCCCTCTACCCGAAGATACACCGTCACCGAGCTCTACACCCTTGACCCTAATACCGCAACAAACACTGCTGACCCACCGTCCACGTTAAGACATTTCACCTGCACCCACTGCCACAGCGCACATACACACACACACACACACATACTTCAGCCCACCAACCAGCCCTGCCCGAACACACCACCTGAACAAAAACACCAAAACGCTTCTTAACACACGCTCAAGCATGCAAGCATTCCACCGAATTATGGGACCTTATTGCCACCCTCGCACCCAACATCGTCTTCCCCACCGAGGCCTGGCTCACCCCACATATGCCCCAGACAGCAATCCCAGACGGATATAAAATCACTCACCAGGTCTGCACCAACGAGCCAGGAGGAGGAACAGCCATCATCCACAAAGAGACCATACGGTGCACCACCACCAACACCGCCATGGAACATCTCAACTTCAAGCTCCACACAGATGACAAAACAACCATCAGAGGCACCCTTGCATACTATCCCCAGACCTGTGCTCCAGCTTCTGAAACATCTTTGTAGACTTCATTGCACCCCATGCCTTACATTCCAAGAATTAACTCTTCCTCGGAGACCTGGCTGTTCAAACAAGCCTCCAAGTCCTGCAAGCACTTGGACACACGATTAGGTGATTAGCCACTCTTTATAAATCCAGACAGATTAATTGATAGAGCATGAGAAATGAATTGCACATTCAACTATCAAAAAATCATTGATTATCTCCTATTGTATTTATTTACATTTAAAATGCTCAAAAATATATACAGGAGAAGGGAGAAGACAAAGCTATTTTGCCTAAGTGGGCAAGCAAATGCAGGTGAAGAAAATATGCTACTCACCTGCAACTGTAGTTCTCTAGTATTGGTATCTTTCATAGATTCACATGCTTGAATCATTCTCAGTCGAAGTGGGAGTTCCAGAGTAACCTAGAAAGCAGCAGAGTATAATCGGCAAAGAATTCAATGTTAGAGACATTCACTTTTACAGCTTATTAGTATCATTAAAATGACCCAAAGTCCATCCACTCAGGCAACAGCACCCTTTAGAATCCTCACCAGAGGCTCCAGTCCTTCATATTTTCCCGCACGAGGGAGAAGTAGAAGCACAGGGCAATAAGGGGAGTAGGGTGGATCGCATGTGAATCTATGAAACATACCAATACTGGAGAACTACAGTTACAGGTATGTAATTTATTTTCTTCTCCATTATTGGATCTTTCAAAGATTCACATGCTTGAATCAGAACAGTCAGCAGTTTGTGTATGTAAATAAGAGGAAACCAGATGGTGGAAAAGAAGGAATTAGAATTTGGCTCACTTTGTTGGAATAGATGGAGTAAAACAGCTTACCCCACTCCAGCATCTGACTTGTCGGACACATCCAGACAGTAATGCAGAGTGAAGGTGCAGCTGCTGGACCGTGTTGCTGCTCTCCAGATCTTCTGAATCGGTACACCAGCAGATGTAGATGCAGCTTTTGTAGAATGAGCCTTGACTCTGCGCATCAAGGGTTTTTCCTGGATGGCAGAATTGGATGGCGGCTGCAATCAAACCTTGTGATAACGGACTGGAAAACTGGAAATCCTTTCTTAAATTGCCAAACGATCAAAACAACTGGTCTGATTTGTAAAATTGTTATGTTCTGTTCAAACAGAACCTAATACACCTTTTAACATCCATTGTTTGAGGATTGGAAAAAAATGTCTTTAAAACAATGGGCCCATTAAGATGAAACTCTGAAAGTATTTAAGGTATCAATTTAGGGTTAGTTCTCTAGGCAACACAGTCTTTCTTGAACTGTATAAGAGGCTCTTTTATAGTAAAGGTTTGTAGTTCACCGACCCCTTCCAGCTGATTTAAGTGTTAGTAGTAATGCCATTTTCCAAGTGAAATATTTTAAGTCTGCTTTGAGGACTGGTTCAAACAGGGCTTTCATTAACTGGCTTAGCACAATAGTGAGATGCCAAGCAAGAAGAGGTTCCTGCACAGGAGGAAAACCCTAAAAAGCCCTTTGATGAACTGGTTGGTGATCCTTGATGACTAAAGTGAGGGTGACTTTTCAGTTCTCCAAAAGCGAGGTACTGCCGCTAGATGCACCCTTATGGATGAATGTGCAAGGCCAGATTTTTTCTAGATGTAAGAAATAGGGCAAAATCTGTCCAGGGGTTAAAGAGAATGGGTGTAAACCATTTTGTTGGCATCAAAATCAGAAACGTTTCCACTTCAGCTTATATGTCTTGTTGGTTCATTGCAAGGATTTCTCTACAATTTGTAGGAATGTCTGGATTTTCGAACTCGAGCCAGGGCAACAAATGTTAAGACGACGGATTGGGGTGCAGTATCTGGCCCTTGTCCATTGTTAACAATGTCGGACTGGGCGTTAGCTGAATGTGGAGTTGTTCCGAAAGTAGAATCAGCTCTCTGTACCAGAATTGCCTAGGCCGTTAGGGAGTAACAAGGATGAGCCGGCATGGTTCTCTCTTCATTTCCCTTAGTATCTGTAGGATTAAAGGACTAGGGGTTAAAACCGTATGCAACTATTTTTGACCAGTTTGTCTAAAAAGTATTCCCCCCATGATCCTTTTTGGTGATGCCAGCTTGCGTAGTATTGGCATCTGCATTTGTTCTTGGTCGCAAACAGGTTTAGTTCATGGTGTGCACCACTGAGTAAAACTGTCTTGCAGGAGTTGATGGTCAAGCTCCCACTCGTGGCAAGTTGAAGTCAACCTGCTTAGTGTGTCTGCCAGCACATTTTATGCCCCTGGTGTAGGGAGCTGGCTTCTGGTTGCAGTACCCCCCACCTTTTGCCTGGTTTTTAAACGCAACTTTGACTGAAGTGCACTGGGTTCCTGCTAACCAGGTTCTCAGTGCCAGTGTCGCTTCCCTAACACAAGACAAATGGTCACTTGATCCCCAAGTGACCAGGCCCTTGAGCCCCCTGTAAGTTGTGCCCCTGGAATCTGGGCATGGGTACTGAAGAGGGCCCTTTGGAGCTGCAGCACAACTTCTGCCACTCTGAGGGACCCAGCACCAACCCTAAGTAGACTGCAATCACAGACTGTGTGACAAGAGGCTTCCAAAACTGAAAACACTACATGGCATCCAGTCTGTACGCCAAGCCCCTTAAACACAGTACACAATTAAAGTAAGTCACCCCCCCCTAGCATGCCTTCCAGCCCTAAGCCAGGGTGCATTATATGGCATTTGAGGGCATATCTGCATGAGCAGAGATGCCCCATATATATCTTTGTAGATTTTCAGACATAGTAAGTGCCCAGAGAAGCCATCTTAAATGCATGTGCTGGACACTGGTCACTACGAGTTTCTCTGCTACATGATGGCTTCTCTGAATACAGGGATGTTTGGTATCAAACATCTCAGATTAATAAACCCTCACTGCTGCAATCTTCCCCTGATAGGTGCAGAATGATCAGGGAGAGGGAGTCAGTGCTTTGTGGCTGGTGCTGTGCCAACTGGGGAAAAACAATTGCCTGTACCCTTTGCTTTGCTGCCCCTGTATGTGCCACAGTAGTAGCCTTGGGAGATGATTGGTGACTCTATCCTCGGTGGTATGAGGACGAGGCATCTGAAGAGGTTGTTTTGGAGCCTGCCTTAGAGGAGTAACGGTGAAAGGAGCCACGTGGACTTGGTGTCTGTAGTGCACCCATAAACGTTGCAACTTCAGTATCTTTTTTCATTTTCTCTAGAGCCAGATCAACATGAGGGCCAAAAAGGTGTTCCTTAACAAAAAGGGACATTTAAGAGAGACTGTTGTACTTCTGGCTTAAAGCAAGATATGTGCAGCCAGGCATGGCGGTGCAACAAAACACTTGTATTAATGCCCCTGGCAGCAGTGTGTGCACAGTGTACAGCAGATCTAATGGAAGTATTGGAAATGAGCTGCCCTTCAGCCACAATCTCATGCCCTTGGTTTCTATGCTCATCTGGGAGGCGTTGGAGAACTTCCTCCCTTTCGTACCAGTGGATACAATCATATCTGGCTAAAAACCCCATGGTACTAGCAATATGCCTGTGATTGGCGGACTGTGCTGCAACTAGCTTGCCAGAAGCCTCAATAAGTTTACTCATTATCCTTAGGAGGAGAGAGACTGGCAGCCTGGGAAATAGCCCTTTTACGGGCGTTGGAGACAACCAAACAGTCAGGTGGAATTTGCCCTCTGATATAAGTAGCGACAGATGGTGAGGCATATATATATATATATATATATATATATATATATATATATATACACACACACACACACACACATACATACATACACACACACACTTTTTTTTTTTATATCGAACCTGAGCGTGATAATGCAGGCTTGTATGGGATCTTTAAATATAATGTTCACATGTCTCAACATACCCTTAAGTATAGGGAGATATTGGGTTGCCCTATGTGATGTGGAAAGTGTTTCAAATAGAACACCCTGCTCTATGGGTTATTTATGGAGGGGTACATGGTGGTATACTGCAGCACTAATAAGGAGAAACTACAGTCTTAGCCAGAATGTGCCCAATGTATATGGATTTGTCTCTGACGGACATCGAGCTTGTGGAGAACTGGTTCAACTGGAGTAAAGTCCAATTTCAGTGCCAGTTTGGAAACCTTCAGAGTCGAGATGGCTTCCTGCTGAAGTGGTGGTTGCCGAAGTGGTTGGTGCGAAAACGGTCAACGACTAAGGTGGAGCTGGTCGACTAGGCACCAAAGTGGTCGGTTTCGGCTTATGCTTGCGTGCAGAGTCCAAAGGCGGGGTATCTGAATCTGATTTTTGGTGCAGACCATGACCTGTTGGCAGTGGTGGCCTAGGAGCCTTATGATCATTAGAAGCCAAATGTTTTTTTAGGTGGTGGAATTGGGCTGTCAATACTCTCAGTACACCGAACCGGTGGAAGATCCTGCATCTCGAGGTTGATTTCTCAATAAAAAAGATCTCTTCCTTGGTCGCAGAGGCCTCGTGGAGTTCCTGCTCCTCTTCCTTGACATCCTGATGTCCGAAGATGTCAGATGTGTTGTTGACCTCGCTCTGTTGCATCTCCCTGCGACGTGCCCTCATGCCTAGTAGTTTTTTTTTGGATCAAAACAATTGGCATGGCTCACAGTCCTCTCCTCTGTGGTCTGGAGACAAACAAAGAATGCAGACACTGATGAAGATGGTCCATGGGTATTTAGCATGGCATCTCTGGCAGGGCAGAAACGGAAAGGCACCCATCAGCAGGGCATTCCACACAAGAAAGGATAGCATACAGGCCCAAAGGGCCTTTGTTTTGAGCATGTCAATCCAATGGGCGACCGTTTCCCACTCTTGAAATGCAAAGGTCGGGACAGGCTCAATAACAATACCGATGAAGTGGGGGTGGATCTTGAACAGAAGGAGTCAGGAAACAGTCTTGACTCATCTGCCTATTTTTGTAAGGCCCATCTGCCCCCAAGTGGGGGCAGAAAGCCCACCAGACACCAGGGTAGATTTGTTTTTAACAAGGGTGGGGGTATGGCTATACGAATATATGTTCTGATCACTGGCGGCAGATGGTGCAATTACCCCTATCCACTCCACTAGGGGGCAGAAGGCCTACTAGATGCCAGGGAATAAAAAAAATATAAATAAAAAATAGTGGGGTAGTGGCTACCACCCATTATGGGGCATGGGTATGCCCCCACCCCAACTGAAGGGAGTAACAGTCTTTCAGCTCTCCCCCGCATACTAAAAGATCTTATCCCAACCGCAAGCAAGAGGACATTTGATTATTTGCGTTTTGGTTTTACATTTGGGCCATGAGAGCTTGGCTAACTATCAAAATCGTCCCACTTGGAATGGTGAGGGCTGTCCTTTTTTGACTTTGGGACGCTGCCATGTAAAAAAATCTACGAGACCTAAACACATCTGGAAACTAAACATCTGGGTGAGTCCAGGGTGGTGTGCTTCATATGCACCCGCAACATTTTTTACCCCAATGCCCTGCAAACCTCCAACTTTGCTTGAAATCCCACATTTTCCCCACATTTTTGTGATTTAACCTTCTGGAATCTGCAGGAATCCACAAAGTTCCTACCACCCAGCATTATTGCATCTATACCAATAAAAATTCTGCCCCACTTGTCAACCTAAAAAAGTTTTTTTTTCAAACCGTCCTTTTGGACCCACTTTGGTTCCACCTCAATTTTTACATGTTTTTGGCTCTTCTCTGTCATAGGCACATGGCCCACCTACACAAGTGAGGTATAATTTTTATCAGGAGATTGAGGGGAACGTTGAGTGGTAGGAAATTTGTGCCGGTGCGGTGATCCCACACAGAAATGTGGGGAAAATGTGATTGAGGTTTGCTGAGGATTCTGGGCAAGAAATACCTCCCTGGACTCCCTCAGGTATCTAAGGCCATATGTACGAACACTTTTTCCCATAGACACAGAATGGGTAAAAACCTTTGCTACATCTGGCCCCTAGTTTTTAGAAATGTCTGGGTTTGGTAGGTTTCCCTGGAAGGCTGCTGAACCCAGGTCCAAAAATGCAGGTCCCCCCGCAAAAACAGGTAGCTTTGTATTTGATCATTTTAATGTGTCCACATAGTGTTTTGGGGCATTTCCCGTTGCGGGCATTAGGCCTATCCACACAAGTGAGGAACCATTTTAATCGGGAGACCTGGGGGAATACTGGGTAGAAGGAAGTTTGTGGCTCTCCTCAGATTCTAGAACTTTGCAGCACCGAAATGTGAGGGAAAATGTTTTTTTTTGCCAAATTGTGAGTTTTGCAAAGGATTCTGGGTAACAGAACCTGGTGAGAGTCCCACAAGTCACCCCATATTAGATTCCCCTAGGTGTCTAGTTTTCAGATATGTCCAGGTTTGCTAGGTTATCCTAGGTGCAGGATGAGCTAGAGGCCAAAATCCACAGCTAGGCACTTAAAAAAAAAAAAAGTCGGTTTTCTTTGGGAAAATGTGATGTGTCCATGTTGTGTTTTGGGGCATTTCCTGTCATGGGCACTAAGCCTACCCACACAAGTGAGGTGCTATTTTTATCCGGAGACTTGGGGGAACGCTGGGTGGAAGGACATTTGTGGCTCCCCTCAGATTGCAGAACTTTCTATCACCGAAATGTAAGGGAAGAGTGTTTTTTGGACAATTTTTGATGTTTGCAAATGATTCTGGGTAACAGAACCTGGTGAGAGCGCCACAAGTTATCCCATCCTGCGTTCCCCTAGGTGTCTAGTTTTAAAACATGCACAGGTTTTGTAGGTTTTCCTAGGTGCCAGCTGAGCTAGAGGCCAAAATCCACAGCTAGGCACTTTCCAAAAAACACTTTGGATTTCAATGTAAAAATTTGATGTGTCCATTTTGAGTTTCCTGTTGCAGGCACTAGGCCTACCCACACACGTGAGGCGCCATTTTTATCAGGAGGCTTGGAGGAACAATGAATAGCAGCACAAGTGTCATTGCCCCTTGTCCTGCTCTACATTTTCTCCTTCCAAATATAAGACAGTGTGTAAAAAAGATGTCTATTTGAGAAATGCTCTGTAATTCACATGCTAGTAAGGGGACCCCAGAATTCAGAGATAAAATCCACTGCTTCTCGACGCCTTTTATCGTGCCCTTGTTGGAAATACAAAAGGTTTCTTTGATACCTATTTTTCACTCTTTATATTTCACCAAATTAATTGCTGTATACCCGGTATACAATGAAAACCCATTACAAGGTTCAGTTCCTTTATTGGTTCTGAGTACCTAGGGTTCTTGATGAACCTACAAGCCCTATATACCCCTGCAACCATAAGAGTCCAGTAGAAGTAACAATATATTGCCTTCAAAAATCTGTCATAGCTGGAAAAAGTTATAGAAGAAAAAGTGGACAGAAAGCGGTTACTTTCTGCAGGAAAACCTTGAAGGATCTACACAAATGACCCACTGCTGAATTCTGAAGTTTTTCTACTTCTCAGAAATATTTAGCTGTCTGGGACCCAGCACTGGTTTCATACCCATTTCTGTCACTAAGTGGAAGGAGGCTTTAAGCACAAAAATAGTAAAAATGGGCTATGTCCCAGGAAATTGCCAAAATTGTGTTGAAAAATGTGGTTATCGGATTCAAGTCTGCCTGTTCCTGAACGCTGGGAAGATGGTGATTTTAGCACTGCAAACCCTTTGTTGATGCCATGTTCAGGGGAAAAAAAACACAAGCTTTCTTCTGCAGCCCTTTTTCCCATTTAAAAAAAAACTGAAATATTAGCTGTATTTTGGCTAATTTCTTGGTCTCACCCAGGGGAACCCACAAACTCTGGGTACCTTTAGAATCCCAAGGATGTTGGAAAAAAAGGATGCAAATTTGGTGTGGATAGCTTATGTGGACAAAACGTTATGAGGACCTAAGTGCCAACTGCCCCAAATAGCTCAAAAACAGGCTTGGCACTTGAGGGGGAAAAGGCCTGGCAGTGAAGGGGTTAACTGCTGATTGGTGGAAAGAACACACACAGCTAGAATGCGGACAAGGGAGTCCTGAGTACCCCCGGGGTCCGCCTTTCACCTGCACTCCCCGGCATCCCATCAGAGATGGAAAAGCATAGGCTATTATCCCTGACCAGTTCATCCATAGTGCAATGCCCATGGATTATGGTTGTGGGAATCTAGAGGAGAAGTTTGGCCATTTTGTTTTTTCTGCTGTGGCGAAGAGGTCCACGTCCATAAACCCCTAATGCTGGAAGTACCATAAGAGGACTCCTGAATGAAGTTCTCACTCATGGACTTGTTGCCGCATTCTGCTGAAAAGGTTGGCAAAGTTGCTGTCCTCTCAAGGGAGGCATTCTACAAGCAGGTGGATCCTGTGATGGAAAGCTCAGAACCAGATGGACTGAGCTAGCAAAGAGAGTTGGGTAGATAGAGTGTCTCCCTGCTTCTGTATAATAGATAGCTGTCATGCTGTCCATCTGGACGACGATTACACTGCTCTCTATGTAGGGAAGGAAGGCCTTAACGTCTAGATGGCCAACAAACAACTCTAGACAGTTGATGCGGAGACCCCCGTCAGTGAGATCCCACTGATCCTGGACAGTCAGGACTTGGAGATGCGTTCTCCTCCCACTGGTGATCTGAGAAAAGGTCATCTTTGCAATACTTTGCTGGTGTTCCACCACTCCACAGAGAGATGCTTGTGATGGCTTATCAGTACTTGATCTTCCCAATGACTCTCCCCCTGAGGCCACTGATGTAATAAGCATTCCTGCAGCGATGGCATGTGCAATCTTGCATGGGGTATTATTGCAATGCAGACGGCCATAATGCCTAGGAGGTTCTTAACTGTCTGGCATGTGACCTGTTGATTTGGCTGAAAAACAGTTAGCAACGCATGGGAGGACTGGGAATTTTGCTATGCTGGGAAAGGCTTTGCCAACCTCTGCAACGAGGATGGCTCCTAAATAGGGATGAATGTGAAGGGCTGGAGATGAGACTTTACGGCGATTATGATAAATCCCAATTTGTGAAAGAGGTCTATTGTGACTTGAGTAAGCGCACTGCACTGCTGTTGCGTTGCACTCTATCAGCCAATTGTCCAGTTATGGGAATACATAGAAGTCCTGTCTTCGCAGGTGAGAAGCTACTACTG